>NC_051154.1:407210471-407810471 GCF_013339745.2 Dermacentor silvarum
AGTAACCAAAGTTCCAAAGGTCGCTTAAACTCGAAAATTAACAATTCTTCTGCGACTGGATTGGGCATTCCATCCCGCTGTATATTTGCAGCCTCCCGCCCTCCCCGTCTGCCGGTGGGCATGCATTCCCCCGTCTTGTCAATAGACAAGCGCCGCTTCTCTTGTAAGATAATAATAATAATAATAATAATAATAATAATAATAATAATAATAATACTTTATTCGTACTCAGGGAGTCGAACATGTAGTCCAGGCATACAGGGTCTCAGAAGGCGGAACTTGCTACACCGGAGTGGTTTGCGTGCCGAACCTGGGACCCGTGGAGCACGTGAGACATCTCTTCTTTTTCTGTGATCATCAGCGGCCACCAGCGTGATCCCCATCTGTTCGCTGGTCTTCGCGGTGAAGATGCTGAGGACTGGCTGGATGATTACGAGCGCGTAAGCTCTGCTAATCGGAGGGATGATCCCCACAAGCTCCGCCATGTCTCGCTCTACCTGACCGGTGTGGCGAAGACCTGGTTTTTCAACCATGACCATTTCACCGATTGAACGAACTTCAAGCAGCAGCTTCGGCAAGTTTTTGGCACGCCGGCGGTTCGCTCCGCCCTTGCGAAGAAACCTCTGCATGCTCGCAAACATATATATATATATATATATATATATATATATATATATATATATATTGTGTGTGTGTGTGGCGTTTCAGCATCGGCGGCGATATCTTCAAAAAGTACACAGCCAGGCTTTGCTTAACATGTTTCGGAAAGCAGCTCTTTCCGAGGCTGAACAAAAAGTTGATCGTTAATTCGGCCCTTTGCATTGTGCAACAAAATATAAAAATGTTTCGTCTCTCTCTCTCTGTCAACAAAATAAAGCGCTTCACAGGTGCAGATTCTGGTTTTGTTTGTGCAATGTTTTGTATTTTGCAATTATCTTGAAAGTAACGAAATACTTTTCGCAGTATTTTATACTCTATTCAGATACTTTAAAAATGTGGGTATCGAGTATTCTCTTAGGTAAATTTCTGTGTAATTCTGTGTTTTCACCCATGCCGTCGTCTGCGCTGATTTGTCATAATGTACGTAAACCAACTACTACCTCAGCTCGGAACCTTTTTGCGTACTATGTATCAACTCATCTTAATCAATTTTTTTCTCTTTTTTTGCATTTTGTACATGTCTGTTTAGCGGCTCTGTTCTCTACAGAATTACGCAATGAAACAAACGCTACATAAGTATTGTTGTTGCCTCAAAACCTAAGAATTCTCACTGCAACAAATACATGCCTTCAAGTTCATTTTTCTCTGCTCCGTTTCGCACATCAGGTGCAACACTGAAATATCTACGCAAGAAGTTGTCACTAAAATGAATCACTCCGCGCGTTCCTTCCATGTATGCTTCGCTGCACGTTCCGCTTAATATAAGCTTCGCTGCTCGCCAGCGGCATTCCATTGAGTTCCAGTTACTTTTATGCTTCAATGCATAAAATGACTTCAATGCATAAACAAGAATTCAGGATCGCCAGTCAGCCTCTAGAGTCTGTAAAGGAGTACGTTTATCTAGGTCAATTACTCACAGGGCACCCTGATCACGAGAAAGAAATTTACAGAAGAATAAAATTGGGTTGGAGTGCATACGGCAGGCATTGCCAAATCCTAACTGGGAGCTTACCACTGTCGTTGAAAAGAAAAGTGTACAATCATTGCATTCTACCGGTGCTAACATATGGGGCAGAAACTTGGAGGTTAACAAAGAAGCTCGAGAACAAGTTAAGGACCGCACAAAGATCGATGGAACGAAAAATCTTAGGACTAACGTTAAAAACAGGAAGAGAGCGGTGTGGATCAGAGAACAAACGGAGATAGCCGATATTCTGGTTGACATTAAGCGGAAGAAATGGAGCTGGGCAGGCCATGTAATGCGTAGGATGGATAACCAGTGGACCATTAGGGTTACAGAATGGATACCAAGAGAAGGGAAGTGCAGTCGAGGTTGGCAGAAAGCCAGATGGGATGATGAAGTTAGGAAATTTGCAGGCGCAAGTTGGAATACGCTAGCGCAAGACAGGGGTAATTGGAGATCGCAGGGAGAGGCCTTCGTCCTGCAGTGGACATAAAACAGGCTGATGATGATGATGATGCATAAAACGACGTCTTGTTAAGAAAGTAACTGGAATGTCACTGAATTTCTCCGCAAGTTCAGTAATTAATATCTCGAAACGGGTGTCATCCTGAGAATTCGTTCCAAGTGGATCCGCCTTGCTCCACGGATTGCTCCAAGTCCACGGCTAGAATTTGTAAATTGCAACATGGGCCGTAAGGTAATTTGCCAAAAACCTAATTAGTGATTTTGTTAATTAGTCAATTATACATAATTTTTTTGCAAGTAATGTCCGCCTCTTCGAGTAGACCATCTCATGAAGTAGAATTGTGCTATCTGTCACAGGCCACCTTTAAACACTTTTGAAAGTGTTCGCTGAAACACCCTGCATATTCAGGAGCATGGATGAAAATAAACAGGCGACTAAAGTACAATATCCGTACCTTAAGAGCGTGGACACGGAATGGAGGAACATGTCGGGAACCAGGTGTAGCACGCGCGCACGCACGCGCTGCATGCTTGCTTGGCATTGAACAAATGTAGCGACGCACCGTATTACCACCATAGAGGCTTTGGAGGTTTGTAGATTTCTCTTCGCATGGAATAAATTCAGGCGATCACTTCGTTTAAAACAGTGATCGCGGGTAACGCGGCTGCGAATGAACTAAAAAAGGTGTGTGGCGGCCACATAGTTGAGTCAAACCAATATCCCGCAAAGCTACGCTGAGGCCACCAGGCAAAACCCATCTCACGATAAATGTTGACGTTAATGCGATTAGCATTGAAACGATGTATAGCGACGCGCCATATTGCCGCTGCAGAGATGTGTTATGTATCTATCCCACTGAGCATACGACGTTTTGTAGCCGTCTTGGACCAGCCTAAATGAACTAGAACATCTACAACTATTCAAGACGGCTACAAAACGTCTTTATATGCACGTCCTGAAGACGTTTTGCGAAGGACGGCTTGAAGGCGTCTTGTTAAGCTGTTTTAAGCTATCATCTTGCTAAGACGGCTAGAAAACGTTTTGTAAAAACGTCTCGAAGATATCTGTGTGGATCCTTATTGAGATATAGGTATAAAATATCCATTTCAGTTCTTTCCGCTGCTTTATACGGTTGTTAGATATCTAGCACCCATACTGGCCACACAGCCTGTACTTAAAGTCATGTACATGCAGTGCCTTTCCTTTGGTCTCATTTTACCACCCTGTAAGGTGTACATTTCAATTAGCTGCACATGTGTCGTTGCGCTGTACGTCCAGTCGTAGCGTCTATACGTATTTCACGAAGAAAAAACGTGAACCAAACGTAAAAAATATGCTAGATTGAAGGCAGCATACATGCAAGACCTAAGGCCATTGACCACGTTAATTGAGAAAACCGAAAAAGTGAAAAATAAATAATACAAGGGTTGTACGTGCCTAAACTATGAAGCAGACTGTAGGTGGAGATTGGGGATTAATTCTGACCACCTGGAATCTTTAAGATACACATCAATCTAAGTACACGATCGTTGTTGCGTTTCGATCCTATCGTACCCGGTATCTCGAGCTCAGCAGTGCGATGCTATAGCCACTTAGCTACCGTGGCGGGTAACAGAAAAACGTGTGCTTACGCTGAGCAGCTGCGCAAATTTAGTATGAGCGTTAGTTTCAGATAGATGAATATTTATTTATTTATTTAAAAAATACTGCGGACAAGAAGTCCAAGCAAGGTGAGCAGGATACACAAGAATAATCACAAAGGAACAGGATGAAACAAGCTGTTCACAATATGTGTGTCGTCATAAGGTAGACGATTAAGAAAATTTAATCAACTTGGTTATAATAAAACTGTAGCTAAATAACACCACTAATTACACAAATGGTATACAGATCACGGGTGAGGGGGGTATGCTTCAGTTAGTTTATTCCACTCAGCTATTGTTTGTGGAAAAAAAGAGTACCGAAAAGTGTCAGTCCTTGCGAAAACTGGTGTTAGCGAATGAGAGTAGTGGTGTCGAGTGGGTCTGCTTATCAAGGGGGATACGTATGTTGCGGTGTCTAAGAGTAGCCAATGATTAATTAAGTTTGATAGAAACTCTAGTCTACCCTTCTTTCTTCGAATTTGTAATTGTTCAATGTCTTTTGCGGTTAGTAATGCAGGGTAAGTCCGATGATATATATTTTGTGGCAGAAGATTGCTCGGGTTTTTACGTGTGCGGTTTTCTGCAGGCTGTCACAATCGTCGTTTTTCGCACGATGCTAGTTCATCCTCCACGTCAGTGCGTTATATGACAGTTTTAAGCTCCTACTGAAATCTGCACATTGAGCTGCATCACAATTCTGCTGTCAGCTGTTCAATCAAGTAGTAAAAACTATAGTATCGCAAGTTCATAAATTCCTTATAACGCTTTTCACCGTCGTGTACTCCGAAATTGTGAGACTGAATGGTTCATTTCATCGCTCTTTCAAATGGAAAACCTATATACGCTCAAAAGCTATACCTAAAATTGGCGCTATAAATAATGATGTGCACGTTGGGGGGAGAGCAGCATATCATGGCATTTCGTCTGGACGTGTTCGTTTTGCCCAACTATTTGCAAACACAGCACGGCGATTTTAGAAGTCCACCGCATAATATAAGCGTTGCCATAAATTTTAATACTGCAACGTTTATTTGCGACATACTTGAAATGTTTTGCATGACCTTGCTTTGTATATTTTCTTGGAATATGTTTCACAATAGAAGCGCGCACTTAACAAACTCGTAACAGTGCACCAAAACCGATACTGCAGTCACCAGGACTGAGCACGGTTGGTCAGCAGCTCAGTACAGCCATATACAGCCGATGCATGGCGGGGGGGGGCGGAGGTATTTTGCCAGCGTCTACCTAGATTGGAGCGCTTAATGCCGGCAAATTTGCTTTAGAAGTAAGTTTGCAGTCCACGTGCACTTCTCACAACGTTTACAAGGGCTTTGCAAAAAAAATCGCCTTCGATAATTAGCGGTATCTTTCAGAGCCACGTATGCTGTATCTATTTTGTCTGCTTTGGACGTGTTATTAGGTGCACATTACAAAATTGCGATATAGTTTAGTATTGATATATCGCAGAGTTGTAAACTTGATACTTTCCAATTTTCGAGACTCTTTCGAAAGACAGCGCCGACATTAAATCAACATCTGCTTCCAGCCCATACTTGATTTTACATTTTATTTTAAATGCAAAAAACGTCATCGAAATCGGTGTAGCGATTGCCAAGAATGTCGATTTCACCATTCCTAGTATCCGGAGCTAACGCTGCAAGCATTGCGCATTTCGGTGCGGGCGCTCTACACGAGCGCGTTTCCGGAGTTTCCTTTCTCAGTGCTAAGGACGCGTGATCTTGCCGCCGAGCTGTGCGGACGTGTTTAGCATGGGCTGCCGAGTTTCGATTAATTTTTGTCTACATTACAGACTGCGAGGACCCGGGAACGTCACACCGAGGTCAGTGAGGGTGCTGTGCACCCAACCGCTACGTTTTTTGGAGACAAGACCTGCCCCTAGCCCGATTTCGGGCACTTCTCCCACGAGCCGCATGTAGTCGAGCTGGGCCTACTTTAGGCCTAGCTCGACTAGGGCCTCTCTCTGCCGCCGCCGGCGCCGAGCCCGAATTGAGTGCACCGTGGATGGGGAGGATATCTCCCCGGAAGAGTACAACAACGAAAAGCTCTGGACCTTGGCCATCAAGGCCCACGGCCTCGTCCACCCTAAGAAGAAAACTGCGACGCCGCTTACATCATCCATCACGACCGACGACGGCAATGGCAAGGCCGCCGAGAAAGAGAAATCGGCCGCTGGCCGACCAACAATCAGAAGAAGGAGACCGCTTCCACGCCTCCCGGCCACGGATTATAAAGTAGTTTTCCGACCGAAAGGAGGCCTCGATCTCCGTTCCCACACCGCCACCACCCTCCATCAAACGGTATGCCAGGGGTCCGACACGGACATCGCTACAGCTCGAAAGCAAGACCAGGTGCGTGTCAATCCAACCAATAATTCTTTCACCGTGAGCTCTCCATCGGCGGAGAGAGTCAAGAAATACGTCAGTCTACAAAACCTCAGAATCATGGACCACATATACCCTGTCAATGCATACATTCCGGCCCCGGACGAAGCCATCAGGGGAATCGCCTACAACGTGCTCGAAGACCAAACCCGCGAGGAAATCCTCGAAGACATCCAGGACCTCAACAAAGGGTGCCAAATTGCAGAAGCAAGAAGGCTAGGCAAGACCTCATCGTTACTAATAACCTTTACTGGAACCCACAAGGTACCCAGCCAAATCCGTTTGTTCGGAGGACTATACCCATGCTACCCCTTCCGTGCCAAAACGGAAGCCTGCTTTAACTGCCGACGGGCCGGACACAGAGCCGACGTCTGCCCGAGAGAAAAGACGAACCTATGCAACCGCTGCGGGACGCAACACCCGGCCAAGGAGAGACCGGACTGCACCCCGAAATGCATCCTGTGCAACGGAGACCATTTCACGGGCACCAGAAGCTGCAAGGCCCGCTTCAAAAGACCCAACTACAGGGGAAGAAAACCCACCGAAAGCCAATGACAACGCGGACAACAACAAGACATCGGAGGACACCGTTCCAGGAGCCGGGGAAGGTCCAACGCCAGCCAAAGATACCGGAGAAGTCGGAGCCGCTCCACCTCCTTCCCTACCCTCCCGAAAGCCGACATCCAAGAACGCCCAAAACAGGTGAGCTGGAAACTGCAGACCTCCCGAGAGAGAGATGGCAACGCAGAGCTCAGGGCTATAATGGAAAGACAAAATGAAACAATCAAAGAGCTTAAGGAAATGATTGTAAACCTACAAGGTAGAAACACCCCCCAGAAAGAAGCACAAAGCTCAAAACGACACACCCCTTCTATGAAATCCAACAGCTGAGTACCCCCCCTCCGCGGCATCCTCGCGTGCCTAGTCACCACAACGAAGCCCTCCAGCTAAAAAGAGACCGATCGAAAAGGTCAAAGACGCGGAAAGCCCCACACTAAACGATATAATGCACCTAATCCAAGGCATGAACAACCGACTTTCGGCCAAGTTTCGACTTTCGGCCAAGTCGACTTTCGGCCGACTTTCAACCGAGTTCGGCAGCGGTGTGTTCCTTGGACGCAGCTAAACCCGTCTCTTGCATATTTGCAGCGGATCGCGTGCGTGGAGTGCTACTAATACGAAGCAGCCCATCTACGAAGATACCTCGTGGTCACCGGCCAAGGGGGAGGAAACCACAGGCATCGTTTGCACCATTGAGCCTGCGCCTACCGTTGCCTGCGCCTGCGCCTACCGTCGCCTGCCGATAAAAAGGACTCGGCGTGCCTTTGTCGAGCTCAGTTCGGCAGCGGTGTGTTCCTTGGACGCAGCTAAACCCGTCTCTTGCATATTTGCAGGTGAGAATACTGTTCTTTTCGTATTGCCTGCTTCTAAAACACCGCTGCCGAACACAGCCTTTGAGTTTTTTTGTGGGTTGTATATTGTGAACCATGTCTAAAGAAAGCAAATAAATTGCGAAACAATTCGAGGAATTCCGCAGGGACCTTCGCCTTGAAATTCGTTCTCTTCAGGAGAGCGTAAAGTATTGTTCGGACACAAGTGACAGCGTTTCTGAAATTCAGAAAGATATTAAGGAGCTCAAGCTTGACATGAAGAAGCTCGTGGAAAAAAATGTACAGCTTGAGCACGAAAACCAGGGACTGCGGGATAGGATTGACGAACTTGAACAGTATCAGAGGTTGAACAACATTGAGGTCAAGGGTTTGCCTGACGGTTGTAATGCAACTGCAGCTATCAAGGCTATTGGCATGAAATTGGGCGAAACCATTGATGACTTGGATGTTGATGTTTGTCACATGGTGGGAACATCGAAAGGTCGAGGAAAGAATCTCATTGTTCGGTTTACGCGCCGTTCCAAACGCAACGCTATTCTGGCTAAAGCCAGGAAGGCTCGACTGACTACTCAGTCCCTAGAATACGCAGGCCAATCAAGACCCATTTTTGTAAACGAGCACCTAACACGCAAAAACAAGCAACTGCTTGGCGCTGCCATTTCTCGTAAGAAAGTTGTTGGCTGGAAACATGTCTGGAGCAGCAATGGCAAAGTGCTTGCGCGTCGAGGGGATTCGACACCTGTTCTGCACATCGTATCGCTGGCAGATGTAGATCGCATGACTGCCTCAAGTCCGACTGCAGGGCCTGAGACTGAGCAGTTCCACGCATGAGCGGCTGCTTAGGGCCAAAGTTTCTGAATTTTCGCTCTGTGATGCCTACACTGGGGTCCGTTGACTACATGAATCCTGAGCAGATAAAAGGTTACATCGGTTCTCAGTTCCTATCTTCCGGTCCCGTTAAATGCTTTCATATCAATTCTCGTTCAATGTGCAACAAATATGATGAGTTTACTGTACTGGTAAATCGCTTCGGCTTTTGCTTTGATGTGATAATGATATCTGAGACATGGTATGCGGATGACAGTGTGTTCACATTACCAATGTATCAGACGTATTTTGTTAACCGTCCAAGTGGACGTAGAGGCGGTGGTGTCTCGGTGCTTGTACGTTCGGATCTCGAATGCCACTTGATTCCTGAGTTTTCTTTTATTTCTGATAATTGCGAAGTGCTCTCTCTCCGTTCCAACCGAACCGTATTTTCTGTTGTCTACCGCCCTCCAAATGGTGTTGCATCGGAGTTTATAAATTGTTTAGATAGTCTTCTTCAGTATATCAATGAAAATAATTACACTATGTTTTGTGGTGGAGACTTTAACATTGATATATTGGGTGATAGTGCACTGCGATTTGACTTTGATGTCACGGTGTCTTCTAATGCATGTGCACATGTGATTACTTTGCCAACTCGCGTTACACAACAGTCGGCGACACTTCTTGATACATTTATAACGAACGTCGAATTATCAATGACAAAATCTGGTGTTGTTTGCTGTGACCTCAGCGATCATATGGGAATATTTTTGTGTGCGCTGAAGCAAACGAGTAAACGTCCATTACAGTGCGCTCGATACTATCAGTCAATAACAGATAACAGCCTTGAATCGTTTCGTGCTGTTATACGGAATGCGTCATGGGATGACGTATACTGCGCAGTAGAAGCGGATACTGCATATGAAACATTTATTAATAATTTTAAAGCATTATACTCTGAGCATTTCCCAATGAAGAGGGCATCACGACGAAAGAAAATTCGGAAGCCCTGGATTAGCCCTTTTTTGCTTCATCGCATCAGTGTTAAAGACCAGCTTTATAAAAGATTTATCAAAACTAGAGACCTTTCAACGCTATCGGAATACAAGGCGTATAGAAATAAATTGAACAAGGATATTAGAGCTGCTAAGACGCAGTATTATGCGGACATTTTTCAGCGCAGCAGTGGCCGTAGCGACGCCCTCTGGCGGCAGCTATCCACTCTTCTACATCCTGGATGTAAAAGTGACATACCTGATAAAATGATTTGCAATGGAACTGAAACGGGCGGTCCTTCACTTGCTAATTTTTTCAATAATTCTTTCCTTGCGCATTCCCAGTCTATTGGTAGCATAGATGCATTGAAATTTATTTCGCCGAGTGGCCATGGAAGCGTTTTTCTTTCTCCTGTTGACAGCCAAGAAGTTGCCACCATATTTCGTAGCCTTAAAAACAGCACTTCGTTGGATGGGGAAGACTTACAGATATTGCCTGTTAAACATGTTATCGACCTCATTGCAGCCCCGCTGACCCACATTTTTAACCTTTGCCTTACGACGTCCACTTTCCCTGTTCAAATGCAAGTCGCTAAGGTCATCCCGGTTTTCAAGAAAGGTGATAAGAATAACGTTGCTAACTATAGGCCGATATCGTTACTTCCTGTTTTTTCCAAGGGCTTGGAAAAAGCTATTTTAACACGTCTATCCAGTTTCATTGAACGACATAACGTTATGACGCCATTCCAACACGGTTTCAGGAAAAATAGGTCGACTGAAACTGCGTTGCTGGCGCAGAAAGAATTCATTCTTGGAAACTTTGAAAAAAGACGCCTAGTACTAGCCCTTTTTATTGACTTTAAGAAAGCCTTCGATAGTTTAAATCATAAAATACTTCTTGCCAAACTTGAAAGCTATGGGATTCGAGGACGTGCCGCTGAACTCGTGAACTCTTATTTGTCGCATCGACGTCAATACGTTAATGTTAATGGGCACTCATCAGAAACGCTAGGCCTTACGTCAGGTGTGCCGCAGGGAAGTATACTGGGGCCTTTTCTGTTTAATTTATATATTAACGACATTGTCAATATTCATAACTCATTTTATGTTATATATGCGGATGACACCAGTGTATTTTTCAGCGGTGAAAATCCCGACGAACTGATAAGAAAAGCTAACGAAATGCTTGCCGCACTGGAAGGCTGGTCGAAACTAAATGCACTAGAAATTAATGCAGCCAAAACGAAAGCGATCATTTTCCGCCCTAAGGGTAAAACTGTATCGTTTTGTGAATCTTTGACTTATAGCTCCAAAAACATAGAAATCGTAGCAGCATTTAAAACCCTTGGTGTTTGGTTTACGGAAAAGTTGCTGTGGGATGTGCATGTCAACCACGTGTGTTTAGCTGTCTCGCGTTTTGTTGGCCTCTTATACCGCAATAACTGTGTTCTTCCAACTAATATCAAATTGTTGCTTTTCAAATCATTGTTTATGTCTCAAGTGAATTATTGCCACCTTGTATGGGGCACTGGCACGCACACATCCTTAAAGAAGCTCCACGTCCTACAAAAGAAAGCTTTACGCATCATTTATAACTTAGCCAGAGATCACCCTTCTGCACAGCTCTTCCAAGCGGCCGATATCCCTACGGTTTTCAACACGTATAACTTACGCCTTGTTCTTAGATATAAATATGAAATAAAGAACAATATTCCAATGCTTGCAGATTTGGCAGAATTAGCTGAATATTCTTCTTCGTATCCCTTACGGCTCATGAGAAAGTACGAAACAAGAACACCGCGCACAAATTACGGGGCCCAGATGCTGAGAACAACTTTGCCCTCTGTGTTAAATCTGTTATCGCAAAATGATTTTGATATTTATTGTTGCAAGTCTGCACTTCATGCTTTTTTTTTTGGTGAGGTGATGTCTAAAATGTCAGCTTTGAACTTATCTTTGATGTTTTTTATTGCGTGTAGCTGTTGTGTTCTTTTTTTTTTGCAACTATGTGCGAGAATAATGTACGCTTTTTGCGTGTTTATACTTATGTACGCCAGTTTTTTGTATACCGTCACTGCCTGCTGAACTGTAATCGGCTGGGAAGCCTAGTCAAGCTCACAAGAGCTTTTTCTTCCCATGCCCTCTACTTCCTGAAGTGAAGTGAAAATAAATAAAAAATGAAAAATGAAAATGAAATGAAATGACTTGATCGCATGGAGGAGAAGATAGTAGCAACCGAAGAGAGAATCAGGGCAGACATGAAGGAACAAATTGGCGCGTTAGTTACGCAGCTAAACGGGCGCATGGGCGCCCTAGAGACCAGACTAAGCCAAACAGAGGCTACCATAGCCACGATACAAACTCAACTCACAGATCATGCCGAGCAACTCGTAGCGATCTCACTATCCAAATCCGGTCTCATAAACGCTCAGGTACAAATAGCAAACCAATATGGAGGAAAATCTAAAGGAAATCAAAATATGACAGTGGAACTGCAGGGGCTTCCGCCCAAAGCGGGAGAACCTACAACTCCACATCCAAAACTTAGAAAAGCCGGAAATTCCGGACATCATAGCACTGCAAGAAACGCTAACTAAAGTCAAACTCAGAAATTATAAAACATACGAAAATACGGGAGCACAAAATCCGCGTGCGGCCGTCTTGGTCCAAAGAAACCTGACCGCCGTCGAACACGAAATAGACACGAAGGACGCGGACTGCCTCCTCGTGGAAATAATTCCACAGAGGAGAGGACAATTAAGCGAGCCTATTTATTCTCAACGTATATAGCGCACCCAGATCGAACCCCCCACTCCCCATAATAGAGGCCGTTAACAAAACACTCAGGCTCTGCGGACACAAGCCGCTATTAATAGTAGGCGACTTTAATACCAGGAACATGGCCTGGGGCTACAAAATAACCAACAAGAAGGGCACGGCAATATAGAATTACATCCAAGACGAAGGCCTAACATTACTGGATGATCCGCTACAACCCACGCGAATAGGAAACAGTGTGCAGAGGAACACCAGCCCCGACCTCACGCTCAGTAAGAACGTGGGAGAAGGGAAATGGAGGAACACCGCCTGCAGCCTAGGCAGCGATCATTATATAATAGAAACCACTATCCCGGCGACATCGCTAAAAAAGAGAGGGAGGAATGAGTTCACGATCACCGACTGGGACAAATTTACTCATCAGAGCACGAGACAAACCCACCACCATAGATGACCTCGACATATGGGTTGAACAGCTGGGCAAAAACGTCAAAACTGCAAGCGCAAGCATACCAGTCACGGCGGAAACACACGCAATAGACAACAGATTACTACACATGTGGCAAGCACACGAAAGCCTCCAAAAGAGATGGCTCAAAGAAAAACACAACAAAAGACTTAAGCTCAAAATTACTCGCCTAGTTAAAGAAATAGAACACCACGCACAAGAGCTGGTCAAACAACAATGGGGTCAAACATGCGACCAGGTGAGTGGACAATTGGGCCTAAGAGACACGTGGCACCTACTCAGGTACCGCCTAGACCCTGAAAATTGTAAGACGGCACACAACAAGAACATCGGTCGCATTACACACGAACACCCCCTTCAAGATGACGAACTCCTCGACGAACTCAGGAGCAGATATTTAGATACCTCCGACAAGAAAATGCTTCCCGATTACAAAGGACCTCCGAATCCTGGAATAGACGAGGAAATAACGACGGCAGAGGTGAGGGCGGCGCTACACAAACTCCGCACATCCTCTGCCCCGGGAGCGGACGGAATCACAAACAGAACTTTGAGAAACCTGGATGAGGAATCAATCAACGCTATCACAAAACTATTTAACCAATACTGGGAAAAAGGCAAGCTGCCGGCAGCGTGGAAACACGCAAAGATAACCTTCATACCGAAACCAGGGAAGAGTCTACAAATACAAAATTTGAGACCTATCTCACTTACGTCATGCCTGGCAAAATTGCTAGAACACGTGATTCTAGATCACCTGCAAGAACACATGGACAAGCACGAACTCTTCCCCAGCACAATGTTGGGCTTTAGACAACACCTCTCCACACAAGACCTCATGCTCAGACTATCGGAGGAGGTCATCAACCCAATTCACAGCAAACCAACCAAAGCAATCCTAGCTCTGGATTTAACCAAAACATTCGACAAAGTCAAGCACGAGGCTATCACGGAAGCCCTTTCAAATCTAGGAGTAGGCGAGCGAACCCACACCTACGTCAAAGCCTTCCTATCCGCTAGGACGGCGGAGATACGTTTCGGGTCGCTCACATCCGACCCCTTCACACTGGGAAGCAGGGGAACGCCGCAAGGATCTCACCCCTCCTTTTCAATGTCACGCTCATACCCATGGCACAGCTGCTCGAAGGAATACCAAACCTATCGCACTCCCTATACGCAGACGACATTACACTCTGGGTAACCAAGGGAAATGACGGAGAGATCGAGCACCTACTGGAAACTGGAGCAGACATAGTCTCGGAACACGCCAGAAAGATAGGATTATCGTGCTCCCCACAAAAATTGGAACTTCTCGTCATGAGATACAATCCACGAGGCCACACAAAAACCTCAGTCCCGATAGAAATATACGTGGACGACACCCTAGTTCCCGAGGTCCAAACGATCCGGATACTAGGTATGCACCTACAAAGCAACGGCAAAAACACAGTGACTATCAACAAACTTACGGCATGCGTGAACCAAACCAACCGTTTGATCCGACGCATCGCCAACAAACACTTTGGTATGAAGGAAGCGGATCTTAGGCGTCTAATCCAGGCTTTCGTGCTCAGCCGTTTCGTGTACTCCCTCCCATATCTCAACCTGTATAAAGCGGAGAAGGAAAAGGTAAACTGCCTCATAAGACAAACCTACAAGGCGGCGCTACACCTGCCGAGATACACATCCACCGAGAGACTCCTGAAAATGGGCATCCACAACACGTTCGACGAACTAGTTGAAGCACACAGAACAGCCCAATACGAAAGATTAACCAAGACACCTGCGGAAAGACACATCCTAAGGAAACTAAACATCCCGTACGAGAGCACCCAAACAAACGTCGAGCACATACCCAGAGACATCTTCAGTCGCCTCAGGGTCAATCCAATCCCAAAGAACATGCACCCGGAGTATCACAGCAAACGGAGACAGGCCCGGGCCAAAGCACTCCAGAAACACTACGCAAACCACGAAGAGGCAGTCTACGTAGACGTAGCCGAACTCGGAATTCGCGACGCTTTCTCCGCAGGGGTGGTAGGAAACGACCTCAAACCGATCACCGCGCTTACCATTTTCGGAAGGCGCGCGGAAGAAGCGGAAGAAGCAGCGATAGCAATAGCTATCACAAATACCGCAGCCAAAATAATTTTCTGTGACTCCAAGACGGCAGTGGGTAATTTTGCCAAAGGCAGAGTCCACGAACCGGCGCTACAAATCCTGAAGAAAACACATTTCACGCCCCGCTAGATCAAAATCATCTGGAACCCTGCGCACTCGTTCCATCCCGGGAACGAAGCGGCTCACAATTTCGCCCGAGGTCTCGTCAACCGGGCAGTCAGCCAACCGATCCTGCGAGGAGCAAAAGAGCGCATGACAACCTACCACGAAATTACGCAATACTATAAAAACGAAAGACTCAAATACCCACCCCCTGACAAATCCTTAACCAAAAACCAGCAGGCAACGTGGAGGCAACTCCAAACACACACCTTCCCCAACCCGTACAAACTATCCATAGTCTACCCAGGGATACACTCCCCTGAATGTACGCTATGCGAGGCTGACAAAGCCGATTTAGCACACATCTTGCATGAATGCCCTGAGCTCAAAAATAGAGCCGAATGGCAGCTATCCAACCGAGAGCAGTGGGAGGCTGCGGTGACCAGCTCGGAACCTGCAGTTCAACTGCAGGCCGTGACCTGGGCTTTAGAAGTCGCCGTAAGACACGGTCTGACGGCCACCTCACGAAGCCATCAAGACTTCCCACATGTAATCGCATAAATAATTTTCTGTTGACGAATTAAAGTTTTTACCACCACCACCTTCTCCGTGCTAACGAAAGGCTAACGGCGCCGCGACTGGCAGACATGGAAGGAGGATGAGATTGGAATTTTCTACCTCCGCCCATGCCCGGGGGCCCTGGCTGGATAGCGCCTCTTCCGCTTCACAACCACTCTCGCATGACGCCTCCAACTATCACGTGACGAAAGCCATGAGCGAGGGTGTTGCGTTGGTCGCGTCAGCTCAACCTCCCTTTGCCGTTCTCTCTCGCGACCTGCCCTTCCAATCTTTCCCCCTTTCACATCTTTCACGGCGGGAAGCGGCGCCGGTTGCTCGGGCAAATCGGTTCGCGATTTTGTTTTCGACTTTGAAAACTGGCAGAGCGTGCTCTCCATTTTGTGTCTTCGATGCGTTAACCAAGGACCCTTGCTGACCCTCGGAGTACGCGGCGTCGCTTCTTTGACTCGGAAAGCGGATCCTGCCTCGTCGATACGGACAAAAAAAAGTGAGTACCGCACGAAAGTGCCTTATTTCTGAGAATTGTTACCCCCAAATGCCCTTTGTATGGGCATCCAAAATAAAAAAAGATGGCTGACTAATGGAATAGCACACGAGGAATAAGGATTATAAACAGGGATAAGGTGCCTCAGAAAGGCTGGCCAACGTTTCGATAGGAGGACCTATCTTCGTCAAAGGCGGCCTCGTCATCCTCGGCGGGTTAGTTTTAAAGGGTTAGTGGAGTGACGTCACGTCGATGTCCGCTGTGGCTGTCTGTAAATGGAGAGACTGAAAATAAAATGAGCGCCGGCGCTTGACTGGCTAGGCGCGGTTTCTAAGACGAGGGGACAAGAGCGGGAGAGCGAGAAAGTGGCAAAAAAAATTATAAAAAAGAAAAAAAAGAAAGAAAAAAAAAACCGTCAGAGGGGATTGGGGGAGCGAAAGGCGAGTGAGCGTTCGGAGGAGTCGTGGTCGGCGTGCGTTTGGGGTCCCTGAAGAGCCGGTCAGTGTGCAGGTCACAATACGAGTTGAAAGCATGACTTGAGTAGCGTAGCATCAAGGCATCGGGTAATTTTGTGGTTGACAGGGAGCAGCTTGGTCCGTCAAGGGACGTTAGCCTCACTAGTTCGCCCTAGGCGTCTTCGCGGCGGTATACAGAATTGGCGAGACCTTGTGTGGTCAAGGCGCCGAAAAAGGTATCCTGGCGTCTGGGATTTTGGACTGTCTCGGTGTGGATCTCGTGTGGAGAAAAAGAAAAAACGAAGAAAAAAAAACGCGCGTTTGAGGAAAAAAAAACCGGCGCAGGAGGGTGACAGTGTAGAAAAAATATAATTAGAAATTTAAACATGGGGGGGGGGGAGACAGGTGTACCTGGAAAAGCGCTCGTATGGTTGAGCAATGCGTAAAAGCATGGAGGACGATAATCAATTGAGTGGTAGGGGAGATGCAGGGAAGAACTGGAAATGGAATAGGTGAGGTTGAGGGAAAAAGAAAAGAAAAAGAAAAAACGGCACAGGTGAGTGACAGCGGAAGAAATATAATTTGAAACATGAACACTGAGGGGACAGGTGTACCTGGAAAAGCGTTCGTATGGTTTATCAATGAGTAAAAGCATGGAGGAGGATAATAAATTGAGTGGTAGGGGAGATGCAGTGAAGAACTGGAAATGGAAGAATAGGTGAGGTTGAGCATCGAGATCAGCTGGAGGTTTAACTTGTTTTGCGCCTTTGTTAATGGTATAACAATTTAAGGCTTATGTTACTGCTGTTAGCGATTCTAAGTTGCCACGCGATAAATTCATCCCCGTGGGGTGCAGGCTTTTAAACTTGTGTATGAGGTATGATTCTGTATATTGTCTCTCGTGAGGTGAACGAAAATTTGTTTGTAGTATATACAGTCTTGCTTCATCAAATATATGGCCGTGCTCATTGAAGTGGCTGGCTACTGCTTCCCAGCTAGCACAAAAGAGATATAATCATTCTTATTCATGGATATTTCGCCTTGACCGTCAAAAATCTAGATTGAAGAAGTCAACATCGAGAGGGATTAAATTGGGATGGAAAAATCTTGCTATAAGGCGGATTTTAGAAGACGATTAAAATCGCTTGTTCTAGCAGCCTACAATTATTGATTTTTTGTTGTTGTTTTCTTCCGCTTTTTGGCGGAAAACGGACGTTGGTTTTTGTTTTTGCTTCGCCCTGTTAGAAGAGAGTGCAATCAACCCTGGCGCGGGTGTTTGCATTGTGGTGAGTGAGCACTGAAGGGGCAGCTGCTTGCTCTTTATGCTCATAATGAAGTCCACAATAAAGAAGAAAAGTTAGGCTGACCTTTCAGACCGTCAGAAGAGGCGTAGAGTTAATGGCGAACCGATATCTGCCAGTCCTGTTGCCACGAGTACCGTCCAATAAGTATCATGGTAGGTTAATGAAAGTAGTAACCATGCTTCTAGTGAAGTATCCTCGCCACATGAGGATGCTCAATCCAAGTTCAGTTTTCACGAAAGTGACCTTACCTTGAAAGGAGAAAATGCAGAAGCACACACGCAAGACATTTCTAGATAATATTTTATTCCACAAAACGACCCTCCTATGAGCGCGTGCATCGAAAATGGAGGTTCGTCGGACTATGCATCATCATCTGCAGAAAATCAGGCAAGTCTTTGTCCACGTAAATGTGTGGAATTTCAAGGATGGCTATGATGGGTTACAAGTCACCGAATTCCGCTTGTCCCAGTTTCTGAACTTCTCCGGAAACTAAGCACCACTTTCGACGCTGATTTTGTCATCGACGCGAGGACATTGTTGAACAAACCTCGATACACTTCAACGCGATCTGTCCCTCCTGGCGAATATTGCCATTTTTCTTTGAAGGAAAATTTAGAACGCATGATTGATGTGTTCCTGAGTGGCTGTCGAGGGTAGATCCCTTGACAACGCTCAGAGAATGTTAAATGAAAATGTCAGCCAAGTTGGACTGACGGTTCAAACTGTAAAATGTTTTGATATTGTTTGTCGCAGTTTTCGTTTTGTCTGTTTGGTTAACCTGTTTTACTTTGACCGAAAGGAAGAAAAAGACACCGTAGTCTAGTTGCTAGAGAACCGGCTGCTGTGACCCACGGCAGAAGTACGATTCCATTATAGGTTGCACATCACTTTTTTGTATTATAAAGCGAGCTAGGAACCTACCTACCTACCGCAAAGTGCCAAGAATGAGGCATTAAAAAGTTCGACTTGTGTTATTTCAAATTATCTTTGTGAGGTGGCGCTAGCATTATGGTAGCAGCCGCATTTTGTATTTTCTTAGTTAAATTAGCTAGCATTTTTGTGCTTCAGGTACCGAGTACGAAGCCACACTGAGTATTTTTCTGCATTGCAGCAGCGTGTGTCGCAAGAGGATGCAGCGCCGTGACGTATCATAGCGGCTACCTGACAAAGCGAGGAGTGGCGCGACGGCTCATCGGCGTCATCGCTTGCGCCGACGCAGTCTGAGCAGCCAAGCGGACTGCGATCTCCGCGCAGCTTCCCTCCAGATTGCGTAACTTTTGAACCCGCCGTTACATTGACCGTTATTTTTGTGAGGACCAGCCGTTAAGTTCCTGACGCGTATTCGTTCATGAACTGCGGAGCGCCAGGCTGCCTTCCACATCTTCTTTGTTCACGTAAGTAGTCACTGCCACTTTGACACCTGTCGTGTTTAATTATTTACGGTTTTCAGGCGGGAGTTTTAGGTGGAAGTTTTAGGCGGTAATGAAGTTTTTCAATGAAAGCGCCTTGATTTTAACTGGAATCTCTAATATTGTTTAAGAGGCATGTTTACGTCTGCGTACGTTTCTTTTATTGTGTGCGTATTCAGGTTTTCCAAAGCTGTCTAAAATTACCTCTGCGACGTTTCGTTGACCATTGATCGTTAGGAAGACGATGACATTCCCGTTTGGCGCAGAATGATGAGACGTGCTACGGTCTTCGCGTAGCCACAGCATTCTTCCGTCAACGCTCTTGTGCGAGATCATTCGTGTGTTTTTCCGAGCGTGAAAGGTGCCCGCGAATATACGCAAAACTGCCGAACGACTGGCCGCTCGAGGCAGTTTGCGTGTATTGGCAGGCATCTTTCACACTTGGAAAAACACTTTATGCAGCTCATATTGAGAAACAGAAAGCGGTATCAGGGGTTTCTCATGTTGCTTTACAATCTTCTCATTGACACTTTTCATCTAACTATAGTAATTGAGAAGTTAATTAATTAATTAGAACTAATTATCTAATTTGGCGGAATGCAAAAAATAATCTGAGTATCTCCAACATTACCTTGGTTCTGTCCTGGTACGTGGCACTTGCATATTTTTAATGTTTGGCTAAAGTTAATGAAACACCCTGCATGTAGTGCACTGTTGCCTTGTTTTTGTAACATAATCCGACAGTATAGCTATTTACAGCATCTTTTTTTAGGATACCTAACATTTTTTGGCTTCAGTCATGCAACAAATAAATTTTGAGGTCGCACGGGCGTTTTCTTTCTGCAAGTCTGTGCAGTAACAAAATTCTGCTTAAAAAGAAAAATTCCAATATACAGTTGTAATAGGCACTGCTGTTACATTATAAACATAGAGACTCCGTGTTTATCAGCATAACAATAAAGAGTTTTTTGTAACTTACTATGCAAGCACATACCTACGTGCAAGAGAGAAGGCGCGTGAGGGTGAAGACACCGATCATGTACCCTCTACAGGTGCCGAATGGGCAGACGAAAACGCCGCCGCCCAAAGGGCCACCACAAAACTCCTGAACTCCAAGAACCCAGGTAACTGTTATTTCATATTAAAGTCGTACGAATTAAATTTTCAGCGTGACACATATGCAGTCGTATCTCGATAATTCGAACTCGAAGGAGCCCGAAAGTTTGTTCGAATTAAAGGAAAGACTTATTTCTGAAGTATTCGTGCACCACAGCACGACGTACGAATGGAGTCGTTATATATCACGGCGCTCAAGCAGATGGCGAGTAGGGGCCACGAGACTGCCCACCTGCCCACGTCGAGCAACGCTCGCAGAAAACGATGCTGTAGGGAGCGGGCGGCGCCAGCACGGCGGCGCCGGGCGCGCGCGGACACGTCGAAGGTGAGGGAGGAGGGCGTCAGGGAAGCGGATTTGGCTGAGCCGAGGTGACCCCGTCGCTTCGGTGGCTCCCCTCACTCTCCCTCTCAACTCCCTCGTAGCCCCCCCACCTTCGACTGTCTCCGTGCGCGCCCGCCGCCGGCCCGGCGCCAGCTTAACCCTCTCCCTTTCTTTTCCTGCCGTTGAAGCGAACGTTGGCCGGTTGTGAGCAGTTTCGTTGGCCGGACTGGGCCTCCGTCGTAGCTTCCCTCTGCGTTGCAGCCGCAGCGTTGAGACATCGACTCGAACACGCGTGTTACGGCGCGACGACGTAACGGCGACCTTGCCATTTAAGAGAGTGAAATTTACACCGCGGTTCTTTTTCTTTTATTGCGATAGAAATTATATGGGCACTCCAAGCGCATTTTTGCCGCCGTCGTCGTCGCCGTGATAATCCGTATAAAGTGCAACGGCGATGAAATCGTCGCCGCGCACCATGTGGGGGTTTTAGTGTGTGGGCTCATTTCGGTGTATGCAATAAATTGCATATGCAAGCACTCTAGCTCATAATTGATATATAAACTGCACGAGCTTAACCTTTAACCCATTGCGTAACTATAATTATGTCACCAAGGTCAAAGTTAGTGAAACTGGGTGGAAAATTACGGCTTATGTTCCCACCTTGTGTGTGGATGACTCACTGTTTTTGTAAAAAAAATTCTTTACAAGTGCTTGGCAATGTTATTGTGTGGAGGTTTTCAAACAGGCAAGTCATAGGCCTGAAACATTTTAATGGTTTAATTATAGCAACTGAAGTTCTTACTGTATATGCTTGAAGCAGCCGTGCTGCAAATAGTCGCTGTTACTTAAGGTTGCACTCGTCTGCTGTCTTTTATTTTTTAAGGAATCGCAATATATTTGCTCAATTTGAAGTATGCGATGTGTTTGATAGACTGGTGTTTAGGTATATGCTCAAGACTGCGCCATTTCTGAGTTGGCTATGTCATCTGTGGCAAATAAAATTGGGGTGGTGTAACAATGCTGTCACACTGAAGCTGTGCCTTTGCAGAGCCGCACTTACCTCTTTTCTCGTACAACATTCTAAGAAATGCATTATCTATTCCTTTCTTTGAATGCTAATTGGCACCTACTTCGCACGTGTTTAGGAGGCTGCTGTCATTTACCAGTCGCCAACTAGTCAAGGTAACAGCCTCCTGAAAGCTAGCAAAATAGCCGACACTTACACTGGTTGGCGATTGTACATGCAACACCTTCAGTTAGATGTAAAGTATGTCTTCAAGGCAACAGAAGGGAATTTCACTTGTGATCGGTTAATCTTAGAACCATGTTAATAAAGGTGGAATGCTCGAAAACTGTGTACTTAGACCAATATATTGTAGTGCTGCCCATTGCCAAGATATATTGCAGTGCTTATTGCCAATGCATTGAAAAACTATACGTTCACTAAGAAAAGTGTGCTTCAATTAACATACGTTTTACACATGCCTAATGTTTTTGCAGTAAGAAGACCTGCTGAATAAAGGAGCTACAGCCCAGCAGCCTGTTCGAAACCAGGTTTATCAAGGTCGATACCTGTAATGGACGTTACTCGGAGGCACTCATATATTTAATGTTGATTGCTAGCTTGTCTAGTCGTGTTTACTTTTTGCAATAAAAAATGTTATTGCTGTATGTGTTTCGTGTATTGCACAAGCGCAAACCTGCTTGCCGCCGGCCGGCGAAACGCCGCAGGGGCATGGGGAGAGGGAAGGGAGACGAGGGGGTGCTAGAGGGGAGGGTGAAAAAAAACGGATGTCAAAATCCTGATTGTAGCAGGATTCAATCTGTATTTTTTAAATGCTTCTAATGGTCTTACAAAATCCCATTTCAAGACAGGATTTTTCGAAACTACTTTAAGCAGGATTCTAGAACTTCTTGCAATAGTCATATCCGCCGGACATTAGCAACGATATACGACCGTTTATCACCTTCTAAACGGACTGCCCGGATTTTTTAGTGCGTCTTTCAGACGTTCATTTAGTCTTGGCGAATCGGTATGGAAGCAGTTTTCTATCGCTTTTGTGCTAGCTGGGTTTAGGTAAATTGTGTTTTGTATCTGCGCGATGGCCGTTGAGTCTCGTGTGCATTTCTTGTCCAGTCTCACCTATGTATTGCTTGTTACTAGTGGCACATTCTAGACAGTAGACTACGTTGCTTGACGTGCAGGTGAAATTCGAAGTTACCTTGTGAGTGTAATCTGACGCTGTACTTTTTACTGTAGTAGTAGATTGAATATGTTTGCATGTGGAACACCTGGAATTATATTTCTTCCGCTGTCACTCACCTGTGCCGTTTTTTCTTTTTCTTTTTTTCCCCTCAACCTCACCTATTCCAATTCCAGTTCTTCCCTGCATCTCCCCTACCACTCAATTGATTATCGTCCTCCATGCTTTTACGCATTGATCAACCATACGAGCGCTTTTCCAGGTACACCTGTCTCCCCCCCCCCCATGTTTAAATTTCTAATTATATTTTTTCTACACTGTCACCCTCCTGCGCCGGTTTTTTTTTTTCTCAAACGCGCGTTTTTTTTCTTCTTTTTTCTTTTTCTCCACACGAGATCCACACCGAGACAGTCCAAAATCCCAGACGCCAGGATACCTTTTTCGGCGCCTCGACCACACAAGGTCTCGCCAATTCTGTATACCGCCGCGAAGACGCCTAGGGCGAACTAGTGAGGCTAACGTTCCTTGACGGACCAAGCTGCTCCCTGTCAACCACAAAATTACCCGATGCCTTGATGCTACGCTACTCAAGTCATGCTTTCAACTCGTATTGTGACCTGCACACTGACCGGCTCTTCAGGGACCCCAAACGCACGCCGACCACGACTCCTCCGAACGCTCACTCGCCTTTCGCTCCCCCAACCCCCTCTGACGGTTTTTTTTCTTTCTTTTTTTTTCTTTTTTATAATTTTTTTGCCACTTTCTCGCTCTCCCGCTCTTGTCCCCTCGTCTTAGAAACCGCGCCTAGCCAGTCAAGCGCCGGCGCTCATTTTATTTTCAGTCTCTCCCTTTACAGACAGCCACAGCGGACATCGACGTGACGTCACTCCACTAACCCTTTAAAACTAACCCGCCGAGGATGACGAGGCCGCCTTTGACGAAGATAGGTCCTCCTATCGAAACGTTGGCCAGCCTTTCTGAGGCACCTTATCCCTGTTTATAATACTTATTCCTTGTATGGGCATGTCAAGTTCGCGCGACGCGCTCGAAAAGTATACTGTGAGCTTGCCGCAGTCTTAAATTAAACGTTGATGCATGTTTGTCACAGATAAAATAATGGTTGCTTTTTCCACATTGTGAATAACTATTTCAAGACGCGTTTTTGTGTTTTTCTCAATGATCCTGACAACGTGCGAGATATAGCGCTGCACTGACAAATTTAATTCCTAATTATATTGCAGTCACCCATGGTCCGTGGAATGCGTTCGGGACAGTTGGTGTCCCTGTCGGGGCGAAATTACACCCGTGTACTTAGATTTAGGTGCACGCTAAGGAATTCCAGGTGCTCCAAATTATTCCGGAATCCCTCACTTTGGCATGCTTCATAATGCAGGCCGTGGTTTTGGCGCGTAAAACCCCATAATTTTTTAACGTTAAGGAGAGTTAATTACTCAGGACAGGCTTATCACAGCTACTGCTGTACGCATGCCAAAACTTTAGGGCTTCAACAAGTGTCGTTCGTTTGGAGATTCAGAACTACGCTGCTTGCTCTTCCAGTGGCCCACCATTCCTGCATTGTTGGCGATCCACGAACGCGATCAGGCAAACTTGCGTAGCCGACATAATTTGTTTGGCATGTTTATTGTTATTCAAGTACTGGCTGGCGCGGTAGCGCCGTTCAAAAATATTCCCACCTTGAACCCGCCTCGTTTGTCCTACCCCGAACATCAAGATATGTCTCGCTTGTGGGACGCACGACCCCACGGACGACTACGAGTGTTCGCTCAAGTGCGCCGTCTCCGGCGAAGCCCATGCCACGGGGTCTCGCGAGTCCAAGCAAAGGCTCAAAAACAACAGCACTACCACCAAAAAGCATTCTCCGCCCGGAAGGTGGACGGAAGACGACTACACTGATGGAGGAAGGCCAAGGCGAAGCCGCCTGCGTTGGTTCAGCTCGGAGTCCTCGGCGAGCCGTTCGAGTTCCCGGGCCCAGTCTTGGTCAAGGTCCCGGTCCAGGTCCCGATCCCAGTCCAGGTCTAGGTCCCGATTCCGCTCGGAGTGGCCAAAGCCAGGAGAGAAGCAAGGGCAGCGGCCGCCTTTTACCTCGTCATGCACGTCTGAGCAGAAAAACCATTCGGGCAAGAAGAAACAAGCCAACAACAAGGTGAGCCGGATATCAGTCTAGTAACCCTCCGCTCAAAATACCAGTGACAATAGTAAGTGCTCCCCAGAATGTACGCGCATCGGGGAAGAAAATAAAAGAACTCAAAGCTCAGGTTAACGACCTAAATCAACGCATGCAATGCTTAGAAGCGATGCTAAGCAAAACAAACAACAACACACAGGCAGGGCCGCAAAGCGGAACGATAGGCTACCAGCCCGCCATCTCCAGTCCTCCCCACTCAAGAACCACCACGCCTTCCTCGCTCCCCGGTGCTGTCTCGGCAGCAGCAGGCCAGTCAAGTATAGTCACCCTCGAACGCATTTATGCTACAATGCAACAGATGCTTTACCAGATGGGCGAATTAAACAATAAGGTCAAGGAGAACACACTAAGCAGTGAAGACCTTGAAAGAAGAATACGCAAGGTTGAGTTTGGCTCGCGCAAGCGGGTTGACGACGAGAACAACAACACACGCATCAAGGCGTACAGGCGCATAAACAATACGGGTGACGTCAGCAAAGCCGACACGTCACACGGTGGTCTGCAGTATTGCTAAATAAATAAATAAATAAATAAATAAATAAACTGCGACGGCGGTGGCATGAACGTCAGCAATGGCTAACACCACACGCAGTGCCCACGAACACCTCGAGATCTGGCAGGGGAAATGTCGCTCTTTCAACAAGAAGGCAAGTTCGCTCCAGCTCTTCATCCAAAATCACCCATACCCCCCCCCCCCCGACGTCATGTGCCTTCAAGAGGTCGGGAACCAGCCAATCAAGCTACGGGGTTACTACGTCATTAAACACGTGGGATCACCAAAGGTTGCGGTATTAGTTCACAAAACGGTGACGGCCGTGGGACAACATTATCAACATCATGACATTAATCACGTGCTAGTGGAAGTCCTCCCGCAGAAGAGGGGTAGACGTAGCACTTTCATCTTGAATTTGTACAGTCCACCGAGGGCTCAAAAGGACGACTTCCGCTACATCATTTACGACAGCGCGAGAGCCGCTGGCTGCAACCAGCTGGTAGTGGTGGGAGATATGAACGCTAGACACACGGCTTGGGGCTACCAACAAGACACGCAGAAGGGGAGGTCGCTCATCGATGCGGTTGACCAAACGGGCTTCGAAATGATAACCAACCTCCTCCAACCAACCCGAGTAGGCAACAGTGTTAGTCGGGACACGTTTCCGGACCTGTCATTTGTCAAAAACGTAAGGGAATACTCATGGACGCACCTGGGCGAAACACTGCGCAGCGATCACTACATCCTCAGCATCTCGGTGTCCACCCCGAAACTCAAGAGAACAATTTTAGAAATTAGGCTCACGGACTGGGAGGCGTACAGGTAGTACCCCCCACCCGAAAGTGGTATAACGGACATAGCGGAATGGATGCAGCACCTCCCAGACGCCCACATCCACACCACCAACACCATCCAGCGCACGGTCGAGACGCCCGAAGTCGACCGCCGGCTCTTACACCTGTGGGAAGCCCGTGAGGGCCTCCTCAAACTGTGGAAGCGACAGCGGTTAAACCGGAAACTCCGTCTACGAATCCCGCATATAACAGAAGAGGCCAGAGATTACGCGACCGAGCTGACGCAGCAAAATTGGGTCCAGTTTTGCACCTCGCTCAAGGGTACCGTGAGTACGGCGAAGACGTGGGCCATCCTGCGTTGCCTGATCGAGCCCGACAAGGCCAAATCGACAACCAGTCGGACGCTTCAAGAAATCGCTCACAAGTTCCCCGGGAATGACCAGGATCTGATTGACACCCTAAAAACGAGATACCTGGGTAGCGACCCCATACGACCCTGCCTCCTAAAATACGAAAGGGAACCAAGACCAGAACTGGACGCTCCGATCACGCAGGAAGAGGTGTATGCCGCGGCCCGAGCCTCACAGCGCACCACTGCTCCCGGGGCTGACAAAATCACCAATGCCATGATTAAAATCTGAGCCCGAAGCACATCCCGGACTTGACCGAATACCTAAACGAGGAACTCTGGAGCAAGGGCCACGTACCGAACGAGTGGAAACACGTGGAAGTCGTGACCATCCCCAAACCAGGCAAGAAGCCCACGATCGACGCCCTACGTCCCATCTCGCTGACTTCGAGCCTCGGCAAGCTGTACGAGAGGGTCATCGGAGCCCGCCTCCAACACTGCATAGAGGACGGTGACCTCTTCCCGCACACCATGCTTGGCTCCAGGCCGGGACTTTCTGCGCAAGATGCGTTCCTAATCCTGAGGGAAGAAGTTCTCAAGGGCATCCCGAAGGGAGGAGAACACCTCCTGCTCGCACTCGACCTGAAAGGGACCTTCGATAACATCTCTCACGAGGCCATTCTCAAGGGACTGAACGACATAAGTTGCGGAAAGCGCATCTTTAATTACGTCAAATCGTTCCTGACGGGCCGGACGGCAACCATCGGAATAGACGAGAAAACGATCGCCTGAAGGCGCTGCTGCGCCTCCTGATAGCGCCCCCAATGTGGAAATTTCAAGCAGCGCGGTCGCTCCGTGGTGCAGTCTCCGCTTTGTTAACATTGTTTCGCCCGCGCTTTCCTTAGCTGCTCGTGCTCACGGCGCTCCGTTTTCGACGGCGGCAGATCGCCTGCTTGCTGAACAGCGATGCAAAGACTGCAATGCGATTTTAAGACGGTTGCCGACGCCAACAGTTTTTTTCGTGGCGGCAACCTCAAGAAAAGGGAGCGTCTGCTTCCACACGTGTGTGGTGTTGAAAAATTGGGGGCGGTGATGGGACAGTGCATGAAAGCCATGTGCGTGTCGGAGGTATCAAACATGATTGTATACGACATCGAGTTAGAGGTACACACCGAGTTCAGTCATTTAGTCACTTTTATTTCTCTATGGTGCAGTCACAAAGCGGTCATGCATGCTTGCAGAGATGTGCAGAGACGGTGACAATTGCGGTTGGTTTCGTTGGTCGCTGGGCGCGCACACACGGCTGCTCTCAATTTGGCTCCCTGGGAGTGGCATCAGCACTGTCGGAACAGAAAGAACACATGCATTTGGCACCAATAAGCCAACAAAATTAATTAACGATGTAAGTACTACATATGTGCATACTGCCTTATATCATGCTGTATAAATGTTTAATGTATATCATGCCTTATTCAATGGTAGAGTCATGGCAACTCATTGCATTATTGAGCTAGGTATATTTTCACTGGTCATGAGAGAGAGAAAAAAACATTTATTTAGACCATCGATACGAAATCACTCGTACAAACTGCTCCACGAAATGAACCCAGGTCACGGTAACCAGCGATTACCTCGGGACTAGCAGCACGAGCGCAAGAATTAGCGATACATGCCTCACCAAAGCAAATCTAGTTCCTCGTCGGGCGAATGATCGTCGCAGCAAAAGTAAGCTCACACCGATGGCCGGCTACTACACGAAACGAAGATTCTTGGCGGGAAGAGTGAAGCAGGAAGAATGTGCAAGGTGGCAATTACTTTAAAACATGCTTGGATATTGTGAACCCAGAAAGCATGGCTAAGCAACAAACATAACGCGCGCGTCTCGGGCAGCTGCTTTGCGATCTGCCGCTTACCGACGCATGCGATGACCGCAGCTTGCATTAAATACGGATTGCCACCACGCAAAAGACAAGTAACGTGCGGCCGTATTTGTTGCCTGAAGAACTAGGAATTTAAGTTGCAGCGTTTGGAAAAAGGATATAATTATCTTCAGCCAGTCTTTGCCGATCGCGAGTGAACGAACAGTACAATCAAATAAATTCGTAGGTTTTACGTGCCAAAAGCACAATCATTATGAGGCACGCTGAAATGGAGGGTCTCAGGAATAAATTTGACCGCAGGGGGTTCTTTAACGTGCACAAAAATCAAAGTACATGGCAAGAACTGCATTCTTGCATTTCGCCCCCATCGAAATGCGGCCGCCGTGGCCGAGAATCGAGCTCGCGTCGTCGAGCTTAGCGGCGCTACACGTATGCATTTACCGCTAAGCTAACACGGCGGATTTCACTGTACGATTCAACTACGCAACGTCTAAACAAACGGCCATGCGCTAAATACAGGCACATTACTATTCCGTTTTTATCGAGCGGCCGTGATATTGCACGCGAATGCGAAAGTACGTGACTTGACTCGGCGCGCTGCAGTTATCCACGCTTGTCGTCTGTCCTCCTCGTACCACCTCCCCGGAATTCTGTAGAACTTCATGGGCGGCTTTCGACTTTTCGAGGCTGTTGTGGCAATCAACAACACAGCAGTATCGCGTGCCACCTTTACTGGTTGATGAGGTCGCGCTCGCCGTCACGAAAACAACGCACGCGATCGCTCGCGCCGTAGAGAACACAGGCACGCGCTGGCCCGGCGGCGACCTTCGACACTTCCATCCTTCCGCCAGGGGAGTGGGCGGCGCTGGTGCCGCGCGGGTAAACTTTAGGTTGCCTCGTCTATAGGTCAGACTCGATCGGATAGGATCGACGTGCCGAACAAAGGAACGCCGCAAGGGGCGATAGTCTCCCCGATTCACTTCAACATCGCGATGCTAGCGCTGACCAAAGAGCTGCGGAAGATCCCGGACCTAGGTTACGCCCTATACGCAGACGACATCACGCTCTGGGCCACGAAGGGCTCCCTCGCGCAAGAGGAGACGACCCTTCAGGAGGCCGCGACGGCCGTGGAGAGATTTGCGGCAGCGAGCGGGATGCGTTGCGCGCCCGAGAAGTCCGAGGTGATCCGGGTGCATGGAGGAGGAATCAAGTCACCCGGCCCTATCGAACTCTATCTAGAGGACCACAAGATCACGGAAAGCAAACAGACTAGGATACTGGGTTTTTGGATCCAGAGCAACTTGAAAGCATCCCACACCATCCAAACCCTAAGGTCCACCACCAACCAGATCTCGCGGATTATCTAACGAATAACAAGAATCCGCAAGGGCATGCGAGAAGAGGACATGCTCCGCCTCGTCCAGGCTCTGGTGATCAGCAGAGTAACTTTTAGCATGCCGTATCACTACGACTCGCTAAACAAACGCGACCAAGAACAAGTCGATGCCATCATCAGAGGCGCGTACAAAACGGCCCTGGGTCTCGCTGTTACCACCTCAAACGAGAAGTTAGCGGCTCTCGGGATCCACAACACCTTCGCTGAGCTGTCGGACGCGGTTACGGCTTCGTAAAAAGCCAGACTACAGAACACGGCGGCGGGCAGAGCCAACCTCCACTGGACCGGCACGGCAACGGAGCTTCGTGCCCTCGATGGGCAAGGATCACTCCCGCCCGAGGTCAGAAGCAAGATCACGGCGAACCCCATACCAAAGCACATGAGTCATGAACTCCACGAAGGACGACGCAAGGCGCGGGTCGACAGACAGCGCCGACAATTCAAGGGTGACTCGTACGTAACGTACGTGGACGTGGCAGCGTACCCTGCAGGGGGCCTCTTCGCGGTAGCCGCCGTGAACGGGACAGACAACTCCTTAACCCTCGCGGCCTCCGTCAGGGCAGAGGTCCCAGCTGCTGCTGAGACCATAGCCGCGGCGCTAGTAATAAAGCAACATGACAGGGTGGGCAGGGAAGTTCATGTCGTTACTGACTCGCAACAGGCCTGCCACAACTTTACCAACGGACGAACACCGGTGCTGGCGGCTCAGATTCTAGGCCCGAAGCTGCAAGAATCCCATCAAATTACGTGGACGCCGGGTCACGCGGGACTGGAGGGGAACGAAAGGGCGAAAGCCTTAGCTCGAGCGCTAATTAACCGAGCGGGGCAAAACCAATCGTCTCATCAATCCCCACACTTTACCTTTGTGCCCCTGCCATCAAATTACTGCGACCGACTCGAGATCCAGCGACTCAACCGCAGGATTTATCCTCCCCCTGACAAAAAGCTCAGCACTGAAGAGGCAATAGCCCTCAGACTTCTCCAAACAAACACATTTCCAAACCTACACAGATACAGCAAAATATACCCACAAACATATCGCGGCATCTGCCCCTGGTGCGGCGACACACGCCCTACACTCTTTCACATCTCGTGGGGATGCGGGGGCAAACCTCAACATTTAAAGACGCCTAACACGTCATTTGAGCGGTGGGAGGTGCCGATGCCCTGGCGGGACAAGAAGCTCTCGTCCAGCAAGTATGTCGAGCAGCCATGGCCAGTGGAGTCCTGGAATGAGGACACCATCCACTCGTCCTCAAGATCAACAATCTCGATGGTCTTAATAAATGTTTTTTTCTCTCTCTCTCTCCCGCCTCGAATCTTTATCCCCATTGTTCTCGCGTAAAATCGTGAACTTGCTGTTGCGTGTTACTGCGCTTGCTTGCGCAGTAAGCGTGTGACCCGCGTTGCGTGTGACCCGCCTGTTTTATTCTTTTCATTTGCGTTTAGTGACGGTGATGTAACTGTGTACTGCCCATTAGGTCGAGCTACAGTCATCCACACTTCGAATCTATTGATTGCTGGTTGGCACTTCTAAAATATTGCGATGTTTGTGGGTGCCTGCTCATGGATGCAGACTCGCGAACACGCCGCTTTGCGCATAATTTTCTTTCGCGCTCTCAATTTAACCCAGAAATTGTGCATGGTTTAAATTAATTCGCATCGGCCTTCGTACCGCAAGTCATAATCTGAATATACTAAATCTCGCGGGCTGAAAAGGAAACGTTAGGTGAACTCGTAATTAAAATTAATGTAAATCTGGGGCTTTACGTGCCGGAAGCGCGATATGATTATGAAGTACGCCTTAGTAGGGGACTTCGGATGAATTTTTACCACCTGTGGCTCTCTAGCGTGCACCCAATGCACAGCACATGGACATTTTTGCATTTCGCCCCCATTCTAATGCGGCCGCCGCAGACGGGATTTGCGCACCTACAGCACGCCCCATATCTTGTGTCCGTGTTGGTTTCGCTGGTTAAAGAAATATCGCCAGGCCATCTACGCGTTTCCACGCTGTTGTGTTCTTCGTCTTTCGGGCGTTTTACGTACTAAAACTAGTTCTGATTATGATAATGATGATATGTGATTTTTTTTGTGGCGCAAGGGCCAGGTATGGCCAAAGAGCGCCATGACTGTTGTGAATGTTGTGTTAAGCGCTGATTGATTATTAGTTGCGATAATAGGATGTAACATGGCTGTAAAGTGGCCTAAAATCAATCGCTATCGTAGAAGCGTAAAACGATATATAGCATAAAATTATGACAGTGATATGTGGAGTGATATGGGTACAGTACGAATGACAAGTGATCATGAGAATAAAATGCGAGAATACGGAAATAGCACGTATGCCTCCTTAAGGCCTTTGAGCCCAAAGGCTGGGAGGCAGGTGCTTTCCATTAATGCAGCTACCGCAGCAGAAACCACTGTTAGGAGGCCGTGCTACGGATTTCGTGGGGCTATAACATGAAAACTGTGTACATCTTTTAAAAATTCCAATAGAGATTGATATTTAAAGAGAGGTTCTACACCTAAGATCATTTGAGGGTGAAATGGAATTTGCTGCCCGCGTGGTAATGGAACATGCTTTTTCCGATTAGCGTTTAATTCAGTGCATTGCAACAGGATGTGAAGCACGGTAAGTGGCTCACCACATTTATCACACGTGGGTGGATCACCACCCACGTGTTTCTGATTCTGATTACGATTATGAGTTCTGATTATGAGGCACACCGTAGTGGATGGCTCCGGTTTAATTTTGACCACCTGGGGTTCTTTGACGTGCAATACAACGCAAGCACACGGGCGTTTTTGCATTTCGCCTCCATCGAAATGATCTTGTGCTCGCTCGGCAGCGCAATGCCTTAGCCGACTGAGTCACCGCTGCGGGTCACGCTGTTGCGAATTGTTGCTTTGTTTCTTGTTTACCCATTATTTTATCAAAGCTTTATGGGATCGCTGGTAGCGATTTCCTCCAACGCACTTCTCTGGAAGGGAAATTGAAATTTTAGGGTTGTTACGAACGTTTAGCATAGCGCTATATATCGCTTTATACCGTTGCCGCCACGGTCTCGGCCACAAGTCTGGCTGGCGCATGCTCGCTAAGCCGCGCCACTTGTACGCGTGGCGTGCTTTAGGCAATACAAGCAAACCAACCGGTAGCTGGTGGATGCGGTAGCGGCAATGGTAGAGCGGCATATGGTAAATGCTTGTTCATTTAATGTTCCAGTGGGAACCCGTGAGGTACCTGGATAATTAAATAAATTGAGGTCTGTGTACCTACTCGCGCGTAGCGTCAAGCGTTGAGCAAAATCAGACACTTGCAGCGTTCTATCAGCAAGCTGAAGCGCAGGTAAACAGAACGATGCACGAGAGAGTGATTTCTTGTGATCCACACAACGATGGGCCTTTGTTATCGCAAGACTAATTATTTGCAACGATGAAAAGGTCATTTCTTATTCCTCTTGTGCCATAGACATGCGGAAATATAATTTACAAGTCAGGCCGCATTATTGTTCCACAGCGGAATAAGTGTCCATATACGTGGTCTATTTTTTTAGCTGCACCAATTTTTTTTTAAATTGCCTGTGGCAGATAGCACAATTATAAACCTTGATCAGAATCACTCGATAAAGCGGCCATTACGTTACGAGAAACCAATATGCTCTTCGAATCATTTACTTAATTGCGTTAATAAACACTAACTACTTTGCAGCACATATTTTATATTGCAGCACGAATTGTAGCTAGTGGGTATGCAATGCATATCGACTTAGAACGAGATTTGAGGACTACGCTAGTTTCGGTGTAATAATTTTGGATGTGTCCACCGAAATGCATTGGCGTTCCAGTTAGTGTGTGTTTCAATATATGAAACAGCCTTTTCTTAAAAATTAAGTTAAAAAACTGCTTTTTTAGTGCAAGTTGCATACCGCATATCTAGAAACCGTTGCCATCCTCAGATTTTGTTCGAAGTCGATATGCCTAGCATAATCACTAGCTACAATTAAAATATGTGCAGCGAGGTAATTAATAAAAAAGTTAATTAGTGTAACGGTCAATTGCTCAATTAAACGTTTTGATTTTTCGTATCATAGGCCACCTCATCGAGTAATTTAGAACAATTTGGACAGCAGAATTCTGCTGTCTGCCACATGATCTTAAAATTTATTTCAGCTAAAATAAAGAGGACCATGTAGAATGAGAACATAGCGTATATGTTCTCCTTCTACAAGGTTTTATTTTTTTAACTGAACCAAACTAAAAAAAAACATTGCATGTGGCAGATACGACTTGGGCAAGCGCAATAGTCCAGTCATATCACATGCTTCAAACCATTACGTTATTAAGCTGCTTTCTGCGCCACATAGAGAAACATTCTTTAATGAGATGCTGGAGATGTTAGCCTGGCTATTCGCCTGACATGCTATTCCAGGGGCTTAATAACGTAATGGTTTGAAGTAGTGATATGACTAGCCCATGGCGCTTGTCATGTAATTGTCATTTTAATTGAGTATGCTGTTACCGGTAAGCTGAACCAACCGCTGAGTAACTGTCAATTGCTCAATTAAACGTTTTCATTTTTTTGGTGTATCTGTCTCGAATTTAAACCACAAGAATGATTAATACGTAGAATTTTGCCATCTTCAGATTTTTTGCTCATATTGACTTCCATACTTTGCAACAGCTAGGATAATAAATTCAAATTCAATGCTGCATCTGGCTTATGCTTTCTCTTGGTTCTGGAGTTCATGTTACAAGAAGAAAAAAAACAAAGGACGCTGATCAAAAAGTGCTAACAAGAATTGCACGAACGGAAGCCTTGTTCACAACACGAACTGCTCGAAACGACGGCATTCTGCGTATGCAGGCGGGATATTGCCATCGTTGCGATACAGAGTTTTTTCTGTAGTTTTTTGTAGTCTGGATAGCAAGGGATTCGAGAAACTTCCTTCAAATCCAGTTTCCTTAGCCATGATAGAGGCCTTGTCTCGTTGGTGCTCTGCAAGTGCGATGCGGTGCTCTGCGGTGCTCTGCAAGTGCAATGGAAACGACATCGTTTCTTCACTTCTGATTCATTTCTAATTCATATCTTTGACATAGATTTCTTGTTTCAAGCGCTTTCAGAATGACTGCTTTCGCGGATGTAAAGATAGTCGCGAATCGCGCAGGCTGTTCTGTATACAATTCTTGGAACATATCTTCTGCATCTTCACATCTGCCTGTTCATGCTGCAACAAGTGGGCCTAAACGTGGGACATTGACTTCGTAGGGTTTCAGAACAATTCCGATGGCCTTGCTCACTCAAGGCATGTAGGCGAGGGTCGTGCGAGCTCGAGGGCGCGCGTGGCCGGCAATGTGGCAGGCCTCAACGATATTTCATGGAACGAATGAACAATATATAGCGCTATGCTAAACGTTCGTAACAACCCTAAAATTTAAATTTCCCTTCCAGAGAAGTGCGTTGGAGGAAATCGCTACCAGAGATCCCATAAAGCTGTGTTAAAATAACGGGTAAACAAGAAACAAAGCAACAATTCACAACAGCGTGACCCGCCGCGGTGACTCAGTCTGCTAAGGCGTTGCGCTGCGCAGCGAGCGGGAGATCATTTCGATGGATGCGAAATGCAAAAACGCCCGTGTGCTTGCGTGTACTTTTTTTTTGCGTATCGACGAGGCAGGATCCGCTTTCCGAGTCAAAGAAGCGACGCCGCGTACTCCGAGGGTCAGCAAGGGTCCTTGGTTAACGCATCGAAGACACAAAGTAGAGAGCATGCTCTGCCGGTTTTCAAAGTCGAAAGCAAAGCCACGAACCGACTTGCCCGAGCAACCGGCGCCGCTTCCCGCCGTGAAAGATGTGAAAGGGGGAAAGATTGGAAGGGCAGGTCGGGATAGAGACGGCAAAGAGAGGTTGAGCTCACGCGACCAACGCAACGCCTCGCTCATGGCTTTCGTAACGTGATAGTTGGAGGCGTCATGAGAGAGTGGTTGTGAAGAGGAAGAGGCGTATCCAGCCAAGGCCCCCGGACATGGGCGGAGGTAGAAAATTCCAATCTCATCCTCCTTCCATGTCGGCCAGTCGCGGCGGCGTTAGCCTTTCGTTAGTACGGAGAAAGGAAACTCCGGAAACGCGCTCGTGTAGAGCGCCCGCACTAAAATGCGCAATGCTTGCAGCGTTAGCTCCGGATACTTAGAAATGGTGAAATCGACATTCTCGGCAATCGCTGCACCGATTTCGATGACGTTTTTCACATTTAAAATAAAATGTAAAATCAAGTATGGGCTGGAAGCAGATGTTGATTTAAAGTCGGCGCTGTCTTTCGAAAGAGTCTCGAAAATTGGAAAGTATCAAGTTTACAACTCTGCGACATAGCAATACTAAACGATATCGCAGTTTTGTAATGTGTACCTAATAACACGCCCAAAGCAGACAAAATAGATTCAGTATACGCGGCTCTGAAAGATACCGCTAATTATCAAAGGTGATTTTTGTTTTTTTGGAAAGCTCTTGTAAACGTTGTGATAAGTGCACGTGGACTGCATTCTTACCTCTAAGGCAAAATTTGCCCGCCTTAAGCGCTCCAATCTATGTAGACGCTGGCATGATACCCCCCATGAATCGGCTGTATATGGCTGTACTGAGCTGCTGACCAACCGTGCTCAGTCCTGGTGACTGTAATATCGGTTTTGGTGGAGTTTTACGCGTTTGTTAAGTGCGCGATTATATTGGGAACATATTCCAAGGAAATATACAAAGCAAGGTCATGCAAAACATTTCAAATATGTCGCAAATAAACGTTGTAGTGTTAAAATTTCTGGCAACGCTTACTATAATATGTATTGCACATCTAAAATCGCCGTGCTGTGGTTGCAAATAATTGGGCAAAACAAACACGTCTAGATGAAATGCCATGACATGCTGCTCTCCGCCCAAAGTGCACATCATTATTTCCATCGCCAATTTTAGATATAGCTTTTGAGCGTATTTAGATATTTAATTTTAAAGAGCGATGAAATGAACGATTCAGCCTCACAACTTCGGAGTACACGATGGTGAGAAGCGTTATAAGGAATTGATGAACTTGCGATACTTTAGTTTTTTACTACTTGATTGAACAGCTGACTGCGGAATTATGATGCAGCTCAATGTGCAGATTTCGGTAGGAGCGAAAAACTGTCAAATAACGCGCTGGCGTGGAGGTTCAACAAGCATCGTGCGAAAAACGGCGATTGTGACAGCCTGCAGAAAACCGCACAGGTAAAAACTCGAGCGATCTTCTGCGACAAAAATATATCATCGGACTCACCTATTCATCTATCTGAAACTAACGCTCACACTAAATTTGCGCAGCTGCTCAGCGTAGGCACACGTTTTTCTGTTACCCGGCATAGTAGTACGTGGCTATAGCATCGCGCTGCTGAGCTCGAGATCCGCGGGTACAAAAGGATCGAAACGCAACAACGATCGTGTACTTAGATGGATGTGTATCTTAAAGAGCCCAGGTGGTCAGAATTAATCCGGAGTCTCCACCTGCGGTCTCCTTCATAGTTTAGGCATGTACAACCCTTGGATTTATTTTTCACTTTTTCTGTTTTCTCAATTAACGCATTAGGCCTTGCATGTATGCTGCCTTCAATCTAGCACATTTTTTTTAACGTTTGCTTCATGTTTTTTTCTTCGTGAAATACGTATAGACGCTACGACTGGACGTACAGCGCAACGATACATGTGCAGCTAATGGAAATGTACACCTTACAGGGTGGTAAAATGACAGAACAAAGGAAAGGCAGTGCATGTACATGTCTTTAAGTACAGGCTGTGTGGCCAGTATGGGTGCTAGATATCTAACAACCGTATAAAGCAGCGGAAAGAACTGAAATGCATATTTTATACATATATCGATAAGGATCTGCACAGATATCTTTGAGACGTTTTTACAAAACGTTTTCTAGCCGTCTTAGCAAGATGATAGCTTGAAACAGCTTAACAAGACCCCTTCAAGCCGTCCTTCGCAAGACGTACATATAAAGACCTTTTGTAGCCGTCTTGAATAGTTGTAGACGTTTAGTTCATTTTGGCTGGTCCAAAATGGCTACAAAACGTTTTGTGTGCAGTGGTATAGTATGTTCGGCTAGTACGAGGCAGTCAAGGGTCATCCAAAAGACATCGAATGTATTTGTGATTTGGACATCTCTTGCACATTCAAAGCCTTCGCACATTGATCGTACATTGTGCGTTGTGAGTAGATGCGCGCACTATGCGCAGAAATACAAGCAAGTTGTCTCTAATGCCTAACAATGGGAAGCTAGGAGAGCAAAAGTGCTGTTGTCTGTTACAGCCCTGCAGCGGGGCATTTACTTTGTTTTTTGACATCATCATCACTGTGCATGTTCGAGATCCTACGAGAGGGAAAATGTGTACCTGAATTGCGAAATATTCATCTGTTCATTCTGAAAAGATTCAACAGTAGTATTAAAGCCCAGAATTTCAGTTATGACCGCATTTATTTTGCAATTTAGCACGACCTCTGCACGCACTGCTGGAGGTCTAGTAACGTTTCTGCTGGACACCGCGCGCAAAAGCCAATACTTTCGTCATTTTTTTCTCTATGCTTTCGGTCTCGGTTACGTCATTTTTTTTCTCATACAAAGATGCTTTATTTTTCAGTTATACCCATTAGTGCACTGTTGAAAATACGCAACCTTTAACTTGCTTATGTATTATGACATAACGTAAAGAAAAAAATAAGCTTGAACTCGCAATAGCTATGACTTCGCATCGCCACTGATATCAATTCAGCAACACGTGCCTCGATGCAAGTGCGCAGCAATGTTCCACGCGCGAGCAGCGTGTGCTTTATTAGTGTCTTTTCGACTTTTGTGCGGTTGACCGTGGCCCAAGTACGTATATACTAGGCAGAACTGTACAGTTGCGTACTGAAATTTAGAGCTGTGCTTCTGACTGCTATTTGTGGTACGTTTGTTCGCCTTGTGGAGCGCTTATAGAAATGTTCTCAGGGCAACGTTTTGATGCTTAATTTTCGCACATGTTTGTATCGCTTGGTTTCCGGCGCTCCTCTTCAAGTGTCAGAGATATTTCTCATTTGCAGTGCCTATCTTGAAGTCTCTGGCAGCATTATGTTATAGGCTCTTTCGTGGTGTGAGAAGCTGCCTGAGCAAGGGACGTATTCTGAAACGTTCCACTTCGGCGATATTTCGCTTTTCGCCTTCAGATGCGCTCTGATTGCCTGGTTGAGCAAAATTGAATGACGTCGGGCTCAATCAGCCAATCAGCTCATCCAATTTTGCTAAAACATCCAATCAGAGCGCGCCTGAAGGTGAAAAGTGAAATATCGCCGAAGTAGAACGTTTCAGAATACGTCCCCAAGTTGCCTATGGGGCTTCAGCGTTGCCCAGGGAGCGCTGCAAAAATGGTGCTAAAAAGCGCCCTCAATCCTAAACTGGGTAGTACCAAGCTCGGTCGTCTGCTTCGGAAAGGACGTTTACAATATGGACCCGCCACTTTCGGTTGTGTTGTACCATGGCTTGCAGCGAATTTCGGGCGCTGAAGATTTTTTCAGGGGTGGCACGCTGCGTAAAGGCAAGAAATTATGCAACGCCGAATACGTGTAAGCTGTTCAAGAAATAAGCGGCGAAGTTTTAGCGCGGTGTCAATCGCAAGTGAAGCGAGTCACGTACGAAGTTGAACTCCAGGTAAGGTTTGCACGCTGCTAGATTAAGGCGCACAAACACGAGGAAATGCTTGCGATAAATGAATTCACAGCTGCGATAAGCAGACATCATGCGTACGGAACTGCTCGAGCGCACGACGGTACGCGCCGCGACTGCAGCGGTCGTTCGACATGCCACGATGTACGAACTGCTCGAGCGCACGATGGTACGCGCCGCTACGGCACGGCTCCTTGAGCATGCCGCGAAACGGCGGGCCTCCTGCAATATTTGCTGACTACATGCCGCTAAACAAGTTGTCATGCCTGCGCTGTAGTAACGGCCATCTGTCCCTTTAGCAAGTGATAAATAACTGATGCAATGCATATCAGCTCGCAATAACGCACTACGTGCGAATCGCGCTGCAGCGCGAGCTCATGCGCTGCTTGCTTGATGTAGCTTTTAATGACAGCGCTCGAACACCGATGTGCTGTAAGCAATACTGCCTTGCTGCGCTGCCTCAACGTGCTGGCTTGAGGTCAAGGATGAGCACATTTATCTCTCAAATCTGTGCTGCTCGCGGTGAGGCAGTGAAGTTATCCAGCGCGTCCGACGCTCCGCTTCGTGAGGCCTTGAAGGAAAATGGTAGAATCTGATGTTGGGATTCAGGCCTTCTTGCTTGTGACAGCTCACGACGCAGCGGTAACGACGGTGACGCTTTTTCTAGGCTGAGCCCGGTCTCTCCGGATTGGCGTCGCCGATTCCTTCTGCTTCCAGCATTACGCCCCACGGCACACGGAGAGTCCGTTTTCGTTTAAACAGGCTGCGGCCCGCTCGCGGTGTGGTAGGCGTGGTCTGTGAGAAGTGACGAGCCTTTTCGCACTTGCAACAGGGAAGAAAAAAGTGCGAATCGATGTAAAACTCGGTCTAGAAACGTGCTTCGCCACAGCCAGGGCTCAGTACTACCCAAGCTGGTACTACCCAGATATAACTTCTCTCGCTGCCACCAGGCGCTGCTACTATACCTCACTCCAGCCTCTAGGCCATCTAGGCCTTAACTTTAGCACAGAGAAATCAGGAATTATGATATTTAATGAAGAACCGAGTAACTTCGGGGTGTCAATTCAACAGCAAGTAATACCCATAGTGAAGCAATATAATTACCTCGGCGTACACATAAACGAAGGAAAGAATTACTCAAGCAACCACCAAGATAATCTGAAAATAAAGGGGAAGCGGAATGCAGCAACAATAAAACACAGAGCACTGTGGGGCCACAATAAGTGTGAGGTGGTGCATGGAATCTGGAAAGGAGTAATGGTGCCAGCGCTAACATTCGCAAATGCCATTCTATGTTTAACATCGGATATCTTGTCGGGTTTGGAAGTTAACCAAAGATCAGAAGGCCGATTGGCTTTGGGAGCCCACGGTAATACCACAAATGAGCAAGCAGTGCAGGGTGACATGGGTTGGGCCTCTTTTGAAGTCAGAGAAGCACAGAGCAAAATTAGTTTTGAAGAAAGGCTCAGGAACATGGATGAAAATAAATGGGCGGCTAAAGTGCACAACTATCTCTACACAGAAGGGTGGACAAGTTGAAAGTCACTTTAGCGAACACTGAAGAGGATGAAGGCAGAAGCCTGCGCGCTCACGAAGCATTAATTAAATTATTTGTCATTCTCATTCACATGCGTTGTTACTTCCTATTGTGTTCTGCTACCAAAGTTGGGGGCTCGAGTGCTTAATAACCTGTGCCTTAATTAACTTCGTCATAATTAACACCAATGGTTGCGGGCTATACTCCCCCCAAAGGTCGAGGGTTTGAGTGCCTTAATTAACTTGCCTTAAGTACCTTCGCCCTAATTAACACCCAAGGTAGTGGTTTCGACTCTACCTTCAACATGTCAATTGGAATATAACTTGAAGATAACTTGGGGATGTGGACGGTTCGCCCATATCTCCAAGTGGTTTCGACTCCCAACAAAGGTCGTATTAGAGTGCCTCAATTAACTATATCTTAATGAACTGTGCCTTAATTCGCTTCGACCTAATTAACACCAAAGGCCGAGGGTTCAATCCCCAATTTTGGTGCCAGTGAATTTCGGTGCTGTAATGCCGGACATCGGATTTTTGGACAATTGAGCCATCTAAGGATTTCACCTTAATAAGTGTTGCAATTTATATTTTCATTCACACGTTTACACATTAACAAAACATTTCAAGCAAAGTCACCAGCTACATGCCGACAATGGGGGTAACTGTGCCATTAGTGTGCCTCAACAGATGTACCATCGAGGACAAATTGAATGCGAACAGCGGAGCGCGTGGCCGAAGCATAACTAATGACATATTCTGGTGGTCGTATTAGAGCGCTCTGGTAGCGCTACAAAGGTCACGTAAACCAGTTACTAAGTGTTACCGTTCGCATAAACATGTTCCTCTGATGATAACGATGCAAGACCATCACTTCCATACCCGCTTATTGTCGTAGTACAGCTTTAAAGTTGTTTTTCACCATTTTTGTAACACGGCCAAAGCGCTCTGAAAGGACCACTCGAATATGCCATAAAAGTATACGGTGCATGTCGTCGGCCAGTTTTTGTGCACGTGCGTGGGGAGGTAGTTCTCGAGGAAGAGTGCAGCGCTGCTCGCCCTATTGCGATAAACGTCACCCGTGTTTTGTCCGAAAGTTGTTTTCACATGTCTCCGCGTCAGTGCCATACCCACCTGGCAGTAGTACACTGTTATGGTGGCTAGCACCATCGCTACATCTGTAGTGTGATATAGCTGGCATGCACCCAGCTTGCTAACGTGCGTTGCTTTGCTTTTGTTACCACCATCAAAACTGCCAGTGCCTAATTGTAATTTGAATAGCACGAAAAATTTATTGCATTGGATGCGCAACAGTGCTAGCCATCTTAACAGTAATCACAGATAGGAATGGCACTGCAATAGCTAGGTGAGTATACAAGCTTCAAACAAAATGCAGGTGACGTAATACACACTAGCACAAGCAGCCCCGCACTCCGCATCGAAACCACATGCATGTGTACAATGATGGCTGGCCGACGCCGCACACTGTGCTTTTAGTTACGCTTTTGTCACACACTCCGCTGTTCACATTTCATTTGTATTCGATGGTACATCTGCTGTGGCACTTGTAGGTATGCGGCTAAGGATTCTTCAGGTCGGTCAACAGGAAAGATCCACTAGATGTTCTATAGACCTGCTGCATCCCCCAAAAGAACATCTATTAGAGGTTACCTATGTCCAGCTGCGACATCCTTTCAACGTTACAGCAATGTGATCTGGATGGGACTTAGATTATCCATGGTACGTATTTGTAATGTTGTTTGGAGAAAGATAGATATCTATAGGATGTGTGCAATGTCTCAAACATGATCTTCTATGGACATCTATGGTACAATAATGGTTCACTGGGTATGAATCTTATGCTATTAAGCCAGCGACTGCTTTATATTTACACGCCCGGTGCCGTCGATCTTGCTCCGTAGCAGACGACACACAGCATTGTAGAAGGCACTGAGTTACTTTTCTGTCGCGATCCAGCATGTGCTGTAGCATTATCATCATGATAGTTTTACCAAACCACTCGTCAAGATACACAAATCTTATTTATACTGACAAAAACGCGTTTTAGAAGCAGTCACAATTTTTTGAGCGGGACTATTTCTTTAGTCACGGAGGAATTGGCTGCTGCGCTTCGGTCAACTGGTAGGGGCCTCTCCTATCTTCTAAAGTTGTAACCACTGTAGTTTGATACCAAATATGTCCCCATACATTTAACAACCGATTAAAAAAGTTTATTTGATTAGAGACGAAACAAAATTATAACTTCCGGACCATTAGGCCTAGCTTCAAGTAACTTGCACCAACATGACGGTCTCATGGTTTTCTTTCGTTTGATACCAAATATGTCCCCATACGTTTAACGGCCGATTAAAGAAAGTTTTCTTGATTAGAGCCGAAACTACAAAATAACTTCCGGACCATTAGGCCTAGCTTCACGTAACTTGCACCAACACGACGGTTTCATGAGCCGCTATTCTGGACATTCCGCTATTTTCTTCGAAGCGTGACGTACGCGCGACGCTTACAAAATGGCGCCGATAGCCCCGATTTGCTTTCGTAACGTGACGGAAATTTGACGTTTCGCCTAAGAAACTGTAATGTAGGCATTGAACATAGCGTGGCTGATAAAGCAAAACAGTTTTCCTCCCCAGTAAAAATAAAGCAGCTAGCTCAAAGCGTACGATTATTCCATCAAAATCGTTTCTCGCTTCCGTCGTCTGCATACGCGCAGGCTGTCGTCTGCTTCATTAGGTAGGATGCGTGTCCTCGGGAAACGGAATGAGTCATCGTATATTGGCGGCCACGCGCTAGCTTTCTACCTTGAGACAACATACGCGACCTGTCAGTGATGATCAGCGCACGCTCTAGGCTGCGTTATCGCTATCTCGTGATCCGCAAGTGACTCAGCCCGACTCGTCTGGCTGAGAAGCGGCCGAATATCATCGATAGCGTTGCGCGCGCCACAGGTATCCGCTTGCGCGACGCAAGCGCTGGCACTGCCATCTCTTGTTCACTTCGCTGCTTACTCGCACCGCGAGAGGAAACTTCAAGACGCCGCCTTGCGTACATTTATTTTTATAAATTAAAATGTCGCCATTGTAATAGCCTTTGATGACGCGAAAAGACATTAATATTGATTACAATATAAACGCAGTGGCGAAAAGTGCAAAAAGTTGCAAGAAGTTTGCTAGTTTCAACCAATATTATTTCAAATACACGTGTTTTTAATAAAAATGATGGTTCAAAACACAAATGCCAACACCACCCGAGAGCGATGCAAATGCTATGAGCACACGTTGTGAACAAAAGATTTTCATGGCCCCAAATGACAGGGAAAATGCGGCGATACGCATGCCTCTCGACCGCCGTTGCATATGGCCGCTCATTACCATAATTCGCGCGGCTCGTCGCACCACAAATTATGGCGGAAAATTTCTGCAATGGCGGCCCAGCGCAACGGCACGCAACGTCACGCAACGTCAAATTGACGTTTACGAAACAGCCCTTCCTGTGACGCTCCTCGCGGGATATTCCTTCAGCCAATTAACAAGCTGACATGCCGGCTATCTTTGAACGCCACCATATATCCGCGAAATTGCAGATGCATTGCACTAGCTTCTGCACGCTACCGCCCACTTTCTTTTTAAAGCACTAAAGTCGCAATATAGGTGCCAAGGACTGCAAAAAAGTATTAGTCGATAAAACTTGCAGCTCCACGTCACGCTTCGTCATTCTGACGAAAACGCAAAATTGCATTTTGCAAAACTTCCGTTTCCCGGCACAAGTTTCGAAACACGTGACCTCTGGACTGCCAATGAGACAGCCAAGATGGCGGATAATGGCGGCCGTGCAGCCGCCATGCGTGTCCAGACTAGAGCCCATGGTTTCGTTTGATACCAAATATGTCTCCATACTGTCACCCAGTACACTGTTAACAGGTTTTACCCTTTTAGGGAGTTTTAGGCTCGTTGCATAACTCACACCCTAATGGGAGCACAAGATACTCCATCACAATGGAGTTTTTATTCACACCCTTGCTGTTGGGATTTTTTTGGGGTACCATGGGAGTTTTGTATAGTTCCTTTAAAGGATATCGCTGCTGGCGTCTTTATGAGGAAAGTTAGGAGTTTTTTATTACTGCTTTGAACACCGGGACTGTGGGAGGTTTTATGAGGTACCCTGGGTGCCTTTATAGGTTTGCTTGGGTATTCTTTTTTGCTTCTTTTGGGAATTTAAAGGAGAAACGATGGGAGCTATTACGAACGTATTTTCCGAGCGGCGTGGCTTCTTGAGGGAGTTTTTAAGGATGCCTTTGGGAAATTATTTTTACTTCTTATGGGAGTGCTTAGGTGTAAATATGGGAGCAATTGCTTCCATATGTTGGGAGCTTTGCTTAAAGGGAGCTCTTATGGAGAGCTTTGGGAATTAATTTTTTGCTTTTTATGGGAATATATAGGAGAATGTCTGGGAGTTCCTCTTCACACCTTTAAGGAGCTTTGTTTTAGTTAGGGAGTTTTAAACGAATGTTTTGGGAGTACTTTTTAGCCCCTTTTGCTTTTACAGGAAGCTCTGGGAGTTTATTAGGCTCCTTTTGGGAATTTTATGAGGCTGAAGGGAGTTTTTTTGTATCTGTGTTTAGTAGAATGGGCCCTTTGAGGAGCTCCGAGATGTATGACAAAGCAATAAAGTGTCTGGAAATTTATTGTAATTCCACAACCAAATGTGCCAGCATGATAGTAAAATCAGCAATTGTTGGCATAGTGAAAGTGAATTGATTCAATAAATTGGATATAAACAAGCAAACAAGTATGACACAGAATTCAAGCATTTGACAAGCTTCAGTACACTTATAAATCCACAAGTGCAGCCAAGACCAAAAGTGAGTAGCTCAAGACCACAACTTGAGCGATTCGGCAATCCTTGTATCTGTTTGCTATCTGATTTATATCTACATACAACTTACTCCCACATACTATGCTCGCATGTAACATGCACCTGCAAAGAAAAAAAGAAGCCAAGGGCGAACACCCCACTCTGAATCAATTTCCTTGGCAATGTGCAATACCTGAAATACAAACTACCCAACTAGTGAACATGACAAAAGCTCACAGCAAGATGGTCACAATGTAGTGATGTCTCAGGCTGAGGTTAACAATCCAACAAGGGGACTAGTAGACAACTCCAGCTGACAACGATGCATATGTAGATGTCACTACATAGGTGCTTGTTGCGATGCCACCTGACCCTAGTTGGCATCAAAGAGGTTCATTAAAGATTGGCACATACACAAGTTGGTGTCAAAGAGGTTCATTGAAGACTTGCATATGCCCGTGCAGTGGCCCCAGCGGCACATAACCAGTGGCCTCAGTGGTGCTAACCTATTGCAGCCCCAGGGGCACATACCGATTTTGCACAAATATAAGGAGTTTTTTCAAAATTTCTGGCCTCAAAATGTGCCTTGCGTTATATAACCAACACTGGCACAAAGACCAACACCAATGTCAGCAATCTGAGTGGTCTGAGGAAACTCCCCTATTTCTTCCACACACCTTCCTTCCCAACTAAACCATCATGTTGAGCATTTCAACTTACCTCACCCTACTCTATGCAACCCTGCTTATTCTCCTAGATATCCATGGAGTGGGGAAAAGTGAACTATATAAATGCTGCCAAGGAAAACAGTTGTTGCCCTAGCAAAGACAACTCCCCCTGTTGAAAACAATTTACCACCTCATAGAACACCTGTTTCACCACTGCTAATCACCTTCAGCTGTATATTGCATATCACAAAAAGCAACAATTCAACTATAATATTGCTTTTATACTGAAACATGAAAATTTCTATAGGATGTCAAACATTTAACACATGAACCTTTAGCAGTGCCCATAAGTGTGAAATTCTCTCATAGGCGAAGCGGGCAACACTTTACCACCAAGACTGTACACATATACCCAGGCAGCACGACAGCACTGGGCCAAGCATGGTCCAATGCTCGCAGAAATTGGTACGAACTTTGGCCCAATCCTGGCATCATGGCAAAGTGCAACCCGATCCAAGGTTCACCCACTGTTCGAGCAAGATTGGCCGTACAGTTTGCCGTTGTAGAATCCAATGTAGTTCAAGCATAGAGCCAGTGCACAGCCATCCTGTATCCAGTCTTTCAAGAACGTCCAGTGCTCAGCCATTCTGTATCCAACATGTTTCAAGAACATCCAGTGCTCAGCCATTCTGTATCCAACGTGTTTCAAGAATACCCAGTGCTCAGCCATTCTGTATCCATGTTTCAAGAATACCCAGTGCATAGCCGTTTTGTACCCAATGAGTTTCAAGAATATCCGGTGCGCAGCCATTTTGCATCCAGTGTGTTTCAAGCATAGCCTGTACTTAGCCATTCTGTTGCTTGTATGCTAGCTTACTGCCTATACAATTAGTAGCGAAGAAAATGTGATGGAAATAAGTGCGGGAAGGACACTTCCTGCAGACACACGCAAAGCGTAAACGAAAATATAATTTATTTAGTATACTATTTACAGTACTATTTTACTATTTACAATACAATTCTTGAACTGATGCAGGCATCAGTAGGGGTGCTCAGCTCCAGGGGCAGCAGCAGGAGGAGGGGCAGGGGCAGCAGGGGCTGCAGCAGGGGAAGGAGCAGGGGCAGTAGCAGCCGGACAGGAGGGGCCGACGGTGGACTTGCCAGGGACCTGAGGGCAAGGGTGGGGCAGGGAGAGGGCAGCAGTGGGCAGGCAATGATTCCTGCTCTGAAGGGAGGGATCATCGGGCTGCTCTGCTGCAAACGTTTCTGTGAAACGCCTCTTCCTGCCACCACCGCTGTCCACAGACCCTGGCAACCACTTAATGAAGTCCTGTGCTTGTGTCAGGTCGCCCCCCCCTTTCGCACAGATGACATCTGCACACAAACATGCAAAGACCACAATTCGTACATACAGCATGCACCGCAAAGATCACCCACAATAGAGCAGGCAAACACATTCAACAAAAGAAAACCTTCAAGAGACTTAGTGAAATAAGTTGCTAAGTCTTTAGCACACAGTTTATCTGACAGAATTTGCAACCGCAGCCAACCTTATTGAATCCGAATTTCACAGCATGCTCAGCGGCGAAATGCAGGATACGCAAAGTAATGCTGCGGATAATTAAATGCTATCGCCTTCCCCGCCATGAAAATTCTTGATCCATTTACAGGATCTACATCCCTGTTGCCTTCGTTGACATTCTTGTTTTTTCACCCTAACATAGCATTAACGTCATCAGTGATGATCACACCATGTATTTACTAACCGAGACATATTCAACTGTCTCATCCGCTGATGCTAAACGTGTAAGCTGCCTGGTGTGATGCAATTCATCGGCATGCTCGTCAAGCAATTCACCTAAGCTGCCATTGGTGCTAGTGCAGAGCACACTTTCGCAATTTCTGCAAGGGCAGTGGTGACTGAGTATGTGGCTTTCATTGTAAAAAATGAAATCAGCCAACAGGGACGCCCAAATTTCTTCGTTGTAGAAGTTGACAATTTATATGAAAGACACGATTTTGGCAAGGACAACCTCTTGTTATGCAAGCCATTTCGCTGTAGAGGAGTTCGGCTGTACACACAATACTTCAACAATGCAAAAGGATGACTTAGGAAGCTTTACCTGTGACTATCCGGCATAACTTCAAATTGATGAATGCCCTCTTCCCCTTCCTGCTATGAAGGCTGTAAAGCACTTGGACGGGGTGCGCCATTACAGCCTTCATGGCATACGATGCCACCTCGCGCAGTGACTTCCCTCCTATTTGCAGGAGGTGCTTGCGCTGCAAAAGACAAAAATTGCCAGAGATGTGGAAATGAGCATTGTATGCGGCAATGTTTTCAAGTTGAAAAATCTACCCAATACTACCAGAATATAATTTATTGCCAAGTGAAGTGAATTTTTAGCTGAGTGCAAAGCAAAACATTTTTGCTGGAAGAGGTTTGTGACGCATTGCCCTTTAATTGTAAATGTGCTCTACAACACCTTAGCGTTACTGGAATAAACACAAACACGAAGTGCATCAGGTCTTGTCGGTTCTGTGCATTTCATGTTTGTGTTTCATAACCCTTAGCACAGTAACTATGTTTCATAGTAACTACCTCTCCAAGCTTTCACTATCACTTGTAAGCGCACCAACTCTACTCCCATGCAAATTCCCAATGCATAATCAGGGGATGTGACATTAGAGTGCAGGAAAACCAGATCTACATACGTGTGGCACAAAACAGCTTAAAGGCATACCGACATGATATTTTCAGACCTTCACATTTTGCGTTAAAGCGACTGACAACCAGTTTTTAAAGACGTAGTTTTGTGGTAATCAAAAGTTAACCCTCAGCAATGTTTGCACCTGCAGCTTCGCAAATTGTGAAAGCAGCCTATCATTCTGCTTCACAGGAGTGAGTGCAACTGCAGTTAACTGCCTACATTTTGCCCTTTTCAACCACTTTTGAAGATATAAAGCTGGTACATAAGTTTGCATTGTCGTACAGACCTTCTTACATTTGTACAGCGTTTCTCCCCCAAATACACACCTACATCATGGCTGCCTGGCCCCCATTATCATTATTCTGTCGATAGACTTACGAAGCCAACTCATCAAAAACAAAGGCAGTGCCACTTTCACTACAAACGAAGGCTTATCAGGATATTGTAAGGTAAAAAAATAACATAAAAATGTGGACGGCATTTCAATACTAACAATAATACCATGAAACCCATACAATAATAGAAAGCCATGTGATAGGCCTCTTATTCATGGTAAATAAGGAACAGTATCCTGAAAGCGTAGGGAGACGTAGACACACCCCAAGTGCGGACTTTCAACTGGTAAGTTTATTGAGTGAACGAGTTCATGAACAGTTGAACTGCACATACACCTGGAAGGCAGTGAACAATTTATGACATGCACTCGTGGTTAGATCAGGTGATAATAAACAATAATGAATTAATAAAAATAAAAACCATCGCGCTGCTCCGCTGTCAACGATTTGCGTGGTCTAAAAAGGAAATTTCTTCTAAGAAGACTATTGCAGGCTGACTAATGCAACCTGGTCCTGCTTTCTGTATTCTATAGGCCTCGAAAATTTCATGCGTCAATTGGTCTGTGAGACGAAAAAGAATCTCGGTCCGAGAGAATTCTGCAGTGCACCCTCAGTCATGGCAATGCATTGCGAAATGCAAGGCGCAAACAGTGCATTTTGGTGCTCCCTGAGGCCCACGTTTACACACTGCCCCGATTGTCCCACGTACACTCGGCCACAGGTGAGGGGGATCCTGTACACGATTGCAGTGGCGCAAGGCAAACACACATGTTAGTGTGCCTTACAGGGCAGACGCTACCTACTTTCTTTCTGGCTGAAAAGAACAAAACAAATCTATGCCATGCCACGATCCCCCCCCCCTTCAACCTGTGCGAACGCTAGTGGATGTATGGTTAATGGCTTGCTTCTTGGTGCCGCATCTTTACTCTCCAAACTTTACTCTTCGCACAAGCTTTCCTTAAGACGCCAATAGCATGCTGTCTTGTGGAAAGTTAGTGCAAGAATTGAAGCATGCTATGGACACTAGCGTTCGCACAGGTTGAAACAAAAAAAATCGTGGCATGGCATAAATTTTTTTTTCAGCCAGAAAGTGGGTAGCATCTGCACAGCAGTTACAAAATGTGTGGAGAAAGGTGCCAATGCAAAAAAAGTCTGCCCTGTAAGGCACACTAATATGCATGTGCCTTGCGCCACTGCAATCGTGTACAGCAACCCCCTCACCTGTGGCCGAGTGTACGTGGGACAATCAGGGCGGTGTGTAAACGTGCGCCTCAGGGAGCACCAAAATGCACTGTTTGCGCCTCGCTTTTGGCAATTCGGGTGCACTGCAGAATTCTCTCAGACCGAGAATCTTTTTCGCCACACAGACCAATTGACTCATGAAATTTGCGAGGCCTATAGAATACAGAAAGCAGGACCAGGTTGCATTAGTCAGCCTACAATACTCTTCCAAGAAAGAGAAATTTCCTTTTTAGACCCCGCAAATCGTTGACAGCCGAGCAGTGTGATGTTTTTCTTTTAATTCATTCTTGTTTAGTATCACCTGATCTAACCACGAGTGCATGTCATGAATTGTTCACGGCCTTGCAAGTGCATGCACAGCTCAAGTGTTCATAAACGCGTTCATTCAATAAGTTTTCCAGTTGAAAGTCAGCACTTGTGGTGTGTCAAGTCTCCCTTCGTCTACGTTTTCAGTGCGCTGTTCCTTATTTACCATGAATCAATACCAAGTTGTTCCAGTTTGCCCTCCTCTTCAGGCCACTTATGCATCTTCATGTTTTTGCCATGTGGCGCGCCAAGGGTCATTTTTCGCAACTTTTGGGGAAGAATTAAAAATATAAATCCCCATTTACTGAGAAAAACATGGCTTATTTTAACCAGTAGGATAGGTCATTTTTGCACAAGCGGTTTTCTCAATTCATGTTCCGAGTAGTTGTCTGTCCCTTTACGTGAAGGTTCCGGACTCTAAAACCCCAGAAATATACTAGCAAACCCCAGAGTGCACTAAATACCTCATTTATACTAGTTTTTCTACAGCCAGGTTTCGTTTAGCTTTCTCCCTCTCATAACATCATGGCACAGAAGGCAACCACGTAAGACATCGGAAGGTTTGACACTTGCTTCGACTTGCTTGTCGAAAGGATGTTTTGGCTTCTACACAGAAGACTTGTTCACTGACTATTATTGATTTCATTTAGCTACAACAGGCATATGGCCAACGACTATGTCAGTGAACAAGGCTTCATGGGGAAGGCAGAGCATATAACCCCTTCAACAACACTATTTTGGTCTGCATTACATTCATTATGGGTTTAAACTGGGTGGGAAAAAGCCTGTCAAAAAACAAAACGGATGGCAACCAAGGTGAAAAAACATTAAACAATGCTATTTCCCCTTCACGGGGGCCATGTTCTCTCTATGGCCAGCATCTGTTTTTGCCATGAATGTTCAATGCAATGGTTCAAGCTTTTCGCAATTTGACCAACTTTCCCAACCCTTGTCATTGGCATGGAAAATGGGGCACCCCCATTACAATACCGTATTTACTCGCATAATGAACGCACTTTTTTCCTTTGAAAATATGCGCAAGTTGGGGGGGGGTGCGTTTATTATGCAGGGTAAAATTTTGAATGATTTGTTTTGACCGATTTGTTTGAAAGAAAGCCGCAATTTCGTCCGCAAGACGAACCATCGATTGCGATAGCAAATGCGCAGAGAGCTATACAAAGTAAGGTTAGTAGTTCTATCGCCCGTATAAACTTCCAAAGTAATTTAACCAGCATGGTGTCAGCGCGCACAGGCAAACATGAACCAATCACACTCGATGACCGCGGACACTCACAGTCGAAATGCTGGTGTGAGGAAGCGCTGCAGCAACAGCGAGCGAAGTGACCTTCATGCCATGTATCACTTCAACGCAAACTGAGCGGCGATAACGGAGTACGCTCAAAAGTATAAGCTGCCGTCGCACCTAGACTCAGCCTCCGACGCAGATCGTTTTCAAGACAGGGCACGCCCGGCCGTGCAATGTGCAGTTGCTGTGCCGCCTCCCTCCCCTCCCAACGGCGCCATGCACACGACGAAATACGGCGCGTTTCTTACCCGCTTTCTTCCCTCCAACGCGGGATAAAGCCGCGATCATTGGCGCCGACTTCAAAAATGCACCTGGAGTGTCCATATGATGCTACCGCAATAAAAGTAGGAGACACACGTACAATTCGGCGTCTGATACAATCGTACCCACTGAATGCCATATCGGACGCCGCATCGTACTGTGTCTCTCCTACTTTACGGCAGCAAGTTCAGGGTGTGTTTATTTCGCGGGAGAAAAAAAATTTTGAAATTTTGACGACGAAAGTTGGGGGGTGCGTTCATTATGCGAGCGTGTCCATTACATAAGTAAATAGGGTATTTCACTTATCCAATATGAAGGGCATAAATTCTCTTTCATAATGTAGAATAGTGGTAGATAAAACAAAGCACAGAAAAATCAGAGTACCCTAGTAAAAAATCCTATTTAAATTCAAACAGGGTTATACAGGTTTAAACGGGTTTTAACGGGGTCCTGTTTGGCAACATACAGGTGTAAACAGGACCCGTTTACACACAAACAGGTCTGAACGGGGTCCTGTTTGGCTTGCAAATAGGTTTAAACGGGACCCTCCCACACAGAAATAGGTCTAAACAGGGGCCCTGTTTAGCGAACAAACAGGTTCATACTGGGCACTGGCACCAAACAGGGGCCTTTTTGGCCCACAGGCAGGTTTCAACAGGAATCTCCGACACAGAAATGGGTCTAAACAGGGGACCCGTTTGGTAGTTAAACCAGTTAAACTGGCTCATACTGGTCCCACTGGCACCAAAAATGTCTACATGAAGCTGTCATGCTCGATTTAATGCTTGAACAGATTTACGGCAAAATTCGATTTCAAATTGGTACACACGAGCGAGCGCTCCGCAACACCCCAACGACAGCCGCTTCGCGTCGGCGCCGGGGCACAACCAACGGCGCTGCCAAACACAGAGAAAAAAAAAGGAAGAAAAGGTTAATAAATAACAAGAAAAAAAAAACAAATAAGCGGGATTTGAACCCGCGTAACGCAGATCCCAAAGCAAGCGTCGTAACCACTCGGCCACACAGCCCCGCAAGTGTAGCGATTGCTGTCTTCACTATTGAAAGGAACGTGGCTGGAACCCGCCGTATAAGACGCATAATATCGAAATACTACCACAGAACACCCATACAAACTACCACATACTACGCCGTCACGATACATGCGGTCACCAAAGGGCCGAAAGTGGGCAAAAGCACGAAAGCATGGTCGCTTTCGGTGCCCCCAGGAGGCGCTGCCACTGCCCCAGGGGCATGACCGTGCTGTTGCTGCCTGTTGCTGTGCGTGCGCGCTGCATTGAGGCAGGTCGATGTGGATGTTTAATCGTGTGTACGCTGTGCCGAGAGAAAATGTCGGGCCCCTTGTGTGCTTTGATGATCACCTAACCCCTGGGACCGCGTAACGTAGCTCTCAGTACCTTTCGCGTGGTTCGCCGATGTCGATTATCGTAGTTATGGCCCGCTTGCGCTTTCTTTGTTCCCGCCTCTGATAATATCGCATCGGATCACAGTGCACGGAAGAATTTGTTGAGCTATTACGTGCTGTAGTTCATCCGCAATTCAACAGTGTTTACGTCGGAAGGATCGTCGTGCAGTCGACGCCGCGACCTGACATGAAGGAGCGTTTGCCGACTACGCCTAGAAAGGTAAGTCCGGCGCTTGCGCGCAGTTTTGTAGTCAATGTTTCGTGAAGTGTGAATTGTTATACGGATCACGAGATGATTAGTAAAGCGACCACAATGATAAATGTGTTTTTCGAATGTTCGTTCATGTCGCAGTGCACATTTAGTGAACAGTCTCACAAAAAATGTCCTGGAACGTATTGGACGTTGCCAGGAGCTTTATCATGTATTTGCTTTCTGCGGTGATTGTTTGACCTGAATGGTAAAGAAAAAAATCAAGCAGGGAAAGTTACTGCTTGTGTACGTAATTTCTGTACAGGTATTTCTAGAAGTACAGCCTTCCGCATTTGTAACTATATTGCGCGAGCGTCGATCATGGGCCATTTTAGCGCCTTCAACGGTGATACTTAGCGAGACCGACAAAAGTAAGCAGAGGCGCATAAAGCACTCTCCAGCGCAAGCGTCATCTGCTAAGCTGCTATTCTCAGGACGACGCACACCCATTTCATAGTATGCTGGTGCAATATAGTTAAAAATGCGGGAGGCTGTACGTCAGCTAACGGCTGCGCGAGATGGTACTAGATTGTTGTGTCTGACGCATGGCCAGATTTTAGCTTGTATGCGAATTCTACTACATATAGTGTCGCCAGACAGGCTGTATTTCTTGTGTTGGGTGTCCTGTGTGTTTTCGTGTGCTTGTAAATGTTTATTTCAGAGAAGCCGAGATTACAACAGCCGTGTTTCTTTTTCATCGAATTTTTTTTTCTGCTGAAAAATAGGGCGTTTGTTCTTGGTAATTTCCAGTGCATCGTCCTTCGAGACAATGCTTTGTTCCACCGCATAAAGAAATTCGATTTTGGAACACTTTTCATGTGCTAAGGAATTTTCTTCGTAGTACAATTCACATTTCACTTCCTACAGATGTGCATTTGTGTGAAGCTTTTGATAGTAGATTTATGTTTGCTGCAGTTTCATTTCATGTTCAATAACCGTTTGTGGTGTAACAATCAGATGTTTGCACAACCAGATGCAGCTTCGTGTAGTTTGGTTGTGTGAGACTTTTCAGAATGTATCATGATCTTGTTAACTTGCAAGCTTGCAGTTTCAGCAGGGATTACAGTAAATTGAACATTTCTTATTGTTTAGGGATGTCAAGATTTCGTGAACCAGAGGCATCTCTACACCGCATAGGAACCTAAGACATTTCTGCAGCCGGAACAGCACGGCAAATCATCTGATCTGCATGCTGCGACAAGGTGTGTACAAAATGGTCCCTGCCACTTACACAAGCTGTAGGTTTTGTTGGTATAATTCATACCTGGGGTCAACTCTCCTGAATTTTTCGTATTTTTCGTGATCTCTAACGAGCATACCAGAGGGGGCACTTGCTTTAGGCCAGTGTGTTCAGATAAATTTCTTAAACATGCTAAATCGGCAGCAGCAAGAACACTGCAAAAGTGCTCTGGTGATATAAAACAGTGTTGTCAGTTCTGGTGTTTCAGTTCGCTGCTGCTTTGTGTGCTGTTAAATAATGGTTAATTATGTGTGTATCAATGCAACAGTGTGGGTGCTGAGAGGAAGCTTTAAAAAAATGTGTGCTACCTTGCCAATAAAAAATTTTTGTCTGCAGAATTTTTACAAAATATAAAGTTCACAGGTTGGCATGTATGACATAATGTACAGCACTGTTGCTATGAATATGCTATATTCATAACTTGCAGTTTCGGTCTACTTGAATCGCATAATTTGAATCTGGCCTACCTTCAGTTTAATCAATTCATTTAAGTAGCCTCCTCTGAGTTAAATGTAATTGGAGGTTATTGTAGAAATGCATGATGTGCTCCCTACTGACTGCATTGTGGCAATTTTTTTAGGGACCATCTTGTGAGGCATGCATATCCTTTCATGTCTTGCTATGATTTGCCCAACAAAAGCAGCAGGGCTTTGGTTCTTCTTCTTCTTTCTGGGGTTTACGTGCCAAAACCAGTTCTGATTATGAGGCACGCCGTAGTGGAGGGCTCCGGATTAATTTTACCTTTGTTATTGCGCATTCTTGTAGACTTCCGTTTCTCTCTCTTCTAACATGTGTGCATGCGCAAATTCTGTGTTCTTAAATATAGTTCTGTAAGTTGACCTAATTGTGTATTACATTTTTAAAAAATTTGGGGGGGAGCGGGGTATTGATTCCCATAATACTAGGGAGAACGGGACCTCAGACCAAAAGGCCACAAAAGGTGGCTTAAAGTGTTCGAAGCTCAGAATTTCACATTCTGTCTCCTAAAGCACTACCAGTATGAAACTGTTTCTAATTGCTTTGTTTTTATAAGCTAGCTGCCCGATTTGCAGCCACATTGTGAAAGAGTAGGTTTTTTTCTTCTTTTGTTTGAGTTCTTTTGTTGAATGTTCTCCTTTTTAGTTCAGAAATTTTTTCCTACCACCTCACGCAAAAGAGAGAGAGAGATAAATGAGATGCGAAAGGCAGGGAGGTTAACCGGAAGGTAAATATCCAGTTTGCTACCCTACACTGGAGAAGGGGTAAGGGGAGACAGAAAGATAAAGAAAAATGCACACACCTAGAGAGGGAGATAAAGAAAAGAAAAAAAAACACATACACACACACACAAAGGAACTCAGGAGCGTCACAGTCGTTCAAACAGGTCGCTTGACCGGAGGAACTTCAGTAGCGCCCTCGTCGCCTTCTGCTGTGAAGACCGTATCAGTCGGCATTCTAAAATCGTCTGCTCAGAAAGCGGCCGGTCGTCGAGGCGTGCCAACTCCGTTACGAGCCACTGTCTCTGGGAGCTGTAGCGGGGACAATGACACAGGATATGTTGGAGTGTTTCCTCGCTGCCGCAAGTATCACAGGCAGCACTGTCGGCCATTCCGATGCGACAAGCAAAAGCATTCGTAAAGGATACTCCAAGCCACAGTCGGCAGAGAGCAGTTGTCTCGATTCGAGGAAGTCCAGATGGAATGCGTAGTCGGAGGGATGGGTCCAGGCGGTGCAGTCGAGTATGTTGGAAACCAGGTGTGTTCCACATGGCTCGTGTGGAATCACGCGCGATTATGCGAAGCTTTGTTACTGCATCGGCTCTTGATAGCGGGATGGGTTCCTTCACAGCATTTTCGTGAGCCCTCCTCGCAGCTTCATCGGCCTGTTCGTTGCCCATGATGCCGCAGTGGCCTGGGAGCCACTGAAAAGTGATGTCATGTCCTTTTTCTGCCAGTTGGTGACAAAGGTGCCTTATTTCCAGCACAAGTTGGTCTTGTTGTCCACGACGTAGAGCGGATAGCAGACAATGCAGGGCGGCCTTTGAATCTGTAAATATGCTCCATCTTCGTGGTAAGTCTTCGTGAATTATGTGAAGTGCGCAGCGAAGTGCAGCAAGCTCCGCCGCAGTCGACGTTGTCTGGTGAGAAGTTTGAAACTGAAGGGTCACAGCTTTTGCGGGGAAGATTACAGCCCCTGTAGATCCGTCAAGAGTTGTCGAGCCATCAGTGTAAATGTGAAAATGGTCCTTGTATGTCTCGTGCAGCATGAGGAGAGATAGCTGCTTGAGAGCTGGGGACGAGAGTCCTGCTTTCGTTCGAATCCCTGGTACCGAGAGTCGAACTTGCGGACGAGCCAAACACCAAGGAGGTGATAGCAGTCTCTCGGCAGGCGTATAATCTCGAGGGAGGCAGTCACGGTACGCCGATATCGCCTGGCAAAAGGAGGCATTGGGTCGGTCATTCGGCAGAGTGGCGAGGTGATGGAAAGGGGAGCGGGCAATGTGCCTGATGTGTGCTCTGAGCACTTCCAATGTCATATGAGTTGTCACTGGGTAATCTTGAGCTATTGCAATTGTTTCCGTTGTCGATGTGCATCGTGGCAATCCAAGACAAACCCTTAGTGCCTGCGCCTGAGCACTTTCCATTGTGCGGATGTTGCTTCTGCAGGTATTGCTCAGTACAGGTAAGCTGTATCTCAGATATCCGAGAAACAGTGCCCTGTATAGTTGTAACATTGCGTGTACTGACGCTCCCCACGTTTTCCCTCCAAGAAACTTGAAAACGTGTGAAATGGCCATTAGGCGCTTCTTCAGGTAGGTCACATGGGGACTCCAGTTGAGGTCTCGATCAATGATCACCCCTAAGAATCTATGCATCCTGGTGTAACAGATGTTTTGCCCATTGATGGATATGGCGTAAGGCGTCATTGACTTCCGCGTAAACGCGACCAGCGCACATTTCTCAGGTGAAATCTGGAGGCCTTGCTCGCTGAGATACGCCGATATTGATGTCGCAGATTTTTGAAGTCTCGCGCGCACCTGAGGACGTGTTACACCTGACGTCCACACGCAGATGTCATCGGCATACATTGATATATGGACAGCATTTGGTATGCGTTCCACGAGACCGACAAGAACAAGGTTGAATAGTGTGGGACTCAAGACGCCACCTTGAGGAACACCACGGTATGTGCAGTGTAGAGACGTCGGACCGTACTCGGTCTGCACAAAGAATGACCTCATGTGTAAGTAGTTGCGGGTCCACCGGTACACGCGGCCACCAAGGCCAACCGATTCCAGAGCATCAAGTATGGCATCATGAGCAACATTGTCATAAGCTTCTTTTACGTCCAGAAACATAGCAACCGATAATCGTTTACATCTCTTTTGATGTTGGACGTAAGTGACCAGATCGATGACGTTATCGATGGAGGAGCGGAGACGTCGAAAGCCGGCCATAGCATTTGGATAAACTTGGTAGCGTTCCAGGTACCACTCTAATCTGGCAAGGATCATGCGTTCCATCACCTTCCCTACGCAACTTGCCAGCGCGATTGGGCGGTATGACGCGAGCTCGAGTGGTGACTTGCCAGGTTTGAGCAGTGGCACCAGGCGGCTTGTCTTCCATTCTTGAGGAACGTTTCCATCCTGCCAGGATTCATTGAATATATTGACACGTATACATGTTTATCTTTCACCGGCGCCCGCTTTCCACCGGCTAACAAATGTTAAACGTTATCGCCCGGCGCAGGACGCGCCTGTATCGGAAGTTTCTAGAACGTTATCGATGCTTCTTTCCATTGCCTGTTTTCACCGACGCTTCTGTTATCTGATTGCATGACTGAGGCGAATTGTCTAGAACTTTCTAGAAGACACGCGGGCATCAGGGATTAATCTAGAACCTTCGATGACTCAGGTATAAAAGCCGACGCGTTTCGCCGCTGATCAGATTTCCGACGATCGCCGACTGTGTTCGCCGCTATCGTTGTGCTTTGAGTGTACCTTGATTTTGTGGGCACAGGTTCGCCCAATAAACAACCAGTTTCGTCGTACAGTTTTACGACTGTTTTCTTCAGCGTCACTACTACGTGACATCTGGTGGAGGTGCTAGTGCGTTCATGCAGCGAACGCCCCCGCAAAGCCGCGATCCAAGCCCGAAACCGGAGGACGAGACCAACGTCACCAAGGACCAGCGAGCTAGCCGTAGGCAGCAAGGACTTCTGCCGGGGTACGGACTTCTTCCCGAGAAGACCACAGCGATCAAGGCCAAGTCAACGACCTCAATGGCAGCCCCAGCGTCCCCCATCCTGCTGCAACAACCTCGGGAGCCCCCGACCTTCCGTGGATCATCGGCTGAAGACCCTGAAACCTGGCTGGAGACATACGAGCGGACCGCGACGTTCAACAAATGGAGCGACGAAGACAAGCTACGCCATGTCTATTTTTCGTTGGATGACGCTGCTCGGACGTGGTTTGAGAACAGAGAGACCACCCTGGTTACGTGGGACCTTTTTCGTGAAAACTTCGTGAGGACCTTCACGAGTGTCGTACGAAAGGAGAGGGCAGAGGTTCTCTTAGAAACCAGAGTGCAGTTGCCGAACGAGAACATCGCGATCTTCACGGAGGAGGTGACTCGCCTCTTCCGCCACGCCGACCCCGACATGTCTGAAGAAAAGAAAGTTCGGTTCTTGATGCGGGGTGTCAAAGACCAACTATTCGCCGGATTGATGCGCAACCCGCCCAAGACTGTCGCCGAATTTCTTTCCGAGGCTACAACGATCGAGAAGACGCTTGAAATGCGCGTCAGGCAATACAACCGCCGTGCCCTGACCAACTACGCCGACGCTCAAGCGCTAGGCGCCGACGACCTGCGCGAGACCATCAGAGCGGTCGTTCGCGAGGAGCTGCATAAGCTCTTTCCCAGGTCGCAGCCTCACGTGGCATCTATCGCCGACGTCGTCAAAGACGAAGTTCAGCGCTCACTTGGAGTTCCCGATGTGCAGCCACAATCGCCGCAACCCCAGCCGGAAGCGCTGACCTACGCCGCCGTCGCCCGTCGTCAAGGCCCCCCTCCGCGCTCGCGCCAGGGCCCCGTAACGCCGCAGTTCCATCGTCCACCGCCGCCGCCGCCAGCACGCCCACCCGTCGCCCAGCGCAGCTACCAGAGGAAGACAGACATTTGGCGCGCCCCCGACCACCGCCCGCTCTGCTATCACTGCGGGGAAGCCGGCCATGTCTACCGCCGATGCCCATACCGCGAAATGGGCCTACGAGGGTTCCCCGTCAACGCGCCGCGTCCCGATCGAGGTGAACGACCGCGCGACATCGCCGACTACCTCGCCGGAGCCCAGTGGCAACCACGACGATCCTCACGCTCGCCGTCACCAGGCCGCTACATCTCGCCGCATCGCCGTCAGTACAACGGTCCCACCCGGGGCCGATCTCCCAGCCCTTACCCGGGAAACTAAAGGCAGCAACCGATGGAGGTGCGGTTGCTGTACGATGCAATGCCGAAGATCCTCCGACGCCGCCGACGACGACGATTCGCGATTCATCACGACGAGATATCAGCACGCCGCCTAGCAACAGCCTTGACAGCACTTCGCCGCCGAAAGAAGACCTTCCGACGCGACGTAGCAGCAGCAGAGCAAGCCGACGCAGCCGTGATCCGACGCCACGAATTAACCGCAACGCCAGACGCCGGTCTACCGATCTAGACGTGCTCATCGATGGCCATAACGTCACCGCTCTCGTCGACACTGGAGCCGACTATTCCGTCTTCAGTGGCCCGTTCGCCGCCAAGTTGAAGAAGGTGAAAACAGCCTGGCAAGGACCCGATATCCGGACAGCGGGAGGCCACCTAATAACGCCGACTGGAATCTGCACAGCGCGAGTCACGGTAAACAACTGCACTTACCCGGCGAGCTTCGTAATCCTGCAGCACTGCTCCAGGGATGTCATCCTAGGCATGGACTTTCTAAATCAACACGGTGCAGTCATCGACTTAAGGTCCAAGTCGATAACGCTTTCAACGCACAACGCGATACCACCGGATACAAGCATAAGTTACCATGCCTTGAATGTGCTTGAAGAACAAGTCACCGTTCCGCCTCGCTCCAGCGTAATGATTTCCGTCGGTACCGAAGTGCCTGCAGACATGGAGGGCGTCATCGAGGGCGATCATCACTTACTGCTCGACCGTGAAATTTGCGTCGCTAGAGGCATAGCTGAGCTACGTGCAGGGAAAGCAAGGGTGATGCTCACGAACTTCAGCCCCGAATACAAGCACATTAACAAAGGCACCACGGTCGCCTACATCGACGAAATAGTACAAGCCAGCAGTGCGTTCGCCTTCACGGATTCCAGTGCACCTGCAACGACGACTATTGTACCTGAACCAACTTTCGACGTCAATCACAACCTTCCCAGGCACAAGAAAGAACAACTAAAGGCTCTGCTCCTGCAATACGAGGACTGCTTCTCGTCGTCGTCAAACGTTCGACGACAAACCCCTGTCGCCAAGCACCGCATCATAACCGACGAAAATGTCCCGCCACTCCGTCAGAGCCCGTACCGAGTTTCGGCGCGCGAACGCGAGACCATAAGGCAACAAGTCGACGAAATGCTACGCGATGACATCATCCAGCCGTCCAAGAGTCCGTGGGCGTCCCCCGTGGTGTTAGTGAAGAAGAAGGATGGAACCCTACGTTTCTGCGTCGATTATCGTCGCCTCAACAAAATCACGAAGAAGGACGTATACCCCCTCCCACGGATTGACGACGCCTTGGATCGACTCTACAACGCAAAGTACTTTTCGTCGATGGACCTCAAAACCGGCTACTGGCAAATCGAAGTCGACGAGAGGGACCGGGAGAAGACTGCGTTTATAACACCAGACGGACTGTTCGAGTTCAAGGTCATGCCGTTTGGTCTTTGCTCGGCGCCTGCCACTTTCCAACGTGTCATGGATACAGTACTGGCAGGCTTGAAGTGGCAGACTTGCCTCGTCTATTTGGACGACGTCGTTGTGTTTGCCTCAAGCTTCGAGGAACACCTCCGGCGCCTTGAAACAGTTCTTCAAGCAATCAAGACCTCCGGACTCACGTTGAAGCCAGAAAAGTGCCGCTTCGCATATGAGGAGCTCTTGTTTTTGGGCCACGTCATCACCAAGTCAGGAGTGCGCCCCTACCCTCAGAAAACTGCGGCCATCTCCAACTTTCCGCCGCCCGCTGACAAGAAGGCAGTGCGTAGATTTCTTGGACTGTGCGCCTATTACAGGCGCTTCGTCAAGAATTTTTCACGGATCGCTGAGCCACTGACGTATCTCACGAAGGCCGACGTCGAGTTCAAGTGGGAGACGCCGCAAGTCGAAGCATTTGAAGAACTGAAGCGACGCCTGCAATCGCCGCCAATACTTGCGCATTTCTACGAAAATGCCGATACCGAAGTCCACACCGACGCAAGCAGCGTAGGACTCGGCGCCGTGCTTGTGCAGAGGACTAACGGACTAGAAAGGGTTGTAAGTTACGCTAGCCGGTCGCTATCGAAGGCGGAAGCAAATTATTCCACAACAGAAAAGGAGTGCCTCGCCATCATCTGGGCTACATCAAAGTTTCGCCCCTACATCTATGGCAGGCCCTTTAAAGTTGTAAGCGACCACCACGCCTTGTGTTGGCTAGCTAACTTGAAGGATCCTTCAGGTCGCCTCGCACGATGGAGCCTGAGACTTCAAGCGTTCGACATCACCGTCGTTTACAAATCCGGGCGAAAGCACACTGACGCCGATTGTTTGTCTCGCGCCCCCGTCGAACCGCCGCCACAAGACGACCAGGATGACGACACTTTCTTGGGACCCATCAGTGCCGACGAATTCGCCGAACAACAGCGAGCCGACCCGGAACTAAGGAGCCTTGTAGACTACCTGGAAGGCAAGACCGTCATTGTGCCGAAGGCGTTCAGGCGAGGATTGGCGTCGTTCTTCTTGCAAAACGACATTCTCCTAAAGAAGAACTTCTCGCCTCTCCGAGCCAACTACCTCCTCGTGGTACCCTCAGCATTGCGTCCAGAGGTTCTGCAAGCTCTCCATGACGACCCAACGGCTGGACATCTCGGTTTTTCCCGCACTCTCGCGAGGATACAAGAAAAATACTATTGGCCTCGCCTCTCTGCTGACGTCGCCAATTACGTAAGGACATGCCGAGACTGTCAGCGACGCAAAACACCGCCGACAAGGCCAGCCGGGCTTCTACAGCCGATCGAGCCACCTCGCCGACCGTTCCAGGAGATCGGGATGGACTTACTGGGGCCTTTTCCGACGTCGACGTCCGGGAATAAATGGATCATCGTAGCTACGGACTACCTCACCCGCTACGCCGAAACAAAAGCCTTGCCCAAAGGCAGTGCCGACGAGGTAGCCCGATTCTTCGTTGAGAACATCCTCCTGCGTCACGGTGCCCCGGAAGTCCTCATCACCGACAGAGGTACGGCCTTCACGGCTGAACTAACTCAAGCCATCCTACGCTACAGCCAGACAAGCCATCGCCGGACCACCGCCTACCACCCGCAGACGAATGGCCTCACCGAGCGCCTAAATAAGACCATCGCCGACATGCTGGCAATGTACGTCGACGTCGAACACAAGACGTGGGATGCCATCCTTCCGTACGTGACCTTCGCATACAACACGGCCATGCAAGAAACGACGCACATGGCGCCGTTCAACCTGGTCTACGGAAGGAAACCGGCAACGACGCTTGACGCCATGCTACCGGATGTCGCCCACGAAGAAAATCCCGACGTTGCCACCTATTTGCAGCGTGCCGAAGAAGGTCGACAGCTCGCCCGCCTGCGCATCAAGAACCAGCAGAGAACCGACAGCCGACACTACAATCTTCGACGACGCTACGTCGAGTACCAGCCCGGAGACCGTGTTTGGGTCTGGACTCCGATACGCCGACGAGGACTTAGCGAGAAACTCTTACGTCGCTATTTCGGACCATATAAGATCATCCGACGTATTGGTGCACTGGACTATGAGGTCGTGCCAGACGGCATTTCGCAATCACAGCGGCGCCGCGCACGACCCGAAGTCATCCATGTGGTGCGTCTTAAGCCTTTCTACGCCCGCTGACGAACTTAGGTACTTTGTTACTTTATTTTTTTTCTCTTTATTACGCGTGGTTTTGTTTACGCTTTCACATTTGTTTGTAGCATCGGGACGATGCTTTTTAAGGGGAGGGTATTGACACGTATACATGTTTATCTTTCACCGGCGCCCGCTTTCCACCGGCTAACAAATCTTAAACGTTATCGCCCGGCGCAGGACGCGCCTGTATCGGAAGTTTCTAGAACGTTATCGATGCTTCTTTCCATTGCCTGTTTTCACCGACGCTTCTGTTATCTGATTGCATGACTGAGGCGAATTGTCTAGAACTTTCTAGAAGACACGCGGGCATCAGGGATTAATCTAGAACCTTCGATGACTCAGGTATAAAAGCCGACGCGTTTCGCCGCTGATCAGATTTCCGACGATCGCCGACTGTGTTCGCCGCTATCGTTGTGCTTTGAGTGTACCTTGATTTTGTGGGCACAGGTTCGCCCAATAAACAACCAGTTTCGTCGTACACAGTTTTACGACTGTTTTCTTCAGCGTCACTACTACGTGACAATATACAGCAAGGCATTTCGCGCTCGCTCACCCAGGTGGCACAAGATGCGGTACGATATGCCATCTGGTCCAGGAGACGACGGCCGATTACACAAAGCAAGAGCCGCATCAAGCTCCTCGGTGGTGAAAGGCAAGTCCATGCGTGAGTCCCGTGTATGCGGCTCAATGCTATCCGTACCAAGGGGGCCTGTGTAGGTTGATTGACCTGCAATATTTCTGCAGAAATCTTCCGCTACCTCGATGTCCTCTCGACGTTGGAAAAGTGCCAAGGCTTTGAATGGCACGCGTTGTTCGGGAGACGTACGTAGGCCTCGCACGGTTCTCCATATGTGAGAAAGAGATTTTCGGGGGTCTAGGGATTCACAAAATTTTGCCCACCGTTGAGATTCCAGTTTGGCCATTCGGCGCTGGATTTTCTTTTGCGTGCGTCTGGCTATTCTGAGATCATGGATGGACTTAGTGCGTCGGTATCTTCGCTCGGCCCGCCGACGAATCGCACGGAGTCGCTCTAACTCCACGTCGGATTCGGAGAACCTTGGATTGCATTTCAGCGTGCACATCGCATTCTGTATTGCCTCCTTGATAGCATGCTGAAGGCCAGAAGGGAGACCGTTGCGACAAGCTTCTTCCATGCTGGTTTCGAATGTAGACCAGTCAATTCGCCGGATTGTGTTTGGCGAATGGCAGCTGGCCAAACCCTTGATCTTAAGGTAACTGGGGATATGATCACTCCCATGTGTCTCAATGTCTAAAAACCACTTTACACGAGTAGCCAAGCGACGTGACACAAAAGCCAAGTCTAAGCAACTGCTGTATGATGAGCCTCGTAAAAAGGTAGGGCTCCCATCATTAAGAAGGGACAGTCCATGGTCAGATGCGAATGAAGCCAATCGTCGGCCGGTTGCGTTAATTTTAGAGCTTCCCCAGATAGGATGGTGGGCGTTAAAGTCTCCTGTGATAATCCATGGACCAGGGGTTGCTGTCAAGATGTCTTCAAGTCTCTTGCTATCAAACCGGGTTGAAGGGGATAAGTAGGTACCCACCAGTGTAAAGGCTACCTTTTTCTTCTTAACAGTCAGGCAAACATACTGATTCTCATCATGAGGTGGCACTTGCTGAACGACGTAGGTAAGCTCCCGACGAATAAACACAACGACCTTGCTGCTTTCGCTGCAAGTTGAGGACATGATTGATTCGTAGCCGGATAGACGGATTGGGTTTGATAATTTCGGTTCACAGATTGCGATGATTGGGAAACGGTTAGAATGTACAAACTGACGAAAATCAGGCATCCGACATCTAAGTCCTCTGGCGTTCCACTGGATAATAGATGCCTCTTTGACCTCTTGGCGGAACGATTGGTGATTGCCATCCATGGTTCTACTCGAGGGCTGCTAGGACTGGGCTCAGCGCGTCCAGCACTTGCAGGCCACTTCGAGCGGCTGGGGTTGCAATACTTGTCAGTAGCTCTTTAATGACATTCATTAGGGACCACAGCATCGGTATGATCTGTCGGTCAACCCTTGGTACTTCATCCACCGAAGTGTGCGTGGAAGTAGACATCAGGCGGGGAGGCTCCTTGGCAGGCTGTGTGCGCGGAAGCGCAGGCCAGTCTTCCCCGGCTTTAGATTTGTCAGGCTCAATCCTCTTCGTGCTTGTATGTTTACTTGCACTCGAAGGTAGTGGGTTGGGTGCGTCCTGCGTATGATTAACACCACGTCTTGTACGCTTGCGTCGACGATTACGCCGGCGTCGTACAGTCTCAGCAGCTTCCCTATGGGATGAGCTGTCTCGGACCATTTGTTTAAGCACGGCAATTTCTCTCCGGATTTTCGGGCACTCTTTGGATGAGGCATCATGGGATCCATCGCAGTTATTGCACTTTAAATGTGTTGCGCGGCAAGCGTCCACAGTGTGCGACTCAGCGCAGCGTGGACAAACCGTACTCTTTGTACAGACGCCCTTGACATGGCCGATCTTCATACAGTTATGGCACTGAAGTGGCTTGGGCACGAATGGGCGAACAGCATGTCGGAAGTGGCCAACCTTGACATGCGAAGGAATGGAATCGCCCTTGAATATCAACTTCACGCAGCGGGAGTTGCCAAGGCGGAGCACATGTGTGATGATAACTCCTTCGGTCACTGGTTTGATGAGGATTGGCAGATCCGAGTTCGCTATGGCCAAATCAATCTCGTAAATGACGCCCGCCATGCTGGAGTCGTCCAATGGTACACGCGGTCGGACTTTGATGCCTCCCAAATCGGTTATTTTCCGAAGCTTGTCCAACGCGCTACAATTTGTCGCGTCCACAGCGAGAATATTCTTTCGCGTGTTTATTCGAACTTCCCTTATGTCATTCGGTGCCACCCCCTCGAGGAACATGGAGAGAGCTTTCCTGTTAAGCGTTCGGAGGCTGACGGAGGAGTCCTCGGGTACGAAGAGGACTGAGTGCGGCCAGCGTTCAATTTTTGTCTTTATTGTTAATGTCCTCGCTGGTGAAGACACCTTGAGAAACCTTCTTTTGGCTTTCCTGCTCATCACAGACTCAAAGCTGTCATCCGACGAGTCGTCGCCGGCGACCGAGTACAGTACGGTGTCCTCACTGGTGGTAGACCAGGAACCTCGTTTCCTCGACGAGCTCGCCATGGTTGACCTTTGGCCGGGTGTCACCGCAGTTGACTCCGCGTCCATAGCCACAAGGCAGCGAGCCTCGCTGATGACCTCGCTGGTGCTGGACCAGGCGCGTTGATTCCCCGGGGAGCTTGCCATAGCAGACCTCAGGCAGGGCGGGCCTGTGGAAGGCTCCGCGTCCGTTGCCACGAGGCAGGGAGCAGCGTCCCCGAAAAACGTGGAAAACTTGATCAAAATGCAAGGAACAGAGATAGAAGCGTTCTATCAAACAGGCACTTCGTCGTCGTCCCCCACCTCACGCAATACTCCCACTGGAGCCTATGAGGTATGTTTATAAATAAATAAGCAAATTCCTGAGGCATGCAACAAACCATGCAAATCAGTCCCTAAAAAGCCATAAAGAGGATCTATTATTTTCAGCAGCTGCCTCAGTCGTACTGTGCTCACTGGCGCACTGACAAAAACCATTGCAGCAGCAAAGCACTACTCTAAACATTTCCCTTTCAACATTTTTAACTCTCATATGCTGTCTTCTCCAAATCGTGTTGAGTGCATCTGGAATGTTTCGGCAATTGTTTTTACCTCAACCATTATGCAAAGCAATCATGCAAAGGTTCAGCTTGTTGACTGTTGCTTATTTATACCTAGCCTGATCTCTGGAGTTGACTGTATGCTTTCTTTTTTTGCATACCTGCCATGGTTGCTTAGTGGCTATGGTGTTGAGCTTCTAAGCACGAGGTCTCGGGATGAAATCGTGACCATGGCGGCTGCCTTTTCAATGGGGTGAAATGCGAAAACACCTGTGTACTTGGATTTAGGCGCACGTTAAAGAACCCCTGGTGGTCCAAATTATTCCGGAGTCCCTCACTACGGCGTGCTTCATGATCAGACTGGTTCTGGCATGTAAAACCCCATAATGTAATTTAAATTTTTTACACAAGAACTAAGGTGGCTTTATTGATGCCACCTTTTCACATTACTGCATAACCACAAGTTTGTCGAAATAATTGAACAAATGTCATCAGTATTCTGTAAAAGCAAACTTGTCTTGTACAGCAGCTCGAATAAGCCATTTTCAGTGCAATAGCAGGCTTAGGATGTTGCCAGAAAATTGTGTCGCATAAGGATGTGCTGCATCAGAAAGCACGTTTCTTGTTCATTGTATTTATTCTAGCATTATCTCATCTCTATGTTCCTTTCAATGATATTCACTGTGCACACATACTAAAGAGATAAGGAACATCCACAGTGCACGCATACCAAGGAAGTCACAGTCAGACAGAGAGCGATAGAGCACAGCACGCTTTCACTCTCTGTCTGTCGCTTATTTCCCTCACATGTGTTCATTGTGAGCACCACCAAAATGAAGTTACCGACTTGCCCAAGCTTCAACTCTTGTGCTTGGTGTTTTTTGTCTACAAAATGCCCATAAGCAAGTCATAGTGGTGGTGATTTTCGCATGTATGGAAAAGGCTTATTCAATTCCAGAACAGCTTCATTTGTTCTAGGCATAGTAAAGAACTTGCTAGTGTTTATTTTAAAGACTGAATTGGTAGGAAACTATTGTGGTATTCCTAATGGCACCCTTTTGCATTAAGTTTGTGCAGATGCTTGAAGCTTGTACTATGTTGATGAAAGTAGAGTTGAAGCTATAGAAGCATATTTGTCAAAATGTAGTGAATGCTTCCCAGTAGAAATCCGGAGTTATGCTTCTTGGGACACTTATTGGTTAGCCTTATCGGGTAATGCGATTAGCCTTATCGATGCTATAATGTTGCAGGGTCTGCAGGATGGCCAGCGTTACAAAAAAATTAACATCATTGTAAGAATACATGTTCTGCAATAATATTAGGATTGGCCCCCCCAAGTGACAACGTTTGCTTACACTATATCTGGGATAAACCAAGTTTACTCAGCCAGACAGCCATCCGTGCATGAGGGGGGGGCGGCAAAAAGGGGCTTTCGAGTAATCTTCTTCAAGTAGATGGCTCATACATCAGATCTTTCTTACTGTGCATGCTATGTTGCTCAAAGTCAAGTTAGCTATGGGTACAATGTCTACATTTTGTTACCGTTTATGCCTAATGAAGGTTGCTTTGTTCACAGTGTCACTTTCTATATTGTTTCTTTTATGGCACTAAGCTCACTTGTTTTAATGCTGCTATAGGTATGGCTCGGCCTGGTGATGAAGTGTAAGCAGAACATGCTATGCTGCGAATTGGTGCCAATCTTCACATCCGAGTTGTTCCCACGACAGTCAAGCACTACTGTGATTTGCTTCATTTGCAAGGTATATACTATGGTGAGCTTGCACCTCAATATTGGTATTGAAAAATATGTCAAGTAAAAGACACAAGAGTTGGCCTTTATGACAGATACACTCATGTTCTTTTTTTTAAAGAGCTCTTTTACCACTGTTCTTTATGGGCATGTTTTCAGAGGATGCTTATACTCCTTTATTACAAACTGCCATGGAGCTAGTTTGTGTGTTAAACTAACACTCTTTCACTAAGAAAAAGTCCAGTTTTTACTCGCACAGCGATATGGTGCCAAGGACGAAAGGGGTGGAATAGATCAATCTGAATGCATGTTGCTCACACAAATACAAAAAGGGCGCATGGCATGGCTAGCGCGAATTGTTTTACATTCATGATAAGCAGTCTCAATGTCTAATAATTCTATTGATAGGGAGCTAACACACTGGTTCCCCGTCATTTGAATAAGGAAAGATTCACATATCTCTGAAGCACTCTGGTCCTTATATTTTGCCACAATCAAGTGGTTTTTAAATATGGGTGCACATTGCACTGAGAGTAGTGCAATACTAATGTCAACTGACCCACACATCAAGTTTGCGTGGTTACGCAGCCTGTCATTTATACATTTGGCTTGTTTAGCCAATGTAGCATCTACTGCACAATAATAGTATGTGATAGACACTGCACCTGTGTACTCACATGCATTTTTTGCATTCTTTTTTTTTTCAAAGGTAGTGATGCATGCCTTTTCATTATTTATGTGCCTACACAACAAGCCAAGCTTGTTCTGGGCCGAGAAAGAATTCTAGGAAAAGCCTACGTGCTGCAACTTTTCTCGGAACGAAACTAGCTTGGCTCGTTGGGTTGGGTTAAATGGTTCGATGGGTTTTGGAGCCCATACGGGTTCTTTGCTCACACTAAGACACATAAGCTTGTAGGCTGTGCTTCTGTAATTTGTACAGCTCACTGACAGTGCAGGTGCGGGCCTCATCTTCACAAAGAAGCTGACTGACGGCACCTTCCACGGAGCAGGTGACTAGGGTTGAGTGAGGCACCAGTGTTGGTGTTTGTTCCCTTGTGCAAAACAGCAGCTTTAGGTTCATTGTAGTTGTAGGAAGACAAGTTACACATAACTTCCATGGTTTGAGTGGGCGCATTTCTCGTGGGGCATCAAGCTTTTTTTTTTTTGCAACTGTCTGCATGGGTGCTTCAGTAGCATTGGTGTGAAGTTGGCATAGAGTTGTGCATTCAAGATCTTCTGAACAATGACCTGCTGTAGTTAGCGCTGTGAAGATTGCATCGTCTACCAAGCCTTTGGTTTTCTGTTGGTGTACTTGTAATCGTGCTGTCAGTAATTTCTCGGCTTGCCGAATTATCTTGAGGCCCCACACTGACGCTATCTATGTCTTCAAGTGCAGACTTTTTAGGATAAGGTTCTTTGCTTTGCAAATGTGGTTGTAGGAAAGGTGGCACTTACAGGTGCCTATTCTAGACATTATTGAAACAAGCCAACGAGTCTTGGTTACGTCTTGTCCATAGTGTATAGCAGTTAGTCAAGGGTTGAGAAAATTGCTCTCAGTGGTAGCATGCTGGCAGTAACTTGGTCATTGACCACATGCTCATCATCATGTTACCTGATTAGATGAATTTTCGTTGAAGCTTTGACAAAATTGCCTACAGAAGTTATGGATAACACATTTTAGCCAAGGCACATTGGTTCGTCTTACTCGTGTCCAGATTAGAAATCTATAAGTGCCACCTTTCCTTCAACCAGACTTACAAAGCTAAGAACCTTGTCCTGAAAAGTCGGCACTTTAAGGCATCAGTAGCATCAGTGTGGAGCCTCCGGATAATTCGGCCAGCCAGGCAGAAATTACTAATAGCAAGAGTTCAAGAATGCTGACAGAAAATCAAGGGCTTGAAAACTGACACATTTGCAAGATGCCAACTAGAGCAGCTCTATGTCCACTTCATAGCGACGCTAAGGGACCACCTGTGCAAGCTGTCGCAAGAAAGCTTGACATATTAAAACAAAAAAAGCCTGTTTAAACCAAGAAGTTAACTTCAGCTTGTCTTCCTGCAAGCCCACTAAACCTGAAACTGCCATTTTGTGCAAAGGACTGAACTTCGACATTGCAGGATACTTCACGATATCTTGGCGAGAGTAACCTGCACCGTGGAACATGCCTGCAGTCAGCTCCTTCTGAAGTAAAAGAAAAGGTCCACGTGGCGTAGCTGCCATGGTGTAACCCTGGAATCTGTTTCTGCTTTGCAACTTGAGCTTATTTTTTTCAGTGACCACAATTGCATTATTATGAAACGGAATGCATTAACAGGTTCAAACTCAGGTTAATGTTTTTATCTGCATGACTTTGTGGCCAAAAACTGATGAAAGGAGGCGCAATGCGACTATTGAATCTGTCCAGGGGACAGGGACGTCAAGAAGCTTTAAATCCATTTGCATAGGCTAACAATCGCAAGGCAAACTGCTGCTATTCCGTGAAAATGTACCATGCATTTCTTACTTCAAGGAATAGTGCCAATCTTTTTCAGCTGTACTTAGCACCATGTGTGTACACTGCACATATAATTTGAGTTAAATGTAAGGAAGGTATTGCAGAATAGGCCTTTTATAACTAATGGCCATAATTTGGCATTAGTAGATCTTTGCTCAGACCATCTGACAATTTCTTGAAAGTATGAAATTTTTGTTTATGTAGCTGCTGTCAGCATATTCTATATTATCATTTGGTCTTATGCATATACTGTTTGCTCTAAAAAATTAAATTCTTGAGTTTCACATGCTCAAACCACGATATGATTATGAGGCATGCTGTAGTAGGGGACTCCGGATTATCCCTTGAACCCTTGTTAACTCAAACTCTGGTATCTGAACATATCAGTTAAGTCGAAAATTTTTTCGTGGCTCAGTATCGACTTTATGTATATTTGACTTCTTACCTAGCAATGCTTCTGTGCTGTGCTCCGGGTATCTCGAAATCTTGACTGCAACACTGTAGGGAAAATGTTATCACCCAAAGGTTTCCATACGTTGTACGCAGCTGCGATATCTCAAAAAGTTGCAAGATCGCAAGTTTGTAGCAAATTCTGCTTCATTCCATGCCACTCTTGTCATGCACTGTTCACGACCGGCAGAGATCTCATTGGTAATCCGGGCAGAGTGTTTCTCTGACCCCTGACAAAATGCAATGAGCATGATAAGGCCTCCCGCTTTTTAACTATATTACATGAGAACACAATAATATGGTTGTGCATCATCCTGAACGGGACATCGCATTAGACGACTTTTGCACAGGATAGTGCTTGGTGCACCTGAGAGTTCTTCTATGTGTCTCGCTGATTATTGCGCTTAGAGGTGCTAAAATGATGCGGGATGGACGCTCGCCCAATATGGATAAAAATGCGGGAGGCTGTACACATGAGCACCACAACATACATGCTCATGTGTACGCATAGAGTTGTCAGCTTGCTTATTTCCTGTGCTCTGTGTTTCTGTGTGGATCTGCTCGCTAGGCCATACCATGTGCTGCGCCGAATGTTTGACACGTTATTGGTATTTTTTTTTTCATTAACAAGTTCAGGGCCATGATCTTGTAGCAATGCGTTGTCTGATGCCATTTCTAATCGTGCTTCGTCAGTTGTCATAGTGACACTGTGCCTACGTTATCAGTACGGGTTTGATGGAACATCGTATAAGGGCGCTGTGTGAGAACGGATCACAGAAAGAATGCACAGAGGACAATCGCCGAACTTCAGCTGAGGTTTACAGCAGAAAAATTACACAAGCAGCAGTCTCTGCGCAGAAACATTGGACAAAATACCGCCGTGGCGCACATTGTGTCGGCGCGATCACAACAGATGGTCATGTCATACAACTCTACAGAACATCCTGATTTGCGCAAGATTAAAGACACATTTGTACTACACGTTATACAATCAAGTTACGCTCTTCAAGCCCGCCAACTTGGAAACCTTTTGCAAATATATCTCTTCTCTTTTTGACAAATTAAGTGATGCGGTGCTAATGCAACCTTCTCCTTCCTTTTTTCGTGTGAAATGCCTCAAGCAATTCTCTCTCTTTTTGATCCTTAAAACTTCCTAGTATACAAGTGTCGTCGTACACTGGAGTGCAAGGACACCTTTTGCAATGGTCAGCCGAGTGACCCCCTGCTACGAAAGCCTGCACGGATGCTCGATGCTCCCTCAAATGGTCATTAAAACATCTACCGGTTTGGCTGACATAACACCTGCCACAAGAGAGCGGGTTGTGGTAAACCACCTCCGTCTGGCAGCGTACAAAGCCCTTAGCATGCTGTTTTGCACACTTATGTGAAGTGCGTGCACTGTTCACTGCACGGCAAATTCACCCCAGTTTTTCTGAGCGGAGAACACTATGGGAAGGCCGCACTTTCCGGCCACTTTCTTCAAGTGGTGGGAGAGGTTGTGCAAATAAGGCACCATTAACACCTTCCTTGACCATTCTTTATCGGCTCCCCTGCTCCCCACACCAGACCTTACTTCACCAAATAGGCTTTCAACAACAGAAGCGATTGTTTCACCAGGGAAACCCACCTGCTTGAGCCTCTTGGTTTGCACTCCGAGCTTTCTGATGCTCGCATCACCATTCAAGCGCGGATCTGATACTGTTCAATGCGATGTCTCTCTTAACAAGTTTTGAGTTCCAATAGTCCCATAGTCTCCTCCGCTCGGAAAAACTGGCACGAATGTGCTATGCTGTGAACAGTGCACGCACTTCACAAAAGAGTGCAAAACAGCATGTTAAGGGCTTCGTACGCTGCGAGACGGAGGTGGTTTACCACATACCGCTCTCCTGTGTCAGTTATGTCAGCCAAACTGGTAGATGCGTTAATGACCATTTGAGGGAGCATCGAGCATTCGTGCAGGCTTTTGTAGCGGGGGGGTCGCTTGGCTGACCATTGCAAAGGTGTATTTGCACTCCAGTGTACGATGACACTTGTATACTTGGAAGTTTTAAGGATCAAAGAGAGAGAGAATTGTTTGGGGCATTTCATATAAAAAAGAATTGAGAAAGTTGCATTAACATCGCGTCATTTAATTTATCAAAAAGAAAAGACATATATTTGCAAGAAAAGGTTTTCAATTTCGCGGGTTTGAAGCGTAAATTGATGGGGTATAACGTGTAGTACAAATGTCTCTTTAATCTTGTGCAGATGAGAACGTTTGTAGTGCTGTATGACATGATGACTTTCTGTTATGATCGCGCTGACAATGTGCGCCATGGTGGTGTTTTGTCCAATGTTTCTGTGCAGGAACTGCTGCAGTAAACCTCAGTTGAAGCTCGGCGATTGTCCTCAGTGCACTCTTTCTATGTCCCGTCCTCACATGCACCGTTATAACATGTTCCATCAAATCCATACTGACAACATGGGCACAGTGTCACTATGACAACTGACGAAGCACTATTAGAAACGGCATCAGAAAATGCATTGCTACAAGATCGTGGCCCTGAACTTGTTAATGAAGAAAGTACCAATAACATACCAAACATTCGGCACAGCCCGTGGCATGGCCTAGCACGCAGGTCCACACAGAAACACAGAGCACAGGAAATAAGCAAGCTGACAACTCTATGCATACACATGAACATGCATGTTTTGGAGGCCAGGTGTACAGCCTCCCCCATTTCTAGCTATATCGTGCGAGCGTCCATCACGCGTCATTTTAGTGCCTTTAAGGGACAATAATCAGTGAGACCGGCAGAACTACTCAGGTGCACCAAGCACCCTCCTGTGCAAGAGTCGTCTAAGGTGATGTTCCCTTCAGGACGACGCACGACCATATTATAGTGTTCTCGTGCAATATAGTTAAAAAGCAGGAGGCGGTACCTTCTCATGCTCATTGCACTTTGTCAGGGGTCAGAGGAACACTCTGTCCGGATTACCAATGAGATCGTGGCGTAGAAAGAAGCAGAATTTACTACAAACACCATCATAACATGTTCCATCAAGCCAGCAACCAACTAGCCCATCTAAGTCTCATAATTATCAGTATGGGATAAACCAGCCAAACACGGATGCTAAAGCCACTATTCCACAACGGTATTTACTTTGCTGGCAGAACGGTAGCTTCCAAGTAATTTATTAGCATGACGTGTCCATGCTGCTTTTTAAATGTGTATTTTATGCTTGTACTACTTCTGTTGCTTCAATACTATTGTTAATCGAATAAGTAATGTCTTTTTGATTATAACACTTGTTTCAGTCGCCCGCTAATTGTGACAGTAATGCATGTTCCCACAGTAATGCATGTTCCCTTAGAATCATAGCGAAATTGCCTGAAACCAGTTACCTTTGAATGAGATTTGTTAGTATCTCCTATATTCTGAATGCTTATCCATTCTTATCTGTGTGAACATACGCAAAACTGCTTTTGCCTTTGTGTGAACCTGTTGCATAAGTGAAAAGAAATTCTTGGCTTTTCTTTACTTTTTCAGGTGCCCTGCAAGCTCTCACCAAAGCAACACATTCCACTGGTTTTCTGTCAGAGTACCATTATAGAATTTCGAATAAACTATGCTTGTCAGATGTGCGACATGCCCCGTCTTAAAATCAGAGCGCTTCAGTAATAATGTTTGAATGGGTGTACATAAAAACACACGTAAAGTATACTTATGTCTTTCTTTTACAAGTCCTCTTCACCCGACGTTTTTCCAACTTAAAATTACGCTTTGCTGTACATTTGTTTTATGCACAAACCATTACAGCAACACAGCACTGCAGTAAAATGAGTACAAATGATAAAGCATGCAGTACACCTGCAAGAATTACATTTGCATACTTGTAGTACATATGAAAATGAGCTACCGATCTTTTTCAGGTTGCATACTCTTATAGGTTATACATGTCAAGTGCACTCATAGGTCATACAAAACTCGTTCAAGGCTGATCTCAAATCCATAAGTGCACCAAATAGATTTAAAGAGTGACTTATGTTAAGTGACATCGGACCAGTCTAAAGAAACCTGGCTCAAATAGGGAAATAAATAGGTTCGAACAGGGTCAAACGGGAGTGGACTCAACGGGGACAAACAGGTCTGGGCTAAATGGGTTCAAACGGGGTCCCGTTCCATAATCCTATTTGATGAAACCCGTTTGAAATCAAATAGGATTTTTTAGTAGGGTAGTGGAATAAAAAGTAACAGGGGCCACAGGGTATGTGGGTTTACATTCTTAAAGTAATTGCTAGTGCTCTAGAAAATGCTTTGAACCATTGCATGAAACTGGATAGTTTAGGAGTTTGTTTCATGGGCTTGTAGCACAAGAAAAAAATGTTAGTGCAATCGGGCAATTCGACAACAGGTACACTAGACTTGCTGCAAATGTGGTTTTCATTACATATCCGACTGCAATGCAATTTTCAAACTCTATTATTTAGAAAACAAAACTGTAGATTAAAATGAGGTAAATACAGTATATACAGAACATCATTGCACCCCTTTTCCTGTACTGTGTCCCACTTGTTTGCACTGCTGTTTATCATTCACGATGTGCCAACTCGTCTAACAAAAAGAATTTATTCACAAGTGCTCTACATTGTGTCCTTCTATAGAAAGCTGCCACAGTTTGCATTTTATATCAGCTGTAGTGAAGAAGAGGAAGAAGTGCCCTTGCGTCTGTCGCTGTGCGCAACATCAGCGTTCGTGGACTGCCTCGATTGCGTGAGACGTCTAATAAATCGTCATATCACATTTGGTGGAAGGTGCTGCAATCCCCGACCTCACCCTGGAACTTCGCAGCCGAACGTTGCCGACTGCTTCAGCCGCTACCATGCTCGAGCCTACCGACAATCCGCCAGCAGCTTCCGCCGCGCCCATCATTTGCGGCGCCGTCCAGCGGCAGCGGGACCCCCCCCCCCGTCTTCAGCGGAGCCGGTGAGACAGACGTGGAAGATTGGCTCTCTACCTATGAGCGCGTCAGTGAGAACAACAAGTGGGATGACCCGACGAAGTTACGTTCCGTCATCTTCTATCTTGCTGACGTTGCGAACCTCTGGTTCCGCAATCATGAGCGGGACCTCCAAACCTGGTCCGCTTTCAAGGCAGCATTCACGGAAGTCTTCGGCCGCCCAGCCTTACGAAAGCTCCGTGCTGAACAGCGTCTACGCCAGCGCGCTCAACAGCCCGGCGAGACCTGCACCAGCTACATAGAGGATGTCGTCGATATGTGCCCGCGTCGATTCTACCATGAGTGAAGAGGACAAGGTGAAGCACATCCTCAAGGGCATCGAGGACGACGCATTTCAAATGCTTCTCGCGCGAAACCCTTCATCTGTCGCAGCTGTCGTCACTCTTTGCCAGAGCTTCGATGAGCTGCGTCGCCAGAGGGTCCTTGCGCGCAGCGCTGTTGCACCCGGCCACTCTCTCTCGGGCCTGACGCTTCCCTCCAACTCCTCGCCAGAATCCTCACTCTCCGTTCAGATGAAGGATTTTATTCGTGAGGAGGTGGCGCGCCAACTGTCTATGCTGCCTCTCAGCGATCGACCCCTACAGCCTGACACATCTCTGGCCGCTCCCATTAGGAGAGCCATTCGCGAGGAACTTGCCGACTCGCTACCTTTGGCTCAACCATGTCCTCCCGTGGCGGCACCTCTGACCTATGCCGCAGTCGCAGCGCGACCTGCGCCGCCGACATTCGCATTTCCTGCGACAGTGCGACCTCAGGCAGTGCCAACTCCCGTGTCGCCTCCTATTCCGCCTCGCAGCCAAGTTCAGAACCCTTGGCGCACACGCGACAACCGACCCATATGTTTCGCTTGCGGTTTCGCCGGCCATGTCGCGCGCTTCTGCCATCGTCGCATGCCACCTACTAACCCTGCTGTCTCAACGCCTGGGTATGGATATTCCCACGATGCTACCGGCCATTCCATGCATCCCGACCCAGAGTATCCGCCGTCTTCTCGACGCCCTTTCGGCAACCATCGTTCTCCGTCACCACGTCGTCGCTCGCTTTCCCCCTTACGTCGTCGCCAGTCACCTAGCGAGGGAAACTAGTTGCTGCAGTTCTGCAGGCACGAACTGCCAGCTTCGCGACTTCTACAAGGCCTGCACAGTCACCACGCAATTTACTGGACGTTTTGGTTGAAGGAACCGCCACAATTGCGCTTATTGATACTGGGGCTGCGGTTTCTGTTATGGACGAAAAGCTTTGTCGTAAGCTCCGCAAGGTCACCACGCCGTTGTCTGGTTTGCTACTGCGTACCGCGAGTGCGCAGCATATAGCGCCGCTCGCTCAATGTACCGCAAGAGTGCTCATTGCCGATGTTGTTTATGTTGTTGAATTTTTCGTGCTTCCTTCATGTTCACATGACATCATTCTTGGCTGGGACTTCTTGTCTCACCATCGTGCCATCATAGACTGTGCTCGGGCCGAAGTGGCGCTTTTCCCGCTTTCCGAAGCCTCGCTGCCTGACCCTTCTGAAAGTAAGGCCGCCAAGCTCACGGTTGTCTCCGATACAAACATACCACCCGAAATGTCGGTTCTTGTGCCCGTATCTTGCTCCGCCGCGCCAGACGCTACGGTGCTTTTTACACCATCGCCTATTTTTCTACGTCGCAAGGCTCTACCTCTCCCATTTGCCGTCCTCAACACTGTATCTGGATTATCCACTATGCTTGTGTGTAACCCGCTTCAATCCCCTGTGACCTTACTGCGTGGAGAATCCCTTGGTCGTGTTCAGCCCCTTGACCCGCTTCACATTCTCGATACTACCGACGACATGGCCTGTTATGAGCTCGACGCCCTCACTTCTCTATTGCTGTGCGCCTCGTCATCATCATCATCATTGTCATCGTCGTCATCAGACGTTCTTGAATCAGCCTTGGACGCCGATCTGCCACCTGCGTACCGCCAGCAAGTCCTCGCGCTTCTTCAGAATTTTCGCTCGTCGTTTGATTGCGACCAACCATCCCTGGGACGTACGGCGACCGTCACTCACAGCATCCACACTGGTTCCCATCCACCATTACGCCAGCGACCATACCGCGTGTCGGCAGCCGAGCGACAAATAATTACCGAGCAAGTCGATGATATGCTGCATCGTGGCGTCATTCGGCCTTCCCAGAGTCCTTGGGCGTCTCCTGTAGTATTAGTACGCAAGAAGGACGGCTCAATACGCTTCTGTGTGGATTACCGTCGGCTCAATAAGATAACTCGTAAAGATGTCTATCCGCTGCCTCGGATAGATGACGCCCTCGACTCCCTACAAGGCGCGGAGTACTTCTCATCTTTGGATCTTCGCTCCGGCTATTGGCAAGTGCCGATGGCTGAAGAGGACTGCGAGAAGACCGCTTTCGTCACGCCCGACGGCTTGTATGAATTTACCGTAATGCCATTCGGGCGCTGCAACGCGCCCGCTACTTTCGAGCGTATGATGGACACTATCCTTCGTAACTACAAGTGGAAAACATGTCTATGCTATCTTGATGATATTGTCGTGTTTTCGCCCGATTTCCCGACGCACCTCGTTCGCTTGCGTGAGATCCTGACCTGTCTCACCTCTGCCGGCCTCCAATTCAACATCAAAAAGTGCCGTTTTGCTGCCCGCATGTTAACAATATTGGGACACGTTGTTTCGAAGGATGGTGTACTTCCTGACCCAGCCCAGCTTCGCGCGGTCGCGGAGTTTCCGATGCCCACTACTCTTAAGGCACTCCGCAGCTTTATAGGGCTCTGCTCTTACTTTCGGCGTTTTGTGCGCAATTTTGCCACTATTATCGCACCACTGACCAATTTGCTTACGGCTAGCAGCGGCATCTCCACGTGGTCAACTTCGTGTGACGACGCCTTCAAGCAACTACGTCGTCTACTTACTTCGCCGCCGATTCTTCGACACTACGATTCGACAGCGCCCACAGAGCTACACACGGACGCCAGTGGCATCGGACTTGGTGCAGTCCTAGTGCAACGGAAAGACGGCTACGACGAGTACGTCGTCGCATATGCGAGTCGCACTTTAAAGAAGGCAGAGGCCAACTACTCTGTCACAGAGAAAGAGTGCTTGGCCATTATTTGGGCTCTCGTCAAATTTCGTCCACACCTATATGGTCGCCCTTTTGACATTGTTACTGACCACCACGCCCTTTGCTGGCTATCCTCGTTGAAAGATCCGTCAGGTCGCCTCGGCCGCTGGGCACTTCGCTTACAAGAATATAACATCCGCGTTGTCTACCGATCGGGCAGAAAGCACTCCGATGCCGATGCGCTTTCCCGATCCCCGCTACCTTCCGATGTGGCTTCAGTGTCAACGCCCTTCGCATCCATGTCGACGATCAACGTCGCTGATATGCCGGCCGAGCAGCGTAAGGATCCCCTGCTTTCAACTATGCTGAATTTCCTCCACGATCCATCCGTCGCACCCTCTTCTCGAACACTTCGTCGCCAAGCCGCTCACTTTGCTGTCCACGACAACGTCCTTTACCGCAGAAATTATTTGCCTGATGGTCGCAAATGGCTGCTTGTGATACCACGACACATGCGTACTGACATATGCGCTTATTTCCATGCCGCTCCTCATAATGGTCACGCCGGCGTTCTGAAAACGTACACTCGGCTGAGGCAGCGTTTCTACTGGCAGGGCATGTATCACTTCGTGCGCCAGTACGTACGCGCTTGCACGGCGTGCCAAAGGCGTAAAATTCAACAGCGCCCTCCTGGCGAGTTACAGCCGCTCCCCTGCCCGGCCCGGCCATTTGATCGCGTCGGCATAGACCTATACGGGCCACTACCCTACAGTTCCCCGGGTAACCGATGGATAATTGTAGGCGTCGACCACTTGACGCGCTACGCCGAGACTGCCGCACTTCCGGCGGCTTCTGCGCGTGACATTGCCTTCTTCATCTTGCGGAACTTCGTTCTTCGACATGGAGCACCACGCGAACTGCTCAGCGACCGGGGGCGTGTGTTCCTGTCCGAAGTAATGCAAGCCCTTCTCGCTGCATGCAGCATCGTTCACCGCAAGTCTACCGCCTACCACCCGCAAACGAACGGCTTGACAGAGAGGTTCAACCGCACACTCGGTGACATGTTGACTATGTACGTTGCCTCGGACCACAGTAACTGGGACACTGTTTTGCCGTTCGTCACGTATGCCTATAATACCGCCACACAAGCTACCACTGGCTTTTCGCCATTCTTTCTGTTATATGGTCGCGAGCCCTCGTGTACAATGGACACCCTACTCCCATACCGACCCGACGCTTCTGAATGCACGCCAGTGTCTGAAGCCGCCAAATACGCAGAGGACTGTAGGCAGCTCGCCCGTACCCTTACGACCGCCGCCCAAGGTCGCCAAAAGCTCCGGCATGACAGTAACGTGCCTACACCACATTTTCCGCCTGGTTCCCTTGTTTGGTTGTGGATCCCACCTCACAGCCCTGGCCTTTCAACCAAACTTCTTGCACGCTATGATGGTCCCTACCGCGTCATCGACCGTACCTCGGCTGTCAACTACGTTGTCGAGCCTGTGACGCCATCACACGACCTAAGCCATCGCGGACGTGACACGGTTCATGTCAGCCGACTTAAGCCATACTATGACCCCCTGATCCTACCTACGCCGTAGGTCGCCAGGATGGCTCATCTTCTCTCCCGGGGGCCATTGTAGTGAAGAAGAGGAAGAAGTGCCCTTGCGTCTGTCGCTGTGCGCAACATCAGCGTTCGTGGACTGCCTCGATTGCGTGAGACGTCTAATAAATCGTCATATCACACAGCAATAGATTTTTATTAACTTAACGATTTACTCCTGCTTCATGAATGTATCTCTACGGAGAGCTGTTGGAAAATCACCGATTCAGCAAGCCACTATGGCAGCTCAGTGCCTATGGCGTTGCGGTGCTGAGCTCGAGGTGAAAGATTTGATTCTGGCTGTCAGAGTCACATTTCGATGAGGTCTCATTGCAAGAACACTAGTGTACGCTTAGATGCATAAAAAAGAAACTAAGATCCAGTCCAAATATGTCATTAGAAACTATACAGCAGGGAACAAATTATTTCCATGAACTCTTTAGTGTGTGCGATGCAAAGTTCCTTCACATAGAACCCACACCATGTTTCATGAAACAGCACAGAACTTCCACATGTTACATAGCCTCATAATTACAAATAAAAGGGCAGTACAAACCAAGGTGGCAGCCACAGCCTCATCCCGCACGGCTGCCTCTAATTCTTTAATATTGTCGGCAGGTAGCCGAGGAAGAACTGGAGGCACCGTCGACAAGGCAGGTTGAGACACTGCACGGGTCTTGTTAGGAGCCTCAGTTTCATCCAGCCTCTCAGACACGACCCGTACTTCATGCCTCAGCTGCACCCGCAGCAGCATCGCTGAAACACAAAAATATTTACTTCACAGCAGAAGCGGTAGATTTATGGCATATTTGGTTGTTTCAGAGCACTCTGGTAAATGCAAAGTATCAGGATTTGTACAGGTCTCGGTGACAAAAGTTCATAGGTATTTAAAGACTTTTAAGGGTACCTCTAGCAATAGAAGGAGAGGTGGAACCATTCTATTGTGTCCTAATGGGGAGTACCATATTTTCTGGTCTATAAGTCGCATCTTTTATAAGACTCAACCCCTCAAACCGGCAGCTTTTCCAGAAAAAAAAAACTTTTGTTGCATGCACTTTGACTTGCCACTTTAGCCTGAAGCTGTCACCTCTAGCTTCCTGGTCAGCCCAGTTGGCAGAGCGACTGCTCTGTAAATGTAACCCTGCTCCAAGTTTGCCTTCCCCTTTCACATAAGCATGATCTTAACCATAGCTTAAATTGCAGGTAGCTCAGATAGTCAATTTATAATTAATTACTAAGTTATAAAGACTTTTTTTCAGGTGGGGGGAGGATACAAATGTACTTTCTAGGTGACAAAGTTTAATTGTTTTTTAATCTTTTTTTATTATTTGTTTGTTTTTTGTTTCGTTTGAGCAAAATGGGTTTTAAGCTTTCTGGGGTTATTCAAAAGATATATCGCAACTAAATGTTTTTTATGTGAGTGATCCCTGCAGCCACATCTCACCTTAACAAGGTTCATAGGTTATTCTAAATGTCTGCGTTCTTTATCAGTGAGAAAAACAGATGTCATGCTTGCATGTCAGGAGCTGTGTTTCTTAATTAGTACATTTCCAGAAGCTCACTTTCAAGAGTTGTACATGCCTTTCCCATCTCATGCACATCATAAAAACTGGAGGTATAGCTGCATTCACAACAATGAAAGAATAAATGGCCACCTGTGTACTCATGGGCAGCAAAAGCAACGTTCACGGATTCTATCATTGAGGCACTGATCAATGAATGTAAACCCTGCCACATGTAAAAGGGCTCTGCAAATTATTTCTGTGGCATGTGAACTCTGTGGCATATTTTGTCATGTAGCCACCCTTGAATTGGTTTGCAATATTGCTACAGAAGCCATCAAGCTTGCTGTCTGCTGAAAACCGTCGATTCACATTGGGCCCCTTCTCTACTTTCTTGTGCAAAAATGCACAAATATTAGATTATTTCGTTGTTTATTCTTCTCTGTTGTTATCACCTTGACGTGCATATTGCTGCCCATCTCATTTTTTTTTCACAGTCACTGTGTCACCACATCAGTGGCACTACTGAAATGGCCATCAGCTTCAAGGCAACAAATTCCTTGCTGACACCTCTATTTATTTGAGTGAATGCAGCACTCTTTCAAGACATTAATAACAACATGCCTAATGCTTGAAAAATGAGCTGCAGTGAGGTGCAGCAATGTAGTTCTGCCTAGATTGCAACATATTTGGGGCTAAGCCTGACAGTGACTACATAATAGAGCAGGTTGGTCATCATTCTGCACCTTGCCTATCTAAGCCTCACATCTTAATGGCAGCAGCCCTTGCTGCTTCCACACATGTGGAAAGCTAGCGTGAACACAGTATATAAGTCTGCATCTATGCATGCAGCATGCACATTGTCACTGGAGCAGCCTTTTGGTTTGCATTAGAATGGAAGCACCACATTAATCCACACTCAATTTTACATTATCTCAAGCTGTGCCATGGAAGATGAGAGATGGCACAATTACTGTATCTGTGATGCGTCATGGCATGTTCTTATAGTTGTCATGCACATGTCATCTTCGACATGATGCCCCTTATGAATGAAGCAACAGCTTAACCACTGCCTTTCAGTATACGTAGCATAGGGACACTAAAGAGCGAAACTAAGTCATCTTAGACTGACTAAGGTTGACTTTTACTTCAGAATATAAAGGCCAAATGGTTTTTTTTTTCTTTTTTAATGTCGTATTGGTGCATCAATGTGGTAGTATGAAAGATTTCAGTGTGTTCCCTCATATTCAGGATGTGTTAAGACAGGGGAAGTACTTAAAGGTTCCTAAGGTTATTTTTTCGCTTCTTTAGAATGAAGTCATTCTTGACCAGATAAACAAGTAGACCCGAGTAGGTCTTGTCAAAATTGAAGACATCACAGTGAGCCTGGTGCTATAGAACTTCACCGCAGCACTACCACTCGTCTTCCAATTTTGTTTCTTCTCGGACTTGCCAAGCTGCCTCTTTTGTTAACAGGGGCCGTTTTGCTATTGCAGTGCATAATTTACGAATACAGCCTAACTTGGTAGTCCCCTTTGGCACACCCATAATGTAAAGTGTAAAATTGCTGTTACAGTTGAGCCTTATCTGAGGTGAGTACATGGTTATGAAAATAGACACCAGAAACATGAGAATTTTCTTGTGTGCATTGGCATGGGAGATAATGACGATTTGGTTAGAGTGAATGCAATAGCCACTTAATTGGGCTTGCATTTCTTAGGTCTAGTTACAATCACTACCACAAAGTGTACGTTAATTGCAAACACCTACTGCACTTCCTTCAAGCAACTGGTAGCAGGATTCTCACACATAACTTCTACACTGTAAACAGTTTAGAATGTATACATAAGTAGGAACAGCTGATGGTTTGGTGTGGTAATTAACATGATGAAACAGCACTGAAGACAAACACAAAAGAAGAAACAGATAACGCAGTGACTATAAACTAAAGTTTATTTGAAATGTGTGTGCCATTTCATCAGGTTACCACACGAACTTTCCAGTTGTCATTAGTTTTGCAGATTTTAAGCTGTTTGCAGTGCTAAGATGAACACCACACAAAGAAACAACAAGCTTTTCAATAAACTGTAGTTGACATAAAAGGGCATTTAGAAGCCTAGTTGGTGCATATAAAACATGATTTAAGAACCTTCCCCCCCCCAAAAAAAAAGCAGACATGGCACGAAAGAAAGAGTAGACAATGGACAAGCGCTTTGAGGGTTCAGAGTTGTGACTACATATGTGTCAGATGTTGCAACATTTAGGAAAAAGGCCTTCTGATATATAATTGCCATGGAAGTTTACATTGCCTTTCTGTATGGATAACACTGAAAATACTACTCGGTCCTACCAGCAGTGGCCAAAATGCAATGAATGTGGGCAAAATGCAAAATAATGCTTGTGTGTAATGCACTTTGGCTGCATGTCGGACTCCCAGGAGGTCAAAATGAATCCATTTTCTTCCTCCACGCCATTTATCACAGCTACGTACACGCTTGTTGCTTAGGGACATCAAACCCCATGAATGAAATCTTTTTATGCACAGCATTTGGTCACTTGTATGAGCTGTTATTATTGTGCACAGTGTAATGGATGACTGTGGCATTTTTTAATGATGAATTAAAAAGTCTGTGATGACACGTGAGTATGTGTATGTTTCGTGTTATATGATTTGTTGCCATACAAACTTCTAACATGTTTTAATCCAGGCACATTAGCCTCAACCTCACTTCACCAATGCTGCTATATAGTCGCCTGTTAAGACAGCGGGCGGCCTATACTGCAAGCTCACCCTCCGCTAAGTACAAAATAACTTTAGTCATGGCTAGGTTGCGTGTGCCGCCGCCCGATTTAAAGGGTGCAGCCTTATCCACCCATCCATCCACACTTTTGTGAGCATGTCTCGGAAGTCCCCGATCGCGGGATCGAATCCCGGCCACGTCGGCCCATTTCGATGGGGGCAAAATGCGAAAACACCAGTGCACGTTAAAGAACCCCAGGTTGTCCAAATTTCCGGAGTCCCCCACTACGGCGTGCCTCATAATCAGATCGTGGTTTTGGCACGTAAAACCCCAGAATTTAATTGTTTTCTTCGGAAGTCCCCCAGAAATGCTAGCACTTCAGCGGCATTTCTCCCAATAACCACAGATTAATCGGGGTGAAAACGCATGGAATTACAAACTGTAACCGCGCATTAATAAGCAACATAAAAAAAGAAACGGAAAAAATGGTAAAGAGGAGGATTCGAACACGCGTCTGGCCGAGAATGGTGATAAGGTATCCGCGCCCCACGCACACAACCACTTACACGAAGCAGCCAGTGGTGCATTTTACACAGTAATATATATATATCTTTTTTCATCAGTTTTTGGGTTTACAGAATCAGTCACGAATAAACGTCTCTTTAAGGTTCGATTTGATAAGAAAGACATTGCATCGACATGCCGTCGACAGCAATGATCGAGTCGAGTGCCTTTTCTGCCGACGGCGCCAAGAAAAGGACCAAATTTGCTATTCCATCGGCTGTCGTGCGAAAACTTGGAAGCATAGCATTCTAGCGAACATTGCAAGGTCGCACTGTTTTTTGTTTGCTTCTGCCCAAAGTGACGCGAAACAAATTTTGAGTGCTCATGTACACGCTTCAAGCACTCGGCAACCGCCCATACATGGAGCCACTTGCGATTACTGTACTACGTAATCATCTGACCGCAATGCAAGCATACGTTCCTCGTAATTAATTTTTATCATAAGGTCATTCACAAACCATTGCTTAATTATCACATGTGGAGCACACTTAAGCGGCAGGCGCCAGTATATACCCGTGCCCTGCTGTGAACAACCCACGGTCTGTCACAGCAAATCGATCAGCCCGTCCCCCGTGACAGATAAGCATATCAGCGAAGCTGTTATTAAATCTCAACGAAAGTAGTATCGTCAAGCGAACTAATTAATTAACCAACGTGGTATCAGCTCTGTTGAAGGGGTCACAGCTTGCACACGTATTTCTGGTTCCTGCGCAGTGTGCCTGTGATCAGTGCATTAGTCTTTCAAACATGCTATTTAACCTTAGCAAGTCGTACCAGAAAGTATTAAAAATTGATAAGGCGTAAATTGGCTTATTACGGACCAATGTAGCCCAAAGATAGCCAACTTAGTAACCCATGTTGGCAAGTCCATATGAAAGTTGGTCCAATAATTCCCGCCTTGTTGAATGGACGAGCTAATATTGTTTACTGAATGTGTAATGCGGGCCAGCGTTGGATCTCTATCAGAATGGTACAGCCTATATTCGCGCCACACTGTTAATCTTAGGCCATCATTCGGCCAGGAATTAAAATGGCCCAGCCCATATTGGAACCACGCTGTTAACCTTAGGCCATCCAGGAAGTGCCAATACGTATCGAACGTTGGTCCTAGCTGACGTGCCGCCTGGGTAGCATCATTACGAACATTTTCTCTGCACAAAGTTCTAGCACCCTGACGGCTGGGAGTGCTGCATGGAGCCAAGCATGTATTTCAGAGTAGGCATTTTGTATTTTCTTCTGCCATATGGAACATGAAGATCAAGGAAGGTAGGCTGATGATGCTGTGCAAGCAGTGGTGGCCTTGAAAAGGGAAGGCATCCACACGAAAAGCCTTTGGTGTATTGAAATGGCAGTGCATGGTATGGACAACCCTGAAAAACACAAAAAAATGGATTATGTACTACTGTACTTGCAAACTGATACCATATGAATATTTAAACATAGCATCACAAATTGCAATAAAGTAGAAAGATGGGCGAGTTGGAAAGGATGCACTTATTGGTCAGCACGAGAACAACTGAGCACACAGAGGTAGAGTGACACAGGATGAGCGCTAACAAAAAACTGTCAGCACTCGTCCTGTGTCCCAAGTTGTTCTCGCGCTGACTGATAAGTATGCCTCACAAATGATTTGACAGTGCTTGGCTAACCATAGCCGCAACACCAAGTGTACTTTGGCTATCTCAAGTTAAGAAAAACGACAGGCAATTACTACAGGTGCAGACTGCACACAGAATATTGTGAAAATTTCACATCATATGAGCATCATTATTATCTTATGGTCTAAGGTAAAACATTAGGGGTGTGCGAATAGCGATTTTTGAGACCAAATTGAATACTTTTCGAATAATGAACAGCCGTTATCACAATTAATATAAAACGATGTTCGCATCCTACTATTAAAGTTATTAAGTTTCTGTCATCAGTATAGTAAATAATGAAGTGTTGCTTCTTAAAAGCATAAAACAGCAGTGGAAGCAAACAAGCAGTTTCTTCACATGCACATGACTCTTCAGAGTGCGAATGATCGTTGTATAGCCTGTAAAGTATGGCTACCTAAGTGACGTAACCTGGTTTGTGCGTATTCTCAGGTTTTGTCTATACTATGCCCATGGGCATGAAAGTTTAACGTACATTTACTCCAATGTTATGTTCAATTGGCCGCAGTTTACATTTTGAAATATTCGAAAAGTAATAAAATATTCGAATTTATGAATAGTGACTATTCGATTCGACAACCGAAGCGAATGGGACACTATTCGATTTGTTATTCCGAAAGTTTCAGATATTCGCAAACCCCTAAAGACATCTTGGCACACTAAAAGCTACAAACAGGTTTTTTAATAACCACGAAAATTTGCAGAACATTTTATTAACTGATATGGACCGTAATATTTGTCATCTGCAAAGGGTGTTTCTTCGATTCTGATTTGACTGAGAAATAAATTATGGACCTTGGAACAATTGCTGAAGTGTTTTCATCCAGCTAGAGTGGCTTATAGGAACCAATAATGAGATTTAGGAACCCCTATTTTGTAGTGAGGAAAAGAGCTTATGATTAAAGGAATCTATAGCTGCAGTGATTAAAAGGTTCTGAATTTTCTAATTAACTGTTTACATCAGCGGAAGCTCTTTAATTATGTAATAGGATGCCTAGCAACGCTGAAAATGAACGAAATCAAGACAACACATTCAAAAACTAATAAAATGTATGCGCTCTTGATAATAAATGTAATGTTTTATATGTGACCGGATTATGCAAGGGCACCAGAATGTGCATATCTTCGCAGTGCACATACAGTTCACCAACTAACAATAATCAATACAGATCAACATCGTAAAGCAACACATGGGTACTGGGGCTTTCTTCACATTGGCCTAAAAACCATCACGAGCATTCGACCATCTCATTAACACAGCACTCATAGCTTGCTTCAATTCAATAAACTTTCAGATGTGCAGAATTGCTTAAGAGCTTTTAAGCAATCGGCATGGCACTTATATTATGGTTAACTTCTTGCCTGTAAAAGTGGTAAATCAAGTGAACTGCTAGTTCTGTCCTCCCACTGAAAATTTCAGCTATCGCTGCTGAAAATGTGAAGACAAAAGCATTGTAGGAGCTATTTGGAACCTATTAATGTTAGGAAAGAAGATAATATGCAATATTACGATTTGCTTAAGGTTCAGAGACCCGTGAAAGATGTCGCTATGTGCATTGCCATGCTGACATAGCAGGCAGTTAGATAAAAGAAGGGACAATGAAAAAGTGGCATGTAGATTACACGGATGCAAGAATTATGCTTCACTTTATAGCTGCAAAACCTAACAGTTACAGAAGTGCTTCAACTAAAAAAAATATTTAGCAGCATGTTTACCAAGTCACCCATAGCCTTCAGCTTGTGACAAATTCGTATGCTATAATTGGTTTGGGCTCTTCAAAGACAGACATCTGACAAGTAAATGCAAGAGCACAGTGAAATGCCACCAGTGCTCCAGAAAAATGCTAATGTGGTAAGGGAAATTACAAAAACAAGAATGCGGATGAAAAGAAGACCAAACTGCCCGAAGCCTTATTTTAGCAATGTGTGTAAAATCTTATGAAACATGATTACAGTACTAAGAATGACAAAACACCAAATGCACAGAATGGTTGCTAGAAATCAACTGACCTCACTACAGTGATTACGCACATTAAAACTTCACATTCACAATAAAATCTCACAATGCACGCATATCATACATCAACAAGTAAGTTCTCTATTTCAGGCCCTTGTGGAAGGTGTGTTAATACAGTTATTGCTTTCTTGTACGGTCTAGTACATCAATTTGCACTTTTCTGCCTTGCATTTTCGAAGTACATGTGTACAGTCATATTTTGGCATGCTTTGGCATCTTTTACAAAGTTTTGTGAAATCCACATGCTGTTAACGCCTAAATCTTGCTCGATGCTCCTGCAGCCTGTCATTAACGCAACTCCTGGTCAGCGCAATGTAACACTTGCTGCAGAAGAAGGCATTAAAGGCACTCAAAGGTGCCTCAATGACAGGCTGAGGGAGCCTTCGGTGTAGGTTAGGGCGTTAGCAAGGTCGGGACAACTTACAAAATGTGGCAGCACAAATACTCGGAAAAGTCTAAAGCTGAAAGTGCACACTGATATATAAGTCCTTTTCCAAACAAGAAGCCAATAAATGCAATAGCAAACATATTGCTATCTTGACTAGAAATATTGATTACTTGAACAATATGTGTAATGCATGCATCATAGGCAAAATGAGTGATATATCTGATATGTGATGTATAGTCAAATATTGCCGCAAATGTGAGCCTTTCATGCATTTATGTAATCACTTGTGTTGCAAAATCAGTTGAAGTGCAGGGCCCGTTCTGTGGATTTCATATGTATTTCTTCTGATAGTGTAGTAACCATGTTTCCTAATGCAGGTAACCAACTCTCCCAGCTTTCAGAAATTGTTTGCAGGGTATGATGGCATGAAAAACAAGGACATTGAAACACATATCAACCGGGCAGGCCCCAACTACCGTATTTACATGATTGTAAGTAAGTCAACCCCCCAAATCACATGTGTTAGGAAACAAAGGCATACCCATGGGTACATTCCATAACAAAAATTTATAAGTAACACATGGCCGGCAGTCAAGTAAAACGTAGAGCTATAAAGAGAAACACGTGAGCGGCATCTGCTTTTCCATGAACTATCGATACTCCCCCGGAAGCACCGGCATTCCGAGAGTCGGTGCCGCCGCAATTGGAACAGCGGCCCTTCCATCAACTATCAGCAAAACCATTAGTGCTGTGTGCGTTGTAAACCTGTTTAAAATGTTGAAAAAACCCTTCCGAACAAACGCACAGAATAGCCGAATGCTACAGGTACACCTGTGGACAAAACATAAAATTGTATTTCTATTGTAGCGGCCGTGATAACTCGTTTCTCTCCTTATTGGCGGTGCCATGCTTTCGTTTCGATCCCCCACTTCAGATTTTCAAATTTAAAGAAATAGGTCACCTTACAATCGTGTAAATATGGTACCAACTGATTTTGCTCCTGGATGAAAACAAGTATGTATAAACATAATCACTATCAATGCTTCAATGAGGAAGTATTTGAACTCAGAACTTGCATGAAGAATGACTACGGTAGCCGCATGGCTGCACATGTCAAGAGCTAATGGTGCATCCCTATGTTCCTGCATACAAGGTTAGTTGCAGAAAGCCATAATAAAGCTAAGAGGGAAATGATTGAGGTTTTTTTACACTAGCAAGCAGGGATTGACATGTATCCGCAAACAATCACTGTCTCTGTGATAAAATCAGGTCAATTTTTTTATAACGTTTACCCACAATTCATCACTCACATTCTGACAGGTGCATATTTTGTTTCGCTACTGATTTTTGTGCCCCATATAATATTAACCCCTTCCGTCCTCACTTTTATTTTCTGAAAACCACTGAAATTTCCCAAATTTTTATGAGTGATTAATTGTGAAGGTTTTATTACTGCAATATCTGCTGTTCATTTATTATTTTCTGTATTCTTTTACTAGCTGTAAACTATACTTTCACGTTTTTAAGTTGCAAATAGGCAAGGGCACAGAAAGTTTACATGAAGCACGGTATTCCTACGGAGCAGTATTTATGATAATGAAGAAGCCAGTGGTGTGAAGATGACGATTGGAGGCTAGCGTGGGCTGTTCCATTTTGGTCAAGTGCGGCATATTCATTTGTAAATATACTTGTATATAGCTTCTCATCTGCGTCTTCCCACATAACAGGTTTGGTGTAGGTGCTGGGTAATAAGCTGTGGGACAGGGCAGGATCGAAGAATTCGAGCAGGCATCAGGGCGATGGGCCGAGCAGGCAGAGTGAAGACGCATGTTGGCGAACTCTTGGCATAAAGCATGACATGTTCACCGCTAATCAAGGACAAAGACAGAGAAAGAGAAACACGAAACGATGACACTGGCGGTAACATGCAGTAAACACAAATTAGGCCAAACTCAAGTTATTCTCTTGGCATACAACTGCCTGAATCAGGGAAACCGTGACTGCAGGTTTGTTGGCGGAGCTGGATTCGAAGGCAGCTGGATAGGCAGCTTCAATTTCTCGCCGGAGGTTCCGGGAAACATCGCTAGTGTTGTTGGGACGGGGAGCGTCGGCACAGGAAGATGTTGCCGAGGTGCTTGATAGATGGGGAAACTGTTGTTTGACATGGCGGCTTTTTGCGGGTTTCAGCCAGCGGCACTCTTTGATGGCTGCATCCACCGTCGCCTCGTTGTTGAAGACGAAAAAGTTGAAGGTGTCATCGACGCTAACTTTGAGAATGTGGGAAACCATGTCTGGTTCAGTCGCGTGTGTCAACTTTGCGGCACAGAGCCAGGACTTGTTGAATCCATGTGATATACGGCTTTCTTGACTTAAGCACACGGCTGGATACGCCTTCTTCGTGGCAAGTTGGTGACTGTGAGGGTTGCCGAACAAGTCTCAAAATTTTTGTTTAAGCATATCTCAACTGATGGGCTCATCTTCGTGTGTCCGTAACCATACTCTAGGTGTGCCAAGAAGGTAAAATACTACGTTGGCAAGCATGACAGTAGGGTCCCACCGATTATTGGTGCCTCGTTCGTGCAGTCTGATCCAGTCCTCGGCGTCTTTCCCATCTGTTCCCGAGAATATGCCAGAGTCACGGGGAGTGGAGTGCGATGTAGGTCATCGAAGTGGCAGCTGGTGTCAGAACCAGTTGAGTCGAGCTGTCGTCTCAGGGAGCCATGATGGAAGGCTCGACGTACCAACCACTGCGGAGCTTCCGTGACATAGACAAGGAATGTCCATCTCGACTTAATATGTTATGTGGGAAGACACAGACGACAAGATACATACAAGTATATTTACACGTGAATAATGTGCACTTGACCAAAAGGCAACAGCCCGTGCTAGCCTCCAATCGTTGTCGTCTTCACACCACTGGCCTCTTCGTTATCGTAACTACTGCTCCGTAGCAATATCATGCTCCATATTGTTACATTTAATACCAATATAAACTGTTTTGGTGTTATTGCCTATTCGCAACTTAAAAACATGAAAAAATTGTTGATAGCTAGTAAAGGACAGCACAAAATAATAAATGAACAGCTGATATTGCAGTAATGAAAGCTCTTCACAATGAATCACTCTTAAAAAATTTGGGAAATTTCAGTGGTTTTCTGAAAATAAAATTGAGCTCAGAACAGTAAGGATACAAAATGTGCACCTGTCACAATGTGAGTGATAAATCACAGGTAAGTGCTCTAAAAAGAAATGACATGTTTTTTTGGAACATAAGTCAACCATGCTTTTGTTATCCCCCATGAAATGTGTTATTGCTAACGCTGCATTGAAAGACAATCGCAAAGGTGTAAGCAAAAAAGTTTTTTTTTTAAACAGGTCGCCAGGGGCTCAAATTTTCTTTGCAATTGTTAGTACAATGTTGATGCTCCAACCATGACACATTAGAGCTTTCCAGCTCCAATTCTTTACTTCAGATCCAAAAACATGAATTCCGGCATTGAACAGGCGACCTTTGTCACTGCAGCCACCTCACTTTGCACTGCTACTTTTAAACAAGCCAGACTTCTGCTCCGTTTCCTCCTCCCACTGTGACCTCAAAACATCTGTTTACTGCAAAATTGGTGCCTCTTATTAACACAGTCTTCACACCAAAATGATGAAAACATTGCCACTTGTCCATGGCACTCAGTAGGCGAAAAATCCCAGGACAAGTGAGACTCGTTACTGGCACAAAAAGAGCGGTTGTGGTTTTAAATGCTCGCCTGCCTTCACGAATAAAATCAGTTGGTACTTAATGCCAGTGCTGTCGATGTGTTTCTTTGTCCTGATTCCTTCGTGCCATTATATGTCTACCAGTGTGTCTGACCAAGAAGCTTAAGCAGAAGCTGTGCTATATGTTATCCATTGTAATTTTATAAACACAAACAATGCCGGTAATGCAACTTGAGCTGTAACATGAACATAAAGGTTTGTTGCACCTTATATGTTTGTGGCATATAGGGCAATTCTACTTGTTCAGGTGGGTTACTGGAAGATGACATTGCTTGTCAAATATGACAAATTCACTGTTTCAAATATATTTCCCAAACTTCCAAGCAATAACATTCTAATTATTTACATTAAGGCATTTGTTGCAATTGTGGAATTGCAGCTGGGCAGAAGTGAAGTCAAACACATTGGCTAAGCAGAATTTAAAATTAGCTCAAGTGTCAAGATATCTGAAATCAAGAGTTCGACGAAATCTCGTCTGGTTGGGAAGTAACGGCATAATAGGAGGAAAAAACAGAACGCCGACCAAAATGTTGTTGTCTGAAAATTCTTAACGTTTCAGCTTCCATACGAAAGCCTTGTTCACTGAGCTGAGAAGCAAAAAGCCTTCCGCTTAAATCTGCATCAACAATCGCTTCAGGCATCTTGCATATGTTGGCGGGAGATTGCCATCGTTTCGATTAAGCGTGCGTGCTGTGGTTTGGATGGTCAGAGATTCCAGTCACTGTCGCTTCACCCGGTTCTTTTCTTGGGCAATGACTGAAGCTTGGCCCCAGTTGAAATCGTGTTGCTTGGTTTCTCCGTGTTCAGCGAGTGCAATGGAAGTGACTTTTTTCGTTTTTACATCGTTCATGTGCTCCTTCAGGCGCCGCTCGAAACTGCCACTTTCACCAATGCAGACATAATTGCACTCGGTGCTCTTATATACAACGCCAGGGAACATTTCTTTTCTTAGTTTGTCCTTGACGTTGACAAGCTCGTGACGTAACTTGCCGCTATGAACATGGGCGACTTGCACACTATATTTACACAGGACACGTGCCAAAGCTTCGCTGATGCTAAGAACAAATGAATGGCGGCGCGACGTTGCACGGGGGCATCACGTGGTTCCGTAGGATGCGAGGTTCTTTATCTGAGGAAGCAATAAAACTTTTCGTGTAGCTGCACACGCCGAGCTCGCGTCGAATACAGGTCAAATCGGAGTCATAGTCTTCCGGCTTACAACAAATCCTTTGGGCTCTTTGTATTAATGAGAATGCCACGGACCACTTCTGGCACACAGGGTTTACAGAAGTGAAATGAAGATACCGCCCTGTGTGCGGGTTCTTCCAGTGAACTTTGAGGGAAACCACATCAAAAGACACCATGACTTCATCATCCTCCACCGTGAGGTGTCCCGTACTTTGTCACTGAAGTCCTGTGAGTTGCTAATAAATGTGGGGCCACTCACAACAAATGGAGCACATGCACGGCGAAGGTAACCGAACAGTTTGCAAAGGGGGGAACGCATGAAATCCACAATGGGCAGCATCGGAGTACCTGACTTGTGGATTTTTGGGAGAAAATAGTGCCGGAGCTGAGCCGTTGTGGCAAAGCAGCGAATAATAAATGACTTGTGTTCTTGCGGCATGTCGGCTAGAAGCTTTTCCAAATACCGTTCCACCTTAAGTGTGGGCTCATGATTGAGGATGGTGTAGGTGCTCGGAGTGATCGACGAGACCAATGGCATGCTCCACGGCACAAATAACATTTATTTTTGGGTCAGGTGCAGAACTCGTGTTGAAGTTCAGTCCAAGTTCGAGACCGCCTAGCTCGAGCTGGCTAGGTGCGTATGAAACAAGTTACACACCGCTGACTTGACCCGATTTGACATGGTGCTCCTGTGGCGCGGCATGAGATGTGCCAGTTTGTTTCGGTACGTCGTTTCACAGTGACAGGACTGAAGATGAGCCTTGAAGTTGGCATGTAGCTGAATGCCGGCGAAAACATCAGGAAACTGGTGCTCAAGGCGACGGCGAGCAAAAAACAGATGATTCTGGAAGTGTCTGATGGTTGCTTTGCAGTCCAAGATCCTTACTTGAAGTAATAGGTGCACAGCTTTCGAGACAACTTTGTGTCCGAAAGCTGTGTCAACGGGTCTGAGCAGGCGTAGTGGCTTTGGGATCAAGCCTTGGGTTTTGCACACTAAGTTCAAGGCTCACCTGAACTTCAACCTAACATGCAAAACCCAAGGCCAGACCCAAAGTCACTACACGTGCTCAGACCTGTCGACACGGCTTTCAGACACAAAGTTGTCTTGAAAGCTGAGCGCTTATTACTTCAAGTAAGGATCTTGGACTGCAAAGCAACCATCAGAGACTTCTAGAATAATTTGTCCTTTGCTCGCCGTCTCCTTGAGCACCAGTGCCCTGGTGTTTTCGCCAGCATCCAGCTACACGCCAACTTCAAGGCTCATCTTCAGTCCTGCCGCTTTGAAACTACACACCGAAACAAACTGGTACGTCTCATGCCATGCCACAGGAGCACCATGTCGAATCGGGTCAAATCAGCAGTGTGCAACTTGTCTTCATACGCACCTAGCCAGCTGGAGCTAAGTGTTCTTGAACTTGGACTGAACTTCAACACGAGTTCTGCACCTGACCCAAAAATAAAAGTTGTTTGTGCCGTGGAGCATGCCATTGGTCTCGTCGATCACTCCGAGCATGAAGATGCCTGTACTCGTGTGATCAGCGTTCTCACCAAACTACCACGTAAGCCACCTTCCGCCTTGTTGCCTGAGCAGCGAAACGCCATTAAGTCTCCACAGGAATAGCAACATAGTGATATTGCCAGCCGACAAGGGTAGTGCCACTGTTATTATAAACACCAATGACTACATCAGTAAAATGTTGGACCTTGTTCAAGATAAAAGCACCTACACCGTCCTCAATCATGACCCCACACTTAAGGTGGAACTGTATTTGGAAAAGCCTCTAGCCGACATGCCGCAAGAACACATTTATTATTTGCTGCTTTGCCACAACGGATCAGCTCCGGCACTATGTTTTCTCCTGAAAATCCACAAGTCACGTACTCTGATGCTGCCCATTGTGGATTTCACACGTTCACCTCTCTGCAAACTGTCCAGTTACCTTTACCATGTGTGTGCTCAACTTGTTGGGAGTGGCCCCACGTTTATTCGCAACTCGCAGGACTTTATTGACAAGGTACACCCCCTCACAGTGAATGAAAATGAAGTCATGGTGTCTTTTGACGTGGTTTCCCTTTTCACTTGTGTTCCTGCGACCCTTGCGGTGGACGCATGCAAAGCTGCCCTTCTGGCTGATGCGAAGCTATGTGAACGTATGGCAACTGAAGTACAGGGTCTCGCAAGATTACTCGAATTTGCTTGAAAAATACTTCAATTTCCGCAGTGTCACTTAAAAGTAAGTGCACGGAACCCTTATGGGCACATCAATTTCTGTAACCGCTGCAAATTTTGCTATGGTTTCCGTGGAAAGTCGGGCCTTGGCTTCTTTTCATCCTCCATGAAAGTTTTCTTCTGCTACATTGACGATTGCTTTTGCATCCTAAAAAAGAAACCCTGGCTGCCTTCACGGATCGCCTAAATAGCACTGAGGGAGCCATAAATTACACTGTGAAGAGGAGGACTCTGGACGGCTACCTTTTCTAGACATATTGGTAGAACGGAATAGATAGTGGTTATCTCCCAGGAAGTTCATAGGAAGGACACGCACACAGGGCGGTATCTTCATTTCACTTCTGTAAACACTGTGTGCCACAAGTGGTCCACAGCATTATCGTTAATACAAAGAGCCTAGAGAATTTGTAGTAAGCCAGAACACTCGGGCTCCGATTTAACCTGCATTAGACGCGAGCTCGGTGCGTGCAGCTACCCGAAACATTTTACCGCTTTTTCAGAAAAAAGAGCGTCGCGTCCTACGAAATCACATGATGCCCCCGGCCAATGTCACACCGCCATTCTATATGTTCCCAGCATCAGCGAAGCTTTGGCACATGTCCTGCGTAAATATAATGTGCCAGCTGCCCATGTTCCCCGCCGCAAATTACGTCACAACATGTCAACGTCAAGGACCAACTAAGAAAAGAAAGTTCCCTGGCGTTGTAAATAAGATACCGTGAGTGGACTGCAATTATGTCTACGTTGGTGAAAGTAGCAATTTTGAGCGGTGCCTGAAGGAGCATATGAGCGATGTGAAAAAGCAAAAAAGTCCCTTCCAGTGCACTCGCTGAACACGCAGAAACCAAGCAACATCATTTCGACTGGAGCCAAGCTTCAGTCATCGCCCAAGAAAGCTGGACGAAGCGACAGTATCTGGAATCTCTGACTATCCGAACCACAGCACACACACTTAATCGAAACGACAGCAATCTCCTGCCAAGATAGGCAAGATGCCTGAAGCGATTATGGACGGGGATTTAAGCTGAAGGTTCTTTGCCTCTCAGCTCAGTGAACAAGGCTTCCGCGTGGAAGCCGAAACATTTAAGAATTTTTAAACACCATTTTGGTCAGCATTCCGTTTTTCTTCCTATTATGCTGTCAAGATATCTGTCCCCAAAATATGCCACAATTTACTTTACTGTTTCAGTTAAAAATGTTTCAAGAGCCTTTCTCATGCATTTCTGGAAAGCACTAGTTGAAAACTACCAGGAATGCTAATGCATGTTTAGAGTCTGTAAACGAGTATGTTTATCTAGGTTAGTTACTCACAGGGGGCCCTGATCATAAGAAAGAAATTTACAGAATAAAATTGGGTTGGAGTGCATACAGCAGACATTACCAAATCCTGATTGGGAGCTTACCACTGGCGTTGAAACAAAAAGTGTACAATCATTGCATTCTACCGGTGATAAAATATGCGGCAGAAACTTGGAGGTTAACACAGAAGCTCGAGAACAAGTTAAGGACCACACAAAGAGCGATGGAACGAAAAATGTTAGTCCTAACGTTAAGAGACAGGAAGAGAGCGGTGTGGATCAGAGAGCAAATGGGGATAGCCGATATTCTAGTTGACATTAAGAGGAAAAAACGGAGCGGGGCCAGCCATGTAATGCGTAGGATGGATAACCGGTGGACCATTAGAGTTACAGATTGGATACCAAGAGAAGGGAAGCGCAGTCGAGGACGGCAGAAAACTAGGTGGGGTGATGAAGTTAGGAAATTTGCAAGCGCAAGTTGGAATCAGCTAGCGCAGATAAGGGTAATTGGAGATCACAGGGTTGGAGTGCATACAGCAGACATTACCAAATCCTGATTGGGAGCTTACCACTGGCGTTGAAACAAAAAGTGTACAATCATTGCATTCTACCGGTGGGCTTCAAGTTGCAAGCTTGTCTTTTCGTTTAGAAGTAAGATCACCTGAACCTTGTTCTCTATTATCAGGTAGACTACTAAGAAAGGCAGACATTACTTGCATGATAGATCTCAGTGATCAGTTAAATTTGTGTTCAGTTTTTGGCCCCCAAAAAAGTGAACTGCCGTCCACTTTATGTCCACTTTATGTCCACTGCCGGCCTTCGTCCGGTAGTGGACATAAATATAGGCTGATGATGATCATTTCAACACCAGCTTGGCTCGCTATCTGTTTACCCTTGTAATACCAAACACACTCTGGAAAAAAGGACCCAAGTATATACCAAATGTTTTTAGTCATTCGAAGAAACATAAACCAAAATAAAGAGCATAAAATATGATGCTTAAAATATTCATTTTGGAAGAAGGTTTGAAAAAAATATTACAAGAAAAATAAACTGATAGTTTGCTTAATCGCAGTGCTAATAAAGACATTGCTGCGCAGCTCCGAAATTGTAAGGTTAGCTGAAAAGACGTGTTCTTTGCTCTACAACAGCAATACTATCACTTTGATGAATGCCCGTGTAATTTGGCTTCAATGGTTGCAAAGACTTCTAAGCAAGAAACACTGCACAGTGCCACGGCGCAATCGTCGCACCATGCCTTGATTTCCTTTCAAGTGGTTATCTTTCGATCACCTGAGAAACGTTTTAAGCACACAAGGTTGTGTGCTTAAAAAAAGCCTTGATTTAAAAATTTCAAAAAAATTTCAAAAGCCTTGTTGGCTTTTGAAATTTAGCAGTTAGCGAAATGCACTTGGAGAAGTGGCGATTGACAAGCTGTGACATACCTGCCAGGGAAGGGTTAAGTGCATTTGACTTACTAGCTTCAAGCCCTGCAACTACAATATACAATTCTGTTCACTTTTTTGGGGGCCAAAAACTGAACACAAATTTTACTGATCACTGAGATCTATCATGCAAGTAATGTCTGCCTTTCTTAGTAGTCTACCTGATAATAGAGAACAAGGTTCAGGTGATCTTACTTCTAAACGAAAAGACAAGCTTGCAACTTGAAGCCCACAGTAGTAGCTCAACATCTATGCCATCCAGCTGTTGAGCACAAGTCCAACATGGATAAATGCAAAATAATTCAGGTTCAATGCTATAAATGCTTGTTAAAGGTACGCTAAAGAAAAATATTGAGGTAAGCTAGATTGAAAGTTCGGCTTCTGTAATCACGAATTCGTCATTTGTAGCGAGAAAATAGCTTTTGTAAGCAAGAAAATGAGAAAATTGGAAAACCGAAGGGCACCAACTGGTAAATTCAACTAAGTTCTGGGGTTTTACGTGCCAAAACCCGATATGATTATGAGGCATGCAGTACGAGGGACTCGAAATTAATGTTGCCACCTGGGGTTCCTTAATTGGTACATGGGTGTTTTTGCATTTCACCCACATTGAAATGCGGCTACCACAGCCAGGTTTACTTCCCGTGCCCTCGGGCTTAGCAGCACAACCTCAAACAGCACAACTGGGATCCCATACTTGGCAGCAACCTTCTGCAGTGATTGTGACACTTGGTACACATGAAGCAGCACCTCCAGCTGCTTTAAACTGTGCACTGTTGGCTTTTGCTGCTTTCAAGTGCTTATAAAGTCCAACTAAAATAAAATTTGGGGCTGTGGAAAAAAATATTCGAATAGTGTGAATACAGAACAACCTTCGTGCAACATTTTAACATTTGAAAAACGAGGGGATGAGTGACAAAAGGCTAGGAAAAGTAAGCATTCTTGATACTGAATATGAAAAATATGTCACCATTACCAGTCACCGGCAGTGACGCATGACTCGGATTGCAGGACTCCTTGGCATGGCGTATGAGATAAGGGACCACCTGCAGCTGCCTGCGGTGTGATAAAAATCCCAGAGGCGACGTAAACTCGCGTCACAGCCACTAACCACCAAGTGCATGCTTCGTCTGCTAAGGCACTATTAAAAGGCTGCCAAAAAGAAAATGAGACAGTTACCAGCCCCGCACCTTTGCCAAGATTGCTTCAGTAGTACTACTTATTTATTACAAATTTGGCAGTTAAATTTCGTTGCATTTGTATTTTAAGCTTTTGGAGCAGGGGTATTGAGAAGCTCCTGTGCTTTGTGACATTACATCAGATATTTGACAAGGCTGTGGTTCTCAAGGTTCTTAGATGCATAAATGTTCTAATTCATTTACAACCTAATACTAATATGATGCAGGAGAATATGGTAGATTAGATGTTATGTTTTTAATGGGTGAGGAAAAGGACTAGGCTTTATGCTTGCGGCACCCACTGACTTAGTGAAAACGTTGTAAACAAGGTTCCCTTTCGAAAGCCGAAAAATCAAGCTTTTAAATAACTTCACCTTGGTCGGTGTCAGTTTGTTTTTCGCCATGACTCTTCCCGACCAGACATGACTTTCTCAGACTCTCAACTTCATCAACCCACTGACAATAATTAAGCTGCATAGATAATAATTTGACCTTCACCATGAAGCATGTTTGCTGGTGTTACCAAGCAAGAGCAAAGAAAGGTTTGCTACTGTACGAATCAACCTATATTAATGTTGTTAAACCTGTTATTCCCTTGATGTGCCTCGAGTAGGCTCTAAAAATGTGTAATCACATGATGCGCACTAGCTTTTGTGTTCAGATTGGCAGGCTCATAGCAGCTGGCTCCTGTGCTTTGTGACATTACATCAGATATTTGACAAGGCTGTCACAAGGGTTTATGTTTTTAATAGGCGAGGAAAAGGACTAGCCTTTATGCTTGCGGCACCCACTGACATAGTGAAAACATTGTAAACAACGTTTCCGTTCGAAAGTCGAAAAGCACAAAGTGATCGGGATGATCACTTTGTGATCATCCCGATCTCAGAATTCGCGCTGCAAAAACTTAGGGACTTAAAAGCAGCAAAAGCCAACAATGCGCAGTGTGAAGCAGCCAGAGATACTGCCTCATGCACACCGAGTGTCGCACTCACTGAAGAAGGTTGCCAACAAGTATGGGGTCCCAGTTATGCTGATGGTTCCAAAGAAGCTGCCTATACTTTGTTCCCCCACTTAAGGGTAAAAATAGAGCTACTTGTGACAAGACATGAAGCACCCTTCATGAATTGTGACATTGGCATGGTGTACCAAATAACCACTTGTGGTAAGCTCTACACAAGCCAAACTGGACGCTTCACTAATGACAGGGCAAGATAACATTTGCAGAATATAAAAAGGAAGGAAAAGACTAATGTAGGCGAGCATTGTAACACATGCACTTGTCATCCCTGACTTGATGAGATATAGGTTCTTGGCAGAAGTAGAAGCACAAATGCACACTGATTTTAGAAGCTTTCTTAATATCAAGTAGAAGTGACTGTGCCAGCGATCCTTATAACCTTAAAACACCCAGAAAATTTTGCTTGATGCCCACGTGTAGGCACCATAGTGGTAGCCTTGCTCTCGTGTATGCACTCCGTTTCATGTACATTCTACATATGTAGTGGCCCATGCCTGTGAATAAACAGTGTGCCCTTGGCGCTTGTTCTTTGTACTCTGCCATCTGATTATTTTTTGTGCTGCCTTTTGTTAAAAGTTTGTCTAACATACAAATTATACATTGGCAAAACCTCCTTTGTGCAATTGCGGGTTTGGTCCCCCCCCCCTCCCCTACCGGCAACAAACTATATTTTCATCCACTTTCATTTCCCCTTTTCTTCATTATTCTCTACATTCCAATTGAAACCACAGCTAATTAGCCTTATGCTTTCCTTAACTTCATTGCCTGCTGGCTTTATACGGTAGTGATTAAAAAAATCGAGCCCTTCTGTTTTCCTTTTCGTTAAATCATAGCGAGGGTCTCAAATCTGGCAGCCTTGATGCCATGAGGCAGCATATGAAGATTTATTCAGGGGCGGATCCAGGTTTTTTCTGAGGGGGGGGGGGGTCAGCTTCTGTCAATGATGATGATGATGATGATAGTAGCCTTTCTTATTTACCGAAATTTACCGTTTTTGCTCACGATAAACCCACTTTTTATACGGCTAGAGCAACACCTGTAGCCCTCCGTGGTGGCTCAGTCAGCTGAGGCGTTGAGCACGAGATCGCGGGATCAAATCCCGGCCGCGGCAGCCGCATTTCGATGGAGGCATTTCGATGGAGTCGATGGAGGCATTTCGATTTCGATGGCCGCATTTCGATGGAGGCGAAATGCAAAAACGACCGTGTGCTTGCGTTGTAGTGCAGGTTAAAGAACCCCAGGTGGTCAAAATTAATCCGGAGCCTTCCACTACGGCGTGCCTCATAATCAGAACTGGTTTTGGCACGTAAAACCCCAGAAAGAGGAAGAAGACCTGTAGCGAAGCCAGGTATCGCTTTCTCCGAGCTTATAGGAAAAGGACGTTACGCAATACAGCCATGTGCTTGGCGGCTGCGCCTGATAATACAGGGTGTTCAAAACTAAGCTTTATGGTTTTCCTAAAATTAGGCACTGGGAGGCACGCGAAGACCACCTGTGCAAATAAGTTATGTGGCTAGGGGGGCACAAAGTGATATGATAATTATCGCTGTCAGCAGCCCAATTAGCTAAAATTGAACAATTATTTTTTGTTGGATGCAGTAAGTGGGTATGTTTGTATTGAAAACTTAAAGATAGTCGAGTTTCTACACAGTATCAGTCGGAAGAATTATTCTAGCGTGACCGTGCTCCGAGATATCGGACTCCAAATTTCAATTGTCGTACTGCGCAGAATAATCGAGTCGACGCGAGAGCGGTTTATGCTTTGCGTTGCTGTGGAAGGGAGGCATTTTGGACATTTTTAGGGCATTGACATCTTGATGGGTGAAGTGTTGTCATGAGATTTGTGCATGACAACACCAAACTTAAAGCAGCAGTATGAAATATTCGTTAGCATAGCTAAAAAGGTTTCTGCTGTTGATGATGCAGTTGTTGCTCTTGATTTCAATAAAACTTACATTACTTGGAAAGCAGCAGTCACTTTCTTTGCGTAGCCCAGACAAGGAACATGCCCGGTCGTCTAGTCACCATTACGCACGCGTACTTCCCTCCGGCTTCTCCGCTCGCGCCATTATCTCGGCATGGCAGCTGCCGCCATCTTTACAGGCTGCGCGGTCGCATGTTACGACAGCGGTTACGGGTTCTTCGATTTTTTTTTCATTTCGCCAGCCGTGAGGGGAAGGTGGACAGTTATTATCTTTGCCAATGCCTCCGCCCCGTTGTCAGACTAAACGCCGCACGCAACAGCCGCGTCACATCAGGAAGAGCTTTGCGCCGATCCTCACTCTCTTGCATGCGTAATCATGCGAACGACAATTAAAATTTGGAGTTGGATTTCTCGGAGCACAGACACGCTAGAAGAATTCTTCCAATGAAACTGTGTAGAAACACGACTGCCTCTAATTTTTGAATACAGACAGACACACTTACTGCAGTCAATAAAAAGTTAATTATTCAATTTTGGTTAATTGGGCTGCTGACAGCGATAATTATCATCTCACTTCGTGTCCCCCTGGCCAAATAACTTATTTGCGCAGGTGGTCTGCATGTGCCTCTCAGTGCATAATTTTAAGAAAGCCATAAAGCTTAATTTTGAACACCCGGTATATCTAGCCTGTATTGTTTTTTAAAATAAAATTTGAGATGATTTTTGCTGGTTCATTATAAATGCGGAAGCACGGGTCCGTCTTTGGAGTTCTGTTGGGACACCTTGATTTCCTTAAGAAGATTCTTTGTGTTCGGCTGAGACACCTTCGTTTGCTTTGGAGGACTAACTCCCGTATTCTCAAACAGCCCTCGACTCAAAGCTCTTACTTCACTCCACCTTGTTCAGCACAGCACCGCCTCTCGACTCATAAAGACGCGACTATTCTCAAGAATTCCCGTGAATGGTCATGAAGCTCAGTGACCACTTCGGTGGAGGGATGGCGGTGCCATCTTCTCTCTTGAGTCTTGGTGGTGTTGACTAGAGGAACGTTCTTGAATACGGGCGTAACGCTCCGATCCAACGCGGCAACCACTACGCTGGTTGTTTACGATATGCGAATCACCGCGTATGAACACTCACGCCGCCACCTACAAGAATAACGACGTGGCGTAGTAGCCGAGAGCGCGAGCCAGCGTCTTCATGTTTTGTTTCCCACGCGACGTCATCCTTTTACACAAGGCGCGCATCTGCTCCCGTTTCTCTAACCACGCGACGCCATCCTAGGCCCGCGCGCTGGCGTTGGCCGCTGACGCGCTGACGTCACGCTTCCCCACTTCGCAGCCGCGGCTCGAGGCTTCGCCCCGCTCCGCGAGAACGCCCACTCAGATAAACGGATCCGGCGGGTTTGAGCCTCCTATGCTTAATGTACGACAATAAAACTGCGAAGTTACAATGAAAAACTTGTAGCGTACGAACGGTACTGTGCTCGTACTGGATATTGTCAACGTGTAACTGTGATCACAATGAGTGCTAAAGTTAAAAAACGTTGCCTACGCGTAGTTCTTATAGCTTAGCTGTTAGTTGTTATTATTTATATATGAACACTTCAGCGAGAGATCTCTTTCATTAAGCAGGTTGATCACGGAACCGATGACAGCCAATGAGGCAACCCTTGACACCCCAAGGCTAAACTAAGTTAATCAGGCACGAAGGCGCTCGAGCGGACCTCGGCGTGCTTGGCAAAAGGGCCGTCCCCTCGTTCATTCGACGCCACCGACGGGACGAGTAAGGCACGGCAGGCGCCAGGAGGTCCAAGGTGTTCATGAGAAAAAATAACTACGGCAACTTCGCGACACCACACTCCTACGGAATACAACTAAGCTTGTGAGCGAGCTAGCTTTACTTCTACATGGCTGATACCACTGGTAATCGCCAAAAATACTTTTGAAGAATGCTGGTGGCCATGTTTTTTTTTGCGACAGGGCCATCCCCCTGTCAGCGAGGGGGCGATGCAGAAATTTGAGGGGGGGGGGGGTCAGGACATCCGGACATCCCCCCTGGATCCGCGCCTGGATTTATTAGCCATGTGATTTCTCTCCAAAGTCCACGAGTTACGTGGCACCGTAAGGCAAATAAGGCGGTTCCACGTCCACCCGCCATGGCTTCGAGTGGCGCTGGCTAGCACTCCCATGGCTACATCTAGTACACATGAATACCCAAGTTAGTGACGGATTGATAATCGTCGCTGTAGCACAATTATGTATCGAATGCACAATACGAAGGTTGTGGGTTTAGACCCCACTAGCGACAAGATATCTTTTCGTCCACTTTCATTTATTTACCTTTTTCATTATTTTCTACATCTCAATTTCAACCACAGCTAATTTAATCTATGCTTTCCTTGGCTTCATTGCCTGCTGGCTTTATGTGGCCAGCAAAAATAAGGTATAACAAGAAAATGAAAAGGAATAAGTAGAGGACAGGTTCATCGGTGTTCGAGGAATCATCTTCCTTTTTGTATCTTTTACCTACATGTGCACTCAAGAGGTAACTGCTCAGCCTGCATATCAAATGACAATGCCACAAATCCAGCTGGAACCCACAGTCAAATATATGTAGAGCATACCAATACATCTGCTCCAAAGGTGATAAAAAGAACAAGTGCCTGTAGAGTTGTGTGCCACTGCTCCTCTTGCCAACCCATGGAAAGGGGCATGAGTGGTGCTGTAGAGCTCGCTGCTTCAAGCAGCGTTCAGGTAGCCATTCATAATCCTGCACGTAGTCTCCCATGTTTTGTACATATCAAGGTAGCTTTAGTCCTGCAACAAATAAAATGATCAGTTCTAATCAATATGTAAAAAATGCAGGCACTTTGGCCGACGGTATAACATGTTGAAGTTTCTCTGATGCCAGTTAATTACTTTAAAACATCACTATTAAGCACAAGTTTAGCTGTTCCACTTGTAGCAGATTTATTGTAAAACACGATGTAGTGTAGCACGATAGCCGTCATACAAGACGAAGGTAACACACTCACACGAGACATTTGTCTCGTCACATATATTGTGCTAGAATCACGTTCAGTGTATATCACCCCCCACCCAATTTTTTGTTCTGCTAAGGTTTCTTTCAGATTGGCTGCACATCTGTTCAATCAGTCAGTCAGTCAGTTTGTGTCTGCAAACAAGTTCAGTTTCCACAATGCACAATGATGCTGTTCATACAGGGAGATTGAAAATACCTTTACAGTTTCTTTTAAAAGAAGTTTTGTACAAAGTCTCACTGTGCACTTTGCAAGTTGTACACTGATATGAATTTGTTTCTAAGATATGAAGGTTGAATACAAGCATTTCAATCCTTATTATGCGTTTCTTATTACATGTAATCGCTACCACTTATGAGAAAATTGATACGATCTGAAGTAGAAAGCCTCATTTTTTATCCACGGTGGTTGGATACAAATGCATTACACATCGAGAGAATATACTCAAATTTCAAAACAAAAACTAGGGTAATGGCCTTATACCGACACGCTCAAAAAAGACAAAACATTTCAAGAAGCTTACTGCGGCGTTGTGAAAATATTTATTCCACCAGGAATATGTTCTTTGGCATGTGCTCTAGAACCGGGGGGAGGGCCGGGGGTTCTTTCTGTGTCGTTGGCGCTGTTCATCGTGCTGTATCTCATCAAACCGGGACATTTGCACGCGAAAAAGAGCATGGAGCACGCCCTGGCTGGAAAACGAAAGAACGAGCACAAAAGAGATTGTTCATTTATTTTAACCTGGCGTATTCTCATCACGTCTTTTTCCTCTTGTACTATATAGATGTTACAGTTCTGCTTATTCCATATTAGTAGTACGTCATGCACGCGCATTGAGCACAGTAATGCGTTCTAGATATCGCAGATGCCCTTGCTCACGGCGCGACACTCGCGATAGCGAACTCGAACGCGATCTTTTAAAAAATAAAGCAAAAAAATGTTTGCCTGCAATGAACTTTGCAAACAAGAAATAAAATAGAAGCTTACCAAAATGCTTCTTCCAAAGGCGGGAAGAATACACTGAAGTGACAGCCCATGCAGTTTTTGGCGGCACGCCGTTCGTTGGCGTTCACGTACCCTTTCGAGTGCTGTGCTGTTTATCACGTCGCCCTGATTTGTAGGCATGAGAAGAGCATCAAAGTATTATTATCTTCTGTCAAGTAACGCCGCCTCGTAAGCACAAACGGAAAACGTGGAGCTGTCAAGCCGGCACCAGCTTGCCCACAGGCAGCAGTTTCCCGCGCTCGTATCTCACCGTTGACGAACTTTCGTATTCGCACCGCGCGTGTTTGGCGAGCCGTTGTGGCGCCATCTGGAAGAGTTTGAATGTAGACTTTGCAAAACTCAACAAAGTTCGAACATATATCTGTTTAGTTTCTCATATATAACAATTTAAAGCATATGATATTTAGAAAGTACTCACCACAAACCATATTTTATTTCAGTTTCTTTGGCCCCTCCGATTTACGAGCATTGGCAGCTTTAGCACGGTGGCTCCTATCTGAATACATGGGAAAGCTAGGAGAAATCGTTTTTCTCGGCAACCACTGCTCCAAATTTGATGGGGTTTGTGGAATTTAAAAGAACTTACAATATAGTCACTGTTGGTAGCGAATGCTTAATTTAGGCCGTCAAGTTTTTTTTATAAAAATTGTTGAAAATCGGCTAATTTTCAGAAAGCCACACTGTCAAGTTTACAACTCTGAAACTCAGCAATGAAAAAGGATATCACAATTCTGTAAATTGCATATGCTGGCGCATCTAAAGCGGACAAAATTATTGTATTATACATGGCTCTAAAATAGAGCACTAATATGTTAGTTGGACTTTTGCAAAACACTTGTAAACAATGTAACTAATTCACGTAAGATGTAAATTGATGCATGAAATTTGTCCGCTTTGGATGCTCTAACGGATGCAGTTTACAGAAGTGCCATATCTGTTCTTAATGCAGACCTACAAATTTGTACACCTCGTGCTCCCATCTTTGTTCAAACCCACCAATTTTTGAAAAATTTCAAAAGTTACTTTTGAAAAATTTCGGGCCCTAAATTAACATTCCACTTAAAACAGTCACTAGAATTTAACTTTCTCTCTCAAGTGCAACAAATTTCATTAAAATCATCCCAGTGGTTATCTCAGCAAAGCGTTTGTGCATTTTACATGTATTTGTATAGGCAGCACGCATCGGAGTTGGGCCCAATTGCCTAAAGCTTCCTTCCTCTTAACGAAAAATCCTTATTTTCAGATGGTCGCTTAATGTTGAGGACATTGAACCTGGTTAAGCGAAGTTTGAATGGAGAGACAGTTAAAATTAAATTATTTGGTTGTACGTGCCTAAACCCCAATCTGATTATGATGCACGCCGTAGTGGGGGACTCCAGAAATTTTGGCCATCTGGGGTTCTTTAACGTGCACCTAAATTCAAGTACACGGGTGTTTTCGCATTTCGCCCCCATCTAAATGCGGCTGCCGTGGCCGGGATTCGATCCCGCGACCTCGTGCTCAGCAGCCCAACACCACTGCCACTGAGCAACCACGGCGGGTCGAATGGAGAGACAGTTTGTAGAGTATTTTTGCCGGGGATGGAATTAGGCTGCTTGTCGGCAGAAAGAGCCAGATGAGCAAGTCAAGAAAGTCATGAAATGCAAGATGACGAAAGGCTTTATGATTACTAGCACACTCTAGCTTGGTTAACCAGTGAGAAACAATATACTTTACAAACAAACAAATACAGTGGACATGCAGCCGCAAAATGGTTGCTCAATTATAGACATGTTATTGATGAGACGTGTCTGGTGATTCTTCCCGTGTGTGCTTTTTTAAACGTGTAGTATGTTTCATTTAGTCGATGTTGTGCCCCATCTGAACATATAAAGAAAGGAAAATTTACTGGGGTCCCGTATACTAAAACTAAGACGACTTGAAGGCAAAAGCCGGAGCGCTGCTAACTCAATAATAAGAAGACCACTTTTTTGCTGAGTCATCATCACTCTGAAACCACAGCTTATAGTCATTTTTGCAAGTCATCCTGTTTTCTTACAAGTCCCCCTCTATGATTAACCAAACTCGAATCGTTTCAGCACTTTTTTGCTGAGTCACTCTCACTCAATTGGACCCTCAAATCTCACATATTTTTTGCAAGTCACTCCCCCACTCCATAACCCCTTGAGTGACTCTTAATTCACACCTTATTCACTCTTGATTCACCCTATCATTGCTTGGTTCACCTTCATTCACTCAATCATCTTGGGTTTACTTCCATCACACTTGATTTGCTCTATTACTCCAAATTTCCAGTTTTCATCACTCTTGGTTCACCTTCATTCACTCTCATTTATTCTTCATTATCTTAGCTCACTATATCTCATCATTACCTTTCATTTGACTCCTATCACCTAACTAAACCCCTTTAATTCACCTTTAATTCACTCTTAATTCACCACTCTGTATACCCATCATCACTTCAGTCAGTTCACTTGCTTTATTATTCTCCCACCCTTAATCACGGTTTTTGTGCGCATTATCGCCTCTTATCCCAAGAGGACTATTTTGTGTCGACGATGCAGTTTTGACACAGCCTTGAAACAGAGACCTCACCATGAGGCATAAGGCTTTCAACTTTAAAGAAAAAAAAAACTAAACGAAATGCAGAGAACTATAGTTGAAGCGGCTCATGCAAATGAACCAGATTTGCGGCCACGCCACGCATGTCACAATCACATATATTGGTCAATCATCTAAGGAGTGCACGGTGTTCCCGGCAGTATCGATATACCGACCGCACCACTGGTGGCGCCGACCATTAACGATTGGTAAGGGGAGCGTTCTTCTTTACTTCCCTTATGGCAACTAGCACTTAGTCGCTGATCGAGGCACTCGGAATAAACTCTATGGTTCATGCACCCTATTCCCAGCCCAAATCAAAAAAGACATTGTGTTTCATCTACACGTCAACGAGAGGTTGAATCGCCTTCCAGCTTTTTATATAGTTATTTCTTTTAAAATGCAGGCAGGACAAGCAGCAAGAAGATGTTGCATGCACACTGTGTCGATCGGTACTATATGGTACCAACGCACAGTATAACAATGCATGTCTATTAATGAATAATATAGTAATCATATCATAATATATAACAATTCAGAGCCACTACCACATCTGCATCTCCTTCCTTGATGCCACAGCAAATGTCTGTGGAATTCTTGCTGTGGAATCAATAAGTTCTTTAAAGCATTGTCACATTGTCATGACGGCGTAAAATAAGACACTGTCAATGTGACTTCAATACGTTCACTCTCTATTGGTTGAACTTGTGCCTAGAAAAACAATTAGTAAGTGGCACACAAAGCACTACGATACAGCGAACACAGTCAGCGATCGGCGAATTATGATCTGCGGGTCAAGCGCGTCACATGACTCGTTGAAGGTTGTAGTGTAATCGCTGGTACTGCATATATACCTTCCAGAAAGTACAATATTCGCGTCGCGCATACAATCTTGATTACACAAGGTTGGTCGAGAACATACTATATGTCAGATAGAATCAACAATAACATTCAAATAAGTTATCATGCAGTTGCGCCTTGTGCTGAGCAATAACTTTCACTTGATAGCAGGTGAAATGTTGTCCCCAGAAAAAACAATAAACAAGTACGCGTACGTGCCAGTATAGTCACGCAGTATCGGGCTGGGCACTGGGCATCGACAAAACTCTTTCTTAATATCTTCAGATGTTTGTATACATGGTACTATTTTAACATTCAACTTAAGAAATTGCAAATTCTTCTACTATATACATATAGTTGGTATCCACTTGAAAAAAAATTTTCCAGCATCACACTGAAGCTTACAGAGTTAAAAGTTTGTTGTGCCTACCTGGCCATCAGTTGAGATTTTTTAACAGTTAAATCATCTTTCTTTGAATGCGTGTGCATTGGGCTAGCTCCCACATCATTATGCTGTGCAATTCCCGCAGTGTGAATTCACAAGACAAATTTTTGCACTGTGCCTTGTTTACTTTTCTACATTTCTGCATGCTAGATATGACACTAAAGCTTTCGCTGAAGATACTGTGCTTGTTGCAAAGGCCATGTTTTGATGCTGATTAATAGAGGGCACGTGTAAAATCATGTAACAGTTTTGCGAGTATACTGGAGCAGCAACATCTACTGTTATTTTGTGATTATATGCCTGAGCACGTACACATCCAATCAGAGGTATTTTGTGCTGTAGGCGAAACAGATGGCCGCCTAGGTTTGGCACTTCTTGATGAGCACGATGGGCACAGCACGCCTTGTCGTCCCTCACTCCATCTTATCATTTACATTTCACCAATGGGCAATGGACAATGTTGGATTCCCTTGGATACCCAATGTTGGCTGCATTTTGTATGACTGATTGTGGAAAGAACAGTGAACTGATGCCTGGAAATCTGTGCACTAACTTTCTTTCATTTTAATTACAAATGCCTTACAATGTCTCTTAAAATTCTTAATCTCATACGCCTAAATTTGGTGCTGGAGTGGAGAGGAGTGCTGTTATTTGACTTTACCTGGGGTGGCAAACACATTATAAAATTTATACCTCCAAAGGCATCAAAGGCGAGTTAGGGGATGAGCTGGGCTACTGCATGGCCTGCTCTCCCACAAATTTCACGAGCACTTTCACCGCGTTATATCTGACCAGGCAGCTCAGCAGCAGGAAAGTGACCTCTTTTCCAGCCCTTTGCCTCCAGTAAATGCAGAGCATTCGAAAGCTCTTGGTTGCATTTATAATAAATTGCAAGATTTGGTACTGTAATCTGCTGTTCAGTGTAGACAAACTTATTTGACTTTCATGCTGCATAATTGCTATACAGACACACAGACATTATCATAAGCATTATTAAAATACATGTACTGAAGTGCCAATATTGGGTGCTTGCATTAGCGGATACCCCCTGCACCAGAAGAAAAAAAGGAAGAAATTGATGAAGTGTATGTCTTTGTCTCTAAGTGCAGCAGATGTTGTGCATGGCAGCTATGAATGCTGTAAAGAAAACCACTACATCTTTATTCAATTCAAGGTTTCATTACTATCATCCATTTGAACTTGAACTCTTCCTCTAATGCATGCAAAATTAAAAAAAAACAAGGGACAGAGAGAATAAAGGTACACAATTAATACCCCAATCTGCAATGCAACCCTTTATTTCATACTATAATGGGGTTAGCATAGTAGCTAGTGAGGACATGTGATGTTATAACCTAATATGTGCCATCTAGTAGCAAAACTTCAAAGCTTGTTGCATGACAGATACAATGGCTAAGTGCTTGCTTTACGCATCAGCAAGCTGTATACCTTGTGCTTAGAAAACATACGATTTACCTGCAGCATGTACTATAACATAGATCACCTATGTAAGTCCCTTGCTGGTACATAAGGGCCTTATGTCAAGTGCTTTTTGAATGACGAGCTGAAGTTATGAGTGCAACATTCATGTTATATTCATGCTTTTGAAGTGGGAACCATAATTTATTAAGAACGCAGTAAAATTTTGTGTATCATTGGTAAATTTCGCTGTAGAGCTTTCCTAAAAAGGTTGCGTGAAAAATTAAAACGTGTACCAGACTTTAGCTAGTAAGAAACAAAGTATAAAAAATAATATAAACTACAAAAAAGTTATGCACACAGCGCAATCAAATGGTGAAAATATGGATGCTCACACAGACTACGATATTAATACAGGTATTTATTAGCAACTCACAGCAACCAAACAAAATAGTAATAAAAAGGCAACTAATTAACAGTGTGTAGCATGTCGTGAAATTTTACTGGGTCAGGTTCAGTGGCAATATCAGAGGGCAAGTTGTTCCATTCAATGATGTTGCGGGGTATAAAAAATGTCACAGTTTCGCCCTAAGGGCGAAGCAATGAATGCGATAGCAACACAGCAATGTCATACGAAGTAAGGTGAGCGGCTTTGGTAGCAATATGAATTGTAGTAAACATGAGCTGATTAAGTAAGGAGGTGTGCTGCGGCGTAAGTAGACCGACATGACGAGAGACTCGATGACCACGCGAATGCGCGTGTGAAACGGTGGTGTTGATGAGAAGCGCTTCCCGTGGGCAGCGCGTGCGAAGGGACACATCTGTAGCGCTGCACTGCCGATCCGGGCAGCATTGCATGTGTAGCGTGCGTTGGAAAATGTGGCCCGCCGACTATTACTAACTGAATGAACAAGCGTGGTGTGAGCGCGCACAAACAAACATGAATAGATCACACTGAATGACTGCAGACAACGACCGTCAAAACTCTGGCAGCAAGCGGATACGCCGCAGCGGCGAAGGTACGTGCGGTCTATCGCTTCAACGGAAACTTAGCTGCGAATGCACGGCGCAGAAAGGTCAGAGCCGTGTGGAGATAAGAGACGGTGCGAGCGAGCGACGAGCGCGGTTGCTGGCAGCGTAGAAGTGCGCCCCCCCCCCCCCCCCGCTCCCTCCGGCACTGGCTTGCCGCTTCCTTGCTTGCGCGTGGGAGAGATAAGAGACTGTGCGGACGAGCGACGAGCGTGGTTGTTGGCAGAGAAGTGCCCCCCCCCCCTGCTCCCTCCGGCGCTGGCTTTCCGCTTCCTTGCTTGCGCGTGGGAGATTGAGTGCGTTCGCTCTCCGTGATAGCGCGCGTCCCCGCACGCTTCCGCTGGGGCATACGGCGCGCGGCGAAGATTTTATCTATACGGAACCTCACGGCGACGGCGACGGCAGAAATCCGGTTGAAGTGTCCATATAATTGCTATCGCAATAAAAGGCGTGCATATTGTAACATGTGACATGGTATGCACTTGATTTTGAGGTGTAGATTCCGGCATGGAAAGACGACAGGTAATGGCCGAAAGAAATCGTTGTGAAGAGAAGTATGATGATAAAGTTTGTGAAGCAGGCAAAGACGCGCCGACATGTGGTGAAGGAATAGCACTTGTAAATCGGGACGTGCGTTTAATGATGACCTGCTAGGGTAAGATGAATAGTTGGAAAAGATGAAGCAGGAAGCACGGTTTTTCCCCGATTCAATCTTGTTAATGATGCATGCCTGCCGGGATCCTATATTATCGATTTGTATTCGAGCTTCAGGCAGATTACTGTAGTATAAGCAAATTTATGTATGTTAACAGGAGCATGCTTTAAGTTGTGTTTGATGATGCCAAGAGAGCGATTAGCAGCTGCAAGGATGGAGTAAATGTGATGGTTTCATGTTAAGTCGTAATGTAAGTGAACGCCTAGAAATTTATAGGTTAAGACAAGTTCCACAATACTACGTTCTACCCTATACGAAGTGGAGACTTGGGTGGCTCGGTTAGTAAAGAAATAAATTTAGTTTTAGTAAGATTTAAGGGCATTAACCATGACTTACACCATGTTTTCATTGCATCTAAATCATTTCGGAGAGTTACATGACCGTTATCACAAGATAAGTGATGATAAAGTACACAATCACTGGTAAAAAGTGTAATGTGGGACAAAGCACAGGTAAGTCATTATAGCACAATTAAAGAACAGTAACGGCCGAAGCACACTCCTCCGAGGCACTCCAGATGTGATGGGACTAAAGGTAGATTAAGAGCTCTTAGCAGAGGTGTACTGTAGTCTAGATGCTAAGAAATCAGTTATCCACTCTAAGACATTTAGATGAATATGAAGTCCTGAAAGTTTAGCAAGGAGTCTGTAATGAGGCACATGATTGAAAATATGGCGTCAACCTGGAACCCGGCATCAATAGATGAATTCAAGTCGTGAAGAAATGCAGCGAGCTGTGTGTCACCTTGTGAGCCTTGTCTAAAACCGGGCTGAACTGTGATCTTGCGAATTAATAATGTGTTCCAGTTTGCAAATTGTGCTTGTTAATGATATTCATTGGTAGTTAAAGGGTGAGAAACATTTGCCGGATTTATAGAATAGATGACTATAGCCACTCACCAGTCTTGAGTAATAGAACCAGTGGAAAGTGATTGTGTGAATAATGTGAACAGTACTCGAGAGAGACCCTGTGACGCATTCTTGAGTAGCTCGTTATTAAATTCATTGTGCTCTGATGCAGACGGCGTTCTTAGTATTTTTAGTAAGGGAAGAATGCCCGACTCATTAATAACAATTTCAGACATGTTGGGTCGTGCGGGTAAGTGAGGGCATGTAGTGACATATTCGCAGGTGAACACTGAACAAGACGCATCATGTAGTAACTGTGCACACTGTAACATAAGAACTATGTCGCCACCAGAATTAGTTAAAATTATGTGAGGATGAGAACAGGGGTTTATTATTCGCCACAATTGCCAAGGGTTATTTGTCATAAATCATAGCTGTAAAAGTGTTGACCTGTAGATTTTAGTAGCGACTGGTATTTTTCGTAACATATGTTATCCATGTCTGGGAATTTTTGTTTGTTTTATTCGCCGGTTCAGTAAAGGCTTTTATTTTTATTATTGAGGCGCTGCAGGCGTTTATCGAACCAGGGAGTAGCATTGTTGCATCTAATGCTAACGGGGACAAACATTTTGATAAGATTTGCAAAGGTGCCTCTAAACATAACCCAGTTCTCTTCAATAGCTCGAGTGGAATATGTATCCACGAATGTGTCTGTAAAGGTGACTAATTCAAGATTAATCCAAATAAAGTTGGTCCTATTGTAGCATCTAATCTGTTTAGTTGTGTTGTTTTTCTTTGTTAATGTGAAGTTAAGCAGACCTGCTATAACTGTGTGAACAGACAGCCCGTCAAGGTGAGTGATGTCGGAACAGATTATAGGAGTGCCCCTCAAGATGAGATATAGAATATTGGCCGATGTGCATGATGAACAGGTTTGGACAGTAACAAGTTGAGATAACGTGATATCTGGACAGGCGTGAAGGAAATTATGCACTTCAGCGTGAGCAGCTACGACAGGTTCCGTTGTCCAATTAATAATGGGTAACTTAAGATCAGCGTAAATGATAATAGTCAAATGCCGAAATAGCATGCAGACTTCATTTAGAACGCTTCGAAACTGGCTTGAATATGTATCACTTATATCTGGAGGGCAGTAGAACACACCTATGATAACATATTTCTGCTTGACCATTGAAGTGAAATTAAAATGTGCTCTAGGAATGAATGAATGGCAGTTGGAATGGCAAGAAATTCTTTTTTTAAAACTATGAGCATGCCCCCTCCTCTGCGGTTGTGTCGATCACAATGAAAAGTGTTGCATGGAGATGTGGAAAGAAACTTTTTTATTGAAGATGGTAGCGTTTAGCCACATCTTCGTTAGTACAAGCGATGCCAAGCATGAATCAATGAGAGATGAAAGTGACACGTTTCTTGACATCACACTGCAAATGTTTGTGTATGAGAATGACAGGTTTATAGAAGTGTTATGGGTGTGTGGTTGCAAAAGCTGTCTAGTTCTCACACTTGCAGACAACGGAGGCTTGGCTTGTCATTCCGAAACATGCTGCGACACATGCACTACACAGTTCGTTTCCGTGTCTCAAAGATGTGTGTCGCCATTGACCAAGTGCTTGTTAAACACTAAGTGAATTAAGTGTGAGCTGTCTCGTACTAAATACAAGCTTTAAAACAATAATAAGAAAATAAATATCTGATTTGCTATTTGAAGTGATTGAGTAGTTAAAAATGACATATAAATTATTTGTACATATTGTACTGCATTTTTACATGATTATTAGTGAACATATCCATGGGCTCAATCCACCTCGACTTATTGGGAGCCTCAAGCCAGTAAAGAAGAGGAAGAAGGGAAAAAAACTTAATTCTGGTGAAATTATACAGGTGGATCGAGTTTCACAGCCTGCAATTTGTTGTATGCTGAAATAAACAATAGATGCATATGCATGTGAATGCGATATGTGCATACATTAGAAAAACTTTCATCAGTCATATAACGTATCAGCGCCAATTAATCATTATAGATGTTATTAAATACACAAGCAGGACTGTTAATGGTTTGTGAATACTTTTCTACAATTTGTATCGCCGACGACGGCGACCAAGCCGGCAAATGGCGGCATGGATGAGCACAGGCGATGATCGCGAGCTTTCTTGCCTTTTCACGCACTGATGACCACGTCTTATTACAATATGGCCGTTTCTTGCGGTTTGCTAATCCGGCTTGGGCGAAGCTGCCTTTGCTGTGTGCCGCCACACGTTCGTTTGCCGTACGCGATGCCGGCCGCGCAATAATATAGGGACTCTCGGATGGTGTGCTCGCTGTGTGATTGAGCTGGCCCCTTTATTCTTATGGCGTGGCGTTCATTATACGACGTGCGATTAGCCCAATGATTCTTCGATTATAGTAAGTAGCGCGGCGCAATATTGCGTCTCGCTGCCTGATTGTAGACGGTGGATATCTTAAATTTATCGTCCAAACCAACATATTTGAATTTCACTTGCGTTTCGCTCGAGCAATAGTGATGTTGCATTGTTCGCTCGAGCGGCAAACTTTCAACGACTGGCCGACTTCCCGGCTGTCGCTAATGAATGTTTGACAGTCCTCGGATCACGTTCGATCGGCAAATGCGACCGACAACGCTTTCTGTGGCCAGCGCTTGTCGTAAGAACCATGTTTTGTCAACAAATCGTGAACGTTGCATGGTTGCTTCTGTATCGCAGCTCCGTTTTTGGTTCTCGCCTTTTTTTTTGTATTACACAGTAGGTGCGATTGCGATCACTTTATTCCGACAGTTATATCCAACGGAAATACATTTTTTTCCGGCGACGTCGGCGGCGATAGAGCAGGGAGGCAGCAGGCCAGGGCCGATATTTCGTAGTGATGCGTTTTCTATACTAGTCAATTATCATCCACCGCTCACGGCCGGCTGATCCCGTTGATAACGTGAGTGGACCGTCGCTCTGACCACTGACCAAGCACGAAAAGGCATTAACATCAGAAAGGCATTTGCTACAAAATACTGGCCCAGAGGTGCCGTACTACAGAACGTACTCGCTGCTGGGTCCTTTTTGTAGCCATGCTGCGCGTACGCTATCACCGACCGATAAGTCGATCGTTTATGGACGGTAGATAATACGAAAAAAAAGAATGCAATTTGACCTCGAGTAAGGAATCCTTGCGACATACGGACCCTGTAAATAGGTTCATGTTTCTGGAATCGCACCGTATGTATATATGTCTCGGCCAAAAAATCTCGCGTAGCACCCTCATGAGATGCTTGCGAGACGACATGTACGTTGCTAGCTGAAATGCTGTTTACTATTTTCTCGTATGCAACTCTAAATAAACTTCATATTAGCGTGTGCACGAGCGATGAGTGCGCTATGTACAGTACTGTATATAACATGAAATGTAGTTGTGTGCACATATTGGTATTCACATTTTTGGTAATTTATTGCTGGGATATATATGTGGGCTGCATGCACCTTTAGCGTGTAGTATAATATTGCAATGTAAGATTGAGGTATTCAGGACACAACCAAATTTCTTGTCAAATGACCAACTGAGTAAATCTGCTTTTCAAATGAACAAACATACCCCACAGGAATGCCACCTACAGCTTTTACAACCGAGCTACCACATTCTACTCACATACACCTAGGGTTATATGTGAGCCAATTTTAGAACATGGATTAATTAGCAAAGCATAAGCTTGAATACGACCACTGTGATTCGAGGTGCAGCCTTAATTAGGTAGCTATACATAGCTGTCACTCCACATTGCATAATCTGGTTTGTACTTGAACAAGCTTATGAGATCTCGTAAATAGCATGGTTGCAAAAAGATATATGTGCAACCCTAACTGGATGAAGTGTCGAGCACAAGTGTGTATGAGAATCACTACCATGTTTCATGCATGTGTCTCCAATCCTTTGTTTTCAAGAGTGCACCTAAGAAGGAAACTGTTTGTGTTCTGATTGGGTGATTGACTTCAGTGGCCAAGAGAAGAAACATGCAAATTATAAGATTTTTTAATAAGATAGCTGCATTGCACCAGCAGGACCTACCTTGCATACCATGATTGAGAGAAGGCAGATGGCACATGACAAAATCGAGAAAATTTATCATCTATTCTAATTGTTGAGCAAGCTTCAATACCATGAGGGCCCAATGTGCCTTGGCTTTGGTATGACAGGAACTGTTTTCACAATATCAAAACATGTGCCTAAGGGACAGGAGTTGGCTCTGCCTGAAACCTATTGATGTCTGCACTATAAACGAGCAATGCTCATGTCATGCCTCGCTACTTATTTTCCGAGAGAGAGGTAAATGAAAGGCATAGAGCAGAACATTGAAACGAGTATGAATTCTGTTCTTTTGTAAGATCATGCCACACTTACCACAAATTAAACACTGCATTAGTTCTCTCTAATTTATTTGCTCATTTTAATAATGGTTCTATTCATTGTCTTAACTGAAACAGCATGAGACGACATATTAATTATTGCACTAAAGTCTGAAAGCAAGTTAGTTAGGCAACATACATTTACATATATGGGATGAGTGAGAGGCATACAAACACACTCAGTGCTGCTTTCCAACTGAGAATATTCAATTTGAGCAACCCAATTTTAAACCTTCGTAGGTGACTGTTGCACATAAAGCCATTGCATATGCATTTGCCCAAATGCAGTGCTTGTTCTATATTTCTTTCTCTTTTACAGGTAGTCATGCTGGATTACACAGAATATTACAAGTCATGTTAAACATCGGAGGCCATATTCATCAAAACAATATGGCCTTTAAGAAAATTTGGACAGGTGGTGAAAATAACAGCAACAAACAAAAAGAAAACAAATTAATAGTTTGTTTGAAAAAAGCTAATAAGCTGGTAGCCTAGCATGGAGGTAATACTACCTGTGGGATCGACGATTTAGCTGGTGGAGAGGCCTGAATGTTCGGCTGAACAAAGAATGCCACAGGCCAGTCATTTTGGAGGACATGACATGACACTACCACTTTTTCAGAGCCGTACTGATGGTGAAATGGTTGTTGTTACACTGTTAATGTGACAAAACCATGTGTTTGAGAAATTCCATGATTAAGTGACCCATGACATGTCTCTTGGCTCTTGAAAGTTGAGCTCCAAGACTGGTATGCTGTGTATATCACCGACAGTAAGCAGTCAACTAACAATACCAGATTTACTTAATCTAGTCACTGGGGAATCAACCATTGCAATCATCTTTGATAAATTAGTCAATGGAGTTAGCGAGCTCTTCTGAATCACCTTTCCAACAGTGGAGTAACACTGTACTTTGCAACAATACAAATATGTTTCCCTGAAATGTCCTTGGTTTCAAAATATCTAGCTTCGCAACCATGTGCACCTTCAGAAGCATGCCTTGTACAGATACATTGGCAATTTATTCTCTCCACCATGGACGCTAAAAAATCTCAAAAGGCAAAATGCTACTCACTGAATTATGCTTCATTTGAAAGAACATTTGCTTTTTTTACACACAATGCTTTATTGAATGTCACGTTCAGAGCAAGTGAATAGCACAATTATGTCTATAATTTCCTGCCCATAATGATGCTTTGCACAGACTTGCTGTGAAACAGTATTACATGAAACTACACTGACTCACTACAACTGCAGACGACTGCTCTCTCGCTTGGTTCAAGCAGCACTTACATTTCTTTGCATTCATTGTCAGCGCGTCAAAATGCCTGTGCTCACATTCTTAAATTACATATTTCCTGATGGTGAATTGCAGTTAAGGATACTGTGTCCCTGACAATGCTGGCAAAACTGATGCAGCCAGGGCTGCCAAATTTGAGCGTACACGCATGTGTGTCTCGCCAGAGCAAATTTTTTTGGGAGTAGGAAGATAGTAACTGAGTGTGGCACAAGAGGTGTGGGCGGATACATGTTCATGTTGTTGTGTGCTTTTTTATCTGACATAGCATTGACAGGGCCAGAGCTGTGTCCTTGTACCTAGTGTAGGCAAACATTAGAAAGTGAGTTACCGTGAAGCTTGCTTATCTTCTGACAAAGTAATGTGGCTTTACTGACTTGCTTCAGCTGTTTAGTGGAAATGGTGTATGTCTGTATGTGGGCGATGTTTGATAAAAATGAGGCTGCCTCATTGGCGTCATGTATGGCTGTACCATGTACCAGCCTTGTTCAGCACACTCTTGTCATGTATATGGAGCTCAAGTAGAGTTGCAGACATCCATCGCATATTCCTTATTTTCATAAAGAGGGAAATGCATAAGGCTGACCAATATCATGCTTCTGTTTCCTGTAATAACAATGTCTGTACAAAATATATTGTCCAGAGGAACATCTGTGTACAGCAGTACCATGGCCTTTGGTCTCTTCTTGTAGCCAAGCAGCTTGATATCTGTCATGCAAGTGCATTTGCAGAGGGCAGTTATTCTACTTGAGGCACAGCAATAGTGATGTGTTGGGGAAATAGTCAAAGGGTTCAGAAGCAACTGCAACATGCGCCCTCTTTAATTCACATACTCATTCACATTCAATTGCTGATGCTGCTTGGTGTTCAGCTGGGCATGTTCTTTATAGTGAGCAGCAGGGTAATGTGATGGAGAGCAGCTATTGCCCTTATCACATTCTGAATAATGATCTCAATCCGGTTCCACTGCTTCAGTGAGAGCCAGTAAAACTGAGCCTGATAAATAATGCGTGGCTGGAGTACAGACCAAACAATGTTACCGGCTACCTCAGTACATTAGTTGGTTGGTAAAAACTTTTATTAAGTGTCCTGCAGATTGATGAGGTCTCTGTCAGGACGTCCAGGCCTTGCCTAGTCACCGCTTCGCAGGCAGGCATGGCCTAGATTTGGTCGGCGAGCTCGAAGCTGTGCAGGGCATCGGCCCATCTCGCCGAGAGGACATTGGGATTAATGCCTTTAGTCTTTGCCTCACATTCCCCGAGCATGCGTTTTAATGTAGCAGGTTCTATGCCGCAGACCTTGCAGGTGCTGTCGGGATAGATCTCAGGGTAGAATCTATGATACGCTAGCGGGTTTGGATAAATATCAGTCTGTAGCTGCTGCCAGGTGGTAGCTTGGGCTCTGCATAACTTGTTGTTAGGCGGAGTGAAACTTTGTCGTGCCAAATAGAAGGCCTTAGTTATTTCATTGTAGCTCGTTAGCCTTTCCTTGTCTGCGTCAAGCGCGAGAGCTGTTCTGTAACGGTCAATTATGTCGCGTGCAGCGGAGTTTGCTGTCTCGTTAAGGTTGGCAAGTTTAGGACAGACTGCGCCCATGTGGCCGGGGAACCAGATCACGGTGATAGGGGTCTTCCGAGCTTGAGTTCTGCTTTGGAGAATCAGGAAAGCTTCCGGCGAAATTCTTCCCTTGGCGTAATTTTGGACAGCTGTGCGCGAGTCACTCAGGATAACTTGGGTTTCTATGTCAAACATGGCAAGTGCAATAGCCACTTCCTCGGCCATTTCGGGTTGTTTCGTGTTGATAGTGGCTGTGTGTGTAGCTTTACCGTCGGTGTTGACTGCCGCTGCGAATCGTCGGCCATCCAGGTAGCCAGCTGCGTCTCTGAGTCTTGCTTCTTTGCTGTTGTGATATTTCCATAGTAGTGTTATGGCCCTAGCCTTTCTGCGTCCCTGGTTGTAAGATGTATGCATGCTCCTTGGTATCGGGGCTACTTGGATCTTGTCTCGTATCTCTCTTGGCATATTGACTTTGTCGCCGTGTTGACGGTGGTACGCATTGTTTAGCGTTTGCAAAATGTGTCTTCCTGTGCTAGTGGTGGTGAGCCTTTCGAGGTCGAGATCCTCTGTGCTTCTGCCACCTCATTTAGGGTATTGTGTAACCCAAGCTGTAGTAGTTTCTCGGTGCTGGTGGATTCGGGCAGTCCGTGTGCAATCTTGTATAACCTACGGATGATTATATTGATCTTATTCCTCTCGCACCTGTACCAGTTGTGCATAGCTGCTACATATACAATGTGGCACATGACGAAGGAGTGGATCAACCTGATGAGGCTGTCTTCCCTCATGCCAGTCCTCTTGTGAGTGACTCGTTTAAGCAGTGTGACTGCGTTTGCAGTCTTATGCATGTCTTTTAACGGTCTGTCCGTTAACCCCATGTTTTTTATCAGCATGCCGAGGACTCCAATGTGATCGACAATAGGGATAGTGCCTCCGTTATTCGTGCCGAGCTTGATTTGATCATACTCCCTCTCTCTGGCGCAGCCCTTCAGTAGTCTCCCCTTGAGCGTGGGTCGATATAGTGATAACTTTGGTGAGCATCTGAGCCTGGTGTCAGCCAGATGTTCCTCCACTATGTTGATAGATTCCTGCAGCGCTGTCTCGATCTGTCCGTCATTGCCACAAACGGACGAGATCGTGATGTCGTCTGCATAGATTGTACGAGTGATGTTTTCCACTTCTAATTTGTTAGCAAGACTAATCATGATTAAATGAAAAAGCATGCTCAGTACATGCTCCTCCACATTTAGCAGCAATCCTTCTTATCGGGTAGAGGGTTGACATTGGTCTCTTCTTTATTTTGCCTAGTTACTTTGATCCTGTTCTGAGCTGCTGAACCTTGAGACAAAGGATCTGCAATTCTCCCTTATGTAACAAACACCAGTGCAGTTGCCAGGAACTTTTTGGTGGTGTGTGTGTGCGCACGCGTGAGTGTTTGGGGAGGGGGGGTCATGTATTTGACCTTGTGCAAGGGATGTGTGAGGGGGCCAGCGAGCATGTCTGCACGTCGTTCTATGCCACACACACAGAAATTTGGAGTTCGGGGGCTAGGGGTTACGTTCCCAGTGTGCCCCCCCTGGCTATGCTACTGACAAGCATCCTGCAAGGCAATGCTGGTCTAGTCTGGTACGGTTGGAAATGCCTCTCTCAAGTTAATTACCTAGAATTGTTAGAAAGATATATTGTGGCTCCAGGTGTGTATTGTACAGAATGAGTGATGCACGAATGATGGATGTCGCTACACCTATTGCCGCCTGCAAATCTGAACCACCATTCAGGCACACAGCAGTAGTGGGCAGTAGCACTAGTAAAACGGCAGAATTGGCAAGGCTTCATTATGCATACACTGGAGTTAAATGTCATTTGTGATTAAGATGCCTGGGACATGCATATGAGTATGCTTTGTTTCTGTGGCTATTATCTGGTTTCCGTGCATCCCCTGAATGGGCTGTATTATTGTTGCATCCCCCTTGACAATAAACATTTGCTTGTGAGTACTTGTTCTTGCTGCCTTGCTTATCGCATTTTTTCTTGATGCTCAGGTCCCTGTCTTAACAATGCGGCCTCTGGCTGTTTTAGTTTGAGTAATATAGACTTGTATGGCGTGAACATATCTGAATAAGCAGTATAAGCACTCAATAACAGAGCATTTGAAAGCTGCTACTATGAAATTGATATTCAAGCTCAGAAAGGGTCAGCTGAAGCGGCCACAACGAATGAGTTACTGAAGCTATAAAAGCTGCTTTTCTGAATAACTTTTCAAAGACAAATACAGCAACATGTGTGCCACATTTTGCGAGAATTCGCGTTTATCTGACACATACTCGTTTTTAGAAATTGTCCCAAGTGTCACAAGCACACCGAATGTAGAAGCTTCAAAGTAATACAATGAAAGCCACACCCCTCGACCATGTGGAAGCAAAAAATCTCCTAAGGTAGGGCACAGCTCATTGAGATAAAAAGAAAAAAGAAACAAAAACACATGTGTTCGTTTATTGAAATTCCTATTTATTTTTAAAAGTGCAATTCAGAACAAGTTACTGCATAGTGTATTAATGTACACTCACATGTCCCTCTGCATGCAACACAATGTTTAACATATGCACTAATCATGCATGCCTTCCACCAGTGTGCAATATTTGGATCGAAACTGAGTGAATCAAATGGCATGTGGTTCATTTCTAGTTCCAGGTATAACTTGCCGGCTGATAGCACTAAGGACTAGAAACAATAAACAAATTGACATTAGTTAGGTGGTTTCTTTTAATGCAGTGAAACCTAACTGATGTCCGAGTACGCATTCACAAGACATGTACACATGAACATGTCACTAAAATACTTCGAAGCCTGACACACATGCGCGCCCACACACACACACACAGACACACGCACTCGCTCATTCACTCACTTTTTAAGAAGCTAGCTGACACCACAAATAGCTGCACTTCTTACATCTGCGCGGCAGCTAGTTCTTTTTCTTAGAATCTGTCTGAGAAAAGAAAAGCTTGAGCATTACGCGCGTAGCGCCCATTGGCTCCGCGCCGTCCGCGAACACTCACCACCGCAGCTAAAAAAGCCGCATAAAACAGAAGACAAGTGGTAATCCGTTCAGTCGACGCCGTACGAGTGCGACTTCGGCACGACTGTGGGCGAGGATTCACTAGCTAGCCGCTAGCATATCGAGGCACAGCGGGGAAGGCCCCGAGCACGCGCCCGTGCGGAGAACCACAGATAACGAAAAGGCGATGGCTTCGCAGCGGCCGATCACCGCCGTTCTGCGCACCGGTGCACGTAAATCTTTTGTGCGGTATAAAGGCCGATGGCCGCCCAAATGCTACTCGTAAACACACATACCGACGCACGCGCAACTACGAAGAGCAAGACGTAAGGGTGTCATCACCAGCGCCGACGACAGTGGCGCCATAGAATAATAAACCAACTGGTGGCGCTTCGCGGACTTTGGCTTCAGTTTCACTTTTAGTTGATACGAACAGACGCGAGGACACTCTGGGCCGAAGCCATCGAAGTCCTGCATGGTCTGCTTCCAAATTCAGATGTCGGGGCCGATCTTGCAGTGCGACAGGGCATTGTAGCCGGCGGGACGAACAAATCGACTATTATATCACTTTGAAGAACTTAATTGGCACTCTAGAAATGTATAATTTCGCAGTAAAAAAGGGAAAATTTTGAACAATACATCACTCATTGGTTGTTTACTTCCAACGCATGTGTAAAAAAAAAATAAAATAATACAGCGAATAAGAAATAGAACTCCGTTTATGCTAAAGGGAGGTTTGTCTCTTGGAAACTCCCTTTTCGATGTAAAATTGAGGCTCTCCCTCCGTATTTCCTCCCCATTTTGCGAGGGAGCAATATGGAGGACGCTAACCATTTCTACACCACTGTAAGGGAGCACGGTTTTCAGGCACGTAGTCCCAAGGGAGGTTGCAGCCCTTAGAATGCCCTTTTCGGCTTATTTCCGTTTACAGTGTATAGTGACGATGAAGCAAACAGTCGTAACACTGTGTATTACAAAACTGGTTGTTTATTGGGCGAACCTGTGCCCACAAAAGCAGGCTACACTCAAAGCGCAACGATAGCGGCGAACACAGTCGGCGATCGTCGAAATCTCTCATCTGCGGCGAAACGCGTGGACTTTTATACGTGAGTCATCGTATGTTCCAGATTAATCCCTGGTGCCCGCGTGTCTTCTAGAAAGTTCTAGACAATTCGCGTCGCTCATACAATCAGATTACATGAGCGTCGGTGACCACAGACGACGGATAGAAGCATTGATAACTTTCGAGAAGCTTCCGATGCAGGCGCGCCCTGCGCCGAGCGATAACGTTTAACGTTTGTTAGCCGGTGTAAAGCGGCCACCACTGAAAGATAAACATGTATACGTGTCAATACCCTCCCCTTAAAAATCATCGTCTCGATGCTACAAACAAACGCGAAAGCGAAAACAAAACGACGCGTAATAAAGAAAAAAATAAGAAAGTAACAAAGTAGCTAAGCTCGTCAGCGGGCGTAGAAAGGCTTAAGACGCACCACGTGGATGACTTCAGGTCGGGCCCGGCGTCGCTGTGATTGCGAAATGCCGTCTGGCGCGACCTCATAGTCCAGTGCGCCAATACGTCGGATGATCTTATAGGGTCCGAAATAGCTACGTAAGAGTTTCTCGCTAAGTCCTCGTCGGCGTATCGGAGTCCAGACCCAAACACGGTCTCCGGGCTGGTACTCGGCGTACCGTCGTCGAAGATTGTACTGTCGGCAGTCGGTCCTTAGCTGGTTCTTGATACGCAAGCGGGCGAGCTGTCGGCCTTCGCCACGCAGCGAACAGGTGGCAACCTCGAGATTGTCTTCGTCGGTGACGTCCGGTAGCATGGCGTCAAGCGTCGTTGCCGGGTTCCTTCCGTAGACCAGGTTGAACGGCGCCATTTGCGTCGTTTCTTGCACGGTCGTGTTGTATGCGAAGGTCACGTACGGAAGGATGGCATCCCAGGTCTTATGTACGACGTCGACGTACATTGCCAGCATGTCGGCGATGGTCTTATTTAGGCGCTCGGTGAGGCCATTCGTCTGCGGGTGGTAGGCGGTGGTCCGGCGATGGCTTGTCTGGCTGTATCGCAAGATAGCTTGAGTTTGTTCTGCCGTAATGGCCGTGCCTATGTTGGTGATGAGGACTTCTGGGGAACCGTGACGCAGGAGGATGTTCTCAACGAAGAATCGGGCTACCTCGGCGGCACTGCCTTTGGGCAAGGCTTTTGTTTCGGCGTAGCGGGTGAGGTAGTCCGTAGCTACGACGATCCATTTATTCCCGGACGTCGACGTCGGAAAAGGCCCCAGTAAGTCCATCCTGATCTGCCGGAACGGTCGGCGAGGTGGCTCGATCGGCTGTAGTAGTCCGGCTGGCCTTGTCGGCGGTGTTTTGCGTCGCTGACAGCGTCGGCATGTCCTTACGTAATGGGCGACGTCGGCAGAGAGGCGAGTTCAGTAATATTTTTCTTGTATCCTCGCGAGCGTGCGGGAAAAACCGAGGTGTCCAGCCGTTGGGTCGTCATGGAAAGCTTGCAGAACCTCTGGACGCAATGCTGAGGGTACCACGAGGAGGTAGTTGGCTCGGAGAGGCGAGAAGTTCTTCTTTAGAAGAATGTCGTTTTGCAAGAAAAACGACGCCAATTCTCGCCTGTACACCTTCTGGACAATGACGGTTTTGCCTTCCAAGTAGTCTACAAGGCTCCTTAGTTCCCGGTCGGCTCGCTGTTGTTCGGTGAATTCGTCGGCACTTATGGATCCCGAGAAAGTGTTGTCATCCTGGTCGTCTTGTGGCGGCGGTTCGACGGGTGCGCGAGACAAGCAGTCGGCATCAGAGTGCTTTCGCCCGGACTTGTAAACGACGGTGATGTCGAATGCTTGAAGTCTCAGACTCCATCGTGCGAGGCGACCTGAAGGATCCTTCAAGTTAGCTAGCCAACACAAGGCGTGGTGGTCGCTCACAACTATAAAGGGCGTGCCATAGAGGTAGGGGCGAAACTTTGATGTAGCCCAGATGATGGCGAGGCACTCCTTTTCTGTTGTGGAATAATTTGCTTCCGCCTTCGATAGCGACCGGCTAGCATAACTTACGACCCTTTCTAGTCCGTCAGTCCTCTGCACAAGCATGGCGCCGAGTCCTACGCTGCTTGCGTCGGTGTGGACTTCGGTATCGGCGTTTTCGTCGAAATGCCCAAGTACTGGTGGCGATTGCAGGCATCGCTTCAGTTATTCAAATGCTTCGACTTGCGGCGTCTCCCACTTGAACTCGACATCGGCCTTCGTGAGGTACGTCAGTGGCTCGGCGATCCGTGAAAAGTCCTTGACGAAGCGCCTATAATAGGCGCACAGTCCAAGAAATCTACGAACTGCCTTCTTGTCGGCGGGCGGAGGAAAGTTGGAGATGGCCGCAGTTTTCTGAGGGTCGGGGCGCACTCCAGACTTGTTGACACTAAACAAAAAAACACCCAGATGGGCGTTTTTCGCTTGTCCTCTAGCGCATTCCCATTTGTACATGTTTTTGCTCCCATGGAATGGGCGTACGATAAAACGCCCATTTAGGTGGGCATTCCTTCGGCATACTACGGGCGTACCGTAATATGCCCACTTTACCCCCCATTTGACTGGGAGGTTTTGCAGGCCACAATGGGAGTTTTATCATTTCCAAATGGGAGTATTTGCGCTGACATGAAGGCGGCATTTAGGGCGTCTTTTGGTATTAATTAGAGAGTTTATGGGTGGAATGAAAGGCGTTTTAGTTTACCTGGGGCGAGCACGAAGTGAAATGCTTGGTCGCGATGGGTCACGCGCTTACACAGCCCCCAACGGATCACCACAGGCCAAAATGTCGGACTCCGGCCACCAAAGCTCAAGGGAACGGGGCCGTCCGAGGAGCTGCCGCCCGAGCATGCGTTTGGCCAGCACTACCGCCGCTTGTAGCTATCGCCGGCGTCCGACACTTTAGCCTGCTGTATTCCGTCTGCCACTGCGTAAGCGCGGCGGCGTCCCGCCACGAAACATTTCGCCGCGTGCTCGCCACACGTGACACAATCGACGGCCCTGGGCATTGACGAAGTCACGCGCACACGTGGTCGAATGACGAATGAACCCGTCGCTGCACTTCTTCCACATCTTTTCCTTTCACTGATTGCAGAGCCCCTCTTGGCAAACCTTGTGCTGTCATGCAGTCGTCCTCGCGAAAATGCTAGTAATCGGCACTGCCTTCGAGGTCAGCAGGGGACTTTGAGAGCAGTTGCTACTCACTGAAAGGAAAAATACACGACACACACACTAAAGAGAACAAAATTTATTAGACACCAAATGTAACAAATATAATAAAATATGGTCTTTCTGTCAAATCAAAAGCATTCCTTGTACCATTAAAAACTGTCTGGATTAAAAAAAACTACATCGTAAACATGCCAGTCAATACTATTCTACATGTCCTAACAAATAAAATTGGAAACGAAAGAAATGATAATTTAAGAAATCTTATCTCGTCCCATATTGAACTATAAATACAGAACCATGTGTTTGAACTGTTACTTTGGGCAGACATTATACAATTTCGCAGCCTATATATATGTTGAGCTTGCAAGACTAAGCCACCCAAAATTAACAGTGGACTGTAGAATGAGGCTGACCAGTGGTGGTATTTTGCATGGACCAGCACAAAACATAAGATGATAAATACCTAAGTACTAAATTAAGAAATTGGGACTGATCACGCAAACGAGCAAAAAAATTTGGTTTGGTGATTGCGTTCCATTTTTTAGCAGGTTACTAAAGATTAAAAATTTATTTATAGTGTTTTAGGAGCCAAAACCATCATATGATTCTGAGACACGCCGTTGGAAGGGACTCTGGATTAAGTTGGACCACCTGGGATTCTTTAATGTATGTTTAAATCTAAGTACACAGGTGTTCTTGTATTTCGCTCCCATTGAAATGCGGCCGCCATGGCCGGGATTTGATCCTTGGTCTTTTTGTTTATGACTAGATTTGTGAAAGTTCCAAACAGGGTCCCCTATATACAGGGTGACCATTTTTAAGTTTTACAGAATTCTTAAAAATAACCTGTTGCAGATATCATAATTCTGGTCCTTAGCTGTATTAGTCAAGGACACGGACATTACTTTTACGACAAATCGTAGCACATATTCAGCTAATTAACAAAAATCCACTAATTCTCTTTTGAATTAAATACTTTACGGCCCATATTGCAATTTACGAATTGTAGCCGGTTAGTTTGCAAGGCATGTCCACTTGGAATGAATTTCCAGAATGACGCCAGTTTGGATATACGCCATCAAACTTGCCCTAAAAATGCACTGTTGATCAACTTACATTTTAAACAAAATTCTATCTTCTGCATTGAAGCACAAAAGTAACTAGAACGCCGATGTATTTTGTCCCACACTTTGGAAATAATATCTCGAAACTGATGTTATCCTGGAAATCCATTTTAAGTTTGCACGTCTTGCAAGCTCTCCGGCTACCATTTGTTAATTGCAATATGCGCTGTAAACTAATCAGTTAAGAAGTTAATTACTGAAATTTTCGTTAACTAATTGAATATGTGTTTCGATTTCTTGTGCTAGTAATCCGCCTCTTCAAATAGTCCAGCTCAAGGACAAGAATTATGCTGTATACCACCAGGCGACTTTTAAAAATTCCATAAAACTTAGAAACGATCACCCTGTGTATTTATTTTCTAATAGTGCATGAGTTGTGTTCTGCATGGACACTTTAGCATGGCTACCTTGTTTAGTTGAATATTGGGCAAGCAGTGGTTTTTTCATCTACCCAGTGCAAAATATTAAGCCAGCATTGTAACATGTTGCAAATGGAGTCACGAATAAGTACCTTCCCTGATCATATCCAACAGTAGCAACTTTAGATGAAATAAGTCGTGCTTTCTCATGTTCAAGTGCCTTGTTCTAAGATATTGTCACAGTATGTAATGTAACATATCAAACGTAACAATATCAAATCCTCCTTCTCACATTGGCCTCCCATCGTGTGATCCCCCAAGCTGAGGTCATTTGAAATTGCATTTAATTGCACTTGAAACAGCATATCGCTCTTATTTAAAAAGCACATCCTATTGCAGTCACCATCCAGATATAAAATACTTGTCTGCATCAAGCTGTGAAGCAGCAGCACATTTTCTGAGGAAAAAGCCTACCTCTTCTATTGAATTGGGCTGCGTACTCGGAACACTACTATGCAGTCGCAGACAGGACTGGTAGTGTAGCAACCGTAACAGTGTGAACTTACATAAAGGAGCAAAACTGCGTGAACTTCAAATCATTATTCTCTCTTAGGAACCATGCTTTCCAATTATAACATGGGGATAAAATAACTGGCAAGCAAATCTGCATTTCATTCAAGTAAATAACATACTATTCATGCTACCTTGCAGGGTGCACACTACATTGTGTGCACTACACGACCTTGCCACGAGTTGCTAATTATATTGGTGTAGTGTTGATCGAGAGTGGTAGAACGGGATATGTACGTACGCCTCAGGCTAGAGCACATGTTTCGACAAGGAGACTTGGCTGGTCGAACAAGGAATGTCTCAGGCTAAATCCATTTGTTCTCTTGTAAATATGTTGGCTTCAGCTTGTGACCTTTGTTGGCCAACTCTTGAACACTAATGTCGCAACCTTCCTGTTTGCCCTCGTTTTTTTCAGCCTATTGCTGCACACAGAAGCTGCATTTTCTTTTAAAAACATTCAATGAGGTCAAGGGCTTTGTGCATGGCAGTGTCTGCAAACAAATATTTTTTTTTCAATGAATGACAGTTTTGGTGCCTTTCTTGAGCATTCAATAGGGAAAAACCAAAAATTAAGCTAACAGACTGGCTATGCCAACAAGTAAGCATGAAACAGGGGAAATCAAGCTCTCTATGGATGTGGAGTGCCATTTCTTCATTTCACGCCACGCTTGGGGTCAGCAGGACTTCTTCCTAAAATTGAGAAAGTTATTGTAATGAAATACATACTAAAAGTATTCTGTTTATAATCTAAAAAAAGGCTATTTGGGCATTCATATTTAGGTGGGACCAGCGCCAAGTACAAAGTAAGGACTTATAGAAAATGACACACCGTGCTGAATGACAACTGATTTAATTTTACAACAGACAAACAGTCAAATACTCTGGAATGCTTGATAAAAGCCATAAAAACCTAAGAAGCAGGGAGTAGTTACACACAATAATGTATGTGCATGGAAAATGCACCTGGTCATTGGTTTGCAAACAAGTATGCCATTTCCTTATCAGTTCACAAAACAGGTCCTACACTGAAACATTTCTCCTTCAATTTGGCAATTCTGTGGGCTTTGATTATTGCTCGGATGAGTTGGTTGCTCTTCTTACTGCTATTAGAGTATGGTGAAGTGCAATAGACGGGACAAGGTGAGGCGAGACAGACGGGAGAAGCGCAACTGACAGCTGAACGTTTATTGGAAAATTTCGCTGCAGCAGGACATGCGCCCACGACACCTCGAAACCAGCAACAAACAGAGCAGGCGCAAAAAAAAAAACAAAGAAATACGGCAAAGATCGCTAACAACGCATTCACACTCTCTTATGAATGTGATGGTAATTGGGAAGGATGTGTATGTTGTCAACTGCGCACGACTGGCCCAAGAGGAATAAACAAGAAAACAGAAATAGAAGAACTAGCTGAGCTGTGGCTACCTATGAATCGCACTTCTTTGGTTAAAGTGCCCCCAAAGCCACAATAACACACTTTTGCACTGCAAGGCAAGATCCCACATTTCTCCTTATTTCAAACACCTAAAGTACTGTCGCAGCCTGTCGCTCAGGCACTGGTCAGTCTGTCCCAAGTAAACACGACCACAGTTTAACGAATCCTGTACACGACAGAATTAGCGCATTGGGCATACTGACACTCACGTTTCGTCATACAGTATTTCCTAATTTGACTACCCACGACGCATTTGCACAATTGTGCCGACTTGCATGGCACAAAAAACACAAGATCCACCCATACTTCCCTGCTGCTTTCCTTAAGTTGTGTGAAACCTGAGCAACACATCCACCCCCTCAAGGGGGCAACACTTATGTGCATAAGGTTTCACACAACTTGATGAAAGTCACAGTGAAGTATGGGGTGGTTCCTGTGTTTCCTGCACCATGCAAGTTGGCACAACTGTGCAAACGCGTTACGGGTAGTCGAGTAAGGAAATACTGTACGATGAACCACGAGTATCAGTATGTCCCATGCGCTACTTCTGTCATGTGCAGAATTCCTTCAAGCAGCGTTCGTGTTTACTTGGGACAGACTGGCCAGTACCTGAACGACAGGCTGCGACAGCCCTTCAGGTGTTTGAAATAAGAAGAGGTTGGATCTTGCCTTGGACTGCAAATGTTGCGGTTGCTATATGTAGTTGAAGAATGTGGAAGTTGTAGGCCATGGAAAAACAAAATTAGAATGCGAGCTTTTCGAAGCAGTGTTAATTGAAAATTATTTTCAATTCTGGATCTGGATACGTGCATCAGCGTGGCTTTGGTGGCACTTTAAACAAAGAAGCGCTATTCACAGGTAGCCACCAGCTAAGCTAGTTCTACTTCTGTTTCATTTTTGATGTCTCTTGTGCCAGTTGACAGAGTACACATGCTTCCCAATTATCACGTTTGAAGAAGAGATCGTGCACATGTTAGCAATTTTTGCCGCATTTTCTTGTTTTTTTGTGCCTGCTCTCTTTATTGTTGGTTTCGGGTATCTTGGGCACATGTGCGCATTGTCCTGGTGTAGCAAAGTTTTCCAATAAACGTTTACAGTTGTCAGTAGAGCTTCGCCCGTCTTTCTCACCTCACATTGTTCCATCTATTGCACTTCACCATACTCTAATATGCATCACCAACTGGCCAAAGTTCTACTCTTCTGAAGTTTTTACTGCTACTTCACACTTGTCAAAGTCAGGCCAGCAGCCATACTGCATACAATGTAGAGCTATATGAAGTGGCAGTTCATGTCATGGATTTATTCTGGCTTAATGGCATCACAGAAAGTAAACGAAGACAACGACAAGCAGGACACAAGTGCCTACTCTCAACTCTAGCTTTAATAAGAAAACAGAAATCGCAAATAACACGTGGTGATATGAAGTGACGTCATTCATTCAAAAACAATTTCTTCATCGAAAGTAACTGAGAATGAGTGATGCATTTGTCCTTTGCATTGTGAATCTGCCAAAGCTTAATTATCTTATGTACTCTCTGGTCATAAGTTCTGTTCAATGCAGAAGTTTGGGCTTGTTTGTAATAACAGAACTTGGACATCATAACAAGCAGGAAGGAACGCGAACACGAAGAAGAGATATAGACTAGCGCCCGCCCAGTCTGTGTCTCTTTGGGTCCGCATTCCGTTGTGCTTGTTATGATGTCCAAGTTCCATAATTTTAGGCTATAACGAGTTTTGTGGAACACAAGAATGAACCCACTTTTTTGCAGTATGTTGCATTGTGCGGATGAGATTTGTTAGGCACAAACCCGATTCACCCCAATCTCAAATTAATACAATATCTGTCTACACAATGTAGGCATAACAAGATGGCCATGGCCAACTGTACACAACCTCTGTTGCACAGTGCATCACCTCCTTCATATTGTGCCACACGCAACAACCAAATTGTTTTCCTGGCTGCAGTATTTTTTCTCACATCAGAGCAAATCTCTGTTCACAAGCTTCCTACAGAAAAAAAAGCATTTAGCCCATAGGGACCAAATGCGCTTTGCCCATGAAAAAGAAAAAAAGCATACGAAACAAGTGCGACCACTTTTTACTTGGCTCATCTCATTCATTATATTCCATCGTCATGCCTAATTCAGTTCACAGGCCCTTGTTAGGACGGTTTTGTGCTGTGACAAAAAAAGGCAGAAGTCAAAAATGAAGAAGGTTGGTTGTGGCTTATGGCATAATATGCATCTGGCAAACTAGGCCACAAGTGTTGTGTACAGTCTGCAGTCCTCAAAAGGTTGTGTGTACATTGGACAGATGGGATGCTGTATTAATGCGTGATTGGGAGAGCATGACTCATCTGTGTGAAACAACTTGCCCTCATGCATTGTGAAACACTAACAAATGTGGCGGCAGTACTGTGTTCAACAAAACTCACATTGTAGCCCCGCATCATGACTAGACAACATGCCAGGCAATTGTGGCTTCTGAAACACAAAAAGAATGACAAATGCATCAGTCATCTATCAGTTGCACTGCACAAAAAATTTTAATAGATAACATCGCATCATATCACAACTTGTTATTATATATTGTCTGTTTCTCGATTATAAAGCTTGAGGTGAGAGCTGAGGCTTGTGTCATGTGTGCACATCTTCGTTCACTTTTTGTGGTGCCATTACACCAGAATTGGGATAACCAAATGGCCACACGCTGTTTTTGTCACTTTATAGTGGTGCTCGCAAAGCGGGAAGACAATGCACATAATGCCACGCCATGTCAGCATGCCCACTCTTTGCACACGCAGCAGATTACCTCTAGAACAAGGTGCGCAGGCTGCATATGTGCTCAGCTGCACCGACAGCCATGTGCAGCGATGGCTGCACTAGAAAAGAGGACGCGCACACCAACTGCCCCCTTGGGCCCCTTTCAGGGCCCTGTTGAAAGCTAAGTTTGTAATTTCTTGTTTCTGTTATAGGCTAGTGCAAACAAATGAATTTGCCTCATTCCAATGAAGAAATTTTGTAGATTAGCTAGAAAATTTATGAAAGTATAGATTAATTATTTTTCACCTTTCTGTTGGAATATCGTACAAATGCATAAGCAATACTGATCACCTTGTTTCATGTAAGATTTTTTTACATGCTGAAAGAAAGGCATACATTTAAAAAATAAGCTTGGTTGCAACATGTGAAGGAATTGTGTCAAGTCACACAAAGGGCTGCTGAAATCAAAATATAGTCGCAACCTTCCTGTGACTGACTTTATCTAACACACTGAAAAGGAAAATGACCTTTTAAACAAGAGACTCAAAAAGAAGAAAAAAAAGCCACAGCACATTATTACAAGAACTACAGCGCAATAGCACCCAAGGACGACACAAAGAAATGACCAGGACAAGCGCTGAACTTACAAGTTTTATTGTAGCCAATTTCACATATATTTCATTACACAAACGTCATTAGCTGCACATGCATAGAAACACCATCTCTTTATCTGAGAGTTGTATCGATGGCATGCTAACACACCTTCCCCTCACTAGCCGGGAAATATTTCTGCTTCAATAATTTATCGAGTGAAGCACGATTTGCTTTTCATAATGACAGACGTGTTATGCAGGTCAGGTGAACAATCCTTACATGTTGAACAATGGCAAAGCAGGAAACCTTGAAAGTCTTTCCCTTCATGCGCGTTTTTCACATAGTTTCCATGCTCCCTAACACTTAACCTAACGTTGATGCATCTCCCAGATTGGCCAACATATACCTTTCCGCATCATAGAGAGATTTCGTAAACTACACCTTCTGCGCAATCAACAAAGGGTGGAGGGTGCCTATGCGTTGTGCCGCAGGCTTGCTGCTTTCTTACCTCTGGGTGGGTCATTGTGCAGAGCTTGGACAGCCTGTTAGGTGCGGTGAATACAACTTTTACGTTGTACCGCTGGGCCACCTTTTTCAGGTTGTGTGAAAGCTTATGAACATACAGTATCACCGCGCAGGTAGAAGGTAGCTGTGATACCGTATGTACACAAGTTTTCAGACAACCTGAAAAAGGTGGCCCAGCAGTACGACGTAAAAGTCGTATTCACCGCACCTAACAGGCTGTCCAAGCTCTGCACAATGACCGACCCAGAGGTAAGAAAGGAGCAAGCCTGCGGCACAACGCATAGGCACCCTTTGTTGATTGTGCAGAAGGTGTAGTCTACGAAATCCCTCTAAGATGCTGAAAGGTGTATGTTGGCCAAACTGGGGGATGCATCAATCTTAGGATAAGTGTTAAGGAGCATGTAAACTATGTGAAAAATGCACATGAAGGGAAAGACTCAAGGTTTCCTGGCTTTTCAATGTTTAACATGTAAGGATTGTTCACCGGACATACCTAACACGTCTGTCATTATGAAGAGCAAGTCGCGCTTCACTCGAGAAATTGTTGAAGCAGAACATATTGCCTGGCTAGAGGAAAGGTGTGTCAGCGTGCCATCGATACAACTCTCAGATAAAGAGATGGTATTTCTACGCATGTGCAGATAATGACGTCTGTGTTGGATAGTGCATATATATGTGAAATTCGCTACAATAAAACCTGTTGCAAGTTCAGCGCTTGTCCTGGTCATTTCTTTGTGTCGTCCTTGTGTTTTATTGCGCTGAAATTCTCGTAATAATGTACCAATGTGCCCAACTCGCCACGTTATTCATGTTTTAAGCGTTGTATGTGGGCGTCTTGGTTGCAAAATAACATAAATCTTGCATCCTATTCTGGTGCGTAGGGCATAAAAGGCTCTTAGCGGAGTCACCTGATGCTTTTATATAGGTTATTCAGTTCGCATGATCTTCCACAGAAGTAGCTGCAGGGACTTTTGCCGCAATAACAGTACTGTTCACAGTATTTGTCGCAGGGAGCGCGGCTTGCCACTTGAAGCAGTCGCAGATATTGATTGTCGACTGCGCCAAAATATGCAGCGGTCTGAGTAAAATCACTAACCAAAAGAAAAAGACATCAGTTGGGTTCAAGAAACGAGACAGTAACCCGAGAAATAGTTTAAGGCTCCAATACACAAACTGTCGCTCTTAAGAAATGGTGTTTCTCATAATATTTTAATACAGTCCCTAATTTAGTACAAGTTTTCGTATGATGTTTTGGTTTATTCTACACTACAATGATGTTGCTTGTTAGACACTGGTGTTTTGATGTGCACATTCTTTTGTATTTCTATAAAGACAACTGTTAAAAAAGATTTGCCTTTGTAACTAAAGTTTGGAGACAGTGCCTGTCAGCTCATATTTTAATCTGTTTTTCATTTCATGTGTGCAATTACACCAAATGTAAACTACAAAAATACCCGTACTCAGAATCACAAAGGTACACACCTGTGTAATGATTCTGCTGAGAACCTTGGAGTGGTCAGCCACACAATGCAGCACATGTAGAATGGCATCTTGAGTTAAAACAAAATAAAAGGAATTGTAAGATGCATATATAAAAATTTTATGCTGTGAGGCGTTTAGCATGTATACTAATTACGACATTTGCATGCAAAACAGTTTTGCAGAATAGTTAAGCAAGGTAAATCAATGTCTGGCCATGGGACTGTCAGCCAGTGCTACTCATGGCAATGGTGGCGTATATAGCATATCGTTTCAAGTGCAGCTTTTGCGGGGTACATGAATTCAAGAAAACTTAGGTTCACATAATACATGACACCTACAGTTAGAAGGACGTGTTACATCCAGCACCAAGGCCACGAGTGGCACTGCCTAACGCTTACAGGGCCAGACTTAGTACACACACAGAAATGTGCAACAAAGTGAACAGGAGGAAGAGCTGTTGCTTTAACTCAATAAAAGATTGCATGCATCATGCAGATGTGAATACAGCTCCCATCAGCAATGAGTTGTCCTTTGGTCCACTTCACTTCTGTTCTTTTTTTCTTTCCTTGTCTTCATTGTTTGTTGGTGCCATATGGTTGTGAGGAGCAGCTCAGTTCCTATTCTTGTTTTACTACATGGTGTAAAGTCATCCAAATGTGCTTAAGCCTCTTAAGAGTAAACTTCAACCATTTTGTTTGAACAATATTTTTCTCTTTGTTTCACACCTTAATGTACTGCTAAAAAATGCTAGACAATGCTATACAGAAAAACCTACATCCACACAATCACACATCTGAAGAAAACTGCACAGTCTACGACTTCAAGATGTGTACATACACACTTTATACATGTCTACAATGAAAATATAAGTTACTGTTCTAATATGCACACTTAGCATACTGCATAACAGTCAACTGGTTCCAAAATGTTTTTTTGTTATCACACATACGATGGCTCCAATTACAAATTTAATTCTGGCAGTGACTCAAGACACTCCCAAAAACTTCCTAATGCAATGAACGAGAATTTTCAAAGTTAGAGCAGCAGGACACAAATGAGGCAAATAGTTAAATAATCCTAAATAACGAACTGTTATTGTATATGATGGTAAAAGGCCATGCTCCTGAAACATCCGCACTGTTTATCATATAAGCACATTATTATATTTTTACTTACTTTCCTAAGGATTGCGCTCATGTGAAAATGTTTATACATAGCTGTGTTGTGTTATCACTTCTGTTTTCACAGTTGTATTAATGCTACTTTATGTGCATGCAAGCGTGCCAATACTACCTTAAGCTGAAGGCCCAACACTATGCTTACAAGGCACATGCATTTCATAATACCAAGCAGTGGACTTAGAGAATGAGCAACTGTATTAAAAAGTGTGGTTCTTTGGACACACATCAAATGACACTTGCCTGGAAAGCAAACACTTTGCTAAAATCATGACTTAATCCAATTGGTACTAAGCATAAAGCATCAATCAAGAAACTTGCATTTACCAGACACCCCTATAGACACTGGGACCTCTTTGGCTTCTTCACAATCTGGCACAATGTGCTTAAGCTGCCTGTAAACCCTGGAAAGTGTTCATGATACTTTTTTAAATAGATGGGAAAACTTGAGAAGGACCTAAAATTAGGGTCGGTGAAGCAAAGCAACTTTTTAAGAATTCCACTCTGTTTATATGCATATGTTCTATGAATACGACGGTGAAGGCAAATGATGTACTTGAACTGTGTTTTTAACCACGCAATACTAGAGAGCACAGTTTTGCAATAGTGTGATAGAGAACAATGATAATAATGCCACACAAAACAACGCAGTGAATATTTTTTAAAATTTGCACAAGGTTTTCGTCGTTATTCTGATGCACACATCTGCACACTGTGCACCAAGTCTTGCGTTTTTTTTTGTATTTGTCACATAGTAATTTACATGACACATTTGTCCTGAAATACGTCATGTTGGGCTCCTCCAGTATTCTTATTTTCTTACTGGAACACACATGCCTATATATGTGTTCTGTCCCATGGAACAGGTGTCACAGCATTCCCTCTAACTGAAGCCACAAAACTAGCCATTGCAGGTAAAAGATACAGGGTAAAAAAAACTAGGCAAGAGCATACCTAGGTCTTTGTTGCTGAAAAGGGGAACTTGGAAGGCGTCTGATGTCTGGCTATGAAGCTGCTTCATCCTCATAGCTGGCAATGAAACGGCTGTAGTCTTGAAACACAAGTGAAAAGTTAGACACAGCGATGTTACATAGAGCACACAACAGCTGGCCGCAAGTTAATATGGGGTTACTTCCGCTGCTACGCTGAGTTTTGTATGTTGTTCAGCTTACATTATTGGTAAACTACGCTTGCCAAAATCTAATATTTTAACAGGCTTTACTCTTTACAACTAAAGCCGTTACCCAACTCATGCCCCTATGCATTTAAGCCTATAAATGTTTACTGGTCACATAAACTGAATGGCTTCCAAGATAATTATTTCGGTCAAGAGGATGCATAATTAATGAGTGTCACTGACATTGAATACCAAGGTATTATCTCTTTTTACAATAGACAATGGCGGACCTAAAGCACATTTTGTCAGATTTGGGTTGATCAGCCAGCCATTCTTTTTTTAGCAGCAGCAGGAATTGTGTTAATATTACTCGTGCACAGTACGATCACACTGTCAAGTGTGATAAGATGCTGAGTTTGAAAGGGCGACTTTGTATGAATTTGGTATCTAGAAATAAAAACTGATTTGTACGCAATGGTGCAGCAGCAAAACAAACATTAAACAAGTCAAGGCATCCAGTGCACAGAGCGGGCAGTCGAATAATAACAGTGTACAATCGCCGACTATATAGATATTGCATAGTGCTTGCATGGGAGGCGTAGTCACTGCATCGGCAAATAACACAGCCACCGCGCTAGGTTCCCTTGACCTATCACCGCCAACGCTGTCGCGTAAATTAATGTTTGGTCAAGCCAACCGCATCGTTTTCTGCCCGCCAAGGGTCGAGTGACGGCGTATCCGGTAATGTGAACGGTAATCTAAAGAGTTTCTTCAAAACCAAAGTCGACGGGTGCTGGCTCACCAAGCTGCGCGGCTACGCGCAGCAATTGCGCACTGCGTGCACAATCAGCGGCGTGGGCGCAAAGAGACAGACGCCGGCCCGGAGCGTACCGGCAAATCTACACAGTGCGCGCTTAGAAAGCGACCTACTGCACACAACCGTAAGAGGGGATTGGCGGCACGTACGAGGCAGCTAGCAGATACCGCGCACAAAGAAGCGCCGAAGACCGGACACACGCGCATCGCAGTAACGAGTTGACACATTTTAAGGCCGCGGTTAGGCGGCGAAGCTTGGCGGCTTAGCTCACCCGGCACTGCACATAACTTCTCCGGTAGTGGCTTGCGCTTGGGGAAACGTCAAGAACGCTCATAGCCATCCAATTAACAGACCTCAAAGACATGGCAAAGTTCCTCATCATCTAAAATCATGTTCTCTCTAAGTACTCTCGCTCCACTCTAAGCACTCGCCTCGAATACGACAAAGCTCGCACAAACACGGTCATCGTGCAAGGCAAAGTTTGCAAAATGGTTCGGGACGGCCAACTGTTGCACTGAGGCCTTCAATAACTCGTATCAGCGCCTTTGAACACATATGTATACACAGAACGTGCAGCGGTCGTTGGAAATCACTTACCGTGGAGTCTTGGCTGTTCAAAACTGCGGGAGACACCAACGACGGCAGAACAATGCGCCGACGCTGGTGGTAATGGCTGCCGCTTGGTCGCTTCGAGCGCGCGCCCTCCGAAGACCCGTCGGCCCGGCGCTTGGATGGTTTAGGGTTTGGCGCGGCATTCTCTGCAGCGCCTTCAGCGCTAGCGCGGCTACTACAAACAGAAAAACAGCGCGGACGCACATTGCGCGGGATATTTCGAATCTGAGTGCAGAAATTCTACTGAAATTGTCGCTCGGGGTGATCGCTCGAGCCATGTTGGTCATGGCAGGCGGCCCCTGGCGGCTGAGTTGTTCATTTAGCTGTTTGGCTCGGGTTAGATATGGGCATATTCAGCACTCCCTATCTACCCAACGCCAGTTATTTTTTGAAAACCCCCATTTTACTACCGCAACATCCCCTTAATGTTCATCTGAATGAGGTCGAGGGTAAAATAAAGGTTCTAGCTTGTTTTACTCCATCTCGTGGGAGTACCTGTTTTGAGCTTGGGAGGAAAAAGGGCATGTCAGCTGTTAAAACGCCCATATGGGCTAATTTGTGTTTACAGTGTTGATGACGTGCCCCAAAAACAAAAGCTCCTGATATGCGATGCGGCACTTTTCTGCCTTTAACGTGAGTCCGGAGGTTTTGATTGCTTGAAGAACTGTTTTAAGGCTCCGCAGGTGTTCTTCGAAGCTTGAGGCAAACACAACGACGTCGTCCAAATAGACGAGGCAAGTCTGCCATTTCAAGCCTGCCAGTACTGTATATCCATGACGCGTTGGAAAGTCGCAGGTGCCGAGCAAAGACCAAACGAAATGACCTTGAACTCGAACAGTCCGTCTGGTGTTATAAAGGCATTCTTCTCCCGGTCCCTCTCGTCAACTTTGATTTGCCAGCAGCCGGTTTTGAGGTCCATCGACGAAAAATACTTCGCGTTGTAGTGTCGATACAAGGCGTCGTCAATTCGTGGGAGGGGGTATACGTCCTTCTTCGTGATCTTGTTGAGGCGACGATAATCGACGCAGAAACGTAGGGTTCCATCCTTCTTCTTCACTAACACCACGGGGGACGCCACGGACTCTTGGATGGCTGGATGATGTCGTCGCGTAGCTTTTCGTCGACTTGTTGCCTTATGGCCTCACGTTCGCGCGCCGAAACTCAGTACGGGCTCTGACGGATTGGGCGGACATATTCGTCGGTTATAATGCGGTGCTTGGCGACAGGGGTTTGTCGAACTTTTGACGGCGACGAGAAGCAGTCCTTGTATTGAAGGAGCAGAGCTTTTAGCTGTTCTTTCTTATGCCTGGGAAGTTCTGGTTGACGTCGATTGTTGGTCCAGATACTACAGTCGTCGTTGCAGGTGCACTAGAATCCGTGAAGGCGAAAGCATTGCTGGCTTGCACTATTTCGTCGATGTAGGCGACCGTGGTGCCTTTGTTAATGTCCTTGTATTCGTGGCTGAAGTTCGTGAGCATCACTCTTGCTTTCCCTTCGCGTAGCTCAGCTATGCCTCTAGCGACGCAAATTTCACGGTCAAACAGTAAGTGATGATCGCCCTCTATGACGCCTTCCATGTCTACAGGCACTTCGGTATTAACGGAAAATCATTACGCTGGAGCTCGGCGGAACGGCGACTTGTTCTTCTAGCACATTCAAGGCATGGTAACTGATGCTTGCATCCGGTGGTATCACGTTGTGCGTTGAAAGCGTTATCGACTTGGACCTTAAGTCAATGACTGCACCGTGTTGGTTTAGAAAGTCCGTGCCTAGGATGACATCCCTGGAGCAGTGCTGCAGGATTACGAAGCTCGCCGGGTAAGTGCGCTTGTTTACGTGACTCGCGCTGTGAAGACTCCAGCCGGCGTTATTAGGTGGCCTCCCGCTGTCCGGATATCGGGTCCTTGCCAGGCTGTTTTCACCTTCTTCAACTTGGCGGCGAACGGGCCACTGAAGACGGAATAGTACAAGCCCAACAATCTGGGACATCGACTACTGCGGCGAAGCCGACCCTGGGGCGATGCGGTTGGCGTAACTCATGGGAAGCATTTTTTAAAAATCGATTACTGAGCAATGGCTCGTTTTTCGCGATTTGCACTTTAGGCACTAAATCCTGACAACGTTCTCACGGTATATGTCGAGTGTAGTCTCATTCCACTGGCTAGATTTTTTTCCTGGGACACTTTTGTAGACCCATTGAAAATGCATGGGGTGATTTTTAAAATGTAGTTTGCAGAACAGTAAAAACTCATCCGCTAATTGCACTCTAGTGGCACATACTTTAGGTCTCTATATATATGTAGGTCCAATTTGGTTTTAATCCGCTGGCTCAATTTTTTTCCTGGGGCGCTTTTGTTTGGCTACTATGCGGCAAAGCATCTCTACAGGAGCAAAAGATTCGTTTGCCGTGGAATTTATGGGAAAGAGCTTGCGGACCATGTCAAAAATGGACACGAATGTGCAGCTATGATGCATATTTGCGCCATGACGTATAAGAAAAGATGATGGTATTAGATTCTGCAAGAAGGAGCGGGCTAAATGGCTTTATGGAGTGCCATCGAAGCGCGAAGCCTGGTTGCGCGCCCCCCTTTTTCTCAAGTTTCGGTGCATGGTAAAGTGTTTCATTTGGTATTTAGAAAGATAAGGTGCTTAGACAGATTTAGTATTAGGCAAAAATTCTGACACAAAAGGACATCGCCAAGTAGAGCACTTGTTACGTGTGTTTACGTGTTACTTGTTAGGTGTTTACCTAATTTGTTACATGTGTTAGGTGTGTTCAGTGCAATGTGCCGACAATGCGAAGGTTTGAATATTATCAGTGTAAAGACAAATTGAAAGGAAAAACTCATGATCTATAGTGCGCGTGACGGAACGAAATAAAGAGGAAAAGATAGTCCCCGTGTTACAGCGAAAATCAGCAGCTTCGTCTCGTTTAATAAACCATCCCGTTTTAGTTTTAAATGCATAAGCATTTCTATGCCTACCAAATGAGAAATTTGTCCGTCCGTCACGTAAGACGAATGCAATGGCTCATAACCACGTAAGGCAGAGGCTACAAGCGCTCAGCGAAGTGAAGCGAACAGCGCATACATTCATTCAGATCACCCATACACTACACAGAACAGCACACGTTTCAATAAAGAACAAGTGCAAAACAAGCATCCGAACCATGAATAAACATTGCATGCTCCCCCAGCAATTGTAGTGGTGGTTTTGTAACAGCTTAGCTGGACATCCAGGTTGATAAGGACCGATAATAGTTCGTAAGGGTCGGATCGTGTTCGATAAGGTTGATAACGACCGATGAGGGTTTATAAGGGTTTATGCTGGTCGAATCAAGTTTCATAACAATGATGATGACACCGGGCAGCGTGGGGATTACCAAGCGGCACAATGGTTGTACATACTTAGGCAACTCCCAGAGGAGTTTCTACGTGATTTCTTTTATCAGTTCGGAAGTATAGCTAAAATCATGCATGGCTGTTAAGTGTACGCAAATCTCGCACGTTATACGCGAAGGTAAGGTTGTGAAGGTTTTAGAAAGTGGAGCCGCAACCGCTGAACTACACCGGGTCAATTGTTGTAGGGCCTGCTGTGAGCCACACGATTGCTTAGCTGAGCAAATTGGTAATCTCTTGAGAATACTTCTCGGAGCCCCGCTTTGTCGGGAATATTTCCTCTCGCATGGTGACTCTTACAATGTCCTCGTAGCGCAGCAAAACACTGGTCTGACGATCGTTCGGACATGACTAACCTGATTCCGGGCTTTTAAATGCAGTCGCACCATATCGCTTGGAAATACGAAGGAAACATACGATGCGTTTGTTTCTCCACAAACTCAGTCGTACTGAAACAAGCTTCTAGTTTATGGCAGCGGTATTTCCCGTACACAACTTTTTTTATTATTGTGAAAGCAGTTATATGTACACTCCAGGCGCATTTACGCCGACGTCATCCACGTCGCCTTCGCTGTCGCCGCGATCTTCCGTGTGAAGTCCGACTGCGATAACATCGCGGCCGGATGCCGTATGTTGCCGGTGCGAGTGGAAGCGTGCCAGATTCATCTTAGAAGCCTGGTGGCTCGATCTCGAAGGTTATGAAAAACGGCGCACAACAATGCCTCAAGCAAGCACGTGTCGCTGTGTATTCTGTGTATTACACGGACAAACAGGTGCACGCAGAACATCAACTCACCACTCTCGGGTTGCACTAAATGCTGAAGAAATTAAACATTCACTGTTAAGATCACCGTGTACTATCGTCAGTCAAAGCAAAAAGCAGAGAAAGCTTCGCTTACTCTGCTTACCACACTGAGTCGGATCCACATAATTTTATTGCGATTGCAAATATATGGACACTCCAGGCACATTTCCGCCGTCGTCGTCGACGTGATGTTTCGTATAATGTCCAAGTGCGATAACATCGTGGCCGCGCGCCGTATGGTGTGGGTAAAGTGAAATCGTGAGAGGGTGAGCAAAGAATGGTTGCTCAGTCTCGCGTGCGCAAGGGAGGAAGGCGGGGAGAAAGCGCTCCGTCTTCCATCGCTCACAAGGCCGCAGGGAAAGTGGGGGACGTTTTACTCCCGTGGCGGCTACGTATGGCGCGGCTGAGCGCGGCCGCGCGGCCCCGATCTAGAAAGCGATCTGCGCTGGGTACAAAGTCTAGGCGGGCCGATGGCTGGGACCCTATTACGTAAAACTATTCCAATCTGTTTTCCTTCTAATCACCCGATGTCCAATTTACGTAACCGCCAACGCAAGCATCGGGCGGTGACTCGCAGCGTTGTTTGAGAAGGCTATTGAAACGCTCTCCTATTTTATAGGAGGTCACATGTTGTTTGCTTTCAAAAGGAATAGCATTGCCTAACTTAACATATACTTATTACCTGATTGGCTGACCAAGGGCGATGAGCACGCAGAAGTGGAGGAGGTAACGTGGGGTCGGGCTAGCGCAGTGAAAGTAGATAACCTGATGAGCAGGGTGTTGCCGGCGTCTGCGTTTGCCCTGCTTCTTCTTACTTAGCTTTCGGTGTCTGCTATAAAATCACGTCGGCGTGCAACGGAAACGTAACAATGCAGCTAAAACGAATCTTCAGTGAAGAAAATTTGACATAGCGATGTCGTTTACGTGCTGAAAGGACTCGACAACCATATAATGTCACGCAGAATTTTTGATATAGGCAAATTAATCCATTCTCCACGGCAGCTCCGACTAGCCAGTGCCAAAGCGATCGGCGGGTACCCACCTTCTATTGATGTCGGAACGGGGCAGCGTCCGGCTATTAAAAAAAATTAAGTTTTGATCGGCGTAATACTGCATCTTAAGTGCGTACACGCCACTTTGACGCAGTGATTTTTCACGGTTTTTGTACGTGAGGTGACAGACAGGCGAAGTGGGCGCGGCCCGAAAACCTTTGACCAATTGCGGATGGCTGATGGTAAAAAGGTATAGAACCGAAAAATAATATTTTTCTGTTGTTCGTTCTCACATGCATAATTAGTGTGCACACGGAATGAGTAGCTCTCGGGGTTTTTTAACAGCCGAGCTGTTTAAGCCGAGCGTTAGTCCGTAACCTGCGAACAGAAATTGTGGGCCGATCCTGGCGGTAGTGCAGAAAGGGTCCAAACGCAATGACACATACCTCTGTGAACTGGCGAAGCTGAGCCTGGATAAGTCTAGCTAAGCATGGTTGGGACTACTTAAGCAGAGTCTTATCGATAGACAATCGATAGTCAACCAGCAGCTAATCGATAATCGATAAATGATCAATAAATTCCGGAAAATGCTGGGAATGACTTGGTAGTGCTTAGCCTAGTCCAAAAGCCATGCCAAGCTAGGTGCCCATCAGCTCCGCTTTCTCTGTAGCATTGTGCCTCCTGTGCAAGCTACGCTAATATTTTTCCTTTACGTTGCGTGAAAGACAAGTGAAGTTGGGCAACCATGGAGGCCTGATTGCAAAAATAGAATAGAAGCAGTTTGGAATAGCTTTTCGTTAAAGTGCCCCTGATGCCTTCGTGTGTGGTGTATTCTCGGCGCAATTAGTTATCGTTGCAGCTAGAAGTAGCACGATGGACAATTCGCTCGCTGTTGCTGCCACTCTCCCCTACGCCATCGTTTTGACAGCGAGTGTCCGCGCTTATCGAGAGAGATGTGCTCGTTTGTGATTGTGGGCGCGTGACAACGTGCAGGTTAATTTAGTTAGTAAGCGAATGTTTACAGCCGTTTATGCAGCTGACAAAACGACTAACCTTAGTTTGCACAGCTGTCTAATAAATTTCTGTCGCAATGAGTGATTCGCCTGTTGGGCGAAATTGACCTTATTGTTAATATTATTGTAGTTAATATTATTATTACTTATTACGCTCAAGCCAGGCGCAATACACGTACAAGTTTCGAAACAGGCGCAGTTCTGTCTTCTTGCGACTGAGTGCCGATAATTTTTTTCGAGCAAATGGGGCACAGCGTGTCGTTTACAAAAAGCAGCTTGGTGTCTGCCACTGCGGATACGGTGGCATAGACATGTTTTAAATCCGGTTTTCTATTGGATGCCGCATATCAGCACGCAGAAAGAGAATTTCGGGTGGTGGGTCGATTCCTTGTTGGAAAAATGGATATATTCTCTCGCGCAAGCCGTTGCTTTAAACGTGAATCCAAAGTACAAGTGCCCAAAAATGGTGGTATTAGGTAGTGTGCGCTCTTTCCTGTCTCTTGTTGTTTTCTTCCTGTTTGTTTTGGGCAGTGTCTCAATACATTAACATAAGGTCACTGTCTCGTTCGACGGAAACACCTAAACATTTTTGCAGTAGGTAGAGTCATCTGCGTTCGGCGTTCTTGAAAGTAGTCCCCTTCCGAGGTGATCAAAAAGCACAGTGCTACTTCATCTTTCTTTTCCTTTTATTAAAGGTGCGACATTTAACGGTAGTGCGCGAAGGCGAGTATTACAAGCTTTTGCGTTGTAGTCGTTTTTTATTCAAAGTTGCACACGTGGCTCCACTATCGTGCGGCCGAGACGTGGACTGTCAGAGTATGGTCATTTGTCGGACAATGCCAGGACTACTACTTTTGTTTTCTCGCCAAAAAAACGTCCAACCCCCCTAGTCGGTCAAATAACAGTCATAACCTTACCACTAACAGGACAAATTGGCTTTGTGCTTTTGAAAGCGGATAGTGACAGTCTATCAACTCTTTGTCTTTGGATCTTAGCACTTGCTTTCTTTCAAGCCCATACTGCCCTAGAAAAAAGTCGGCAGAATTTTTTTTTCTGGTTACAATAAGCATTATCAATAGGAAGTTAACATTTTCGACAGTATTCGTCTTCTACCGCAGTGCGACGTGTGTGGCGGCGTTGTGTAGAGATTTGGGGAAAAAAACGGTCAAATACGATATTGAGCAGCTGACTGCTGCACTCTCGTTAAATGCTAAAGGCTTTTTGGGTGGCATGACACCATTTACACACCCTTACGTTGTCATTTTCTTGGCACATGAAAAATTTGTGCTCTTCAAATGAATGTTCTATGGTGTAAGTGCTGCATTGTTTTGCTTCTTTTATTTAATGTACTAAGCTTGAAAATGCCGCTAGTCAGACATAATAGAGCACGGAGAAAAGACCCAACTGCACGCGGCATAGTCTTATCCTTACAATAAATTCTCTAACGAGACAGATCATGAATCCAACTACAAAATGACATCTCGCACCAAAGCAATGTGGGAAAAACCACTAGGAAACACTAAGTTCGACAATCTTATTGTTAACAGGTGATTCAAGGGTGACGCAAGACGACAACTGTTGCATACGACGGCGTGCATACGACTAGACCATCAATAGAATAACATGACTTTAGTGAACCAAGAACCAATATGCAGGCCATGCGGTAAAACTTTATTATAGGAACACATTTTCAGCATTGTTCGTACAACTCAACGCTTGAAGCCTGTGTATATATTTGCTGTGGTGCGTATATGTTTTATTGCTGCATGGCCCACTTTGGTTATGACTCTGCGTAACACCGTGACTAAATTTCGCCTCATAGCACGCACATTTAAGCCTTCTTGAAAACAGAACCAGGACGATTCAGTCACTGGAACAGCCTTTCATTTATTTATCATACAGTCCCATATTCGCTCGAGGAGGATTATAACGGGGAGCATGTATACACGCATTAAAACTTTTTTCAAGGTAACATTATAAGAAGTGATACCCAAACCAAACAAGATCTAAAACAGAGTAACAAAGCACCAGGGGCCGAAATCACAAAGCTTTTCGATCGTAAGTGCTGCACCACGATTGGCTGACACCTGCTTCTGCGAACAGTTTTAGCGTGATAACGTTTTTGTGAATCCGGCCCCAGTATGTAGCATACAAAAAATTATGGTGAGGCATTAAAAAGAAAATAAAAGAAAAGCCTCGTAGTTACCATGAGCCTAAAAGAAAAAGATTTTGAAATTAAAGGCGTGTAAAATTGTTATACATTACCAGGAATTTGGGACATCGAGGAACAGCGCCTCTAGCGGCCGCCTCTGAAAACATACGCGTTTTCTACGGGAGAGCGTCGTTCTTTTCCAAATGACTAATCATAGAAGCCATGTTTTAAAATATTCCCGTGGAAATAGGCTCTTGGCGCTTAGCCCGAAATAACATGCAAGTGGTACCATTACTTACGGCAGAAAACTCGTTCCAAATTGCGGGCGAAGTTTCAGTTATGGGGGTCTATTGAAAATTCTAAATTTCGGAGGCTTTTTTGGCCAGTAAAAAGCAATTTGCGATGAACCCATTGCATTGACTGACGTATTCCTGGGGATTTATCAACTTTAATGATTTATCAACTTCAATGAATCAGCTTTCAGCTAGTTGCAGCAGCAGCTCTTGAAATGGCAAAGTTACTCCAAAATCGCAGTTTTCATAACAAGGTCGCGGAATTTAGGGCTCTGTTATACTCCGACGTAACGTCGACGCGCGCGCACGCTGGGCACAGCGACGCTACGCTAGCAAAACGCGAGCACTCTATACTCTGACGCGCGGCGCGACCGACGCGACCAGCGTCCGTCGGCGCGGCCCGGCGGCAGCCGGCGCGAAATGCAGCATGCTGCATTTCGCGCCGACGACGTTACCCAGACTACACCGCGTCCGTGTTTCTTTCCACGCGGCGCTCACTTTCCGCGCGGCGCTCTGCTCTACTGAGCATGCGCTGTTTTGGCTGCGGCCGCTACGTCGGGCCGCGTCGCGTTGGACTATAGGGCAGGCGGATTTGCGCCTGGCGGGGCCTCGCCGACGTGACGCGACGAAACGAACGCCGGCGCGCGCGCGCGTTGTGAACGTCGGAGTATAACAGAGCCTTTATTGTGGTACATATATAAACCTAGTTTTCGCCAACAGCAGCGCTTCGAAGCGGTAGCCGAGCGTGTTGAGCGACAACAGATCAAGATCACTGATAGCCACGATCGTGAGCTCGCAGGTTCGAAGCCAGCTGTGCCGCGCTTCTTCTTATCACTTTGTCCCTGCTTAGTTTGGCAGTTTTCCACCCGATGGCATATTCCGAAATGGAGGACATTTGGTTACGGTTCTTGTTTAGTTTCTTTCTACTGTACCAACGTCTTCCTAAAAAATTGCTGGCTGGTTTAGAGAACATGCGAACGTGTTTCCAATCATCTTTTGCACTTTAGGTATATTGCATTTTGGAAAATAAACCCAGGTAACGTGTTTTGAAAGTACATTTCTTTCTTAAGGTGAATATTTATGAAGACATTACTAAAAAATGTTTCGCCTTTTCAGCTACGTCTTGGGAAAGGCGTGTTTTGTGCAACTCTTGTGCGGCTTGAAACGTGCCACAAAAATAAATAGCGCCCAGTGTGTGCAATTAAAAGACACAGAAGTAGAAAAGTTGGCTGCAGCCCCAGACGTAGTATTTTTACTAAGGAATGCAGTTGAAGCTATTTGACTGAGTGTATTTGCATTATATCAAAGCAGAATTGTTGCGTATACCTGACCTTCAGTGCAAATGAACGATATCCGAATTATTGCACAAGCGTGTTTGCTTAGTATAAACCAGTACCTCGAAACATAAACATTCTACCCTCAATATGCAGCGCACGTGTCCTATCATTTGCACGATTCCCATATACCTTCACAAAATTCCAGAAATACTAAAAGTCTTCATATCCTTTTACCACAACTTACGCAGAGGAGTATTGGAAATTATGCGAAAAGACTCTGGGACGTGTTAATGTAGCCTGTCATATAAAAATATAGAACGACTCCAATCACAGACCACACCCTTTTTGAACTATGCCCACAAAGTTGTGCAAGAAAACACTGTTTTCGGCTACAATTACCGAAGTTGCCATATAGCATTCTGCTGTTCTGTTCTTGACTAACTCTATTGCTGAATCAGGTCACAGCACCATGATATGATTACTGGTACAATTCTTTAGTAATTATGTGCGAATATTCTCCTACCCTAAATTTAACGTGTTTGAATAACTGATGAAACATGAGAAAGGACCGTGACGGTTTGCAGAAATGTTCCTTTATTATAATTGTTTATGACCCATATCGGTACGGTCGTTTTGTCATGATCACGCCAGCTTGCACTGAGCATCATTTATCATTTTGTCTACTGCCTATAAATAAAATACAAAAGTGTCGTTCCTTGTGTGTGAGTAGCACAATAGCAGCATAACCTTTCATATGGTCCCACTAAGCCAAACCTTCCATTTTCCGCCATGGTGCCACAGGACACGTCAATTTCACACTTGATTTTCGCCCTTTCAGTTTCCTAGAAAGCATAGGGAGGTACAAAAGACGAACAGGCAAAATTTTGAAGTAGTCCTGAGATTTGAGTAAAATTTAATTGGCAATGTTATTATCCTTTATTTGTTTACAAATTTATCACACCTCATTGGTGATAATAATGACACTACATAGTAGTTCAGTTCTTATACTTAATACATCATGTCTGAGATGGCTGTCCTGAAAATTAACCAGGTGTAAGCATTGCATGACGTTGCCTGGAAGGCCATTCATTAAAAAATATGTGCAGAATAAAGAAAATACAGGTGATCAATGGCACAGTCACCGTCAAAAGTTTACGCGGCCGAGATTCTGCGAATAAGTTCATTTTCAACGCAGCTACGCCCACAGCCAGTAAAAGTATGCAAAACTTTTGTTTACTCTAGACTAGTATACGCTGTAAATCCGAATGCCACGATGCGTGCCTCGGGCGTAGAAATATAATATTTTTTCAGCTTGAGGCATGCGAAAGCTTTGGACGCTTACTATACGTTCTGAAGGCCAGGCTGCTTTTTAGCTTATACGTGATGACAAGCGCCGATCTCTTGATGATGGAATATTAGAGTGTAGAATTGTAGAACTTGTGCAAGGTCAGGTGACTTCACGACGCAAACCTAGTGATAGAAGCTCAGCATGCTTTTTGTTTATTAACACTGATGATAAATGAATAGTCAGAGTAAATTAATGTTACTGCCCGTTTCTGGACAGACTCGAGTGTAATGCATACGTTCTATATCACTGAAGGTTCCATGCTAATTCCATACAGGGCATTCATATTCTAATTTTGGCCTGTCTTACGCCTACCGAATCTTTAGCAATGAGAAGAGGTAGGCAATTGCTTCTTGGGATGTAGCCGAGGCCATGGTAGATGTGATTAGTAATGCGGTATAGGTGAGTAGGCTGAAGGGATTACATGAAGTACGCCAACGTACCTAGGTTATGTCACGGTGGAAATTACAGAGCCCTTTATTGTATATATGTTGAAGTCATGTGAGAGTGTCTCTGCTAAAAAGTTATAAGTTTAATATCACGACTGAATAGCCTTCGGTTAAGCTGTTGGTAAAAACACTCTGTACGAAGTTCAATTGTGGTTTAAACTTCAACGTTATCAGCGTTTCCAAAAGAAAGCGACTACAAGTCCATCTTTCTCGGGCGTTTATTTCACCTAGGGTACCACTGCCTGACTCGTGACCTTTATATATTAAAATCTGCCCCGATGACGTTAGTTACGTTGCGGAAAAAATAAATACCCTTTCTAAAGAATGAACCATCACAGCTTCCCGACAAAGCGCGGTACGTTGGCGCAAGTCGTCATGTGTGATCACGATAAGAACGACCACCCGTCGTTAAAAATGACTTGTCACTCCCCGGTTTTTCTTTTTTTTTGTCAAGGACGCGACTAACCCGTAGAAGGGTAATCCCGACTTTGGCATGATGCTTGCGAATTTTGTGGTTCCGGACGAGCGCGTTCTTTGTGTATAATTCAGGCGCCTGGCATCGAAAGGCTTACACCTTTAAACAGCGAAAGGCTTTCACAGTCACTTCGGTAGCTCCACGGAAAACGCGGACAATCAGTCCACTTTCAGCATCAGCGCTCTGACCCAAGACACATATTTGCGAGAAAGGAGCTCCATTATTACCCATAGCGAGAAATGTATCCACAAATTACACCTCACTATACCGATGTGTTTATGAGCCGCACTCTGGTGCCTGTATTCTGTATTATGACAAAAAATATAGTTTCTGCAGTGTCAGTAGCCTAAACGTAACACAGGAAATTGAAGTCATCACAAAGACTGTCATATGTCATAAATTGCAAGAAAAAAAACTAAAACTGTACTTCATAATACTCGCAATGCAAACTTTGATGCATGTGATTCATTTCAATTTCCTATCTGTTCCGACCCGCCGTGGTTTCTGAGTGGCTATGGTGTTGGGTTGCTGAGCACGAGGTCGCGGGATCGAATCCCGGCCACGGCGGCCGCATCTCGATGGGGGCGAAATGTGAAAACAGCCGTGTATTTAGATTTAGGTGCACGGTAAAGAACCACAGGTGTTACAAATTATTCCGGAGTCCCTAACGACGGTGTGCCTGATAATCAGATCGTGGTTTTGGCACGTAAAAGCCGATAATTTAATTAAAATTTTGAAACCTAGATGTTGCTAATCGTAGTGTTTAGGAGAAATAAACATGCACTCTTAGCGCGCGCAGAAACTTCGCCGGTTTCTAGCGAGGAGAGCTTCGCGCCGTGATGCAGCAGACCCCTTCAAGCATTGACAGTGCAGCATGCTGCCGGCCAAAATATACATGTGGTGGGGTGAAACTCGGATGTGGCAGGGGCTGCCGTTGCAACGCGAGGATAATTGGATGTGACGGACGTTCGTGCCGAAGATTAAAAAGATTGTTGATATTAAAGCGACAGCTGTGCACTATGACGTAGTCAAACATGGCGGGTTTTATTGGTGGATCATGAACGCTATCACAGAGAAGGTTTACTGCAAAGCGTTATATGGCGGGCGGAGGCGCGGTGGGGTTTAAAGCGATAGCCCTGTGGCGGCCCATGGGCAAAAAAAATTGTACCTTAAGTATCCTTACGTGATTTGAATGCGAAAGCATTATGACTCCTCTTAGTCATTACCAATAAAGAGTTCTTAAGTATTACAACCTGTTTGCGATCCTTCCTTCGCTTTCTTGTCTCTGCGTTCATTAATCACCAGACCACAACCATTCAGAACTCATCGCCAAGTAGGTACGAGTTGATATGGTGATCCACTTTAATCCACCTTAACCAAATTTAATTCATTGTAATTTAGTTTACTTCACCTTAATTCACCCTTCTCTAACTTGTAACTTTATTTCACTTCACTGTTTTCACCTTAAATCACAATAACTACCCATAATTACTACTAATTAACGTCGTCATACCATTTACTATCTTCTCTATTACTACTGATTTCATTCAAGACGCTGATGAAGTCACATTGACTTTTGATACCACTAGTTGTGGATGACACCGGCTTTTCTGCCTCATGGCTCATGTAATGCTTTCGCATTAATGACTACTGTAGACGACAACGGTCCGTCTGTACGGCGCAGAGTAAATAGCTTTCCCACTTTCATTGCGATTTGCGCAGCCCCGGTGCGCGGCGTCCCGTCATGCTCAGAGTTGCTGCAGATAGTTCTTGCGCGGCGACGAGGGGGAGCGTGTATACTGCTCGAGTGCACGCGATAGGAGTGAGACCGCTGCTGCGGCCTAAGCGGCCAGATGTTCTTCCTGACGCCGTGGTGGGAACGCGCCTTCGCCGATACGGATGGCACAAGAGCTGAAACAAGTGGTATACCGGCGTTGTTTCCGCCATTTTCTTTGCTCTGTGCCGAGTAGAACGACTTATATTACTTGTCACGGCGTGACGACGTTCGGCCAATGGCGGTGCCGGTGGCGCGAGGAAAAGAGAGGCCCTGCGTATTGAGGGGCACTATCCATCACCAGTACACGGGAGCCCAAGTGCAGAGTCCACTAAAGTTTGCTTAAGCGATTTAATAGTGGAGATGTGGTTCATGGTAAATGAAAAAAAATAATCACGATAAGTCAGCCAAAGAATGTTGATTCCACTGTCAATCTGCATCAAATCGACAAATTTAACACATGAACACTTTTCTATAACCGCAATGGAACATTCGCATCACTTATGCTAAAACACTGCGTTGGATCTCATGTAAAGCTGTCAGTGTTGTGGTACTTCCTCTATAATAATTATTTATTAATAATGTAATAGTAGTAGCAGTAGGGGTAGTAGTAGCAGTAGTAGCACTGATGGGACTTCAGACCCCCCCCCCCGAAATTATTTCGTGCTGGCATGAACCGCCGACCAGAACAACCACCGGCGCCGGGCATAATTCTGGATTTTGTCCACAATGTCCTTTTCACGCTCGAAAACAGATTTCGGCACGCACATTGCGAACTCGGGCTGGATTTCGTCGCAACGCCCTTGGCACCTGGACTAGCATAACGCAAGGAGCCCCATCCGAGCACAAACTTTCAAGGGTTTTTCGATAGCGAGCGGGCGCGTTGCGGCATTTCGCAGCGGCCGCGGAATCTACGGAGCGCATGGAATTCAATTCCGAAACTTTATGGGTATAAAGTTATCATAAACTTATGACGCGAAAGGTGCACTGACATTTCCAAAGGCGTGCTTTAGATTTTCAATTCTGGAACTTTATGGGTTTAATGTTCTTATAAACTTAAGCTAACATGCGCGCACTGTAGCCCTCGTGCCCAAGCCTTTTCAGAAATGGAAGGCCGCGCTCGCAATCTTCCACACACACGAAAATACTAAATATGACCGTGACTGCCAGCTGGCAGCTGATAATTTTCTACAAACATTTTCAGGAAGGGCGCCCGATGTGATCAATCAGCTGGACCAGGGCAGGCAAAGTGAAATAAGAGAACACAGAAGAAAGTTAACGGCCTATTTCTGAGGCGGTTCTTTTTTGCGGACGACAAGGTCTGGCTCTCCGTGGCCATAGGGACAGTGGTCCTATGGATTTAAGCAAATCCCCTCTGAAAATATTGGTATTTTCAGAGCGCTTCTTCATTTGCGAGCTGATTGTGGAGCTAGATATCTGAAGAACCATTTGGATGTTGCCCCAGTAATACCTCGCGTTTGAGCCGAGATGTACAAAACCAAATTATAGAAATTTGTGGTGAAATTATCAAAGAAAGCCTAGATGCAAAAGTAAATAGTGCAGGCCACTTCTCCATATTTGCTGACGAAACGACGGATATTTCCGGTATCCAACAGTTTACTGTTCGTGCAAGGTACCTAAACAAGGATGCCAACGACATCGAAGGAGTACTTTTAGGTTTTAGCACCGGAAAAGATGCCCTCTCTCATTGCGACTGCAGGTTCTATGTAAATGTGTAGAAACGGGTTCAGATTCTAGCCACCGTTCCAGTGACCACTTCAAGCGCAGATAGTATATTTTTAACATGACATTAGAAAAACTACTTGCGCTCCACAATGTCTGAAGAACACATGGTTAGGCAGGCAAAGTAAAATACGAGAAAACAGAAGAAAGTTAACGGCCTATTTTTGAGGCGGTTCTTTTTTGCGGACGACAAGGTCTGGCTCGACAAGGATGCCGACGTCCACAGAGACGTCGGCATCAACGTGTCCGAAGTCATTGGCCGCTTCACTAAACTTCCCCGCCGAGTGAAGTTTGTCCTTTAGATAGGGAAGCGGCAAAAATGAATTCAAGTAAAGGTTCTGTTCCTTCAGGTCCATAAACGCGTAATTATGAAAACGTATGACGGTTCATTAGTTTGTAAAACCGCAGAAATAATCGCCGTTTATTCAAACAGGTAGCATCATGATCAAAGTTATCGTGTGAAAACGAAAACTACGAGGACATCATTAACGAATTTTTACCGACCTTCTTTATTGAAAGCCGGCCCTCGCGGCGCTTCCCAACAAACACACTCGGATATTGGGTAGTTTAACTTGCCGCATCATCTGTGGGTTTCGTTTGGTCATTTCTTTCCTTTTTAGTTACCCGATTTTACTTCTTTTTTGAACCGAAGCAATACCCTTCCTTAATTTTGGGCGCAGAAAATTTGTCGCCGCTCTGCAGGCAGTTAAATTACACACTTTCGTACTGATTTATGCATTGTTCCTCTATTATCTACCCATATGGCGCTGTCGCGACCGCCGCATGGCCCAAGTACATATCACGAGTTCCTTTCAGACATAGCGCAAAAAAGTACGCACAACACACACGAAGACACGACAGACGTGGACGAGCGCTACTACCAACCGTTTATTTCAGTCAACAAACCCTCCGATTTATAAGGTGAACCACGTACACCAGTGTCACGCCCCTTTCCCATGCGAGGTGATAAAAAGAAATCTAAAAAAGTTAACAGTACTATGTCCCTGAGGTAACAGAGTTCAAATAGTTCAGTTCGGCACTGTGCAAAAGAATTGACGCTTCGCTTATACAAATATCTGAGTTCTTGTGGATGTAGAATTATGCTTCTAGAGCCACTCGAGCCGTGTAGTTTGTTGATTTGCCTAGGATAGTGGTCTCATAAAATCGTGCCTAACCACACGTAAAACCACACGTAATGATGTGGGCAACCAAATGTGCATACTTGTCCTTTTTTTTCTTAACTTTTAGCGCATGCTCCCTGAGCCGGTCGTTTATGCACCGTTCGGTTTGGCCGATGTACACCTTCCCGCACAACAAGGGGACGGAGTATACCACTCCTGTCGCACACCCCACGAAGCGGCTATCTTGGCTTGTTTGGCAACCTTCTTTCCTGTCACCGCAAATTCGAGGGCAGAGCCTGGATAGCTTATTAGGAGCCGTGAAGACCACAGGAATACGATGCCTGCTCGCGACCTTCTTCAGGTTGTGCGAGACCTGATGCATATAAGGCATGGCTACGGGTCTCGCCATCCATCGCTGGGTCTCAGCTCTTTCCACTCCAGCTCTGTTCTTTACCCTCTGCAGGATCTAGACTCGGCCACCGCAACAACAAGCAACTCAGGGAATCCCGCTGCTAATCTGATTGGGAAAGCTTTGCTGCATTGAATGCGGGCATGACTTACGGAGCGCAGCATCCAGACATTGTAATGCGATGCCCCTTTTTACTATTTTAGAGTGGGCAGAGTAAAAAGGCAGGAGACACTTCTTAACCCGTGGGAGGTACTCTCAGCAAACATGGCCTACACTAAATTTTAGCCTGAGATCCAGGAATTGTAACCCCTCAGTTCCAAGCAATTCATGAGTGAAACTCAAACCCTGCCCAGCTTGAATAAAAACATCTAAAATACTCCCAAGGGCAGTGAAACCGTCCTCTTTCTTTACAAGAATTAAAAAGTCATCGACGTACCGAAGCACTTTGAATACCTTCCCCCCAGTAAAAGCCAAATCAAGCGCACTGTCAATTATGTCGCATAGAATCGGAGCCACGCAAGACCCAATACACATTCCTCTGCGTTGCAGAAAATGCTGATCATTAAAAGCAATAAATGTTACACTAAGATAAAATTCTAAAAGCGTTAAATTATGAACCGACAAGCAAGCGGAGTTTTGGAAATCGCATTCGCCACTCTGTTCAATGCACTTCCTAACAGCAACTAAAAGCTCATCTTGAGGTACTGAATAAAACAAGTCCTCAACGTGCACAGACAAGCCATAATCTGTACTCTCGTTGTGTTGCACATATTCAGCGACTTCTTCAGATTTCCTCACGCGGAAAGGATCAACAACCGTGAGTTACTTAAGGCTCTTTAGTAAAAACTGACTAACCTTCTTTTGCCAAGCCCCACCCCCTTCGCTCACAATGGTTCTGAAAAGGACATCTACCTTATGTGTTTTTGCAGAAAAGAAAACCTTCAGACTGTTCCCCTTACTATTTCTAATAGCACTAGCACGAACATTCAATTCCAAGTCCTTACAAAATTTGATGACCTTAGTCTTAACCCTCACTGCACTTTTTTTAAACAGCCACAAATTTCTTGTCCACTGCCGCTTGGGTTTTTTCATTGAACATGCCTTTCGGCATCACAACAAATCCACCTTCCTTGTCAGCTTCTAGGAGAACCAAACTATTCTGCCAAACTGAAAGTAACTATGTTAGACCAACTAGCCCAACAGGCGGTCCTTCTGGAACATATCACGATTTCTGCGATCATAGTTTTGTTCTTGCCGGGATCGTCTGTCTTTCTATGCGTAAAGCTACTACTATGTGTGACTGCGCAACATGCCTATTTGTCTTGTTTGACGCATTACATACAGTGACGTTTACTTAAATACGTGGATTTATTGGATACTTATACATATATTTAAACATCTTGTTGCGAGGCTTTGTGTATACAAACAGTGCATTTTGTTACCAGTGACACTTTTGTGCCCTTTATCAACTTGTATCTTCGCACTTGTATATTCCATTCTGTTTTCGCAATTCTAATCTACATCTTGCAGAACTCCTGCTTCTTATATGTACTCACTGCTGCGACTATATTATTGGTGTAATTACAATACACGACCGGTAACAACTGCTCATGCGCAATCTATTGCATAGAAGGACAGCGCCATTGAGGTTTTTCCCTGGCCGTTGCATATGTACAATCACGAACAAAAGTTTGTGGACCAAAGGTATGGTATGATGGTATGATAAAGCTTTATTACGGTCCCTCGGAACACGAGTCAGCATGTAGCGGGCCGCTCCCACGTCGGTACAGAAAGGCCGAGCCTCTCTGCTGCCACGATTTTATTTTTTTTCCTTCGCAGCCTGGGCATTCCGGTTGAAATCAAGAGCGCAAGCCTACGTGCGCGTGATGGACCAATACAACGTATTAAGCCAATTCGGGGCCGTGCAGCTGCGCTTGAATATATTTAAAATTTTTGCTGATGTCATGGTCTCCAAACTTCTGCTCGCGACTGCACAAAAAAGTAAACAAGGTTGTTTAATGACAAAGATTTATCAAAATATTTGTGCCCAACTTGTTCTTTTCATGGCCTTTACGTTTTTCGCACCAGCTGTATGCACTGCTTTGCTGGTTTGGAATTCTATGATATTCTGATGTTCTAAAGTTCGTGTGATATTTTCATTACTTATTAAATAGACAAACAAACGCGGAAGCATTGATATCAGTTATTTCTGCCACAATTTTTGGGACAGACGAATATATTCTTTTATGAAAAAATACATAGTTTACTTGACAGTGGGTGGCATTCGGTAGTTTGTTTGCAGCCTCTAATATACAATGACATTGGCAATGGAAATGCAGTTATTATTGATGTATTTGATCCCTCCACAAATTCTATAAGGAGGAGGCCGCGCTGCAACGTGAGCCCCCCTCTCCGAACAAAATTTCTGGCTATGCCACTGTGCAGTGAAGCAGGTCTTCGAACACTGACCAGTTACAGATGATTTTCTGCATTTACACCCGTCGCTTACCAAGAACTTATAAAAGGTGTTCGGCTGAAATGTAGCAAATTTTCTTTACAAAGCCACTAATTTACTTTGTTCACAGGAACCTCCCTGAGAAAACTGACGTCAATCCGAGCTTTTGTTGACGTGATTTTACTCTTTGCGGTGTCGGCCATTTTCGTTATGGCGCGGTTTCGCCAAGGTCACTGCCAATGGCACCGAAAATATAGCCATGCACCTAAGGCTTTCGCCTTCGAAAAACAGAAATTCCGTGGCAGTGAACATAACTCGATCAGGCACCTGCACGCAAATGCGCAAATGGACTCGTAAACTGAGGCCAACCGAGATTAAGGGTGTCAATCATGCGAATGCATATCCTGAAACATGCGCCCATCGCGACCATTTAGCAAGCTTACATTATTATTTTAGAATCAGCTTTCGAGAAATGAAGTTGCAAAAGGGCATTTTTGCTTTTTTGATTCGATCGGACAAAAAGTTGGACGAGGAAAAGATGGACGGAAGGGGGGGGGGCGGAGGCCGCTCTTTCAAGATTCTGCACCCGCTTTCTCGAAGCGGGGCCGAGCCTCTAAACGACTATCAATAGCAGCAAAACTGCTGATTCACAGTAGACTAGCTGGCCGCTCGTCTTATGCGCGCGGCGGTTATCAGATCAGTTATTACTGATTCGCCCTCGTCCATGCTCGACGGTGAAAGCTGTTGGCGTGGTCCTTATTTTTATTTTTATTTTATTGTTACAACGTGTATTCTGTTATCGTCCAGTACACTTCGTGCGTCATCGCGCGAATTTCGAATCTTAAAGGTCCGTACGCCACGTGGTGTAAAAGCTGTGAACTAAAGGCGATGTCCGGAATTGCTGGGGTTGCCTGACGGTCCTGAAGTGTTCTTGGTTATTCCTGCACACATGCGTCAAACTGTCCGCATACAGTTACATGACACTCCTACCACCGGTCATCTCGGAGTCTCTAGGACGAATGACCGTGTTCGACATCGCTTCTTTTGGCACGGCATTTACCGTTCCGTCTGCCGTTACGTAGCTCGCGTTCTCGCCGGATTGCTGGGCGCGATGGCGTGAGCGTTGTTCCGCGCGGAGCTTGCGAACAGCAGGATTACTGAAGACTTCCGCGAAGCTCGTTTTAAAGGATGACCAATTGGCAATTTCACCTTCGTGGCTGTGGAACCACAGCTGTGCTACGCCCGCCAGGTAAACGTTGACGTTGCTGATCTTGTCACCGTCATCCCGCTTAACCGCTCATACGAAATGTGCAAGTTATCGACATTGTGCTCGTCGGTGTAGTTGAATATGACAGGATCTCGCTGTCGTGGTACGCCAGAGCAGGCGATACCAGTGGTGCAGGAGCACCTTGCTGGGGCACGTCGTTAGTCATTGCCTAGGCTGGGGGTAGAGTCCGGGTACGGAGTTCCAGGGTGAAAAGAGAACAAGCACGCTCTACCAATTGATAGTACGCGTTTAATGGTAGATGCGCTCGGTGTTTATATGAATGCGCAGAAACAGGCAATCAACCATCGTATTTCCTCCTCGCTGTCGGAACATCTCATCGTACATGGCACACATTTGAAGTGGGCCACCCTCGCATGAGCACAATGACCTTTTCATTCTTTTGCCATGCCGGTACAGAGTGGAGCCACCTGTCCCACCAAATAGCCGCCATCGTTTGTCCTTGCATGTTTGAGGAGATTGTCACAGCGCACTTTTTACTATGAAACTAACTTATGATAATGCACTTTCTATTCATGCAGCTTTGATGCCAGAACGACAAATGGCCCATTGAGCGAAAAAGCCGCCGTCTGTCGTCCGTAGCAGCAAAACAGCACCTAATCACGCAATGCCATTGGTTGCGACGCCCCGTCACTAGTTCCGCCTCGTGAGAGCACTGCGGGCGAAAGGGAACACCTGCTGCCCATTAGCGCGCCAGGTATCGCCAGAGGGGAGCGGGCACCGCCGTGACGTCACGTCATCCTCGCTCTCGGCTCGAGGACTCCACGAAGCAGAGCCTCCTCGATAACAGGCCTGTGCACTCTGCTGTATGATGTCATGCTACTTCGACCGAAATATCCACTATCTAGACCAGCGTGGCAACGAAGTTGACGGCTAAATCACCGCGGCTCAATCAGGAGCAACCCCATTTGATCCTATGGCAGTTGGGCTAGGTAGCATGACGTCATGGATCGAAGTACACAGGCCGTGTGCTGTCTAGGAGGAGCTGGCAGAGGTAGTGAAGGTAGAATTCGCTGCGTCCTTCGTGCTCCAGGCATTGAGTGAGGGGAGGCGGCACCGCAGGCTGCTGCTGCTTGTTGGCTCGGGCAGCACGTACCGCTGCACTACATTAGTCGCAGGGCAAAACTCGAAGGAGCCCTCATCTTTCGCATTAATACTTAGGTTTGATTAGTGCATAGGATGTTTAGTTTGTAATATTTGCGTATATGTAATTTAGCGTATTTAGCTCATGTGCTAAAACCCTTTGTTTCTGTTGTTGTTCGTGTGTTCAATTGTGCATTATGCAAATTATGCACTGATGTACACCCACCCCTTATGCAATACCACTATCAAGGGGCTTATAAGGTAATAAAGCGCAGAACTTTGTAGAAACACGTGTGCCTGTTCATGTAAATCGACCTCGTCATTCTTTCTTGTTTTTCATTGACTTCTATGAAAGGAGCAATAAAGAAGGGGAATCTTCTCGCAGGTTTGTGACACGGCTGAAGTCCAGAGAGTGCAATACTTTTTGATGAGGCGTCCAAGGGCTACCTGCACTCCGGAGTCGAAAGACATCTACACAAGTTCGAAAAATCAGAAGGGCGTGATGATGAGAGTTGTCGCACCATTTTTGGATGTGACTATATCCTGGCGATATGTGCGGCCAAGGTGTTCGACAGTGTCATCACTCCGTGCAAGCCTGCAAGAGAACCATGCCGAACGCACGTGCAAAACTGGTCGTGTCATTATCCTCAAAGTCCCTAACTAATACTACCAACGGCACATTAGCCATAACAGGGATGGTTAGAATTAAGATACGAATAAAGACGAAGGTTGGAAGTTGGACGAAGCTGGTCGGTGCGAGACGACCTGACGTTTACAAGATAAAAAGTTGGATAATTTGGACGAATGTTGCCTTATAAAGGCCGTTTCACATGGTGCGATTTTGCACTGCGATTATCGCACCGGAAGTGCGATTTCCGTCGCATGCGACGAAAATCGCAGTCGCAGGGCCGATTCTGCGATTTTCGGCTGCGACCAACCGGTTGGTCGCAGCGTCGCAACGTCGCAGCAATCGCTGAGATTTTTCCGTCGAAATTGCGCCGAGAGGTATTTCGCGGTCTGTTTTGGAAAATGGCGGCGGTCGCTCAACGCAGCGTTTATAGATACTTTTTTGTCTATAAATATTGGATCAACAAGCCTCGAACAGTGCAACTAATTGAGTGGAGCCTTGGATTGCGCAATCAGTACGTAACATCAGCACCGACACGCGAACAGTGCAGATAAAAACTCGTAGGTCAGATTCGGTTCTGTGATTTCTATGAGTTTGTTGACACGCTACGTTGCTAATCTGGCGACGCTGTTTTTTAGGTTGGCTTCGGGTGCTGATAGTACGTACTTTTGCGTGATTTTCCGTTATTCACACGCGCTGCGAGTTGGTAAATACTACAGGGCCGCGATTTTGTAGCGATGCCTTATGACGTATTTTAGAATAGTCTTATCATCCACCGCTCACGGCCGGCTGATCCCGTTGATAACGCGAGCGGACCGTCGCTCTGACCACTGACAAAGCGCGATAAGCGCGAAAAGGCATTATTACTTTAAAGTCATCGCTACAAAATACCGGCCGAGGTGTCCCTGAAGGCATGGCCTTCGGATGTCGTCCCAATTTTCTGGTTCTGGAGACAACTCGCGATATACAAAAACGCCACAGTTTTATCGCGGTATGCTTTTACGGACGGAACAATTTAAAGAATATGCAACTACGGACAAATGCTATGGTCAATAGGTCACGCTATACGCGCGACCATTTAGTTGTAGTCGGTTGGTTAGGGATTTCATGCGCATTTCCCCCAATGAATTATCTCATTTCATATTCTGTTACTTCCGCTGCGAGACGCAAAGCGAACGTGCAAACTGGATATCGTAATGAATGTTCTACAATAGCATATTTCACGCTTTGACTGGGAATAAACAGCATTGCCAATTTGTTTTCGAAGCAATATTTAAAGTTTTTTTCTCATTTTTCTGATGCATCATTGTTCTCCTGAATAAAGAAACCAATAAACCTTCAGTGTGTTGCAGACTTTGTATCCTTACTGCATCTGTATTAACCCTCACATTAAAAGGTAATTGCACATTTCGCTTACTTCAGCGCATCGACTTACTTTTGTTTATGCTGGTTGTAACATATCGCAGTACTCTAAGAAACTACTTAGCCATAAACAACCTTGCCGTTTCTTGCTTCTCTGTCTTTACTTCCTGTAAAACACATGCAATAATGCGAAAAGCAGGCAGACATCTGGTTTTTATAAGTAGTAGGTAACACAATAAACAAAAGCAGATCAAAATTGTGCAGTGAAGTCAGCCGGTTGCATTACTTCGTGTGAATGATAATATCTTTTCAAGTGTGGGTGGGTCTTGCATGTCCACAGCTCATAAAGTGTGCAGACTCATCACGAGGCGTAGGTATTGCCCATCAAGATGGAGGCAATGTTGCTAATGAGTCTGCACTTAGATGTATTACTGCATAAACTCGTATAACCATATCCCATCATTACTCAATCGAGCTTGCTCACAGTCATATTCACCAAAATTCTACTTATCCGAGCTTGTTCTGACTCATATTCACCAAAATTATACTCGGCCGAGCTTGATCTGACTAATATTCACAAAAATTCTACTCAGGCAAGCTTGCACCGAGTCATATTCACCAAATATCTACTTAGCCAAGCTTGCTCTTACTTATATTCATCAAAATTCTACTCAGGTGAGCTTGCACTGAGTCATATTCACCAAAAATCTACTTGCCGAGCTTGCCGACTCATATTCACTAAAATTATACTTGGATGAGCTTTCCCTGACTACCACATGACCATATTCACTAAACGTTTACTCAACTGAGCTTGCTCTTACTTGTATTCACCAAAATTCTACTCAGTCAGGCTCAAACGAACTCAGACTCACGGTTAGTTCGAAGTCTTAGTGAGCCGACGTTTGAGTGAGTTCACCGTGCTATGTATACATTACATTGTGTGACCTGTGCGGTGAATAAGCAAACATTGTCTATGAGTACGTGTTGCATCGGGTGAAATAGGGACAACTGTAAACACTGCAGTTAGTTTAGAGTTTAACTGACCGTTGCGTGAAAGCTTCGCCTCATGTCGATTCAAGCAAGTGCATTGGATCTGCATCATATTTTTTGCCAATCCTGCTGGCTGTCCTGGCCATTACTGGGTGGCCACATTTTGTACATTTCAACACAAAGTTGAATAAATGACTGTAGTGCAATATATTAAACAAAGATGCTTGCATCACTGCACGTATAACAATCAGAACATGATACAAACACATGCACATAAGATGCACACAAATGATAAATACATAAACAGATGGAATCAGCTAGCCACCACCTATTGAAAAAAAAAAGCACAGGACTACGTATAACCATTCCCCTTGCCAGGTACATGGGCTATAGGAGAAACAAACGTGCAACCTAGCAGTTACCTCGAGGTAGCAGCTATGGACGCTTTTGCATTCGCAGCTGGCCACTCAACCACTCAAGTGTGTTCAGTGTGCACTTGTACTTAGGCACACTTTTTATTGTTTGTATCTCAAAAATTTAATGTGGCTCCTCAAAATTTTGAGAATGTTTGGAATCTGAGGCTTGCAAAGGTAAACATTTTTATTCATTTTCGTTCAAGGTGAAGGCTCATACAAAAGATTAGAGATATTGTCAGCGCCCCTCACTTTCTCTCAGAACATAAGTAGTCTGTTATTGAGATTCTAGCAGCTTTTCAACAGCAAGAAAGGGAATCAGCTTCCCCTGTTTTCAGCATTGGGTTAATGCAGGCAATTCAGGGAGGCACAAAGTTTTGCTAATACAATCGGTTCGGGAATACCAGATTAGACTGTACCTCGACACTTTCCTTGCACTTTCTTATTTTGGTCAAATAACCTAGTTTGAAATGGCTCCAGTTAGCATGCTCTTACATTGGTCTAATATAGGTTAAGTACATGACTAGCTTAACAGACTGGGATGCTGGCTTTCATTTCGAGGAAAGGAATCATAGCACCTGCTCCAGTTGCATATGTTTTTGGTTATCAGGGGTATTCAGCCTCACTTTAAGGATAACGTGCTGAAGCAGGTAGATGCACACGCATGCCATTAGCGGATAGTTTCGATAGCTTCTTACCTTACACTTGCCACCATGAATACAAAATTTTAGCGTTCGATTTTGTTATTAAACAAACAAACGTACTCCTGACAAGGTATTTTAATGTTAGCCGTGTGGCTACGCGGCTGCGCTACGTACTGCAGCATATTGACTTAAACTTCATGACACAGATTCACAGCACACTAACAGCGCAAGAAACAGGACGAGAAAATAGACGACGCCCATGTCTGCCAGAAGGATACGATACTACGTACACAAGTGACTGCAGCTCCTAAAAAAATGTGGTGTCGGCTTTTACGCATTTCGAAATATTCAGAGAGCACTTGTATGAATAATTACAGCACAGGGGCCGAGACGGACGAGCCAGGCTGGCGCTAAGATAAACGTTCACAACACAAATTCCACTGCACGTTCAGTAATTACACACAGATCATTTGCGGCTTTGTTCAGGGGCAGACGTGAGCTTTTGGGTTGGTGCTTGCTGCTAAGTTTGGTGCAAGAATATTGCTAGGAGCAGGAACCGCTAATGCGCAATCACGAGCAATACACACACATCCGTTTTTCAGAAGCTGACGTTAAGCACGGGTAGCGCGAGGGTCTCTGCGTTGACATGACGACTTCGCTGCAGCCGAATTCCGAATACTGCATATGCGAGAACAACAGCTATAGGGGCTTGTTGATAGGTCCTCTTGTAATTTGTTTAACGACACAGGCATAAAATAACGACACAGGCATAAAACACACACGAGACAGCACACAACGCCGAACGACCACCTGCGAACAGCTGTTTACGTCCGCCATTTCTCCTCGTATTGAACTTGACAAACCGCTGTGGCGCACTCCAAAACAAATTAAACTTTGAAGCGTTTTTAAATTACAAAACGCACGTATTATTTGGTCCTAATAAAGAGAGGTCAATTATATTATAACGCGCATGCCTTTTTCATTACATTAAACGAATTTATGCGGCGTGTGCGACGAAATCTGGCAGCAAGCAACCCTGGGCGTCGCATCAGTCGCATTGTTGACATCGCACCATGTGAAACGGCCGTTGCGAATTTCGCAGCTGCGAAAATCGCAGTGCAAAATCGCACCATGTGAAACAGCCTTTAGATAAACATCTGTGGTACAGAAATAAGTAGAAATAAAATGTAGCAAATCAATGAATTAAATTACCTTATTGATGATGGGCTCCGTTCTAGCGATACACTACGAACTGCAATACTAAGTAACACATTCAATAATTTAGCTACGCATGGGACCCTGTAATGCGGTCCCTCGTTTTCTGTGCTGGTGGTATGTACGTTGCCGAATTTACCATGTTCCAAGATGGATGATTTGTGCTATAAATTAGCGCAAATGTTAATTAAAGTTATTTATCTTGGGCTAAACTTTTTTTTTGCGTTTGTTTCTTTGATCATGAAATCTGTACCAAGCGACGAATACATTTTTTTGTTTTCTTGTATATCATTATAAAAATTCAAATCAAGTCACTTTAAGCAATTGTGCGCGATGCTCACGTTAACCACAGCGTATTGGTACTGCAGCCACAGGTCTTGCCACAAGTGTAACTTTTGTAGCGGGAGCTACATTGGCCGTATTCTCGCAGTTTCGCTGCGGCCGGTGGCCGCACCGCGGGCTGAGCCGTTGCCTAGCAACCACCGCAGCTGACAGCGCCGCTCGCCGCGTCATCTGGCATGACCTACTCAGATGTACGAAGCTAAACGATAAAGATGTAACCGTAGAGAGAACCAAGCTAAATAATTAGATTCACCGTACCTCTCGCTACGCACACCTAGGCATAACTGAGTTAAGCCACAGCAAATTTGTTTCAGTTGGCAGTCTCTCTTGTCTTGTATAGTCTTCTTGTCCTGGCCATCTTGCTGTTGGGTCTCCTTGCTAGTTACTAGACCCAGACCAAAGTGTCATGCAGAGGAATGCCCTGACTCACCGTTCATCAACATTTGGTGGTTAGGTTATGTGCACCCTTCGGAACGGAGGCAATGGGGCGACAAACCGACCCAGACCGCGTGGGTTTAAAGGGCCCTTCACCAGACCCCACTTCAAGTTTGGTTAGATGTATGACGCCACCTAAGGAGCGTTTTACCGAAATAATTTTTCGTATCGATGTCATTATTGGAAGACATAGAAGAAATCAACTGTCCTGCTAATATGCCGGTGGGAGGTAAGGGTCGCTGCCAGCGGAGACACTTTGTCTATGTGCCTCGACATTCCATTCGCAAGCGGTGTTCCTTCGGTGCCTTATCTTATACCGTAACCGAGGCACGTCGAGCCCCGCCTCCGATTTTTTCTTCTCTCTCTTTTTCGCGCAGCTTCCACTTACTCATTGGATGATTAGTCATAGTGACGAAACACACGCCATGAAGACGCAATTGTGCCTGTTGCTATGAGTCTCGGGCTTGGCGGCACTGCCTATAGAGGCAGGCCTGTGGCGTTTGGTTTGAAATTTCATCTGTTTTTGCAGGGGGCGCGCAGTGCCATTATAATTTGCAGACGCTATTGCCAGAGCTTCATGTATACGCTACACGAGTTTGTTATGAATGTCCAAAGTTGTTAGAGGCCGTTTTAGGATGTTTTATCGGCAGACTGACAATTAGGCCCACGCCTGACCAACCGCTGACCACAGGCGTAGGAGTCTATAAAATTAAAATCACGTGAAGGAGTATGAAAAATACCGCGTAGACAAGCTATAGAGAAACGCGCAAGGCTGAGCTGAAGGCGTGCGGGCAAGAAAGAACTGTAAAACCTCCCACGAGACTCGCAGAAGTCTGCCACGTGGAATTTTACAATTGACGACAAATAACAAAAAATAGAATCAAAATCTGTTTATTGATGTTAGTAATGCAGTAACCATAACGAAAGATGCATGTACAGAAGCAGGTCCTTCCACGAAATAAAAAAAATACACGTAACAATGCACGTGGCAACTCCAACTGTCTAAGAATATGAAAAAAACATGGCACACGAATATTAAGTAAACGGAGAAAGACACTCAATAAGGGAACGATAGTCGGCCGGAAAGTTCTGAGCGGAGGCTTGAACACGCAGGCGTATCTGTGGAGTGCTCGTCCAAATTGCGATCTGGTGATTGCGTCGGGCTGCTGGTTCGTCGCTGCCGAAGATCCTTGCGGACTCGCACCGTGTGTCGGTCTACTGCCGAAGGCTCCGGCATCGTTAGGGCTTAGCCTGCTGACCCCATACCTCAGCTGTCTCCTGATGCACGATCATGCCGCCACGATTTCCAAGCCCATTTGCCTGCTTGCCGTAGCTACACCGCCAGGCTCGCTAGCCGTGTGCCGGAGATCATGTGTGGCGCCGGTCGGGTGAGGCAGGCGGATAATAACAGTGCTCCTCCACAGTTGTGTAACAGACGCCGAGGGTACAGCGGTGGTGGTGGTCATTTTGGGAGGGACCCGTGTGCACGCTATTTGTCACACCGTTGCGAGGTTGCATAAGGTTATAAAAGGAACACTTACATACACACAAGCGATAGCGCATTGCTGTGAAGAAAATCATCTGGCTGCAGCAAATATTCCGTCTCAGGAATCACTTACTGCGACCGAACCCCTATGTCAGAGTTCACATAACTTCTTACAAAGAACTACTTCTTCGTCACGATCTGCCGTTCTTCGTCCTCATCCAATTGAGGGCCGCATGGTGATCATTTCGAAATACATGAACAAGGGGGCAGCACTCTCAAAGACATAATACAGCACACAACAACCCGATGAACTTGTCCAGCGCGGAAGCTGCACGCTAGCGGAACAGTTACAGTCTCCATTGATAAGTGCACAGTGTTACAGGGGAATGAGTTCCGAACAGATGAACAGAGTAAGGTAAACACAAATGTACCATTTCAAGCGCGTCGAGTCCCGCTATCTGTATTATTTAGCACTGAGTGTCATTAACGCACACAGACAAAATATGTCGTGCAAGGAAGTGTTCAGAGAAAAGAAAATACACCTGAGCAGCAGCTACTCCACTGAGTCGCCCGATCTCACAAAACTTGATTTGCAACACAACCGTAACCGTGTTCAAACTGCTTCAAATGTGTGGAAAAACTATATAAGAAACGTGAAGGCAATAGAGACCTCCTCACTACAATAACGGCTCTACGAAATGCGTGCGGCTTCAACGTTGTAGCAATGAGGTCGTCCAATAAAAGCACATACACCCTCGTGGATCAATGGATAGATTGATTATATAATACCCTGCCACTTTTAAAGGCGCCCTGAAATACTTTTTACCGAAGTGGAGAAAGGCATTTTTAGTGAGCATAGGCTATTTGAGATATGCTTTGCCACAAAAAGTACTTCAATACATTCACCAGAAGCGGAGATATTTGCAATCAAACACGACCTACGCTGTGGTTCCGTTCCTTCTTCAATGCCTTGCACTGCGAAGGCTACGGTGGAGTGGGGCGTGGCCACAATATGCTCCCCCTTGTTTATGTCAGCGTGGCGCAGTGTTCAAATTTAATTTTGGATGGTGACGTAGACGCCACAATTTATGAGTTTGGTGCCTGCGACGCGCTAAACTTCAGTCAAACGCTGTAGTCCCCAGCGAGCCAAAGTGCGCTTAGCTAGTGGACTCGCGGAGGAACCCCGCGGCAGCCGCAGTATCTATGCTACATAGCCAACCGAAGCCACAAATGGCAGCCGCGTGTGGGAATCCGCTTCATTACAAAAGAAAGCGTCCACAAAACAGTGACGAACATGGTTTCTGTTAAAAATAGAGCGTTTGAGAGAAAGGTGACTTCGCGCTCCGCTGGCGAGCCCCACGCACCGCGTAAGACAAGAAAACTTGGCTGAGATGTTCACAGCAATGTATGCTACCTTTGGACTACGTTATTTCACCAAGCCCGAGTATTTCACCAAGCCCCTTTAATCCGTTACCATTCACTTCAAGCACATTTTGAGGCCTGTCTATATCTATATTGTCACTGTGCAATGAATATAAGAGACGAGGACACTAAATTCTTGGAATATGCTTGTGTGAAACCCTTTTCCCGCCTAGCGGGGTCACAGTTATTTCATGGTCTGATGGGCAGTGCATCGGGTTGCAATACACTGAGCAGGGTTCGAAATCTACCGTCGGACAAACCTACGTCACTGAGTATGTGGCAATGTGTACGTATGTGCTGTTCTTCAACGAACCTCTTTCTCGACAAATGGGTCACAGTAGATTCGGGAATGGGTAGGTACCGCTGCTCAATGAAACACTTTGACGCCAACTTGGAGCACTGGGTAAGTGCTGCCGGGTCTGTGCTCCTCTTCAATCAGCGTATTTGACGCCATCTTCGGTAAAGAGGTATGTGGCAATGGGAATGTTCCGCTATACAGTGACGAAAACGATCCCTTCAATTTGTCCGATGCTTATAGCAATTGAACCCCCTTCACAAGGGATACTCAAGGACAGCAACCCGATACTTCAGCAGGCTGTGCCCCAAATGCGCTGGGTGTGCGCCACATTTCAGTAATCGTCTTTCACGACATTGCTCTAGCGAGCTTCAGCAATAACAGACAGGGTACGTGCCACTCTTCAATGAACCACTCGCACACTTGGCTCACTGAATATGTGCCGCTGGATGCACGGCTAGTGAAGCGAAGGAACAGTTCTCAGCGTTCGCAGGCGCCCGAGTGCCACTCTTGTCGACTGGGAGACCACGCGCATACTTTTCAGCTCTCTCACCAGATGACGTAGTGTGTCCAGAAAGATACGCGACAGAGGAGTTCCGCTACAGTGCACACATCATAATTCACTCGTTTCGACAGCAGCAGTACTTTGTGTCGCTATATAGATTCAAAGCTAAACGCATTACCATACACAAGCATCATGTGATGGGTTCCGCCGAATTTTCAGTTACCTAAATTCACAGCAAGAACAATGTATATTTCCCCTTATATTTTTCAAAAGAGCAATGACATTATGTTTAATGTGTGAACATATAAGGAGGACATTCCACGAGTGTATTGTATGTATTTTCTCTATGTCATAAAGAAGAAAAAAATGGACGTGCAGTTAAAATGTGCAAGAAAGAATGTACATTTCATCACTCATAAGCGAGCAAAGTTTAAGCTGTGTGGTTTAACCGTTTAAAAGAAACTGCTTCACTAGAATTTCGCCAGTCATTCTGTATGGCTTCATAGTCCTGCGGTGCTTTTCCACGGTGTCTTCAAAAACTAAAACCGAATAGCGGAAAGAACACCAGACTTAAGGAGATGTCCGTTTGCTCCCTGTTTGTCAAAACCGGAACTTCTTCAGTGACCTTGAACAAAATTTAAGGTTAGTTCACGGCTCAACTAAACATTCCTGTCAAACAAAAAATGCATGCAAGAAGTGATAACTACAGCGTCTCAATTATGAGCTCAAGAATAAAAACTGTGCTAGATGCTACTATGAACAGAACAAAAACAAGTATAAAGCTGCTAAGCTCATTCATCTGGACTAACTGGTACGCTGTATGTCCGCTCTCGATAATTGCAGGCTGGACACTGCACGACATTTTGTCCCCGAAAAATCCTACTTCACTTATTCTGCGTAGCATATCGCGAAAGCCTTTCTTAAGCGGGAAATTTTTCCGAACTAGAATGCCCCTTATTGCGAGATTTACAGTATCTCTAGATTCAACGAATCCGTGAAGCTTGTGTTTCCAACACTTTGGCAACCTGTCTGTAAATCAAACATGGCCCTTCTGTTTTGCACATGACCAGCAGCCGACAGTGTCTATTTCCTTTAAGGCCATTCTCTCTTTCGCCGTATAGAAGGCTAAGCTCAGCTTGGTGTGAAGGTCCGTGTAGCTCTTGTTCCGTACAATGCTGTCATGCGTCATAGAGCCAATTCGGAGGCACGGACTGATAGCTTTGCGGCTAAGCGCGTCGTTAATTTCGTCCAATGTGTCCATAACTTTCGCGGACGATTGTACAGTGAGGCGGGAAACGAGTTCACTGCGGAAATAGTTTGAGAGTGGAAGGATGGCGATAAGCCAGACGCTGCATATAGCCATGCGGACCACTGACGACTTTCTTCCGCGGGAAATGGGTAATCAGGTTGCGTAAAATGAAGCAAGAAGAAACAGAAGGGAGTCCATTACAGACCTGAGGCGCCAGGGTTTTCTTTCTGTGCAGTCGACGACGGTTAGGCCAAGTGACATGCATACGAGGGAGGACAGAAGGAGACACATGCCAAGTTTTGACTCCACGACAATGCTCGCAAAAGACGTCGAGATAAAGTTCGCCTTTTTGATGTAGAACCCGTCAGTGACGTGTGAAATAACTTGATCAATGCCAAACAATTGTGCATTATCATAGACAAAGATTACATGGTGTCCCAAGATGTCGACACCTCCATTCATGAGCTCATTCGACACAGTGGATCGATGGTTGCAGGAGAACCACTTCACAGAGGCATTGTAAAAACTGAGTGCATCGAAGATGAATCCAATGGGCCCCGAGTGGCAAGCGAAGTCTACATTGTCCCGCTTTACGCAGCCTACATATACTAGTTCATTTCTGAGCATACTTTGCCGTAAATATTTGGAATCATCTTCCAGAGCAAAAAGGTGACATTCTCTAGCAGCCACTGAAAGAGTGCGTGTAGGTGGCTGCTGTAAACATCCTTCTGTGCTTTTGTTTCCCTTACAGAATTTACCAATTTTACATGGTTATGTTCTCGTGATTAATACATTCACATAATAATTCGTGGTTGCTTTACCTGCAGCACTCTCTTCAATCAGTATGCAATCCACCAAAGCAAAATCGACAGGTGTGTGGGACATATTTTAAGATATCTCATTGCATTATGACCAAGATTTAGTGCAAGCACGTGTGTCTTGACAACCGCAGCCACATTTTCCCTGATATACTTATGAGAAGTTCTACGCGGAAGCGTCCACAAAGTTGCAGCCCAAGGCAACTCGTGGACCAAAGAACGATTGCATGAACTCCAGTAATCTTTCCACGTTACCAGTGCCACATAATCCTGCCGCGGAATTTGCAAACGCAGAGTTGCAAACAACCGTTCATATCTTTGATCAGGTATGATATTACGTACAGAGCAAGAAATATGCGATGCAATGAATAGCAAGTAGAAATACGTCCCACTGCTTGAAGCCATTTGAAACAGATAAAGGGCTTGGCCAACGTCGAAAAGGTGAAAAGATTGTGAAGTAGAATTAGAATATAAAAGTGTTTATCAGATGCATTTTCTGATATATTTCATATGCTTCCTAATTTCTCCTGTACATGTGTAAGGGCATAAACTAGGTTGTCTTGTGAGAGAGAACCATGGTTTGAATAGCTTCGCAGAAAAAGTATCTCTTGCGTACTCTGATATTTGAAGTTACGATCGGTGTTTTTCCACTAACGCAATAAAAGCTGAACCATTGACTACAAACAAAACAAAATTGAACAAATATGCAGCAGCCACCATGGTTACCTAAAATATTGTTCCGATGTCAATCTCATTAATCACAAGTTTATTACATATCTACCTTTAGCTGTTGCTTTGGAAATATCCTGTTGTCTTAATGCTGATGAGCGGTTCATGCACAAACTCAAGCGACAGTCTGTTTTAATGAACGGACGGCGAATCTTATATTGGTGCTAAAAGACGTTTTTGTTGATTGTTCCTATGTATCCACGTAACAGTACACCAATATGTACCTAAATAACGAACAATTAGTGGCGTTTGAAATACTTACGTTACATGTAATGCAATATATTTCGACAAATGTGCCCTGCAAGTTTTCATTCAATGAAACATCAAAATAGTGCAATGCAAGGCAAATTATTTGTCTTCGCTACACTCGAAGCTGAAGAAGTCTAACGTACGTATCAACGTAGTTTACATTTTCTTCAGTCCGTTATAAAATGTCCCACATTCAGTTCAGGTGCAAGATGCGTGTCACCTCTATGAGCGCCTCTAGGAGCTTTGAAAAACATGTTCCCTTATTTCTGAGCAGACCTGCACCTTCGAAGGAAGGCAGAAGCAAGGAATAGTGCCATGAACCTGCTGGTACGTACAGAGTTGACAAATAAATAGCAAACCTTTCGGATGCGGGCACACATGGGGTCTCGGTGGTATTGATCGCTGTGGGGGTAAACAGAACATTTTGTTTTGCTTATATAAATATTAATCTTCTGCTGACCTCTACTTCATGGTCGACAATGGTGAAAGAAGCCATTAAAAAAAGTCATTTCAGAAAGGAACCAATGATAATGCGAACACTGCATGTCGCATTTGAAGCTCTGAATATATGCAGCAAACTTTCTGGATGTTGTCATTGGAAGTCCAGCGGAAGATCTCGGCCACGTCGCCGCATTTTTATGAGGGCGAAATGCAGGAAGGCTTATGAATTTTTTTGAAATTCACGGTGTTCACAGACGGCCCAAATCAATAGCTATATCCAATTTAGTCATCGCCTGAATGACACCTCCATAGTTGCTTTCTGTTGAACGTGTGTAGAGGGGACAAGTAAGAACTGCGAACACCATACGTCCTGAGAACATTGCCACCCGTTGTATCTGCCGATTTCGGACAGTGAGGAGCTAGTCTATATTGGCGTAGTGTTGGATAATGAGTACAAGCGTTCATTTTTGAACATGCAGTAAGGGAGCGCCGCAAGACTCTCAAGCGCACGTACAATGCTCGCTTGAATTATTCATGCCATTATTCGATGCAAAAGAAGGGATACTCTGTAGCTTCTCTCTGCCCCCGTAGATCGACACTTCTGGTGCGGCGATATCGTGCTCATTGCGATCATTGTTACATGCACGAATGCCAAGCCCACATCTCCTATATCCTATATTTGCAGTGCCCTCGTTATTTCTTCTGCAACCCCAATTTCTGCATTATCTCATCAAATAACCAACAGTGGTCAAACAAGGAATATCGCGATCTTAAAGGGGCCCTGAAGCACTTTTTATAGAAGTGGAGAAATAGTATTAAGGGAAAATGGGCTATATGAGAATCACTTTGCCGCAAAAAGTAGTTTAATGCGTACAGCAGAAGCGGAGTTATTGGCAATCAAACACTGCCTTCGTTGTGCTCCCCTTCCTCCTTCAATGCCTTGCACTGCGAAGGCTACCGCGGAGTGGAGCGGGGCCCCAAGGGGCTCCCGCCTCCGACACGTCACCGTGGCGTGCAGTTCAAATTTCATTTTGGACTTTGATTTTGGTGCCTACGAAGCGCTAAACGTAAACCAAACGTGGTTGTCTTTAGGCGAGCCGTAGTGCGCTTAGCCACTGGACTCGTGGCGGGACCTCGGGGCGGCAGCGGTGTTGCTGACTGCAGCGACCAATAGCAGTCGTGTACTGGAGTGTGCTTTCTTACAAAATAAAGCACACGGAAAAGAGCGAGGATCACGTGGTCCTTTGAAACGAGAGCGTTTGACAAAATGGTGACTTCGCGCACCGCTTGCGAGCTCCACGGACTGCGTACGACAGCAGAACTTGGCTGAGATGTTAACAGCAGCGTATGCTACCCGTGGAGTATGTTATTTCACCAAGCCCGAGGGTTGGTTCAGGTCCCCTTTAATTAGGACAGCAATTGCATTTCCTGGGAAGCCTTCACGTACCTGTACCTCACTCTCTCCCACACTAAATTTTGGTAGAGAAGAATAATACGCTAGGGTATCGCGTAAACTAAAGCATGGTGAATTTGAAAAAAGCAGGGTGGACGAAGCCTACGAGTGGATGATACAGCCCATATAATATAAAGAATTGAAGACTTGAAGACTTTGTAAAAGTTTTATAACATTTACTTCAACAGGGATATACACCTGGAAACAGATGTAATGTGTGTAGATAGAAGAAACGCGTTTTATATGGTTGCTTACTGTTAATTTGTTTTAAAAAGCAATAGAACAAAGCTAACCCTATTGCAAAACCCAGTATCCAGGGCCCAGTGCCATGCCTGATTATGGGCCCAGTGTCGCGCGCTGGATACTGGGACGCTGGCAAGGCGCGGCATACTGGGAGGCGCTGGGCGCGGGGTACTGGTGCGAAATGCAGCTCTAGAGCGAGAAATACGTGGTGCCTGGCTACCTTATATATTTTTTCGAATACAGAAAGAAACAGAGAACGTTGTAGTGCCATAAAAAAGAAAATAAAGTTAAAAAAAATCCGCGAGGATTGGACCCTCCGCCCTACAGATCCCAATACCAGTACCTTACCACTACGCCACGCCGATCCACGATTACCTGGTCATATTTTGCCATGTCTTTGCGCAGACACAGTTGTAGCGTTGCACAGACGTCCCGCATAGACCTGGTAGATGCGACATCGCCTTCAACTAAAACTTACGCCTCTATCACAACGAAAAAGCTGTTGTCCGTATTGCATTGCATGCCTGGAAGTGCTGCAACACTGATTTGCTTTTGCGATTGGTTTATTAACAACGAAAAAAGCCTTAAATGAAACGCCGACCCGGAATGTTGTACGGGCCGTTACTGCCGATTTTGACAGCCGTTTCTTATTCTTCGCGCAAAGGTAATGCAACATTTCCATAGCTCGACAATTATTTTCAATCGACTCGTATGTTTAGGCACATATCTCCGTAAGATAAGCGGTCGGTTAATGCGGCTGACAGCCTTCGGCGACAGCACATGTAGGTATGCTTATAACGTCATATCGGCGCTCAGCGCTTGTTTTGCTGACACTGTACACACGAAAGAATGGACTGTTTAAAAACACCGATGGGAAAGGTGAACTACAGAGTGATTCATCCTCGTTAGACTTGTTGAAACCTCAGCCCAGACGGGCCGATAGAGTGTAGACGAACTCGGCGGGTACGTACGGTAGGCTTAACCTTCGGTTGAAGCGAACGATCTCGGTGTGGGTACCGGGCGGATGCGAAAATGTTTGTATTTGAAATTCAGAACCTTTTAAATATTATTTTTAGTACAGCAGGCAAAGTGAAAGCACACGAATCACCGCAGCTTTGTTGTCGGTGCGATAATTTCAATCAGCAGCAGGCTTTCTGAGGTCCGTTCGAACGCGTCTGAACGGCTGCTCCGTTTCGTGTCGACTGTACAACACTGCAACAACTCGCAGTCATCGATTGCGTACAAACCATTAGAAAACCAGGAGTTATCTGCGTTTGCGTAATTTCGTTCACGAATACAGCTATCCGCACAGTGACAAGGGAAATGTACAAAGCGAAAGTGATCTCAAGTGTCGCATATGCATGGGCTAGCATCACGCACCTTTATTCCAAGCTGCAACACCGCCGACACGAAATAGACATTTATGATCCCAATTTATAGCGCTATATTTAGGACAGGAGTCTATTCTTTGGAAAGAAGATGTGCATAAAATTGTATCAAGCATTTAATATTCAACAGCGCCTACACTCCGGCAGTGCGGCACAAACGAAACCAGCGCAGTCTCCAGTACGAGCCAGCTACAACCAGCGCGTCTACAGCCCACACTAGTGCGCCCCAGCCTCAGAGCAGTGAAACCAGCGTCTCGTCCAGTGTGACCCAGCACTTCTCCAGCGAACTAACCAGTGTCGCAGTGACTCCCAGCGTGCGCCAGCGTCCCCAGTGCCACCCAGTGTCAAAAAACGAGCTGGTTTCGCACGGGAAGACGTTGGTTTTTGCAATAGGGAAGGGGAGTATTCAGAAAATGGGTACAGGAATGTCATTTCATGGTCAAATTGTCTGTAAAGATTGTCCGTCTTAGGGACAATACAATTTTTACACTCCTTTACTGATATGTCGTGCTTTCATAAGCACTTGTGCACATGATGTTTTACGGTGCAGCTGTTAAGGGCTCATTCCAATAGCCGCTTCGTGTCGCAATGATGCCGCCGCCGCCCCGTAGACACTATCGCATGCGAAAAAGGTACACACTCTCCGCCGGCATCGAACCCAGGCACGCTGCGTGAGAGGCGGATACTCTACCACTGAGCCACGCAAGCGCTTGCTATGCGAGAGCGGGAAAATGTACTATAAACGCACCCTATGCTGGCGCGCCGGCGCAGACGACGAGATGCGATTCAGACGCGGAACAAAAACAACGTGGTTCCAAGCCTCCACCGGTATGGTGGCTCCATCTAGTTATGGCGCCAGCAAACGCTACCTTTCAGACACTGCAAATTTTGCGGCCGTTTTACTGATGGCGCGAACATACCGACGAACGCTCGGGATCACGTTGATTGCGCTAGATTGGGCGCGTTACAATGGGAGCGAATGTGACAGCCGTAGTTGCATTGTCGGCTGCTTGGCTGGGCCAAACGGCCCTAGCCATTGGCGATGGAACGCGTCGGCTTGCACGTGCACCGGCGTCCCAAGCAGGCCGCGTCGGGCGCGTTGCAATGGGAACGAATGTGACCATAGCCTCCTCTAGAGGAGGCTATGATGTGACAGCCGTAGTTGCATTGTCGGCCGCTTGGCTGGGCCGAACGGCGCTAGCCATCGGCGACGGAACGTGTCGGCTTGCACGTGCGACAGCGTCCCAAGCGCGTTCCTGCGGCATTCACTCAAATTACTAGGTAGTACTGTCACGGCTCCTGGATAAAAAAAAATCACAGCATATCCACGGGGTGAGTGATGATGAGTGGGCGAAGCTCCGGAGGGAATCATCGTATCTCCCGCTTAAGGGGACGCTAGCACAAACGCGTTAGAAACGTGCAGTACTCTCTAGTAAGGGGGAGCGGCCACAGCGTCTTACGCAGCCATTTACACATGCCGGAACGTGCACCGCGTTTGCCGACGCCATCACATGACTGCTGAGAGAGTATACCCCCCGTATTCATAAACGCTCCTCGACTTGAACTTGACTTGCCACCGCTTTGGGCAGCGCGTTCGAAACGCCTTGAAGGTAAGGCGGAGAGGCCACAGCGTCTTACACCAGCTTCTTACACGGGCCGTAACGCGCTAGCACAAACGCGTTAGAAACGCGCTAGAAACGCGGCCTTTCGTTAATGTTGGATATTTATTGCCATCGTGGTGCGTGTGTCCATGTCCGCTTCGTGGCGTAGTGGGCTAACGCCGTGCGCTCGGAAGCGAGGGGTCCCTGGTTCGATTCCGCGCTACGGACACAACTTCGGAATTTTTTTTCTCATTTTTCTCAGACTGGTTACACACTACTGGTTACACACTACTACTACGACGACGGGGACGGAACAGGTGCCGCTATAAGGAGCTTCACCCCTAAAAAAAACACCGCACATCCACGGGGTGAATGATGATGAGTGGGCGAAGCTCCGGAGGGAATCATCGGTAAACCGTGAATCTTCCGTGTAATTCGGCCAGTCTCGGCGCACTAAATCGAACGATTGACTTCCACCAATGACACGCGCCATATGTGACGTCATTCCTATTTTATACCAGCGCCCTTCATTATAATTGCACCATCTCCCGCTTAAGGGGACGCTAGCACAAACGCATTAGAAACGTGCAGTACTCTCTAGTAAGGGGGAGAGGCCACAGCGTCTTACGCAGCCGTTTACACATGCCGGAACGTGCACCGCGTTTGCCGACGCCATCACATGACTGCTGAGAGAGTATAACCCCCGTATTCATAAACGCTCCTCGACTTGAACTTGACTTGCCACCGCCTTCAACGCGTTTCGAACGCGCTGCCCAGCAACTATTCAGGGCGCTCGAAGAAGGCAGACGCGCTCCGCGTCGGCTCCGTCAATAATCTCCGATTATTGCGGTGCTTCACGCCATTGTCCCAAAATTCTGGACTCATCGTCACCGCCAAGTTCTCTGCTCCACTCGGATATCACCCGCGCCCAGGTGGGCCCATTTTTCGGCAACTTCTGCGTGTTTGATCTCCACGACGGCTCCCCGCCGGGCTTGACGTTCCGTTAGGCCTAGCTCCGCATCGCCCGGGTTTTCCCGGCGTGATGGCGGACGCCACCACGGTTACGGGCTATGACCCGACCTCACTTCGGGTCGTGACGATGGAGACCACCTCCTCGGACCAAGCCATGCCCTCGGAGCATGAGTATTTAGCCGACATGGTGAAACTGGCAACGGAAGCAATCCCAGGCCGCGGGTCCGCCCAAGGGTCAAGGGTCGCGCGCCGCCACCTTGCCACAGTTGGCTGCCTCCGGCTCGTCCACGCGCCGCTCTCCAGACGGAACGCGCACCGCACCACCTTCCCCGCCGAGGCGTCAACCCAAGTGGCGACCCCGTCATACTCCTCGTCTCTCCCGTGACGACTACATCGTCGTGCTGAAGCCTCGCGCTCCTTTTGAGCTCAAGTCGGTCCTCCTGTCCGAACGTGCTGGCGACGCGATTCGTGCATACCTGGGAGAACACTCGTCCACCTCTTTCCACGTGTGGCCAGTGTGGGACCAAAACGTTCTCGTGTGTAGTGTCACCTCGTTACCTATCGCCCAGCGCCTACTTGGGGACATCCAGTTGCCGGTGGGAGACCAGCAGCTCCCTTTTCGGGGCCATTCCAAGGCGTCCGGGGAAATCTGCCAGGGTGTCATCACCATCAACCCGGCTGAAACCCCACAGCGCATCAAATCAGAACTAGAATGGTCGCAAGGCGCTATCCTGGCGGTCCGCAAACTCGGTGACTCTACTGCAGTGGTGGTGACCTTCGAGGGCACGAAGCTCCCCCGCTTCATCTTCTACCACAGTGTCGTGGCGTACGTGCGCCCGTACAAGAAGACAATCCCGGCCTGTTCCCTCTGTGGCACCATTGGGCATCGACCCTCGGCCTGCCCGCGACCCACTCCCGGTCGCTGTACCCGCTGTGGCACTCAAGTCCAAGTGACTTCGGAAGGCCTAGCTCAACACGAATGTAACCCGACATGCCTTCTATGCTCCGGCCCGCATGAAACCGGCGCTCGGGGATGTCCAGGGAAATATCGGAAACATACACCACCATCGACCTCGAAGCCACCTGCACCCCCGTCACCGGGAACGCGAGCGGCTTCCCAACCCAAGCCTGGATCACGTCTCCAGACCCCGGCGAACCCACCGCCGACCACCTCAGTGCACTACCCGCCGCTTGTCGTGGCGCCACCTCAGGTGAGCAGCTGGGCAGGGATTACTGCTCCTCCGCCTCTCCCTCCCTCCCCCCCTCCTTCTCCAGAGCTCTCCGCTCTACGAAAACAGAACGCTCTTCTTCAGCGGCAAATCGCAGCTCTCAATAAGCAGGTGGCAACTTTCCAACTGCAACAACAGAAACCGGCAGGACCCCCCACTGCCGCTCCAGTTAAACCCGTCGACCATCAGCCTAGCCCTCGCGCTACGCCCACTCCGCGTACTCCCCCCGCTCCCCCGGCTTCGTCCACGGCGCCGGCTGCTCAATCAGTTACGGGGGCACCTCAGAGCCCTCTTTCTATAGACCACACCCTGCCGCTCGAGGACCGTATTACTCGTCTAGAAAATGTAGTCCTCTACCAAATTTCCACCATTAATGTACAATACATTGTAGCTGAGGTGGTTCAGGCGGTTCAGGCCTGGGCTCTCACCCAGTTCCGCACCAGATCATCTCGCTCGCGCTCGGCCTCCACGAGCAGCAGCTCTGCCCCGCGTCGACGCAAAGTTGCCGGTTCCTCTTCCCCGGCCCTTAACCCGGCTTCCATCCCCCTTCCTGCTCCGCAAGGCCAGGGGCAGGGCATGGAGGATGACCCATAAAATTTTGGATTTTCATCATGGCGTCTCTTTCATCTACACATTCGCCATCATCCCAATTCGAAATCATCCAGTGGAACTCCAGGGGCTTTGGGAACAGGCGAAAGCGCTCGCATCTTCTCCTCTTCCTTCAATCTCGGGGCTCTCTCCCTTCCCTTCTTGCCCTCCAAGAAGCCGGTCCAAACCCTACCCTTTCAGGCTACTGCTCCTATATAGGCGGCACCACCACCAGTCTCCTCGTTCACAAATCATATACGGCTGTTCAGGTCGATCTAGACCTTGACCTTCCCTATGATTACTGCATGATCTCCGTTCTTCCCCAGAAACGCGGGGCCCAGTCAATCCATATTCTCAACGTGTACTGTCCCCCGCACCTTCAACGGGTCACTTTCGCGGAACTCTTCTATCGGGCTCTCCAAGCGGCGTCTCGGCCACCCCTTGTGATGGTTGGAGACTTCAATGCTCCTAGCCCACACTGGGGGTACCACTATGAAAAGGCTCGGGGCCGCAAGCTTAAGGAGCTTATCTCTACTCTCGGTTTCACGCTGCTCACCGACCCAGCGCATCCCACACGCCTGAGAAATTCAGTGACACGCGATATCTGCCCGGACCTCTCGATCACACGAAACATTAGACATGTTACGTGGGAGAACCTCGAGGACACTCTCGACAGTGATCATTTCCTGCTTCAGATTGCCTTCCCGACGCAGGAAATGCGCCAAATCCGGGGCGCAGCTCGCATCACGGACTGGTCAGCTTTTCGCACCACGCCTTTCCCCCTGCTCCCATCCCCGCAGGACTACCAGGCATGGGCATCATACGCCCTCCACACTCATCAATCATACACCCGATGCATTTGTACCTCCACCTCAGCCCCCGCAGTAGATCCCCAGCTCCTCCACCTTTGGGAGGCACGCCACAGCCTTACCCGCCGATGGCGACGATACAAGCTAAATCGTAAGCTTCGCACCCGCATACAGGCGCTTACCGCGGAAGCAGCTGACTACTCTGCACAGCTTGCGGACACAAATTGGGTCGATACATGCATGAAGGCAGCAGGTCAGATGAGCTCCAAGAGTACGTGGCGACTCTTTAGGAGCCTTCTGGATCCTTCCACTACCCGCGGGGAAACACAACGCCAACTTCGTCGCGCCTACTATGCCTATCAGGGCCCAACGAGCCAACTCGCGAACGACCTCTGCGACCGCTACCTGTGTCGTACCGTCGACCCCAAGGGCCCGCAGTACGTCTACTCCGGGCTCCCCAACCCCGAACTCGACGACCCCTTCACGCTTCCCGATCTTCGGGCGGCGCTGGCCAAAATGAAGCGAGGTACTGCCCCAGGCCGAGATGGTATTACGGTCACTCTCCTGGCCAACGTTCCCGACTCAGCATACCTCTCGCTCTTACATTTAATCAACACAGTATGGGAGGGAGAACCCCTCCCCGCGGAATGGACCACTTCGGTGGTCACATTCATTTCCAAACCCGGTAAGCCCGTCAGCATTGAGGCATTGCGCCCCATCTCGCTCACCTCCTGTGCGGGCAAACTCATGGAGACCATGGTCCATGACCGTCTCTCCGCATATCTGGAAAGGAAAGGCGTCTTTGCTGACTCGATGTTTGGGTTTCGCTCACATCTGTCGGCACAGGACGTCCTTCTCCAACTCCAGCACGACATCATTGTAATACTATGCGCCACAATGACAAAGCCGTTCTGGCCCTCGATCTCCGAGGCGCCTTCGACAATGTCAAACACAGTAGTATCCTTACCAACCTTAGCACCATGAATTGCGGATCTAGAGCTTTCAGGTACATCTGTGCATTCCTCTCACATCGCACCGCCTTCATCCGCATCGACTCTGCAGAACACGGTCCGTACCCACTAGGCACCCGGGGTACACCACAGGGAGCGGTCCTCTCACCATTCCTCTTCAATCTAGCCATGCTCCAACTTCCTTCGCTCCTCGCCCAGGTAGAAGACACACACCACGCTCTATACGCAGATGACATTACCATCTGGACCAACTCGGGCTCCCCCGCACAAATTGAAGACCGCATGCAGCGCGCGGCACTTATTGTGGACACCTATGCCTCATCATGTGGCCTGGAATGTTCCCCTACCAAATCATCTCTTCTCTCAATTTCACCTCTACCGCCACCTCAGATATATCTCCCGTCTGGCTCGATACAGGTCGTCTCAGAAATTCGCATATTAGGCCTCCACATCTCCTCTACTCTCAACCCTGGTTCTACCATTGCCCGTCTTCGACGCACTAGCGAGCAGGTTAGCCGTATGATTCGGCGGGTCTCCACCAAACGTGGCGGCCTCCGCGGCTGGCACTCCCTCCGCTTGGCTCAAGCGTTTGTGACCAGCAGAGTCCTTTACGCCACTCCCTACCTTCGCTTGCGTCGCCACCACGAGAACCAGCTGGACGCACTGCTCCGCTCGGTTCACAAGCGAGCACTAGACCTTCCCATTGCTACCTCCAATCGCCGCTTTGCGGCCTTGGGAGTACACAACTCATATGACGAGTTGCGGGAGGCCCATCTCGTCAACCAAGTCAATCGCCTGTCTCAGACGACTCCTGGGCGCCACCTTCTGGATAGGCTCTCACTCAACCCGATCTCTACCCCACGCGGGTCTCCCCGGTAACGAAGCGGCGCATGCCGCTGCCTGCGTCTCTCCCTCCCGGGCCGTTACCACCTCCGACTGTGCGTCTACCCCAGACACCTCAGCTCTTACGCAGTACCGCGCAATTCTAGAGCATTATCGCAGCTCACGCCGCCTTTACACAGACCCTGCACGGGGCCTCACTAAAGCGGATGAAAGACTTCTGAGACGCTTGCAGACTAACACCTTCTTGTGTCCTGCGGCCACCCAGCATTTCATGCCGGGTATACACGGCTACTGTGCGCATTGTGGGGTCCTGGCCGACACCTATCACATGATGGCAGTATGCCCCTCCATACCCCTTCCTTTTTCATCCCCCTTCCCCCTACCCACAATAGAGGCTTGGGAGTAGTTCCTGCTTGGCTGCTCTACCCTGGACGCTCAACGCTCCCTGGTGGCCCGCGCCCGAGCGGCGATCATTTCCAGTGGACTTCCGGAATAGGGAGACCACCCAAGTGCTTCTGTAGAGCAACTCTCCGTAATTTTCTGATTAAATGTTTCTCCACCACCACCACCACCACCAACGCGCTGCCCAAGGCGGTGGCAAGTCAAGTTCAAGTCGAGGAGCGTTTATGAATACGGGGGTAAGGCGGAGAGGCCACAGCGTCTTACACCAGCTTCTTACACGGGCCGTAACGCGCTAGCACAAACGCGTTAGAAACGCGCAGTCTTTCGTTAATGTTGGGTATTTATTGTCATCGTGGTGCGTGTGTCCATGTGCACTTCGTGAGTCGTGCCGCTTCCTGGAGGCCCGTTTCTCGATTGAATATTTAAGCGCAGTGTCTCGTAAAAAATTGTATAATGATTTATCTGATATCGTTCTACCAATTCCATTGTACCGGACTCATTTCTCGGGCGGAAAGTGGCGCAAGGTGCTGAAACGTGTAAAAAGCATGCCTGTGCGTCCTGGGGTGAAAACCTTCTTCTTTAAATTACATGCAGGCGTTTTGCCAGTTAAGACTTGGCTTTCTGATAAGGGATTCTTCGTTCCGTGGGGTGACCACTGTTTCTTGTGCCGGAAACCTGAAACGATTGAACACGTGTTCCTGGAATGCTGGGATGGCGTGTTCTTCTGGGATGTCCTGCAAAGGACCTTAAAGAAGGATTTCCCTTTGGATGCACAGGGAATAAGGTACCTAATGGTTGATAACGAGGATGGTTTTTCATATGATATTACTATGTTAATGGCTCTGCATAGTATCTGGACGTCACGCATGGCTGTTCGCCATGCAGACGTTGATGCTCGCCCTGCAATAGAGTACTTTCGCGAGTCTCTCATTTCATTTCTCGAAATGGAAGAAGCGAAAAAGTGTATACCCGATTGGGTGCCCCGTATGGAAGGCTTACACATGAAACCGTTCTAAAATTATGAATTTGTTGCTACGTGGTTGACTGTTATACCAATGCAATAAAAAAAAAAAAGCTTCGTGGCGTAGTGGCTAGCGCCGCGCGTTCGGAAGCGAGGGGTCCCTGCATGGTTCGATTCCGCGCTACGGACACAACTGTCGGAATTTTTTTTTCATAAAAGTAGACGTGGCTACCTACTACGACGACAACGACTACTACTACTACTACATACTACAGAGGAGGGACAGACCACGGCCGCTGGATAAAAAAAAGGTGCGGCCTGTCGCGCACATCCAAAACGGTGTGATCCGCCGCGGCGCCACACGCCGGGGTCTGCTGTCTGGCATCGGCATGGCAAATGCGTTAGGAACGCGCTTGGAACGCCGTCGCGCGTGCTAGCCGAAGCGTTCCATCCCCCTCAGCTAGCGCCGTTCGACATAACCAAGCGGTCGACAATCCAACTACGGCCGTCACGTTCGCTGCCATAGCAGCGCGCCCGACGCGGCAGGCCGCACCTTTTTTTATGGGCGAAGCTCCTTATAGCGGCACCCGTTCCGTCCCCGTCGTAGTAGTAGTAGTAGTGTGTAACCAGTCTGAGAAAAATTAGAAAAAAATTCCGAAGTTGTGTCCGTAGCGCGGAATCGAACCAGGGACCCCTCGCTTCCGAGCGCGCGGCGTTAGCCCACTACGCCACGAAGCGGACACGGACAAACGCACCACGATGGCTATAAATACCCAACAATAACGAAAGGCCGCGTTTCTAGCGCGTTTCTAACGCGTTTGTGCTAGCGCGTTACGGCCCGTGTAAGAAGCTGGTGTAAGACGCTGTGGCCTCTCCACCTTACCTTCAACGCGTTTCGAACGCGCTGCCCAAAGCGGTGGCAAGTCAAGTTCAAGTCGAGGAGCGTTTATGAATAGGGGGTTATACTCTCTCAGCAGTCATGTGATGGCGTCGGCAAACGCGGTGCACGTTCCGGCATGTGTAAATGGCTGCGTAAGACGCTGTGGCCGCTCCCCCTTACTAGAGAGTACTGCACGTTTCTAACGCGTTTGTGCTAGCGTCCCCTTAAGCGGGAGATCCGATGATTCCCTCCGGAGCTTCGCCCACTCATCATCATTCACCTCGTGGATCTGCTGTCATTTTTTTTATCCAGCGGCCGTGGACAGACCCACACCCTAAGGAGCTTCGCCCCTAAAAAAAAGGTGCGGCCCGTTGCGTGGCGCCGAAACGGCGTCTCGGGCCTAGTATTCCTCGCGCCCGCTCTGGCGCCACTGCTCGGGTACAGCCGTTCACGGAGAAGCATACCCACAGCCGCGTTTGTACGTGCGACAGTCACTGTAATCGGGCCGTAAATAACGCGTTTTACAGTTGCACATTACAGGTTGAATATTGAAGTCGTTATTAGAAGTGCCGATTACTCCACATATGTGAAAAGTCTGCCCTAAGAGTGCCAATGATTTGTGGAGTGAGCCTCAATGCTCTCCATGAAGGCTGCCCGCTCGACTCACCTGAAATGAAAAGAAGTGCTCTGTTACGAATAATCGGGAATGGATTTGCGTGTTTCTTCAAGACGACTTCAAGACAATGGATCGCGTTTATTTACAAGATGATGAATGCGAATGTATCGCTCAGCGAAAACCGTCCACGGTGCCACACCCGATCCAGCCCAGCATCGTTCTTCTCGTCAACCGAACTCCCCTCGCACGTTTCAATATTCTCTCTGCTCTGGCAGTGGCATGGCCGCTAGGTAGATAGGTAGTAAAATTTATTGACGTCCGGAAGACTCTTCACCCCGTTTTCATAGGGGCAAGACTGCGGGCCGCTCCCGCGTTGGGACGGGAAGGCCAAGCCTCACCGCCGCATCGCGGGCCTTCTGGGCAGCCCGGAGTTGATCAATCCACTCTTGGCTCTTTTTACATAATAAAAGGTGCGGCCTGCTGCGTCGCGTCGCCGCCAGTGGGCGAGCGCGTCTCGGCTGAGTTAGGGAGCCTACATGCAACGCCGTTTTAAAACGGCTGAGTTGACAGTTGCATCCGCTGTTTTTCCTGGGCTCGAAAAAAAGAAGTTTCCTTGGCTGCGCGTTCGTTTATTTTGCATGTACGGCGGATAACCGGGAAACACATTCGGGACCGCAGTCGGAAGCAAGAGCCTAATCTTCGTGTTGTTTTTATAGTCATTCTCAGTAAAATGTTATGACCGTACCGGCGACCTGTCACTTGGCTCCCACTTGTTTCGTTTCCCTGACGGCCCTTGTGGAGAAATATTCTTCAGCCACGCTTCCCGATGCTGTAGATCGCAGGGGAATTCGTGGTACTTCACAGTTGCGTCTCTTCTCGCGTTCGAGTTGCACAGCGGCCCACAACAGCTTCGTGGAATCACCCGCTAGAAAAAAAAAAACATCTGCCACACATGCGCACACCAAAGAACCGTACTCAAGCATAGGAAACATGAGGCAAGCTTCTCACATACACTATTACACAAAAAAAGCACACGAGAATGCGCACGATAAAATCACATAATCTCACCCTACGGGCAAACATGGTGGGATGCGAAAGCATCGCGGGGGGTGCGCATTGAGTTTCCGTTTCGTTTCACTAGGCAACACAACCCAATGAAAGTTAGAGTGAGAGAATGAAGTGAGAAGAGAGGAGACGTTGGTACAGGGTTGTTGCGTCTTTATTTAAAAATCGTACGTGATTCCTAGCGTCGGTGCGCGTGGTATCTTGAAGACGATCCTGAAGTTCGGTGTCCGCTTGCCGACGCTGACGTTTACGTTCGGCTTCCCGAGCCTTCCTCTGCTCCGCTGCGGTGGCGCTGCCGCTGCAACTAGCACCGATGTTAACGTTGTTCATGGCGTTTCTCACATCGTTGCACAGAGAGAGAATGAAGGAAACACAGCAAACGCGCGCTTTATACTGCGCCGCGACACTTGCGCCGTCAACCGGCATACCCTTAAAGAGAGAGGGAGAGAGTGAGAGAGAGAGAGAGTTGTATGCAAAGATTTGCTGCGCCGCACCTGTGGCGGAGAGGGGGAGAGTGGAGCGCACACCTGTGTAGGAGAGGTGAATGAGGGAGAGTTGCGCAAGCGCAGTATGGGTGCGGACGCCGCAGAACGGACACTGCCCCGAGCTAAGATGCTCTCGCATCCTAAAGCACATCAAAATGCATAAATCCTGAGGCAACCGCATTGTAGCACGAGCCGGCGTCTGCCTTGCGTACCGTAGCATTGGCGTCCTCACCAAAAACAGCGGCCGAAACTGTCAGCTTAGCCGAGACGTGCTCGCCCATTTACGGCGACGCGACACAGCAGGCCGCACCTTTTTTAGATGCAAAGCAGCTTATGGCGGGGGTTTGTCCGTTCCTCCTGTGTCCCGCAGCGTCCCACATCCCCAGAGAGCATGCGATTCCCCTCCTCCCCCTCTCTTTTCTCTAGGAATCGTCTACTGTACGGAGCGGCACCCTCGTCCCACACTCTCACAGCGCATGCGCGTCCCCTCCCCCTCTCTCTCCTCTCCTACACTCCCCCCCTTTCTCTCCTCTAGGAATCCGGAGGGGCGCGCACGACAGGTGGAGCGACAGCTGCATACTCCGCTGGGGGCGCCACAGTAGTTCCGCGGTATGAAAATAACGGAGCGCGCGCGCCTCATTCTCTCTCCTGTTCAGCGCCGCGATGAGCGCTCGGGCCGCTGCCGCGCAACCATCTCCCGCTCAAGCTAACCATCTCTCCACTGCTTCGCATCCACACAGGGTTCCCTTTAGCGGGTGATGGAAGGAAGAACGCAAACTTTATTATCAAATCAAACAGATTTGAGTCCGGCGTATTTTTATTGGGTCTGGGCACCCGCCGCGGGCGCGGTTCCGGGACCTTGTCTCGAAGCGGCTTCCTCGGCTCGCTGGACGGCCCAGAGTTGTACATTCAGGTTTGAGCTGAGCAGTGGGGTCTTGAAACGCGAGCGGAGGCTGGCGTTGGAAAGACGGAGGCGTCCGCACAGCCCGAATTGATTGTTATGGCCTGACATTCCCATAACATGTGATTAAGTGTGGCAACCTCGCCACAGGATGTGCATCTGTTTGTAGTGTACATGTCTGGATACATGGCGTGCATGAGTCTGGGGTTTATGTAAGAATCAGTTTGTAATTGCCTGTAGTGTACTGCTTGCGCCCTATCTAATCTAGCGTGAGGGAATGGGTATACGCGTCTCTGTAACTGGTAGTGTGTCGTGATGTCGTGGAACCTGGTCAAACGATCCTCCCACGCCCAGACGTTTGCAGTACCCCGCGGGGGCTCTTCCTCTGATGATGCTCGGTGAGTGAGGCCTCGAGCAACGCGGCTAGCCGCTTCGTTGGGGATGCTCAGTCCAGTGTGTGCCGGGATCCATAGCAAGTGCCTTCGGTTATCGACGTCGGCCTCTGCCTGGTATATGGGATGTCGCTTGAGAATGTGATACGCCTCTTGCGATATGCGCCGATTCGCAAAATTGCTAATTGCCGTTTGCGAATCACAGATCACGTATGTAGCCTTGGTTTGTGTGAGGGCCAGTGCTATGGCCGCTTCCTCTACCGCTTCGGCATATGCTGTGTTCACGGTGACGCTCGTGAGGTGGTTACCTCGGTGGCTAGTAACTGCCGCCACGAAACTCTTCCTGTCTCGATAACGGGCTGCGTCGGTGAAGAATGCCTCCTTGTTGTTGGAGTAACTTTGGTTCATTTATTGTGCCCTGGCGTCTCCCCGTGTGGTGTTGGGGGTGCATGTTGCGAGGCAATGGGGGCACGTATAGTTGCTCGCGTATGGTTCTTGGAATTTCCACTTTGATGCTGTGCTGCGTGTGGTATGTGATGACGAGCTTTTCGATCACGTGCCTGCCCGGGCGGGTCTTGGGTAGGCGCTCGAGTTGGGACACTTGTTGCACCTCCAAGAGTTCCTCGAGCGTGTTGTGCAAGCCTAGTTCTAGGAGCTTGGTGGTGCTCACTCCGGGCGCAAGTCCCAACGCACATTTGTACGCCTTGCGTATGAGGGCGTTGAACTTGTTTCTTTCCGCAATCGTCCAATTGTGAAACGCTGCCGTGTACGTTACTTGAGAAATAACGAAGGCTTGTATGAGTCGTATGACATTGCCTTCGTGCATGCCCGCGTGTTTGTTGGTGATGCATCGGATGAGCTGCATCGTACTGGTGGCCTTTGACGTTATCTTGCGAAGTGCTTCGCCATTGCCGCCCTTGTGTTCAATTATCATTCCTAGTACCCGAATCTTGTCTACCATCGGTGTTGGTAGACCGTTTGATGCCGTTAATTGGATCTCTTCCTTTTCCGGGGGGTGTAGCCTTTAGGTGGGCGCCCCTTTCTGACCGGTCTATATAGCAGCAGTTCATATTTTTCGGCCGAGCAGGTGAGTCCCGCGCCCACCAGGTAGTTTTCCACGCACTGGATGGCCTGCTGTAAACATTGCTCAATCGCTCCGTCGCTGCCCGTTGTCGCCCATATTGTAATATCATCCGCGTATAGCGTGTGGTGCAGTCCTTCGATTTGCAGAAATCGGTCGGGTAACCCCAGCAGAGCGAGGTTGAAGAGCATAGGCGAGATGACCGAGCCCTGCGGGGTGTCCGAGCTCCCGATGTTGATTTGATCTGAGGCTAGCTGTCCCACTCGCATGCGAGCTGTTCTTCCCGTGAGGAAGCCTCGGACGTAGTTGTACGTTCGCAGTCCGAGATTGAGCTTGTCTATTTGGCGTAATATGGCATCGTGGCGAACGCTATCGAAGGCCTTCTTCAGGTCCAGCCCGAGGATGGCTCTCGTCGAGCGCCCCGGATTGTCTACGAGTTGGTGCTTTAGTTGCAAAAGGGCGTCTTGCGTGGAGAGATGTCTTCTGAACCCAATCATTATGTGTGGAAATAATTCTTTGTCCTCGAGGTAATCTGTGAGTCTATTGAGGAACGCGTGCTCCATCAACTTGCCCACGCAGGACGTGAGGGAGATGGGGCGCAGATGGGGCACTTTGGCAGCAGTGGCGGCAGAAAGCGCACGCATCGAAACGCTCTGCTTCTACTCGTTACAGTTTTCAAGACTTCGTCTGTATTGCGGGACCCGTCGAAGAAATTGACCGTGAACCCACCACCAATTCATGCGGCGCCCTTTCCGCTGACACGCTTATCCTGCCACTTATGAATTTGCATCGAGTTGACGTCCTCTGCTAGCGTCACCAAGCTGCGATTCTTCCAGCCAGCATGCACCGCCGTGGTCATCAACGCCCCCCTTGCTCACTTTGGCAGCAGCGGTGGCAGAAAGCGCACGCATCAAAACGCTCTGTTTCTATACTCGTTACAGGTTGGTCTTTTTAACTTGTTCTAGTCCTCTCAGCCGTACTTTAATCTGCTGTCGCTCCCTGCCAAAGTGCTGCATGCTTGACTGTTGTGGTGGTGTCCGTTTTTGAGCTTGGAAAATGTCGGGATCTGATAAGACATGCCCTAAGAGCATGAAAACTGTGTTTGATAGCAGCCTTGTCATGAAATACTCGGTATGCGATAAATCGTATCACCCGGGCAAATGTTCAGGTGTTACTGAAGCGGCGGCGAAGAATAAGACAGACGCATTCTTTGCCACGTGGAATTGTCCTCAGTGTTACTCATCCCGTTTGAGAGGCTCAGACAACGACCGAACAGACGGTGACATTTATGCAGTGCTAATTGATATCCAAGCTAAACTAGAGAAGATGGAAAGTCTCCCAGAGAAAGTAGACAACATGGAGAAGTCGATTACGTTGATGTCGGACAAGTATGATGAGGTGTTGAATGTCATGTCGCGGCATGACACAGAACTGAAAGAGCTGCGAAAACGCGTTGAGGCTGTTGAATCCAGCAGTGACACTGAGGAAGTTGATGTCCTGAAAAGGACTGTTAATGACTTGGAGTATAAAAGCCGCAGGCAAAATATTGTCACTAGCCTCGAGAAGTAGCCCTGAAGGTTTAATAAACGTAGAGCAGCTGGCTCTTGGAAGACGCGACCGTCGGGGCTGGCTCGAGCAGAGAAGGAGCGCGCGGTCTTCTTTCTTCTCTTGGGCTCGACCCACTCTTGCCCTCGACCCACTACCTACAGGTGGCAATATCCCCCCTTCCGAACAAAAGCATCGCCTAGATGCTAAAAAAATAGGCGTAGAAGACAAAGAAGAGGAAGGCAGGCGAAGCGAAAGCACACAAAAAAAATGTAGCCGTCACGCCGGCACAGTCAATGAACGAAGAAGCAAGCTCCCAAAGATAAATGAAAAGTAGAAACAAAGAAGGGAATGAGAGAAAAAAAATGAAAACAAAAAAAAAATTACGGACGCGCAATGTACGGCTTCATGCGCACAACATGAACTATGTCTGAGGTCGGTTGTCTTTGTGTCCTACTCCGTTTCTGCGATGTTGTGTCCGGAACAACTTCGTAGTTTACGTCACTGACGCGGCGGAGCACTTTATACGGACCGAAATACCGGCTCAGAAGCTTTTCACAGAGGCCACGACGGCGAACGGGGGTCCTCACCCAAACTTGGTCTCCGGGGTTGTAGGACACGTCCCTGTGGCGGATGTTGTAGCGTCGTGCGTCTGCCTACTGCTGGCCGATATGTAGCCGCGCGAGCTGCCGAGCTTCCTCAGCACGCTCTGCAAATTCCTCGGCGTCAGTTGTCAATTGGTCAGTGTCTTGACAGGGCAGCATAGCGTCCAGCATCGTCTGGACTTCGCGACCGTAGAGAAGGCGAAAGGGCGTGAAGCGCGTCGTCTCTTGCACGGCGGTGTTATACGCGAAGGTCACGTAAGGCAAGATCCGATCCCATGTTTTGTGTTGAACGTCTATGTACATTGCGAGCATGTCTGTTACCGTCTTATTCAGTCGCTCGGTAAGTCCGTTGGTCTGCGGATGGTACGCGGTCGTCTTGCGATGCCTGGTGTTGCTCAATTCAAAAACTTCGTCCATAAGCTGCGCTGTGAAAGCTGTCCCTCTGTCGGTTATTACAGTGGAGGGAGCACCGTGACGCAAGACGATGTGGCGCATGAAGAACTGCGCTACCTCTGAGGCCGTGGCTCGTGGGATCGCCTGCGTCTCAGCATAGCGTGTTAAATAATCAGTCGCGACGATCACCCATTTGTTACCGTCGGCCGAGAGAGGAAACGGTCCGAGAATGTCCATGCCGACTTGGTCGAAAGGCGTGTGAGGTGCTTCAATTGGCTGAAGTAAGCCAGCCGGTTTAACGGATGGTGTCTTGCGGCACTGGCATTCACGGCAGCCTTTAACGTACTGTTTGACGCTTGCTGAAAGCCCGGGCCAATAGTACATTTCGCTTACTCTAGCGAGTGTTCGTGAAAAGCCTAAATGACCAGATGTCGGTTCGTCATGGCAAGCGAAGAGGATGTCGTCGCGCATGTCCCTTGGAATCACCAGGAGGTAAGCACGGCTGGTCGAACGAGCATTCATCTTATAAAGCACGTTGTCTCGCAGACAGAAGGACGTCAGCGAGCGGGAGAGATGGCGTGCTATGGTTGTGTCGCGGCCCTCTAAATGATCGATGATCGGTCTAATCTCAGCGTCGTCACGCTGCCGTCTGCTCAAGTCCGACGAACTAATGGCGCCCAGGAAGCCGTCATCATCCTCTGTTTCCTGACTGGCAGGATCAATGGGTGCGCGGGACAGCGTGTCAGCGTCTTCATGCTTACGGCCAGACTTATAAACGATGGTGATGTCAAATTCCTGTAGCCGCAAGCTCCACCGTGCCAGTCGTCCTGAAGGGTCGCGCATGCTTGCCAACCAACAGAGGGCATGGTGGTCCGTCACTACTTTGAAGGGACGACCATAGAGATAGGGGCGAAACTTGATGATCGCCCACACGACCGCGAGGCACTCTTTCTCCGTAGTCGAATAATTCGCCTCGGCACGGGACAGGGAGCGGCTGGCATACGCTATAACTCTTTCCACTCCATCTTGAAGCTGGACGAGCACTGCGCCAAGGCCAATGCTGCTGGCGTCGGTATGCACCTCAGTATCAGCATCATCGTCAAAATGTGCAAGAACGGGTGCTGACTGCAGGCGCTGTCGTAATTCAGCAAAAGCCGCCTGTTGCTCATTATGCCACACAAATGGCGTATCGTCCCTCGTAAGGCGTGTCAGGGGTTCCGCTATCTTCGAAAAGCCTTTAATAAACCGGCGATAGTAGGCGCACAAACCCAGGAAGCGCCGGACGGCCTTCTTATCGGCAGGAGCTGGAAACGCGGCCACAGCGGCAAGCTTGTCGGGATCGGGTCGGACCCCTTTGGCGCTTACTACATGCCCGAGGAACTTGAGCTCTTCGTAACCAAAGTGACACTTTTCGGACTTAAGTGTGAGGTCTGCCGATCGGATGGCTTCTAGCACACTCCGTAGGCGGTGAAGATGCTGCTCGAACGTTTCAGAGAAGATGACCACATCATCCAGGTACACAAGACAGGTCTGCCACTTCAGTCCAGTAAGGACAGTGTCCATCATTCGCTGGAAAGTAGCCGGGGCTGAACACAAGCCAAAAGGAAGCACTCGAAATTCATAGAGCCCATCTGGAGTCACAAAGGCTGTTTTCTCGCGGTCGCGTTCATCTACCACGATTTGCCAGTACCCGCTTTTTAAATCGAAAGAAGAAAAATAGTGGGCACGCCGTAGTCTATCTAACGAGTCGTCGATACGCGGCAGCGGGTACACGTCCTTTTTAGTCACGTTGTTGAGCTTGCGGTAGTCGACGCAGAAGCGTAGCGTTCCGTCTTTCTTTTTGACAAGAACGACCGGAGACGACCACGGGCTGTTAGAAGGTTCGATGACGCCATCGTCAAGCATCTCGCGGACTTGCGTACGTATGGCTTCGCGTTCTTTTGCCGACACGCGGTAAGGCTGCTGGTGTATCGGGCGTGCGTCTCCGTACGTGATGATCCTGTGTTTAGTGATGGAAGTCTGGCGTACCTTGGAAGAATGTGCGAAGCAGGTCCTGAATTCAAGCAAGAGCTTGCGCAGTGCTGTCTGGCTATCGGTGGACAGTTCAGAATTGATGTCGAGATGGCCCAGAGACGTGTCTGCTGTCTCCACTACTTCTGACGTGAAGCAGTTGTTAACGTTTGCTACTGCGTCAGCAAACGCTAACGAAGTGCCGCGGAACAGGTGACGGTGCTCGTAGCTAAAGTTGGTAACAAGCAATTGCGAATGACCAGCACGAATCTGTATAACACTTCGAGGCACACAAACACCTTGCTTCAGTAGGTGTTCCAAGTTACTTTCGGCCACTGCTTCGCCATCGCGTAAGCCACAGCATGTAACGTCGACGAGGACACTGGCTCGTGGAGGAAGCGTGACTCTGTCTGCCGAAACACGAAGTACGTCGTCGCGCCGTTGGCCGTCTTGCACGTCGATTGCTCGTGCGGCAGAGAAAGTGATACGACGCTCTTTCAGAGCGATAATCGCGCCGTACTCCTGCAGGAAGTCAACCCCAAGAATAACGTCGCGGGAGCATTCGCGTAAGACAAGGCAGCTCGCAACGAATGTAGATCCTTGAATCTCAACTCTAGTCGTGCAGGCGCCCAGCGGAGTAACGACGTGGCCGCCAGCCGTCCGAATCTGCGAGTTATGCCAGGGCGTAATCACTTTCTTCAACTGCGTTGCTATTTTCCTGCTTAGTATGGTGTAGTCTGCGCCGGTGTCCACTAAAGCACTCACGGCATAACCGTCAATGGTCACTGGTATATCGAGCGAAAGCCGGTCGTCTCGTTCAGCTGCAGGTGATGGCGGATCGGTATGTTTCCGTAACTGCGTCCGTCGGAGGTCTTCAGCGCTTCGACCGTCAGCGACCTCGCCCCCAAAGATCGCCTCAGTTAGTTTTCCCGGCGGGGACTGGTCGACCGCTCGGGAGAATAGCGCTGGGGCGGAGGTGAAAATCGTCTGGGAGACGGCGATCGCGACTGCCGCCTGGCAGGTGGTGGCAAGCGCTGCTGAGAGAGGTAGTCCTCAATGTCCCGGGGTCGCTGGCCGTATCGGGGTGGCGGCGAGTATGCGGAAAAGCCGCGAATCCCAAGGCGCCGGTGTGGGCACTGGCGGTACAGGTGGTCAGCTTCACCGCAGTGGAAGCACAGAGGCCGATGATCGGGTGTGCGCCAAACATCCGACTTCCGAGGGGGCGGGCGTCTGTCGTCGACGTAGCGAACCGCTTGCTCCGAATGGTGGGCAAATGGAGCGGCATGAACAACCGGCGGCGGTGTATACCCAGCGTCGTAGTACGACATCGGCTGCGCCGACTGAACTGACACCGTAGGAGGAGCACGAACGAACTGCGGCGGAGAGGGAGAAGGGCGCTTCAGGGCTTCCGCGTAGGTGGCACGCGGATATTCAACAGGTACTGCCGCAGCGTTAGCAGGAGGCAAGGTGTCACGGAGCGCCTGGTGCACTTCGTCCTTGATAATGCTCGCTATGGAGCTTACCGTAGGGTGCGGTGTTACGGCGGCCTTTTGCAACTCTTCACGCGCGACAGAGCGGATGAGTTCTCGCAGACAGTCACCGTTGCTTCCTATGGCCGTGAAAATGTCAGCAGCAGACATGTTGTTCGCTTGCCGCTCATACATGTTCGAGCGATGCAGAAGCATCTTTTCCATAGTCACGGCCTCGGACAAGAACTCCGCGACCGTCTGCGGAGGGCTCCGTACGAGGCCAGCGAAGAGTTGCTCCTTGACCCCGCGCATCAGATGACGTAACTTCTTCTCCTCCGTCATTCGTGGATCGGCCCGTCGGAAGAGGCGCGTCATGTCTTCGACGTAAGTGGTCACAGTTTCGTTTGGCAAATGGACGTGGGCCTGAATCGCACGTTCCGCTCGTTCGTGGCGATCAGGACTGGTGTATGTCTCCAAAAGCTGACGACAAAACTCGCGCCACGACGTCAGTTGCCCCTCGCGGTTCTGAAACCACGTACGCGCGCCATCCTCCAGGTAGAAGTAGACGTGTCGGAGTTTCTCCGTGTCGTTCCATTCGTTCACGGAGGCCACGCGCTCGTATTCGACCATCCAGTCTTCAACGTCTTCGAACAATGTGCCATGAAACGTCTTCGGGATCCGTGGGCTCTCAAGTGTGTAACGGTTCGACATCGTGCTTCCCGTACCGGTTGGGGCGGTTTGAAGAGAAGCGCTGGTCATACCGGTTGATGTGGTGGGAACTGTAGCGTTGACGACTTCTGGAGACAGTCCCCTGATCCTGCGGCTGGCCCGATGCACGGGAGTGTCGACAGGCACTGGATACGTAGCGCGGATCCTTGGAGGGGTCTGCAACATCCGTGAAGACGCTTACCCCGCACCTCCACCAGTTTGTCACGAGCCTCGAGAAGTAGCCCTGAAGGTATAATAAACGTAGAGCAGCTGGCTCTTGGAAGACGCGACCGTCGGGGCTGGCTCGAGCAGAGAAGGAGCGCGCGGTCTTCTTTCTTCTCTTGGGCTCGACCCACTCTTGCCCTCGACCCACTACCTACAGGTGGCAATATAGTTATTCATGGCGTCACAGAATCCCAAAATGAAGACTTACTTTGCAAAGTCAATGAGGTTGCCCAGTCTGCTGGCCTACCGGACCTACTTCCAAGTGATGTTTCCGCTATGCACAGACTTCCCTCTATGCCAAACAAAACCCCAGGTATCATTGTACGCTTTGTTCGCCAGCACATGCGAGATAATTGGCTGCAGAAAAATAAGGACCTAAGAAAATTAAAATCTAAATTAGCAGTAACAGAAAACCTGACTCTCTTAAAGCGGCAGCTACTGCAAACTGCCAAAAAATGGGCGGAACGTTCTGGGTATCAGTATGTGTGGTGTCGAAATGGCAAGGTTTTAGTGAGAAAGAAAACTGGAGAAACTGCACATCTGATTGAAAGCAATGATGACTTGAGAACACTAGCCGAGTAAAGTGCTCCCTTTAGAAATGACTTCTAAGAGTATGACTGGGATAAACTTCACGCCTGACGGCATAAGTAAGCTAGTGGCTGGTGGTTCTGACTGTTTTTGCTGAATATAATTGTCCAGTCAATCCGTGGAAAACTTGATGTTTTTCACGTGTTTCTCCAAAAATTCACATTTGATTTCACGGGAATTACGTTAACAGAAACGTGGATTTCTAATTATTCTGAGTGTTTTAGTTTGCCTGGTTATAGTTCATTTTTTCTCAATCGTGTAAATAGACGCGGAGGTGGTGTGTGTTTGTTTGTTCGCAAGAGTTTGCACTGCGAATATGTTGATCGCTTCAGGGTTCTTACTGCGGATTATGAGAGATTGTGTTTGTCAAATAGCAAATTCCTATTTATTGTGGTGTATCGTCCGCCGCAAGGTTGTGTCCAGTCATTTTTCCATTACTTAGAGGAAATTTTTCAGTTTGCGAACGTTAATAATTATCATGTACAACTCGGTGGTGATTTTAATATCGATATTAAGGAGCCGTCAAATAGAACTAATGAATTATTTGTTCTTCTTGAATCGTATCTTCTGACTAATGTAGTGAATGTTCCCACCCGTGTAACAGCTACATCAGAAACAGTTCTTGATCTTCTGATCACTAGTATGGCAACTGAAGTTTTATCCACCGGTGTTTTAAACTATGCATTAAGTGACCACCTTCCTGTGTTTTTAGTGCGTAAAGTTCCTGCTTTAAACACATACTGCAAAAAACACCCTTTATGATGACACAGATTATCCACTCTGAATCACTTGGGACATTTAGGGCTTCCATCATAGATAAAAACTGGGAGCCAGTACTCGAGAAAACAGAAGTAGGTGAGGCGTTTAAAACATTCCTTGAGATATTCATTTCTGTATATCGAGATAAGATTCCCTACAAATGTGTCAAACCTCCGAAAAAAGCTCGGAAGCCCTGGATGACACCGGCCATCCTTCATATGATCTCTTATAAAAATAAACTATTTCAGAAGTTTTTACAAAGCCGTGATCCAGGTGACTTTGCAGCCTTGAAAGCGTACCGCAATAATGTGACTTCTGCCTTGAGAAAGGTTAAGGATTATTACCATATCTGTACGTTCAATGCCACAACCGACCAAAGACAAGTCTGGGCTAAGTTTAATCTCCTACTTCACAGAACTTCGAATAAAACACCTGAAGCTCTCGAAATCGACGGAACTCAGTATAGCGGTGCTCATTTAGCCGACAAATTTAATGATTATTTTACTACATTAGTTAAAAGTTCACATGATCCTAGTGCACTACATTACATTAACAATCACGTGTGCGACTCCATCGTATTATTGCCTACAAGCAATGAAAAAGTACTAAGAATATTTAAGAATATGAAAAAGAGCAGGAGCGAAGATGCATTTGGCTTAAAATTGTTACCGGTTATTCATGTACTTGATGTCATATCCCCAATTCTAACTCACATATTTAATTTGTCACTTAGTTCCGGAGTTTTTCCCATCAGCGATGAAAAAAGCGAAAGTTATTCTTATTTATAAAAGTGGTCCTAAAAACGTGCTCAGCAATTACAGGCCAGTGTCGATCCGTCCGATCTTTTCCAAAGGGCTGGAGAAGATAATTTTTGTTCACCTAAACAGTTTTTAAAAATAAACAATGTTATATCATCTAAGCAGTTCGGCTTTAGAGAAGACTTATCAACAGAAATAGCCCTACTTAGACAGAAGAAATAATATTAAATAACATTGAACGCAAAGTACTTACCCTTGGTGTATTCGTAGACTGCTCGAAAGCCTTCGACCGGATACATCACATCACTATGATTAAGAAACTCTCAACGTATGGTGTCCGCCACGTAACGCTTAGTCTACTTTCCAGCTACTTGACTGATCGCACTCAGTCAGTTCACCTAGAAAATTTTCGCTCGCAGTGGAAATCAATTAGCCACGGGGTCCCACAAGGAAGCATACTGGGGCCCTTACTGTTTAATATGTACATAAATGATTTGGTGGAAATAGATAATCAGGTTGAGTATATCATTTTCGCTGATGACAAAAGCATATTTCTTTCAGGAACGGTTGCAGCTTATTTAATTCGTAAGGGTAATGATGCACTCGCAAAACTTCATGCGTGGTCCAGAAGAAATGCATTAGCAATTAACACAGTCAAATCTAAAGCCGTTATATTCAGACCAAAAAATATGCACTTTATGACTGACCTCAGCTTCACCCTTGGTGAAAACGCTATAGCAATAGTGAGTACCGTGAAAACACTAGTTGTTTATATTAATGAATTCATGTTGTGGAACAATCATCTTGATTTGATAACCACCAAACTAGCTGGAGTTGTAGGACTATTAAGAAAATTTCAACAGACATTACCTACTAAAGTAAAGATGATAATATACCATGCTCTTTTCACATCGCATATTAACTACTGTCATTTAGTGTGGGGAAGCACTGCCATTACTTGTAAAAACAAACTTCTAATATTGCAGAAAGCTGCGTTGAGAGCTATACTGAATGTACCTTTTACATCACATGTAAGTTCCCTATTTTCAAAATACCGTATCATGGAAGTAGAAAAAATATATGAATTCCGTATTCTTAAGTTCTATAAAATGCAGGTAGAACAATACAATATGTTGCTTAGAGACATCGCAAATTTACATGAAAATCCCGATAATTACCCAACATGATGTCATGAACACTGGCACGTTCAACACCCGAACACAAATTATGGATTTCAAACACTTAGTTATGCATTACCATATATTTTAAATAAGTTTAAAATAACGGAGGAAAATATAACCACCTCTTCTTATTCTTTTAAAAGCATACGAGAACTTTTGTTTTTCTGATGTAATATAATATTGTTTGAGAAATTGCACTAATAACAAATGTCTCGTATGGTTTTATTTCTACTTTTGTTGTGGCACTGTACTGGTTTATTTAGTTTTTTTTCTTGTTTTTTTGACGACATTGTAATAATCTGCTTTCTAACCAACGTACTCTATTTTTTCTGCCCTGCACTGCCAAGCATAATAGGGATATGGGAGCTTTGTCAAGCTGCTTTTTAGCGGATTTTACTCCCATACACCTCAAACATGTTGTATGTAAACATGGTGGAAATAAATTCAATTTAATTCAATTCAAGGTTCTCCAGCTGTAATTTCTTGCCGGGTTTCGGTATGGAGTAGTACCGGGAGATGGAGTAATTTTTTTTTTTTGTCCAGCGGCCGTGGTACTATCGAAACGCTCGTCTAGATAACGCTGTGACTGTGCTGCGTGTGCCGCGCAGGCCTGGAATTTTTTTTCTTTTTTTTTTCGCTATTGACTTCCTGTATTTTTCCCCCACTGACATGTGAAAATGACCACCATAAACTGGATTCGCAGCGAGAAAACTTGTAAGCGTTGTGTTTTCACTTCTAAGAAATAGGCGCACAAGGCGGATAAATCCAGATGTGCAAACAGGCGTTTTCAATCATGTGTGAAATCTTTTCAGAAACAAGCATCAAATCAGCTTCTCATATTATAAAACAAGCAGCAAAGATTTAAAACTACACATTTCGTAAAAAAAAGCTGACTTTTTTTTTTCAAGACAAATTCCGGTACGGTATGGCAGCTATCTCACACATCTTCTCTTTCCGGCGTCTTCATACCACCATGCTGCTACATTATTTCTATCCGCCTACTCTGTATCTGACCATCACCTTATTCTTTTAATCTGAAAGGTTGAAAGCGTTCTGCAATCGTCTCGACGTTGTTTTGGATAATGAGGTTTGAAGGTTCCTTATTGACTTGCGGATCAACATGCTACCAGAACGGTGTCCGGAAATTCAAACGCTCTCCCAGCAAGAGCCTCATTTATTTATTTATTTATTTATTTATTTATTTATTTATTTATTTATTTATTTCGTACTGCCAGGCTGTTTTACAGGTCCTAGGCAGGAGTGGGATGTACTATCGTGATGGAAAGAAACGCGAACAGCGGGGCGCGCGGCCGAAGCATAATGAAGGTATAGTGCGCGCCGTCCAGTCATCACCATTGACAGGCGGGCACATCCGGTTTGATTGCGCTGTGCGATGATGCACCCCCTATGCTGCGATATTTTTGTTTCTATTCTACTTATCTTTCAGTTGAAAACGAGAAAAGGTGATCGCGCAGCAATGATGACAGAGCAAACCGTAGTAACCGAAAAAAATATCGCACTATAGGGGGTGCATAAGCACACAGCGCAATCAAACCAGTCGTGCGCGCCTGTCAATGGTGATGACTGGACGGCTCGCACTATACCTTCACTTATGCTTCGGCCACGCGCTCCGCTGTTCGCGTTTCTTTCCATCGCGACAGTACATCAAAGGTTTAACAACCTAATAACATGTGAAACACAAAAAGAATGTCAAAAAAAAACGCGGAAACAAGCAAAGCGTCATCTCGTTACAATGCAAAAAAAAGAAGAAACAACAATGAAAAAAGGAGAGAAAGAAAGGAAGGAAGATATCAAGGAATTCTGCAATACAGCACACGTTTACACAGTGGCTCATACACAAAAATAAGGGTGCCCTTAACACACCATTTATATCACATAGTATATCCAATAGGACAGCGATCGTGGGAAACGTTTCGGGTCACAGATTAACGAGAGCGTGCACAAAAGATGATAGGGTTGAGCTTTGAAGAACATTTTCAGGCAGGGCGTTCCAATCATGAATCGTTCGGGGGAAAAACTAGTGTTTAAATAAAGTGGTATGGTGCGGATACTCGTTCAACCTGAATGAACGTGATGAACGCGTTAGGCGCCGGCTACAAGGTGTCATGTACAATTTTTTATCTAGCTTTACATGCTCCCGGTGAATTAAATATAACATTTTGAGCCTCTCTCGATATCCCCTTACCTCTAGGGTTTCCAGGTTCGCCTTCTGTAAAAGAGCGCTAACTGATGTATGACGGCGGTAGGTATAAAAATGAACCTGAGTGATTTCCGGTGTATCATTTCAATAATATTTATGCTTGCTTGGGTGTAAGGGTCCCAGACAGGAGTAGCGTATTCTAACAATGGTCTGATCAAAGTCTTGTATGCTAGTAATTCTATGTTACTTGTAGATTTAGCCAAGGTACTTCTCAGATATCCGAGCTTCTTCATGGCATTTTTTTTATTGTGAGATACATGGCTATTCCACCTAAGGTCCGACGTAATTACGATACCAAGGTATTTATATTCTGTAACAGAGGATAAGTTATGGCCATTAATGCTGTATACAAAAGGTGACGGCTTCTTTTTGCGTGTAATGATCATCGATACTGTTTTATTTAGGTTCATGCTCATTTGCCACTCTAAGCACCATGCCGCTATTGCAGATAAAGATGAATTTAGGATCGTCTGATCTGCCTCGCTGTGAATTTCATCATAACGTACGCAGTCATCTGCAAACAGCCGAATTTTAACTGGTATATAATTCACTATATCATTGATAAAAACTAGAAAGAACAGAGGGCCCAAGACTGATCCCTGTGGGATTCCGATTGCACATCGGATAACCCTGATTTCGCATCATCAACAACGACAGTCTATCGCCTGCCCGTAAGATACGCCTCAACCCAGCGTTGAAGGTGGTCGTTTTTCAGAATATTTTTTAATTTTGATAACAACTTTTGGTGGGACACACGGTCGAAGGCTTCCTCAAAATCTAAGAATATCATGTCAATTTGCCCTTGACCGTCAAGTGCTGTCGCAATTTCATGCACTGTTTCTAATAGTTGTGTTACGGTGGATTTACCACCACGGAAGCCGTGTTGTCGCGCGTTGCAGAGGTCATTACTTTTAATGAAGACTGCGATGTGCTTAAATATTATGTGTTCTATCCGTTTTGATGAAGTAAAAAGTAGGGAGATAGGACGGTAAGTGGAGAGTAGTGAAACGGTCATCTGATTTAGGGATGAGAATTACATTTGCATGTTTCCAATCACGTGGAATTTCTTCACGTGAAAGTGATTTATTATAAATCACGCGAAAATATTTCGCGCACCATTCGGAGTATCTCACAAAAAAAGCATTAGGTATTTCGTCTACGCTTGGCGACTTCCTTATATCAATATCAAGAAGCAAGTACAATACGCCTGTTTGTTTACGTCGACATCACCGATGGGTGCAATATCATTTGAACAGCTATGCTTGGTGTCTTTCCATCATCGTTCGTGAACACAGAGCAAAAATACTTGTTAAGTGCATTTGCAATTCTCAGTTTATCTGTCAGTATGAAACCATCCACACAAATATCGGACACGTGGGTTTTCTTCGGCGATAAGTACCGCCAGAACTTATCCGGGGATGACAAAAGAAAATCATACATGGACACTTCCCCTCCTGTTGTGCACCACTTTGATCCGGACACTCCTACAGAAATCCACACGGGCGCAAGTGGTGTTGGCCTCGGCGCTATTTTTGCCAAACGCAAGTCTGGATTTGACGAGTACGTCAACCCTTACGCCAGCCGCACTCTCGCCAGAGCAGAAGCAAACTACTCTGTTACTGAGAAATAATGTCTGGCCATCGTTTAGGCGATAAGAAAATTTCGACCTTACGTCTACGGCCGACCTTTCGACATCGTGACTGATCACCATGCCCTGTGCTGGCGGTCTTCCCTCAAACATCCATCTGGTCACCTGGCTCGTTGGGCACTACATCTGCAAGACTATGACACTCGCGTCATCTAGAGGTCTGGCCATAAACATGCAGATGCCAACGCCCTTTCCCGCTCTCCACTTGCCCATGAGCCTGGAGCTGCGTCTGTCCCCCACTACAATTCTTCGTCCCTTACATATGCCGACATGCCATCTGACCAGCGCCAGGATCCTCGGATGGCCTCACGCCTAGAGTTCCTGTCTGAGCCGTCGCCGCGTACCACCAACCGCACGCTTCCACGAACTGCTGGTCACTTTACCATCCGCGATGGGCTTCTGTACCGCTCCAATTACCTATCTGAGGGCCGTAAATGGTTGCTCGTGATCCCTCGCCATCTACGTTCCGACGTCTGTGTCTCCTTTCATGCGGACCCGCAATGCGCCCATGCCGGCATATGAAAGACCTTCGCATGCCTGCGGCTTCGGTACTACTGGCGTTCGACAGTACGTCCACTCGTGCTCTGAGTGCCAACGCCGCAAGAGCCCACCTTACGCTACGGCTAGCCCACTTAAATATCTGCCCTGTCCTACCCGGCCTTTCGACCGCATCGGAATTGATTTGTACAAACCTTTTCCGTATACTCCAAATGGCAACCGCTGTGTAATAGTCGCTGAGGACCACCTCCCGCGCTACGCCGAAACTTTTGCACTTCCGCCTGCCACACGGCGTGACGTAGCCTTGTTCATCCTCCATAACCACGCTCTTCGGCACGGCACACCTCCTGACCTACTGACCAATCCCGGACGTTCCTTCCTCCTCGAAGCCGTTGAAATGCTTCTACGTGAATGCAACATAGTTCGTCGCACTACCAGCGCCTATCATCCCGACCCAACGGCATGACTGAGCGTTTTAATCGCACACTAGGCTACATAATTGCCATGCACGTTTCTTCTGACCATACCAATTGGGATCAGATACTACCCTTCGTTACCTATGCTTACAACAGCGCCCCTCAGTCTACCACAGTATTCTCGCCGTTCTTCCTTCTTTACGGCCGTGAGCCTTCAACCTTCATGGACACTTTCCTCCCATATCGCCCCGATGCCTCCGAATCCACGACTCTATCTGAAGTAGCCAGCTATGCCGAGGAATGCCGCCAGCTCGCGTGCTCCTTTACCTAGCAAGACCAGGCCCGCCAGAAAGACTGTCACGACCGTAACCGTCATATTCACCTGGTACATTGGTGTGGCTCCGCGCTCCCTTCTCCGCTCCCGGCCTTTCCACAAAGCTGCTGCCTAAGTATGAGGGTCCTTACCGGGTTCTACGTCAGAGGTCCTCTGTGAATTACGTGATTGAGCCCCTTCAGCCGTCTACGGACTAACGGCGCCGCGGCAATGACAAGGTTCACGTTGAACGGCTCAAACCACACTACGACCCGCCAGTATCGCGGTTTCGTTCGGTCGCCAAGCTGACACCCTTTTTCACAGGGCAGTAATTGTAGCGACAAACACGGACGCAAACAAAAGACAAGGAAGAAGAGTGTTGGTGCTCACTCTCGCTGTGCTTTGCCATTGACCGGTCTGTTTTCGTGTCCCCTGATTATTGAGATAAATCACGCCCTGACGTGAACTTCCGCTTGCAGTAGAATGAATGTTTTTATACACTTTCAAGGCCACGCTAATATAGCTTTCGCATATTTTGCCTAAATGCACTCCGTTTTATTGGGTGAATACAGACCCCTTTGTTTTTATTTTGCTTTTATGCGCTGGGAAAAAGCGAGAAAAAACTGACTTTTTCTAAAAATCGTGGGCTAAATTCACAAAGCTTTTCTTTGGTAAGTTCGGTTTACTATTGGCTGGACGCTTTCGCGAATGATAGGTCCGGCATCCTGATTTGCTAAAGTTCCTCCTTACGAAAAATTGTAGCGTAAGACGTTTTTGTGAATTAGGGCCCTGTTTTTGCCCAGCCCTCACATCTCCACCGGTATAAGAACCGCCCTCAAAAAACGCCTAAATCTCCAGACCTGATAAAGTCGACTTACCGTTTATCTGCTCTCAAGCAACGTAGTTTGCTCCTCTTTTTTAAGAAATACGGTGACTGCACACACATCTACACTGACATATCAACTACATCGACTAGTTCCTGCTGCGCTGTACTTATACTGACAAAAGCAATAACCCTGTTATTAAAGACTTCCCATGTCACTACATCTACATCAGCAGAGCACAAGGCTCTCCGCGGTGCGCTTCATAAGATCAGCAAAGGTGTCTTGGAAGGCGCGCAGTCCTCTGCGACTGAAAGCTGGCTCTACAGTGTATGCAGTCGTTCATCATACATAAAAGACGCGACCAACTGACGTAAGAAAATATGCATTTTAACAACCACTCGGCGGACAGTCGGAGCAACAGCAAGCAAAATTCGATTCACGCTTGGACAGCACGAGCGGTACGGTTCGCAAACGCCCTCTGGCTGGCCAAACAGGTTACCAGCGATTGGCAACATGCAACAGCGCGGTCGCAGCGTTTGTGGGCTGACGACCAGCAAAATTTTGGCCTAAGCCAGGATTTTGTTATTACGTTGGTTTTCTTATTAGTTAATTTTTTATTGGTTAGCTGATTTTGTTGTGTGGTCACGCCGATTTGGACACATGGACAGACAACGGTGACCCGATACAAAAGGAACCACCAACGTCGCCATCACCATCACCAGGCGGCAACTTTGCGCCGGCAGCGCCTGTGGCATCAGCATCAGTATCGTACGCTTCCGCCCACGCGGTTGTGTGAATTGGCTGCGATACACCCGCCGCACGTGTTCCATCTGTCAACCATGGCGCAGATGAGTACTGCAACAAATTTTTTACTCAAATACATGCCAAATACCTCCAAGGTAGACATAGACTGTATGCGGGTCTCTATGATGGTAGCTGCAGAAGTGCTCAACAAGCAGTCGAAGCGGAAACGCAAACCCATCTGACAGATCCTGAGCAACGACGTCCGTCGAGCGAATATTTCACTCTGGTGCAGGAAATGCGTCGTGAAGATGACGAGTACTTCTTCAAGTACTTCCGAATGTCTGTCGAAAGGTAAATATGCTTGTTGCAGTTTTTTAGGTGCTCCTGCTTGACTTGTGTGTGCGCTGATTTTGTCGCGTCAATCAAGGGTATCACCGATATATTGGTAAGCCAATCATTATTCGTGCATACGTAATATACCAGCATTTTTCTTCTGCATTCTCTTGCTCGCTGCACGTGTAAAGGACTCTGAGGCTTGCAAGAGCAGCCAATATTTGTGAAAGGAACCGGGTATGTGTGCTGTAAGCTTGGAGGCTGACTTTTGCCACGTTACGGAAATTGCACTGCACAGTTGAAGAAAACAAATTATCACGACGGTCACATTTGTTGGCACGTGCCAGCATATAGAGCATGAAACTCATTGTAGCGTGCGATTTCATCGCCGTGTATGGTAAATAGTTCTTCATTTGCAGTGCATTACTCCGTAAATGTAAATAAGTGACAGTCATCATCATGCACCCTCTTTTAGCCACTGCTCGTTTTTATCGCGCGACTTCTGTTAAGTCGTACTTCAAAGTCTTGTAACCACAGATTTAATCGCCTTCTGGCGCTTGCTTCGGCCAAAAAGGGTCACCTGCAATACGTAGTCAGACGTTGAAAAACTGGCATTCACAATGAGGTAGGTTCTGTATTGTACTTTTACAACGAATTGTACGTGGCGCAATTTTCAAATTTATTAACTGGCATCTGTTTCATGTCGCCACATTTTGTCATCGTCATTCATTAGCAGATATTTAGCGTGTTTTTAATGAAGGTTATTGATAAAAAGGTTGTATTGCACAACAAGTGCTGTCCCACTACTATACTTCCAAGTTCTATGGTTGCGAGGCCTAATAGATATTTGCTGACATTATTAGGACTTGGTTGTAGACTTAGCTTCATCATGACAGTCGTTCATTATCAAAAACTATTCGAGCAGTAATTTATTCTATTTGTTCCGGCCGCTGGCCTGATTTGCATTCTGCTCAGCCTCATAAACTGTTTGCACACCCCAATCATGACAATGTGGCCAAGCTTTCTGTCAGATGGGGCTTGTTCAGGTAGGACAGATGCAAAGCAGGATAGATCAATGGTGGTGCCACTCAGAAGTGTCCTAGACCAGCTTGTCATAGATTTTTACAGCATTTGCCTAGTCTGTTATTTGTTTATTGTTGAAATAGCACTGGATCACACTCTGAAAGAACCAGCGATGCTGGTTAGCAAGTTCTTGAAGCCGTTGCTGTTACCACATCCCCGGAATATAAAGAAGTACACTCTTGCAATTTTTTAACAATATCATGTGAGCATCAACTGCACGGTACTATGGAATGCAATGCACATTGCGTCGCCAACCTACCGGTGCAGGTCTTCTGTTTGTTGTAGGATTCACGAATCAAAATAAAATTCGTTTTCTTAATAATTAACATTTTCGTCTAAATGAGTAGAAATATAGTTTTGAAAGAAGTTGTGTCCAGGTGGACCGCAAAGCACAATCCACATAGTGACACGAGGTTTGGGGATAGCTGAAAGAAGGAGCAAGTTCAAGTGCAGGGATACTTTTCCTCTACCAAAGAGAAGTACAAAGCACGCAAACCAATACTGTTATTTTTTTTTAAAGCTTTGCATTTTCTATTCCAGGAATCGATCCTCAGATGAACACCTTTATGGAGCAGTTGGCCTGCCAAGAATTGAGCCAATAAAAAAATCCATTGGAAACATCTTGCACGCACACTAATCTACAAGTATTGTTAGTTAGCTACGCTAATATTGAGGAATATTTTGTTAATAACTGCAAAATTATGAGAATATAACTTGACTTTTCCACGCTTTTTCATACCTTCACAACTGCAGGAAATTTTACATCGCAATTTGTGCAATTTCCTTGAATCCTGTGGTCTACTCTTTCTTGAGCTACAGGATAACAGCTGTAAGTGCTTCTTGTAACTACGAATGATGCCCAGTTTGGTGCTTGCTGTGCAGTCTTCTGTACATTTCTGCCTTTTTTACAGTTACCTTGCACAAGGCTCCACCATGTCGATCATCGCTAAGTCGTGCCGCATCGCTGACTCCACAGCCATCCAAGTAATTAGGCAAACCTGCCGGACGGTAGCAGTGCGCCATATCCTGGAGCCTATGTTTCTAGACATGCCAACAACAGCCCAGTCGAAGGAAATAGCCAGGGATTTTTAGGCACTGTGGCAATTCCCTAATTGCATTGGCGCAATCGATGGCAAGCATGTTTCCATAGAGGCCCCAGCGCACTCGGGTACCATTTTTCAAAAATATAAAGGCCGTTTTAGCATAATCCTGGTCGCAGTGTGTGATGCCGGATATCGTTTCACTTTGGTGGATATTGGCGGGTGTGGATCGCGTGGTGATGCAGGCCTATTTGGTCAATGCTAACTAGGAAAGGATCTGAAAGCCGGCCTGTTCAATATTCCTCCAAAAAGCAAGATACCAAGTTGTTCAGTGAACATGCCCCATGTGTTTGTTGGAGAAGAGGCGGTTCCTTTAATGAGAAACTTCATGCGGCCGTACGCTGGTTCCCGCCTTGATGCGGAGCGCAGGGTATTCAACTAAAGGTTGAGACGAGCTCGGCGTACCATCGAAAACATCTTTGTCATTCTTGCTAACAGATGGACAATTCTCCGTCAGGATATCCGAGCGGCTGTAGACACTGTCGACCTCATTGTGTGGGCTACAGTGCTTCTACACAACTCTCTCAGGACTCTTGATTTGAAAGGCCACGATAGTTCGAAGTACTGTTCTGCCAATGATGTCGATGGAGTTGGTCCGAATGATCAATTCATTCGAGGCAGTCGCAGATAAGACGCTTCATGCGCTGTACGTGCGCCCAGAGATGTCCTATTCGCTGATTGTCGCATTCATACCGCCCAAGTGAAAGCAGTACGAGAAGCCTTCAAAACGCGGTTTCATTCTTCCGAGGGGCTTGTGCCATGGCAAGAGAAAGTGCTGCATGGCTGGCTTGCGAAAGTGTGCAGCCTCCCCACTGTGCTTCCAGCTGTTAATACTCGGGTGGTCCTTAAGGCATTCCAGCTGTTTGTAGTATTGCTACTTGCTACTTCAGAGTTAAACCACCGAAATTTGCTTGCCTATAAATAACACTGCAAGAACAATGGAGGAGAAGCTTTCCAGCACTTTCTGACTGCCATAGCATACGCATGCATTGCCAAGTACACTTCACTATTTGGCATTTTGTTTTCGTAAAACCGTATGCAGCACGATGCAAGACCAAAATTGCTGCTCTTAGGATTTTGGTACTTTGTACAGAAGAAGGTGTTGGTGTTCTGTAGCTTATCACCGGGCCACTGCTTGTGCCAGCATCCGAGTAGACGGGGGTCCGCAGCATGCGGTGGCCCGGGTGCTGGCCCAGGCCAATTGCAAACATGCCATCCACTGGTGAAGCTGTTGAGCTGCATCAGTGATGTGTACATTGCGTGTTTCTCTCTGGCCCTTGAGCATGAATGTTGTATACATGTTGATAATTATTTCAGTTGTACCTTATTTCTTTGTTTTCTTGCTTGTGTTTTGCTTTTTTATGTTGCAGCATCAACTAGATGGGCTCCTGGAGTTGCTGGTGACCGTGCTACACAGTTGACAGATTCATTTGCGTATCCTTCGGTTTTTCTTGACTTTGAAACTATTGCGTTGTGCGATCTCACCCCCTCGTCCAGGAACGAACTGCTTTAATAACAGACCACTGCAATGGCACTCTCGGCAGCACCTGCCAGCTAGAGAGCGCGGTCCCCAGATGGCAGAACGAGGGCCTGCTTTCATACATTACAGAAAAAGCAGTGGTGCTCGCACATCTCGGAACAACAGGTCTTTTTGTTCTACCCCCGATACCTTTAGGTAATCCAGCTGAACGTTGAGTTAGAGAGCGAGTGTCTGTTGTGGAGTTGAATAAACCTGATGCAATCTTGTGCCCTGTACTTTGTTATGGCGACTTCAGCGCTGCCACTATCATGTGGCTGCAGCAAACCATGGAAAACGCAACAAACCTACAGCTAGCACAAAACGACAGCGAGCAATCGACCCAGTCATCATCATCATCATCAGCCTATATTTATGTCCACTGCAGGATGAAGGCCTCTCCCTGCAATCTCCAATTACCCCTGTCTTGCGCTAGCGTACTCCAACTTGCGCCTGCGAATTTCCTAACTTCATCATCCCACCTGGTTTTCAGCCGGCCTCGACTGCGCTTCTCTTCTCTTGGTATCCATTCTGTAACCCTAATGGTCCACCGGTTATCCATACTACGCATTACATGGCCTGCCCAGCTCCATTTCTTCCGCCTAATGTCAACTAGAACATTGGCTATCCCCGTTTGTTCTCTGATCTACACCGCTCTCTTCCTGTCTCTTAACGTTACTCCTAAGATGTTTCTTTTCATCGCTCTTTGTGCGGTCCTTAACTTGTTCTCGAGCTTCTTTGTTAACCTCCAAGTTTCTGCCCCATATGTTAGCACCGGTAGAATGCAATCACTCTACACTTTTCTTTTCAACGACAGTGGTAAACTCCCAGTCAGGATTTGGCAATGCCTGCCGTATGCACTCCAACCCAATTTTATTCTTCTGTAAATTTCTTTCTCATGATCAGAAACAATGTTGCCTAGATCAGAAACAACTGACCTAGATAAACATACTCCTTTACAAACTCTAGAGGCTGAATGGCGATCCTGAATTCTTGCTCCCTTGCCAGGCTACTGAACATTATCTTTGTCTTCTGCATATTAATGTTCAACCCAATTCTTACACTTTCTCGATTAAGGCCCTCAATCATTTGTTGTAATTCGTCTCCATTGTTGTTGAATAGGACAATGTCACCTGCAAACCGAAGGTTGCTGAGATATTCGCCGTTGATCCTCACTCCTAAGTCTTCCCAGTCTGAGAGCTTGAATACTTCTTCTAAGCATGCAATTGGATAGATTGTGTCTCCTTGCCTGACCCCTTTCTTGATAGGTAACTTTCTACTTTTCTTGTGGAGAACCAAGGTAGCTGTGGAATCCTTGTAGATGTTTGCTAAGATATTCACGTATGCCTCCTGTACTCCTTGATTACGCAATGCCTCTATGATTGCTGGTATCTCTACTGAATCAAATGCCTTTTCATAATCTATGAAAGCCATGTAGAGAGGTTGCTTGTACTCGGCAGATTTCTCGATTACCTGATTTATGACATGGATATGATCCATCGTAGAATATCTCTTCCTGAAACCACCCTGTTCTCTTGGTTGGCTGAAGTCAAGTGAAGGCTGATGCTATTGGAAAGTATCTTGGTGAATATTTTATACAATACGGAAAGCAAGCTAATGGGTCTCTAATTCTTAAATTCTTTAACGTCTCCCTTCTTAAGGATAAGTGTAATGTTGGCGTTCTTCCAGCTCTCTGGTACACTTGAAGTTGTGAGGCATTGCTTACAAAGGGCCGCAAGCTTTTCAAGCTTGATATCTCCTCTAACTTTCAATAAATCTACTGTTATTCCATTTTTTCCAGCAGCTTTACCCCTGGCCATGTCTTTCAAGGCCCTTCTAACTTCATCGATAGTTGTATAAGGAGCCTCTGTATCCAGTTCATCACTATTTCGAATGAAAGTAGCTTGGCTGTTTTGGGCACTGTACAGGTCAGTATAGAATTCGTCCGCTGCTTTTACTATGTCATCGAAATTGGTGATGATATTACCATGCTTATCTTTCAGTGAATACATCTTGCCTTGTCCTATGCCAAGCTTTCTTCTTACTGATTTCATGCTGCGTCCATATTTTACGGCTTCCTCAATCTTTCCCACGTTTTTATTTCGAATATTGTCGCAAGATGCGAAGAACGGCACACAGAACGACGGTGGTGCGACAACAAACACAAGCTCTATATTCAAGGCCCAAGAATAATTGTCCGCGCTAACTTTATCTTCTTCGGAGAGAGGAATGCTTGCGCTCGTGTCCCTCCCTTCGTTGTCTTCTTTAGTAGTGACAATGCCTCCCTTCTAAGAATGCATCGTCCCGATGCTTTATCGTGGCGACGCCAGGATATGTCCACGTGTATGCTGCAGTGATTTCATTCGGACAACTAAGGCTTCTTACGGACGACGTGCACAATCTCCGGTGTATGCCGTCGCCGCCTAGAGGAATGTGGGCTATCGGAAACGACTTCACAGTTGACATCAGAGAGACGTCGGATGACTTTATACGGACTTAAGTACCGCCTCAGTAGTTTCTCTGAAAGGCCACGACGGCGAACAGGAGTCCAGACCAAAACTCTCTCTCCATGCTCGTAGGAGACTTTTCGGTGGCGAAGGATATAGCGCCGTGCATCGTACTCCTGCAGCCGACAAATACGTATGCGTGCAAGTTGTCGGGCTTCTTCAGCACGCTGAGTAATGTAGTCAGCATCACTTTCGACACCATTGCATCCATGTTCATGCGGTAACATTGCGTCGAGCATGGTTGCGACATCGCGACCGTGGAGAAGGCGAAACGGTGTCATCCTCGTTGTCTCTGGCTGAGCCGTATTTTATGCAAAGGTGACATATGGCAATATCTCGTCCCAGTTTTTATGCTCTACATCAACATACATGCAAAGCATATCCGCAAGTGTCTTATTGAGGCGCTCCGTGAGTTCATTCGTTTGCGGATGGTACGCCGTTGCCTGCCGATGAGATGTGCCACTAAGTCTTAAAACTGTGCCCAATAGCTCGGCTGTGAATGCAGTTCCTCTGTCAGTTATTAATACTGTGGGGGCGCCATGTCTCAGTACGACATTCTCTATAAATTCGAGCTGCTTCACTGGCCGTTCCCCGCGGCAGAGCTTTGGTTTCGGCGTAGCGCGTGAGATAATCCGTGGCTACGATAATCCATCGATGTCCCGTATCAGAAGTTGGAAATGGGCGTAGCAGATCCATTCCGGCTGGTGCAAATGGAGTTCTGGGCACTTCGATAGGATGGAGGAAGCTTGCTGGTTTCACGGCTGGCACTTTCCGTCGCTGGCAGTCAAGGCATGTGCGGGCGTACTGTTGAACGGTCGCCGTCAATCTTGGCTAGTAATACTTTTGTCTCACTCTGAAGAGCGTTCGTGTGAGGCCCAAATGGCCGGATGTTGGTTCATCATGGCATGCCTGCAATCTTTCATTCCTGAGACATGGTGGGACGACGAGCAAGTAGGGGCTGCCGTTCGGAGAAAAGTTCACTTTATAGAGGACGTGGTTGCGTAAGCAAAACGATGGAAGTGCTCTTCCAAAACGTTTTGGGCAGAGTAGAAGTGCGACCCTCCAGGAAGCTAATCATCATCATCATCAGCCTATATTTTATGTACACTGCAGGACGAAGGCCTCTCCCTGCGATCTCCAATTACCCCTGTCTTGCGCTAGCGTATTCCAACTTGCGCCTGCAAACTTCCTAACTTCATCATCCCATCTGGTTTTCTGCCGACCTCGACTGCGCTTCTCTTCTCTTGGTATCCATTCTGTAACCCTAATGGTCCACCGGTTATCCATCCTACGCATTACATGGCCTGCCCAGCTCCATTTCTTCCGCTTAATGTCAACTAGAATATCGGCTATCCTAGTTTGTTCTCTGATCCACACCGCTCTCTTCCTGTCTCTTAACGTTAGTCCTAAGATATTTCGTTCCATCGCTCTTCGTGCGGTCCTTAACTTGTTCTCGAGCTTCTATGTTCGAGAACAAGTTAAGGACCGCACAAAGCAAGCTAATATTGGGCTCCAATTCTGGGTCTTCGCGTTGCTGCTGTGCGAGCGTAGTCGTGTTAACTGTAACAAACGCTGTAGCGTCGTCATCTTCTGTACTTGCAGGTACGAATGGGGCACGAGAAAGGCAATCGGCGTCCGTATGCCGCTTTCCCGACTTGTATACAATAGCCATGTCGAATTCTTGAAGTTTAAGGCTCCAGCGTGCCAATCGTCCTGATGGGTCTTTTAAGTTCGTCAGCCAACAAAGTTAGTGGTGGTCACTGACAACATCAAACGAGCGGCCGTACAAATATGGGCGAAATTTGGTCACCGCCCAAAGGACCGCGAGACACTCTTTTTCTGTGGTGGAATAATTTTCTTCTGTGCGGGAAAGGCTTCTACTTGCATAGGCAATTACTTTTTCAGCGCCGTCTTGCCACTGGACAAGTACAGCGCCTAAGCCGATATTGCTGGCATTGGTGTGAACTGCTGTGGGCCGTCTTCATCGAAGTGTCCCAGGGCCGGCGGAATTTGAAGGCATTGCCGTAGCTTGTCGAATGCTTTCTGCTGATCTTCATCCCATACGAATGCTACGTCTTCTCTGGTGAGACGTGTCAACGGCGACACAATGCGTGAAAAGTTCTGAATAAAACGCCGGGAATATGCGCATAAGCCTAAAAAGCGTCTCACTGCCTTTTTGTTGGATGGCACAGCAAAATTTTCAATGGCAGCTATCTTCTCCGGATCAGGCCGTAACCCCTCATTACTGACAACATGGCCTAGAAAAAGCTTTTCGAAGCCAAAATGGCATTTTTCCGGCTTAAGCATGAGACCGGCGGAACGTATGGCTTGAAAAACAGCACGTAGTCGCCGCAAGTGATTCTCAAATGTCGCAGAGAATACAATCACTTCGTCTAGATATACTAAGCACGTTTGCCACTTGAGTCCTGATAGAACGGTGTCCATTAGCCGCTGAAATGTTGCCGGCGCGGAGCACAAGCCGAAGAGAAGTACCCTAAATTCAAAGAGGCCATCAGGTGTCACGAATGCTGTTTTCTCGCGGACTCTTTCGTCTAGTTCTGTTTGCCAATAGCCGCTTCTTAGATCCATTGACGAGAAATAGCGTGCATGCCGTAGTCTATCGAGAGAATCGTCTATGCGGGGTAGCGGGTAAACGTCCTTCTTAGTGACCTAGTTGAGTTTGCGGTAGTCGACGCAGAAGCACAAGCTGCCATCCTTCTTTTTGACTAACACTACCGGCGATGCCCTAGGATTTTTCGACAGCTGAATAACGTCATCTTGAAGAATTTTCTGTACCTTATTTTCTATCGCTTCGCGTTCTCGCGCTGCCACCCTGTATGGGTTTTCCCGTATGGGTCGGGCCGTTTCGTCTGTAATATTCGGTGTTTGGTCAGCGGCGTTTGGCCAACTTTGGACGTCGAAGAGAAACAGTTCCGAAACTCATCAATAAGCTCGAGGAATGTTTCTCTTTGGGTAGCAAACTTGGGCCGACATCAATGGATAGAGGCACGTTCGGTAGACCGGCGGAATCGTCTTGTTCAACAGTCATGCAGTCGGTAACCTCATTCAGCTCTTCCACGTACGCGACTGCAATACCTCTTGTGAGATGCTGGCGTTCAGGACTAAAGTTTGTTAGTAGGACGTCCGTCTGTGCGAGTATTGTCAACTACGCCTCTTGCAACTGACACGCCATGACTAAACAGCAGACCAGGAATTTGTTAGGCGATCATGTTGGAGCACCTTGGCGAGTCGCATGTTACAGGCACAAGAGCGCTTGAGTGCGGAGGGATGGTCACATCGTCATCGAAGATACGTAAATCCTCACGTCGCTGATCGTCACAGGGTACGGCCAAATCTGCATTCGTCCAAACCGTGACCGACTTGTCCGGAAGGTTTATAATAGCGCCTTATTTGTGCAGGAAATCCATTCCCAATATCATGTCTCTGCAGCACTCCAGCAAATAACGAAAGTTGCAACAAACGTCTAGCTACCAATATCAATTTTGGCCGTGCATTTGCCTGTAGGGGTCATCAATTGACCTCCCGCCATTCTTATGTGGGGACCAGTCCATGATGTCTTGACTTTATTAAGGCTATCAGAGAGTTTATGGCTAATTATGAAGAAATCGACCGCGGTATCTACTAACGCGGGTACTGGGTGTCCGTCTATGGAAACAGCGAGGTCGGCACTTACGACTTCCCTTGGGGTCGGCAGAGGCATATTGTCCGATTGCACAGATAGTGTGGGGGGTGTTGAAGCATTTAGACGCTCGGCAACATCACCCCCCAAAGGTCGCTCCTGTTAGTTTTTCCGACGAGGGCTAGGGGACCTGCCGGAAAGCTCTAGTATCCGGGGTCACGATACGGGCAAAAACGGTAAACGTGGCCGGCTTATCCACAATGAAAGCACAAAGGACTGCGGTCGACGGTGCGCCACATGTCCGTCCTGCGAACAAATGGTTGACTTGTGGGCGTCCTGTGCGGCTAAGCTGCAGTTGCCTGCGGAGGGAAGTAGGCCGATGTTTCCACAGGTACACTAGGTTGCGTGGTCAGTGGCTGCGCCTTGTACGGCGGGGATGGCGGCTCGTTGAAAGGACGAGCCATTGGTGATGAGTTGTAGGCCGCTGCTGGAGGACGACGAACAGCCGATGCGTAGCTCAGAGACCGTTAGTCCGGTAGGGATTCGGGCAACGAGAATGCCTGCCTGATTTCTTGTCGCACAACTTCTGCTATACAGAAGCCCCGGCTGACTCCTGCGGGGTCACTAGGAGGTTGCGAATCTCTTCACGAACAACCTCCCGGATGAGCTCACGAAGCGAATACTCATTGCCGGCAGCCAGAGCAGTAACTTTGCTCGAGGCGTCGCTTGGGCGATCGAAGGGTCGGCAACGTTGTTGCAGTGCTCGTTCGATGGACGTAGCTTCCGAGATGAATTTCGCAACGGTTGTCGGCGGGTTGCGAAGAAGACCGGCGAAAAGTTCTTCCTTGACGCCTCGCATCAGATGGCGGATTTTCTTTGCTTCCGACATCTCTGGGTCAGCGCAGAGGAACAGGTGGGTCATGTCCTCCGCAAACATGGCGACGCTCTCATTCGGTTTCTGGATGCGCGACTCGATTAGTTGGTGGGTAGAATCACAACGATCGTTGTTTGCGAAGGTGGTGGAAAGCTGCTGTCGAAACTCATTCCAGGAAGTCAGTGTGGCTTCCCCGTTCTCGTACCACGTACGGGCGCTGTCCGCCAGAGTGAAGTAGATGCGTGAGAGTTTTTCTTCTGCAGTCCACCGATTCGCCTTGGCGACTCGCTCGTATTGCGCGAGACAATCTTCAACGTCCTCGTAAACATCACCATGGAAGGTCTCGGGAGTCTGAGGATGCTCCAGAGTCACCTGAGAAGGTCCTGCGGTTGCCATCTCGTTAGCTAGAGGTCCGGTTGGTGGGGAGTTCTCCAAGAAGATTACCTCCGGGCTGAGGCCCTGCAGTCGACGACTGTAGCGGTGGATAGGAGTGTCCACTGTAGGAACTGATTGCGGGTTTGAACTGGGCGTTGCACTCCGCACAGGAGTTCCCGGCATCAGGGAGTACCCCGCACCTCCACCAGTGTCGTAAGATGCGAAGATCGGCACACAGAACGATGGTGGTGCGACAACAAACACAAGCTCCATATTCAAGGCCCAACAAAAATTGTGCGCGCCAACTTTATCTTCTTCGGAGAGAAGAATGCTTGCCCTCGTGTCCCTCGCTTCTTTGTCTTCATTTAGTCATGACAATATTCCTTACTTTCTTCTTCTTGATCAGTTTTGAAAGTTCAGCGATTTCTATCTGATCTTTTGAGTTGGACACTTTCATGCTTTGTCGTTTCTTTATTAGGTCCTTTCTTTCTTGGGAGAGCTTACTTACTGGTTGCCTTGATGCCTTAACTTCCACTTTAATTGCTGCTTCTGAGATCAGCCTAGTTACGGTTTCATTCATTACCTCTATGTCATCTTCATCTTCCTGTTCTAGAGCTGCATATTTGTTTGCGAGCACCAACCTGAATTGGTCTGCTTTTACCCTTACTGCGTCTACGTTGGCATGTTTCTTTTTGACTAATTTCACTCTTTCTCTCTTCAAATTGAGAGAAATCCTAGACCTCACTAGCCTATGGTCACTGCACTTTACCTTACCTAACAATTCTACGTTCTGCACTATGCTTGGATCGGCACACAGTATGAAATCTATTTCATTCCTTGTTTCTCCATTAGGGCTTTTCCAGGTCCACTTCCTGTTGCTGCGCTTCCTGAAGAATGTATTCATTATTTGGAGCCTATTCCTTTCCGCGAATTCTAACAACATCTCTCCTCTTGTATTCCTAGAATCGATGCCGTAGTTGCCAATTGCTTGCTCACCAACCTGCTTTTTCCCCACTTTTGCATTTAAGTCGCCCATTACTACAGTATACTGAGTTTGCACTTTTCTCATTGCTAATTCAACATCTTCATAAAACTGTTGTATTTCTTCATCATCGTGACTGGAGGTTGGGGCGTAGGCTTGTACTACCTCCATTTTGTACCTCCTATTCAGCTTTATTACGACGACTGCTACCCTCTCATTGATGCTGTAGAATTAATCAATGCTGCCCGCTATGTTGTTATGGACTAGAAATCCTACCCCGGATTCTCTCTTATCTGGAAGACCTCTGTAGCAGAGGACGTGGCCGATAGTCAGCACTGTGTAAGCCTCACCAATAATATCCCAGGCAATGCCGGATAATTCCTCAAATAGTCGTGCTAAGCTTGCCTCACTCGAGAGGGTGCGCGTGTTGAACGTTGCCAGATTCAATTTCCATTGGCGGCTTGTCCGGACCCAGAGATTCTTAGCACCCTCTGCCACGTCGCAGGTCTGACCGCCGCCTTGGTCAGCCGCTCCGCAGCCACTGGGGACTGAGGGCCATGGGTTAATTGCCGGAGTCATGAGGGAGGTAGTGGCCTAATACTCCTCCACGGAGGCTAATTCCTGTTCTGGTGAGGGAGTGACTTTGGTGAAGCTTAGTGGGCCTGCCTAGTTTGGTTGCACCTGAACTAGTATAGCCCCACTAGCTCTCGGCAATATATTTTTTGCCGGTGTCAGGCACCACTCCATGCCTGAAGATGTGGTGGACTGGAGTAGGATTGGAACTCACGACCTTCAGATTTGAGGTCGGGTGTTCTACCTCTGCTCCACGCCACCACCCTATATTTAACATATTTAATACCTCACTATAATTAGGGTGGTTTATACACAATTTCAATACAACGAAATTTCACTGCCGCCACGAAGAAGTACCGAGACAATAAATAGAAACTTCCACAGACGCTGATGGTCGGTCAAATGGTTGAATTGCAAGCGGCTGCTTGCGAACACACCTGTCAAATTGAGCGCTGCGCAACCAAGAGCAACTGCGGAGCAGCATCATGTTCTGTATAAAGTTCAAGTGCAATAAGGTCCTATCATACCCCGCGCATTGTATGCTTTGGTGTGAGTGCAAGCGTGTGAGGGTGAGCACTGAAGGATGGCGGCTTGATGGCCGCCGTATTCCCCCACCAGCAAGGGGAAAAGGCAGAAGGGAAGCTTGCTTACAATAACGCGATCGAGCGCTCGTCAGGGGAGGAGGGGAGGGGAGGAAGTGAGGGGGAAAGCAGGTTGGCACGCGTTTTCCTTTGTAGTACCGCTATGGCTGCGCATGGCTGTCAGCACGGCTGAGCGCATATGCAGCCTGTGCGCCCTGTTTTAGAGATAAAAAGAGTACGCGTGCCAACATGGCGTGGTATCATATGCGCTGTCATCCCGCGCATATTTAGTACTGGAGGTTGCATAACTCGAGTTTCGGAGACGCGTAGGAAGTGAGAGGCAGACGAAATATTTGTTTCCTGCTGCCGGTGCTTTTCATGATAGCATCGAACCACTGCAGGCGACACTATTAGCCGCAGGGGCAAAGTGGACGTGAAAGCTTGGCTGGGTTCACTTCGTGCCGCCGATGTGAAAATATTGTCGACACAACATGGAACCGTATCATTTGTTGCCAACTCTCAGATTCAACAAATTGAATTTTTTCTCATTCGAGATTTTTTTTCCATTGCCCGAAATTCCAGAAAATTTTGTGGCCCCCTTAAGTGTAAGAAAAATCCATCTTCCACTGTAATTATTTGCATAAAAGGCAAAATTTCAATAGTATAACAAAATTTTTCGATATAACAGCGCAAATTGCCGACTTTACCGACTTTTTTATATCGAAATTTAATTGTATGTTCACATTTCCACCTAAAGCTTCAAGATAGAATTGCAGCTTACCTTGAATCAGCTACGTGAATTGGCTACGAAGCCACAAAGACTATCATGCGCTGGAGCAGAGATGAGGGTGTCAGCAATATCAGGGCAGTTCTTGGAACAGGCATACAAGTGCCATAATTTCAGGACGCCACCTTCAGAAGAAATACATATTTGTGCATCTGGTAATAACAAATGTCTCTCTCTCGTATGCACACACACAGACAAAACCAACACTGACTAGCTGGCAGTATGGTTAAGCTTTATAGCCAAGTGCAATAAGGAGAGCTGCAAGGCACCACAACAAAGAGTTGTTGAGTCTAGGAAGCCTTTTGTGTTCACTGTGGGCTTTCAGTAAAGAATTAGTAAAGGAGTTTGCAGTCTGCAAGTTCAAGGCAAATCTTGTATTCATCAGCTCCTATGCTTTTTCTATTTAATGGTGATATGCATCTAACCAGACTCTTGAATCCTGATGCCGCACTTTGAAGAGAGAGAGAGTGAGTGAGTGAGTAAACTTCATTGAATTATTAGTACTTGAGCTGGCCTCATGTGAACCTTATTGATGGTCAGAGCCCCTATTTCAGGGCTCCGCTGGCTTCCGCAAGCCTGTTGGCTCTTCTGACCAGGATTACCTGGTCCTCTAGGTCTGAGCTAAAACGAACTCTCTCATAAGTAAGGGGACAACCACTACACAGATAATTTTGATGGCAAGCTTTACTTTATCTTATCCTTGGATGAGAAGTAAATAAGCGGTGTAGTAATTAAGTTGTTCAAATCTGCCAGAAAATTCTTACACGCTCTTGTCTGCAACTTCACAAAAAATGATGTCTTGACACCAGTACAGCCGCACTTATGGGGGCCCTAGACAATCCATTGTTGAAGGGGGAAACAAGGAGCTGCAGTAAGTTGGAAGCAGAGCAACTATGAAGATAATGCTGTCAGCTCTTTCTATACAATAATAAAATGTTCATATTTCTGTCTGATGCTTTTTGCAACATACCCACTGATTGTCCATAAAAATGAAACTACATGCAAGTGATCACAACCGTTTTCTAGCAAAAGTGTAACCAAGTACATGTCTAGCATTTGCATGTGAGGTCTTTCTAATGAGTAGCATAAAACAACATTCAAGCTGAAGATAGGTCACATTGCCTTTGTCAAAGTACCGACCTAGAAAGGTCTCTAGACGTGTGTAATCAAAAAAGTGTGCCCCACAAACGACTGAACTGTTTCAGCCTGTAGAGTGTAACATTCAAAGAAATTTATTTCACACACGCCACAGTGCCTTTACCATTTACAGGTTTCTAACCAGCCACCGAAAAGAGGATGTTAAGAAGGGCAAAGTTGCGGCATAGTTAAAATAAAACAGTGAAGTTTAACGTCCCGAAGCTGCACAGTTGGTTATGAGGGACGCTGTAGTGGAGGGCTCCGAATTAATTCTGACCACCTGGGGTTCTTTCAAATACACCTAAATTTATGTACACAAGCGGTTTTTTTTCATTTTCGCTCTTTCTAAATGTGGCCGTTGGGGCCATTAATCGAATCCACTATCTCATGCCTGGCAGCAGAACACCATAGCCAGAGAGCCAACAAGGTGGGTAAAGCTTCTGCAAAAAACAAGTGTTGTGAGTACTGAAAAATAAAGAAGACATTTCCAACTTCTGCTACAGGACATATGAAATTTGAGTTGTTCAAACCTGTCACACGCTTAAAACCTAAAAAGCATTTATATTTCCTGAGTAGATTGATTAGATGGGTTCCAAGATTGGTGAATGGATTTCAGGTGCAGGATACAATTCTGTGCTCACCAACCATCCCTTTCGTTAGCATTAGGGGGCAATGGTTATGGCAGATCTGGTAATGAATGAAAGTGTTGAGTGCGTCAACGTCTATCGCGTGCCAAGTTCTTGCACAGTATCATTCAGTGCCATACTGTGCACAATAGTGTCAGTTGCCACCACGGGTATCTAGTGAACTATTGTGACATGCATCATCTTAAATACAGCAGTAGGCTTGGACTTGCCTACTACAGTAGAACCCCGCTGTTACGTTCCCAGGTGCTGTGTTTTCCCGGCTGTTACATCGTTTTCGGCCGGTCCCGGCAAAGCTCCTATAGAACCCAATGCATTAGTAACCCCGCTGTTACGTCGCAACTGTGGGACCGTTGCCGCATCACACGTTGCGTACTGCCACGCCGCGCCGGCCGTTTTGACTTTTCATGTCGCTTGGCTTGGTTGCTTGACGATGGCATTGACTGCCCAAAGTGCCGGGGGCGAGACATTACGTATTTTCGGTTTCCGTCAGCAAAATTATGGCCCTTGAGATCCGTATTTGCTATCTAAAGATGGTGTCTACGACGCATTCCGGCCCTAAAATTGGTTTAGGCTCATAGATGTTCCATACAAAGTCCAAGGGTGATAACGCCGTCGCCGCGTGCCGTATGCTGTATGTGCGAGTGAAAGCGTGCGAGGGGAGCCGACGACTGCGTCTAAATCTCGCGCGCGAAAGAAACAAATAAAAGCACGGTGGAAGCGCGTCTTCTTTAGTTGCGCTCCAGGCACCGGCGAGGGAGTGAGGGGGGTGGGATAGCGTAAAGTCCCTATATATAAAAAGTAGCGCCATTCTTAGATCTTGCCGCCACCGCGCTCACCCCGACGTTTCCTCCTCGCCGCCTCCTGTCGCCCCAGCCTCCTCCACTCCCCTATTGGCCAATCCGTGTCACGTGGAAGCAGGCGTTGCGCTTCTGTATATTTTTTCTTTCCAGCGCGCTCCGACCGCCATTCTCGGGCATGTGCGACGAAACGCTCGTCGCTCGTCCGCACAGTCTCTTATCTCTCCCACGCTCAAGCAAGGAAGCGGGAAGCCAGCGCCGGAAGGAGCGGGGGGGGGGGGGGGCGCACTTCTTCGCTGCCAACAACCGCGCTCGTCGTTCGTTCGACCGCACCTTCTCTTATCTCCACACGGCTCTGACCTTTATGCGCCGTGCATTCGCCGCTCAGTTTCCGTTGAAGCGATAGACCGCACGTACCTTCGCCCGCTGCTGCGGCGTATATATGCGCTTGCTGCCAGCGTTTTGACAGTCGTTGTCTGCAGTCATTCAGTGTGATCTATTCATGTTTGTTTGTACGCGCTCACACCACGCTTGTTCATTCAGTTAGTAATAGTCGGGCCCCATTTTACAACGCACGCTACACATGCAATGCTGCCCGGATCGGCAGTGCAGCGCTACAGGTGTGTCCCTTCGCACGCGCTGCCCACGGGAAGCGCTTCTCATCAACACCACCGTTTCACACGCGCCTTCTCGTGGTCATCGAGTCTCTCTTCATGTCGGTCTACTTGCGCCGCAGCACACCTGCTTACTTAATCAGCTCATGTTTACTACAATTCATATTGCTACCAAAGCCGCTCACCTTACTTCGTATGACATTGCTGTGTTGCTATCGCATTCATCGCTTCGCCCTTAGGGCGAAACTGTGACATTTTTTGTTTACCATCCGGCGAGCACAAACGCTTGATGCACACTTGGTATTTGCGCCGTCTCGCTTCGTCGCGTCGCTGCTTCCACAACGGCATTATTAAGGCCAGTTACTGACTGACGAAGCAAAATCGTGCCTCAAAAACTTCTCCGCAGGGCGCGATCGAAGTTTTCCGCGGATTTCCTCTGGTAGCGCGTTATCTGTCGTCTGCCACGGCAGGCCCGACGTAGGCGGCGCCGCTGTCAATATCGCGCTTCGATCGCGCTGGCCGCGCCGAGCGCGTCAGTGGAACGGAGGAGGAGGGAAGTGGTTGGCGCTACTTTTATTGCGATAGCAATTATATGGACACTTCAACCGGATTTCTGCCGTCGCCGCGCGCCGTATGCCCGAGCGGAAGCGTGCGGCGACGCGCGCTATCACGGAGAGCGAACGCACTCAATCACCCACGCGCAAGCAAGGCAGCGGGAAGCCAGCGCCGGAGGGAGCGCGGGGGGGGGGGGGGGGGGGGGGCGTACTTCTACTCTGCCAACAACCGCGCTCGTCGCTCGCTCTCCCACACCGTCTCTTATCTCAACACGGCTCTGACCTTTATGCGCCGTGCATTCGCCGCTCAGTTTCCGTTGAAGCGATAGACCGCACGTACCTTCGCCCGCGGCGGCGTATGCGCTCGCTGCCAGCGTTTTGACAGTCGTTGTCTCCAGTCATTCAGTGTGATCTATTCATGTTTGTTTGTACGCGCTCACACCACGCTTGTTCATTCAGTTAGTAATAGTCGGGCCCCATTTTACAACGCACGCTACACATGCAATGCTGCCCGGATCGGCAGTGCAGCACTACCGGTGTGTCCCTTCGCACGCGCTGCCCACGGGAAGCGCTTGTCATCAACACCACCGTTTCACACGCACCTTCTCGTGGTCATCGAGTCTCGCTTCATGTCGGTCTACTAACGCCGCAGCACACCTGCCTACTTAATCAGCTCATGTTTACTACAATTCATATTGCTACCAAAGCCGCTCACCTTACTTCGTATGACATTGCTGTGTTGCTATCGCATTCATTGCTTCGCCCTTAGGGCGAAACTGTGACATTTATATATATATATATATATATATATATATATATATATATATATATAGGGGTTTTAGGATAGCGGGCAGCGTTGTGCGCTGTCATGAACTGCGTACTGCGTGGCAGCGCGCGGTCAAGCGGGACGTATCTTGAAAGCGATCTGCGTTGGGCGCAGAGTCTACGCAGTGTAGGTGCGTCGCCGGCTCGTAGCTTTGTGCGTGCTGTGTGTTCTCGGCGCTTAGTTCGCGTTGAAGCGATAGACAACAGCACGAAGGTCACTTCGCTCGCTTCTGCAGCGGCGCTTAAATTCCTCACGCCAGCGTTTGACAGCACGTGTCCGCGCTCATGGAGTGTGATGTGTTCACGTTTGTCTGTGGGCGATGACACCATGCTTGTTAATATAGTTAATAAGCGAATGTTTACAAGCTTATACGGACGATAAAACTACTATTCTTACTTTGTATAGCTGTCTATTAATTTTCTATCGCAATCGATACTTCGGCTGTCGGCCGAAACTACAACTTTTTTTCAATGAAAGAAAAAAAAATTGGCAGCCGATCCACGACGTGAATGCTGATGATGGAGAGAAGTTCCTTGGACCATTACGGCTGCTGCTCGAGCTTTCGCTTCGGGGTCTTGCTGCCGTTGCCGGCGTGGTGCTGCTTCTCGTGCTCGTAGCTCGCGGTTAGCTTCTCGGCGTTGCCATTGGGCTGCCCCGTCTCGTTCTCGAAGTGTAGGATCAGAGTCACGACGTTTGCGCTTACGTTCGTGCTCCTCCATACTGCAGTGCTAAGTGTAGCGACAGCGGCGCCGGCGCAACACCTGCGCGCGGTCGGTATGCGCGCTGCGTGCACTCTGCGAACGGTTCTGCGCATGACGTCGTGCGCTTGCTCGGAGAGGGCTTTCGGAGCGGCGCCGACGCAGCGCAACACCTGTGCACGGTAGGTATGCGCCGCTGCGTGCGCGACGGGGAGCTACGACAACGACGGTGAATACAGACATCGTGAGAGCCCAAGGAGCTTCGCTCCTTATAATATTGTGTGCAGTTCAACACTATACTCCCATTTCTCAATTTTTCCTGTTTCCCGGCTCTTACATTTCCCGGCTCTTGCGTTTTTTTTGCGGTCCCGTGAAAAACGTATCAGCGGGGTTCTACTGTAACTACTAAGTACTAGCAAATAAATTGTAAACCTGAATAAATAAACATACCAGAAAATAATTGGTAAAGTAGTTGTCAACTTTTTGATAAGCATTATTCTTTTCGGACATCCCTATATGTCACAACTCAGTTACCAGCAATTATTTCCATCAGAGTTGGAGCTGAAGCACAAGCCGTATCGGATATTTTATTTAAAAAATAGTAGTCAAAGCTATACAAAAAACCCAGTGCTCCATTGCAAGTTTTTATTTGACGCCAGTAGTCGGCAGCAAATGGTGATGGCCATGAAGAACGTATGCTGTAGCACAACTGTGTTGCTTTTCTTAATCTGCCAGCAACAGCTAACACAAATGCGCTATCAGCCCACCTGTTTTATGCTGAAATAAATTTCTGCATTGTTCCAATGTATACAAGGACTGTAAGCACCATAAGAGGCCTTTCTGCGATGATCACGGCACAGTTACTCTGAAATGCACATGCTTGTACCCGGCAGTGTTAGGCCGAAAATACGTTAAAATGCATTCTGTGCAATGTTTTGCATAAAGATTGTACATATTAAATAGTCCTTAACTGGTATCGAGAGCGTTAGGGTGGGAGGATTGAGCATCGCTGGACCCTTTATTATAAGCACCATGCATGAAAATGGTACGTGACTAGCTGCTCCACTGGCAGTTTAGGATTTCGTTTTCAATAACTGACTGATTGTTCCTTAATTGACAACTTGCTGTTCTGATTTCACATGGAAAATCATTTCTTGAAAAGAATTAACAAGAAAGGAGAGGTGGAGGTTGTGGGCACGTTACATCTTAATATTACTAACATAGACCAGTAAGGACGAGGGACAAGCGCTAACTTTCAACCTTGTCGCTTTTCCTGTCGCGACTTGTCCCTCGTCCTTACTGCGCCATGTTAGTTGTATAACCAACACGCCCAAACCTATTCCCTTCTGAAGGTTACATCTGCCAGTGATTTCATACTGATCGTTCAAATTCTAGGGTTTCATGTCTCCAGACCACGGTCCGATTGTAAGACTTGCCGTGATGGGGGCTCCGCGATAATTTTGACTACGTAAGGCTCTTTAGTCCACCTAAACCTAAGTACACAAGCTTTTACTGCATTATGCTCCAATCGAAATGTGGCGGCCACCACTGGGATCGAGCCCTCGAGCTCAGCAACGCCATTGCCGCTGCGCTACCGTCGTGGTTGTAAAGTCTCCCTTCCCTATGTTAACGTCGCAGAATAAGTGAAGACCACCGTCACATGCAGTGATATATATATATATATATATATATATATATATATTGTGACGGGGCGTCAAATAGGCAAAAAAGGGATAGTATTTATGTACAGGGATTGTTGGCAGAGATGGCCAAGATGGCTGAACACGCGCAGCGTTTTTCGGCGATCGTCGTCTTCTTCCTTAATGCAAGGAGGCGGCCCATAACATCTAACCGCCCCGGCGGGCTGAGCGCCGTCTCGGCGCAGACTAATTACACGAGGAGGCGACGGAAAAGTACGGCTTCAGTCGGGATACGTGCACGACGTCACGAGATGGCAGGGTAGATGGTGAAGAACTGTTCAGTGGGGTGATTGCATAGTTCACGTCACTAAGTTGCCGTAAAACCTTGTAAGGTCCGGTGTAACGCGATAAAAGCTTTTCGGAGAGACCGACGCGACGAGAAGGAGTCCAGAGAAGCACAAGAGATCCCGGAGAAAAGCAGAGGTGCCGGTGGCTGCGGTCGTAACGGTCCTTTTGGCATAATTGTGAGTCGGATAGTCGCTCATGAGCTATCTGACGTGCCAGATGGGCTCGCGCGGCAGCATCGCGGGCATACTCCGTGGGATGTTGTAGAACAGCAGGTAGGAGCGTGTCAAAAGGCAATGCAGGGTGGTGGCCATACAGGAGGTAAAACGGCGAAAAACCGGCGGTGTCGTGACGGGAGGAGTTGTACGCGAACGTGACGTATGGCAAAGCGCTGTCCCAGTCCCGATGATCGTCAGAGACGTACATCGAGAGCATATCGGTTAAGGTGCGGTTCAACCTTTCGGTGAGCCCGTTGGTCTGCGGGTGGTACGCAGTAGTGAGCTTGTGCTCCACAGAACAGAAACGAAGGAGGTCATCGACAACTTTCGACAAGAAGTAGCGGCCTCGGTCTGTGAGCAGTTGCCGAGGAGCACCATGACGAAGGATGACGTCATGAAGGAGGAAATCGGCGACGTCAGTGGCGCAACTAGTCGGCAAAGCTCGCGTGATGGCAAAACGCGTAGCGTAGTCGGTCGCAACTGCGATCCACTTGTTCCCTGAAGCAGACGAAGGAAATGGGCCGAGGAGGTCGAGACCGACGCGGTAGAATGGCTCCTGGGGTATGTGAATTGGATGCAGAAGGCCTGCAGGCAACCCTGAGGGCCGTTTACGTCGCTGACAAAGGTCACACGCAGCAACGTAGCGTCGAACAGATCGGTACATGCCAGGCCAGAAAAACCGGCGCCGCACGCGATCGTATGTGCGGGATACGCCAAGATGGCCAGCGGTCGGAGCATCGTGGAGTTCTTGGAGAACAGTAGCACGAAGATGCTTGGGGAGAACAAGCAGAAGATCTGGGCCGTCGGGAGTGGTACTACGATGGTAAAGAATATCGTCATGAAGCTCAAACAGACGAAGCGATGGGTCGGGCTGACGAGAATTGAGGCGGTCAATTATAGATCGTAACGTGTCGTCACTTTGCTGTTCAGCGCGTATGTTGGCCAGATCTGCAATAGCCATGACGAAGTCACCGGTATCACGTTCGGTGGTGTCGTCGGGAGGATCGACAGGGTAGCGGGATAAACAGTCAGCATCTTGATGCATCCGGCCAGATTTGTAGAGCACGTCAAAGGGGTATTCCTGTAGTCGTAACGCCCAGCGGCCAAGCCTTCCTGTAGGATCCTTCAGCGACGAGAGCCAGCAAAGGGCATGGTGGTCCGTGACAACGGAAAACGTTCGGCCGTACAAATAAGGGCGAAATTTTGCCACAGCCCAGACCAAAGCCAGGCATTCGCGCTCAGTTATAGAATAATTCCGCTCCGACGACGAGAGAAGGCGGCTGGCGTAGGCAATGACACGGTCCTGGTCGTTCTGGCGTTGGGCGAGTACTGCACCTATGCCGTGGCCACTAGCGTCGGTGCGAACTTCTGTAGGGGCCGACGGGTCATAATGCGCCAAAATGGGCGGTGAAGTCAGTAAACTGACAAGGGTGGTGAATGCGGCAGCTTGTGCACGACCCCAGGAAAAAGAGATGTCCTTCTTGAGTAGGTCAGTAAGCGGCCGGGCAATGTCGGCAAAATTCCTGACGAAGCGGCGGAAGTAGGAACACAAGCCAACAAAGCTCCGTACATCGCTAACTGAGCGAAGAACAGGAAAGTCTCGGACGGCACGCACCTTGTCGGGGTCAGGTTGGACACCGCTAGCACTAACAAGGTGTCCGAGAACGGTGATGTGACGCCGTACGAAACGACACTTGGAGGAGTTGAGTTGTAGGCCAGCGCGGCGAAACACATCAAGAATGGCCGACAGGCGGGCTAGGTGGTCCTCAAAAGTAGGCGAAAAAACAATCACGTCATCTAGATAACATAAACACGTAGACCACTTATAGCCCCGAAGGAGAGAATCCATCATTCGCTCGAAGGTCGCGGGGGCATTACACAATCCAAAAGGCATAACCTTGAATTGGTAAAGTCCATCCGGTGTGACGAACGCAGTCTTTTCACGGTTCATGGCATCAACGGTAATCTGCCAGTATCCGGACCGTAGGTCGATGGAGGAAAAGTACGTGGCGCCGTGGAGGCAGTCCAAGGCGTCATCGATTCGGGGCAGGGGTTAGACGTCCTTGCGGGTGATGTTGTTCAAGTGTCGGTAGTCAACACAAAAGCGCCAGCTGCCGTCTTTCTTTTTTACTAGCACCACAGGGGACGCCCACGGACTGGAAGAAGGTTCGATAACGCCTTCTGTGAGCATTTTGTCAACTTAGCCTTGGATCACACGACGTTCGGCGAGGGAGACACGATAGGGCCGGCGACGGATAGGGCTCGCGTTACCCGTGTCGATGCGATGTTGGACAACAGACGTTTGGCTCAGAGAACGATCGTCGAAGTCGAAAATGTCGTGGTAAGACTCCAGGAGGCGGCGAAGGTCGGTAGCTTGATCAGAAGGAAGGTCATCAGGGATCATTCCGACAAAGACATCGCGCGGCGAACTGGTTGTGGTGCAAAGGAAGGCCGAACTGGAGAACGGGTGGGATCCAACGCACAAATCTCGCAGTCTTCGGCAGCAGTGATGGCGGCCAGTGACATGCCTGCCGGAATCAGTTGAGGAGAGGCGCTGAAGTTTAAAATAGGAATAACGATGCGGTTGCCGGTGACGGTCACGAGGGTGTTAGGCACGGCGACGTTCTTGGCGAGCAGAACGTCCGTTACCGGAGATAGCACGTAATTGCCATCATCGACAGGAGGGCTCGAGACCATGGCGATATATATGGCGGCTTGCGGGGGCATGCGCACATAGTCGAGAGAGCAGAGACGGGCCGAAGGCGTGGTTGGGGCATCGGCTAGGTGAGGTAGTTCGAGCTGCAGGAGGCCAGTTGCACAGTCAATTAGGGCAGAATGAGTCGCGAGAAAGTCCAGACCAAGAATAACGTCGTACGGACATTGTTCAAGAACGGCAAATAAAACAGTAGTTGGGTGACTGGCGATTGTGACGCGGGCGGTGCACATGCCAAGGATGGTGAGAGTTCCTCCATCGGCCACTCTTACAACGTGGGAAACAGCAGGTGTGACCACCTTCTTTAGGCGACGGCGAAGACCAGAGCTCATGACGGAAATATAAGCCCCAGTGTCGACAAGTGCAGAAATCGTCACGCCATCAACGTCAACGTCCAACACACAGCGTCGAGTCGGCAGAGTAACTAGAGGGTTTTCGGGCAGAGTCGTAGATGCAGCGTTACCTCCGGGCGCTGCATCGTTTAGTTTTCCGGAGTGAAGGAGCCACGGTTACTCGGCGACGGGGCGCGGCGAGGTGGCGGCGAGCGGGAGGACGGACGGCGGCACGGTTGCGAACGCGACTGGTGACCTCTAGGTGACGGCGAGCGGCTGGACCATGTCGTGGCAGCGTCAGGGTGTAGGGGTGGCTCAAAAGGGCTGCGATCGAGGCGGCGAGCATGGCCAAAGGATGGAGTACGTGGCGGGAACGACCAGCGGTTGTGACAGTAGCGAGCAACGTGCCCGACACGGCGGCAGTGAAAGCAGATAGGCCGATCGTCTTCAGTTCGCCAATCAGCAGGGTTTCGCGATCGTGGAGCGAACCGCGGATACCGAGGGAACGATGTCGGGGCCCCGGAAGCGGATGTAGGGCTGACAACGGCGCAAGCAGCGTGAACCCCGAGATTCGCGAGTTCGTTTCGCACGATGGCTTGGACCAGCGAAACCGCTGGTGTGCTCGAGTCGCCGGCGTTAGAGTTGGTAAAGAGGCTAGCGGGAGCCATTGCCTCGATTTCACGGCGGACAATCCTAGTCAATTCGGCCGACGGTGGTGAAAGGTTAGATGGCGGCCGCTCTTCACACGAAGACGTTGCAGCGGTGTTGGGAAGCCGGTCGAATGGTCGTTCAATACGGCGGCTCTTAGCCTGCTCGAAGCGCTGACACTCCTCGATCATGGCATCGACGGTAGCACAATTTCTGCACATGAGCAGATTGAATGCGTCGTCCGCTATCCCTTTCAGGACGTGGCCAACCTTGTCAGACTCTGACATGTTACTGTCAGCTTTACGGCACAGCGCCAGCACATCCTGTATGTAAGACAAATATGATTCCGTGGACGCCTGGGCGCGAGTTGACAGCTGTTGCTTCGCAGTGATTTTTCGACTGGAGGCGTTACCGAACAGGTCACGGAGCTTTTGTTTGAATGTATCCCAGCTTCCGAAGTCGGCCTCGTGATTGTCATACCACAACTTCGCCGTTCCACTAAGATAAAACGCCACATTGGCCAGCATGACTGTCAGGTCCCAGTGGTTGGAATCGCTCACCCGTTCGTATAGCGTGAGCCATTCCTCAACGTCGATACCATCGGTGCCGTTGAACATTCCAGGGTCTCGGGATTGGACGACTACAATCGGTGTGCGCGGGGCAGAAGCAGATTCCGGTTGGTGTGCCATGGTGGTCGCACCGCAGCGCCGACCGCTTCGGAGCTCCGTCGTCTGGCGAGAATACCCCGCACCTCCACCAATGTGTGACGGGGCGTCAAATAGGCAAAAAAGGGATAGTATTTATGTACAGGGATTGTTGGCAGAGATGGCCAAGATGGCTGAACACGCGCAGCGTTTTTCGGCGATCGTCGTCTTCTTCCTTAATGCAAGGAGGCGCCCCGTAACAATATATATATATATATATATATATATATATATATATATATATATATATATTTATGTCACTGCATGTAGACGGTGTTCTTCACTTATATATATATATATATATATATATACATGTACTGCCATTTGATTTATTGAAGTGTAAACGTCAAGGAACGGCGACAAACGTCAGGCGAACGTCAAGAAGTGGCGGGGAGACCAGCAGCCAAAATCCGGGCAAGCGCAAGGTCGGGGCGCTTGGTTACCACCAACACTGTGGCTTGCTTGCTGACTGCTTCGTCGTCGTCTTGTCTTCTGCATTACATTGGCCCCCTGGGCATAGTGTAGCCATCCTGGCGACTTAAGGCGTTGAAAGTATAGAGGGGTCATAATAGGGTTTGTGGCGACTCACGTGAACAATTTCTAGACCACGGCGACGTAAGTCTGGAGACGGTGTCAAAGGCTCAATGTCATTATTGACTGGAAATGTCCGAGCGAGGATGTGGTAGGGCCCATGATATCGGGCCGGTAATTTAAACGAAAGGCCAGGCGTACTCGGAGGAATCCAAAACCAAACCAGGGCACCGGTCGCAAAAGTAGTGAGAGGTCGGTCGGTGTCGTGCCTGAGCTTCTGGTGACCTTGGTACTCGGTTGTCCATGAACGGGCCAATTGTCGACAATCTTCGGCGTACCTGGCGACATCAGAAATTGCAGTGTACTCAGATGAGTCAGGTGTGTAGGGAAGCATAGTGTCCAGCGTGCATGATGGCCCACGTCCGTATAGTAGAAAGAACGCTGAGAATCCTGTGGTCGCGTGCGTAGCAGTGTTGTACGCATATGTGACGAATGGGCGGACCTTGTCCCCATTGGTCTGGTCCGACGCCATGTACATCGTCAGCATATCCCCCAGAGTGCGTATAAATCGCTCAGTTAGGCCATTAGTTTACGGGTGATATACACTTGTCATGCGATGAATGTGAACTAGCAAGGCTTCAATAACACCAGACAGGAATACACGTCCTCTGTCGCTCAAAAGTTCACGGGGAGCACCGTGGCGCAGTACGAAGTTGCGTAAGATGAAAAATGCAACGTCTCTTGTTGTGGCTGTGGGCAAAGCTGCAGTCTCAGCGTAACGCGTGAGGTGGTCCACGCCGACAATTATCCACCTATTCCCGGAGGTGGTCAAGGGAAGCAGGCCGTGTAAGTCGATACCGACGCGGTGGAATGGACGGGCCGGGCAAGGGAGAGGCTGAAGTGTACCGGGCGGGCGCTGAGGTGGAGTCTTGCTTCGCTGACAGGCAGTGCAAGTACGTATGTACTTGCACACCAAATGCATACATTCCGCGCCAGTAGAATCACTGCCGCAGGCGATTGTAGGTCTTGAGAACGCCAGCGTGAGCGCTTTGCGGGTCAGTGTGAAAGCAGCGGAGATGTCGGTGCGCATGTGGCGGCGTACAACTAGAAGCCACCTCCGGCCATCAGACGAGTAATTCCGGCGATAGAGGAGATCGTCGCGAATAGTGAAATGGGCGGCTTGGCGACGTAGAGTTCTTGAGGCGGGATAAGTGCATGGGTAAGTGATAAAGTCAAGGAGTTGACAAATCCACGCATCATTGCGTTGCTCCGACGACACGTCTGCAAAATCAATAGGCGACAAGAAAGCCGAAGAAGCTGACGCAGAAGCCGTGTCAGACGCTAGCGGCGAGCGGGACAGCGCATCAGCGTCCGAGTGTTTGCGACCGGAACGGTACACAACACGAATGTCGCAATCTTGTAAGCGAAGCGCCCAACGACCGAGGCGTCCCGAGGGATCTTTCAGCGACGGGAGCCAGCATAGAACATGATGGTCCGTGACGACGTCGAAAGGGCGGCCATAAAGGTACGGACGAAACTTAGCCAAAGCCCAAACTATGGCGAGGCACTATTTCTCGGTGACAGAATAATTACACTCGGCTTTCTTGAGCATTCGACTCGCGTAGGCAACGACGTATTCTTGGTATCCTGGTGTTTTTTGAGCCAATACCGCACCAAGGCCAACACCGCTGGCGTCAGTATGGATTTCCGTAGGCGCATGAGAGTAAAAGTGACGAAGTATTGGTGGCGACGTTATTAAGCGCCGTAGCGTTCGAAAAGATTCGTCGCACGCTGTTGACCAAGCAGACAGGCCGTTAGAGGGGGTCAGAAGGTTGGTAAGAGGCGCCATGATGGTTGGAAAGTCGTGCACAAATGGACGAAAATACGAGCACAGCCGAATGAAACTTGTAAGTGTTTTCATGGAATTGGGATTGGGATATTCGGCTACGGCACGGAGCTTCGTGGGGTCCCGAAGAACGCCCTCCTTGCAGACGACGTGGCCTAGTATCGTCAACTGGCGTGCAGCTAAGTGGCACTTCTTTATGTCAAGTTGAAGGCCAGCAGAGGTGAGGTACGTGAGAATCGCACGAAGACGAACAAGGTGAGTTGGAAAATCGCAAGAAAAAACGATGATGTCCTTAAGGTAGCAGAGGCAGGTATTCCACTTGTAGCCACGAAGGATGTTATCCATCATCCGTTCGAAAGTAGCTGAGGCGTTGCACAATCCGAACGGCATGACGGTAAACGCATACAGTCCGTCAGTAGTGACCAAAGCCGTGTTAGGTCGGTCAGGGTCGGCCATTGGAACTTGCCAGTAACCCGAGGGCAAATCCAGGGACGAGAAATATTCTGTCCCTTGCAAACAATCGAGGGCATCATCGATGCGGGGCAATGGGTATACATCCTTCCGAGTTATCTTATTGAGGTAGCGATAGTCAACATAGAATCTTATAGAGCCATCCTTTTTGCGCATAAGTAGTAGTACAACAGGAGAGGACCAGGGGCTCTGGGACGGCTGAATGACGCCACGCGGAAGCATATCATCCACTTGTTCATTGATAATACGCCGTTCTGCCTCTGAAATTCGGTATGGTCGTTGGCGTAAGGGCGCATGGGAACCGGTGTCAATGTGGTGTGTGACGCTCGTTGTACGACCTAAATACAGTTTAGCGCAATCGAAGGAAGAGGGGAAGCCTCGAAGAAGGGCCAGGAGTTCGCTGCGTTGTGTTGACGATAGATCGGGAGCAATAGGAGGGCGGAAACTGTCTGGACCCGAAGGTTTGTGAACAGGTGATGTCATGGTATTCAGTTGAAGATGCGGCTGATAGTCTGCACACTCGAGGGAGCGCAGGAGGTCAGCACCTTGTATGTGACCCAAAGATTACCCACGAAGTAAGGTAACAGAAGATGGGAGCCAGTTGGAAACTAACATAGGAGTAGCACCCGATTCAGCAGCAAGTACAGCAAACGGCAGTCGTAGGCCGAGACGGTGGAGAAGTACCTCCGATGGGGCAAACAGAACAGTTCCATCTGGGGCGGCCGTACAGGACAGAGGCAAGAGGGTCCACGTTTCAGAGGCAATATCTGTGTCTGCAGCAACGACAAGTTTGTGAGCGTCGGGATGATTATCCACCGAAAGAGAGGTTTGCAGAGGCGTAAGGACCACTTCTGCACGGGAGCAGTCTATGACGGCGCGATGGCGTGAAAGGAAGTCCCATCCCAGAATAACGTCGTGGGAGCATGACGGCAGCACGAAAAACTCGATGACATGGAGTTCACCTTGAATAACGACAAGTGCGGTGCAAACAGCTGAAGGCGCAATACACTGTGCGCTGGCAGCGCAGAGCATTAGTCCCGAGAGCGGCGGGGTCACTTTTTTTATCTTGCGGCATAGGTTTTCGCAGACAACCGAAATGGCGCCCCTGTGTCAATAAGTGCTAATGAGGTGGAGGCTGCGTGGGTACCCCGCACCTCCACCAAATGCCATGTTATTTATTGACGTGTAAACGTCAGGCATGGAGTGGTGCCTGACACCGGCAAGAAAAAAAAATATATCGCCGAGAGCTAGTGGGGCTATACTAGTTAAGGTGCAACCAAACTAGGAAGGCCCACTAAGCTTCATCAAAGTTACTCCCTCACCAGAACAGGAATTGGCCTCCCTGGTGCAGTATTCGGCCACTACCTCCCGCATGATGATGAAACGTCAAGGAACGGCAACAAACCTCAGGCGAACGTCAAAAAGCGGCGGGGCGACCAGCACCCAAAATCCAGGCAAGCGCAATCTTGGGGCGTGTGCTTACTAGATCACTGCACGGGCTCGGGCTTACCCGAAAGCCCGAGCCCGGCCCGGCCCGTGGGCCGGCTCGGGCCGGGTAGGGCAGTTTTTTCACGAGCTCGGGCCGGGCTCGGGCAAGGCATGTGGTTTTTGACCCGGGCCCGGGCCCGGGCCAGGCCCGGGTATTTTGACGTGGGCCCGGGCCGGGCTCGGACTTTCTAGTGGTGTGCATCTGACGTGCAGTGAGTTATCTTCGCGCGTCTGGAATCTGAAAAAAATCACAGCATATCCACGGGGTGAATGATGATGAGTGGGCGAAGCTCCGGAGGGAATCATCGGATCTCCCGCTTAAGGGGACGCTAGCACAAACGCGTTAGAGACGTGCAGTACTCTCTAGTAAGGGGGAGTGGCCACAGCGTCTTACGCAGCCATTTACACATGCCGGAACGTGCACCGCGTTTGCCGACGCCATCACATGACTGCTGAGAGAGTATACCCCCCGTATTCATAAACGCTCCTCGACTTGAACTTGACTTGCCACCGCCTTGGGCAGCGCGTTCGAAACGCGTTGAAGGTAAGGCGGAGAGGCCACAGCGTCTTACACCAGCTTCTTACACGGGCCGTAACGCGCTAGCACAAACGCGTTAGAAACGCGCTAGAAACGGGGCCTTTCGTTAATGTTGGGTATTTATTGCCATCGTGGTGCTTGTGCCTATGTGTGCTTCGTGGCGTAGTGGGCTAACGCCGCGCGCTCGGAAGCGAGGGGTCCCTGGTTCGATTCCGCGCTACGGACACAACTTCGGAATTTTTTTCTAATTTTTCTCAGACTGGTTACACACTACTACTACGACGAGGGACGAACGGGTGCCGCTTTAAGGAGCTTCGCCCCTAAAATCTGTTGCCCCGGCGCAGCTGGAAACAACCTTTTCTTCCGTCGTATTTTGCGCTGTTTGAACCGAATTTAAAATTCCAGAAAGACCGAAGTCGCCTCAAAGCAAAGGACGCCCTTGTATTGCTTACCTAAATCAATGTAATTAATGCTTTCACCACGGTGCAAGAGCGTTCGCCACTTCCAGATTCTTCAAAGGCGAATTGGTAAAACGATGACTGGTAAGATAAGATAATTCGTCACGCGGCTGAAATATGGCACTGCGTCCATTCATGATTGCACGCATGTTCTCAACCGGCCGCCTTACAGCAGCACATTACGCTGCACCATCGAGGAACGAGAAGCTTTCTTTCTCCGTTTACTCCATCCATGCGTTGCGCTCAAGACCGGTCGTGCCTGCGCTTCTGCTAAAGTGTACTAAAATACGGTTGAGGTGGCGCATGCTTTGCAGTGAGGTGCCCGACGTGGAAAAATACTGTGGCGGCACTGCGATAGAAGTGTATTGGGCCGCATCAAGAACGCGCAGTTGGAAACTGCTGGCGCTACTGTTCGGCAGGGTCATTCCTACTACTTTGTGCGCTGGTATTTGCGTTCAGACCGCTCAAATAGTGTTTATAATTCCATATGACATGTATTTATGTCTTAAGAATAAATTCCTTTCATTCTCTTCTTTATTTTACTTTTTTTAATGCCGCTCGGTAGTCTTCCTCGGTCTCGGGCCGGGTTCGGGCCGGTTTCGAGTCGGGCCGGGCCGGGCTCGGGCCTAAGGCAAAGGGGTAGTGGGCCGAGCCGGGCGGGTAACGCAAATTATTTCCGGGCCCGGGCCGGGCCTGGGTCTTACCATAAAACTTTCGGGCGGGCTCGGGCGGGCAGCCTAACGTAAAAACGGGCCCGGGCCGGGCCCGGGCTGAAAAAATTGGCCCGTGAAGTGCTTTAGTGCTTACCACCAACAGTGTGGCTTGCTTGCTGACTGCTTTGTCGTCGTCTTGTCTTCTTAATTACAATATATATATATATATATATATATATATATATATCGATACGCTAGAGTCAACTTGTTTGTTATAAGAATACTGGGACAAGCCACCCCTGGCTTGAAGAGGGAAATCACTCATCAATCGTAGTGATGTGGCTACTCCCTTTGAATCATGTCTGGTGTTGAATGTGTCCCCTATCGCTTTGCGAGAGCGAAAGTCACCACACAAGTATATAGCTTGGGAAAACACGGGGAGTGCGAGAGATCGAAATTCAAGACGATGGGCAAAACAAGAACAAGGTAAGAGCAGGAGCCAACGAGTCTACTAGTGGGCTTGTCTTCTTCAAGGCTTTTAAGAAGACAAGCGACTTGTCGAAAAGTATATAGCTTGGCTGACAACTTTGGAGGAGTAGTCTTGAGATTGAGTCGTGGCGGCTGCACCTCGATTGGTGGAGAAAATTCGTCAGCAGTCAAATTCTACATGCAATTAAATGTATGCAGGAGAAACTAGAACATTATAACTCGAATGGGTCAAGCTTCCACAGGGGTCTTTGGCGCGTTTACTTTGCATAGACTACCTCGAGGGTCGTCTTCAAGCTCTGATGTACCTATAGCGTACGCACACTAATGCCTTTGTTCTAGTGGAAGTCCGTGCAAAAAATATCCGAGTCACAAACGCCTCCTATATGTTCCTTGTTGAGGTGTATCTTTGGAACAGTTGTTGGCGACACATGCATGTGACAATGCAAGAACTACACATTTCACCGATGACCCGAAGTGCAGTGCACAGTGCCATTCATGTGAGGACACTGCTTCTGTAAGCATTCATTTGGCTGCATGACATGGCCCAGTGAATGTCGAGGGGTGCATTGCAATGAAGCTGCTTATTACATAATTAAGCCAGGGATAGAATTAACTGCAGTTGAAAGACACTTCTGTTCAAGGAAACTCATGACTTCACGTGAATTTCTGAGTAAGAATGGCCCTTTAGCAGGGAAATTTGGGCCCTCAAGCTGATAAAGGGAAAACATGACAATCACTGAAATTATTGCCCATTTTATGCGCACACTATACCGCCGGGGTTGGAGCGCCGTACCGGTGCAAGCTATTATGGCTCGGAAAAGGCACGCAGGTAGGGCTTCAAACGATGCGCTCTTAAAGCAACTGGAGGAGTTGTTCACGCCATCACAAAACTGCGTAGCTTTAAAAACAAGTCTTTGGAGCAGAGGTTGACCTTGCACTGTTACTGATACTGAACACCAGCTTCCCACCGCCAATCAATGTATTCCTGGTCTAGATGAGCACGTGTGCTTAACATGCGAAGGCGACGTGTGAAAACGGGTAATAAGGAATCAATGACAGCAGTAAAAAAATAATTCTCGGGTGTTACGCAGCAAAAGCACTATCTGATTATGAGACACGCTGAGTGGGGGTATTTCGGTTTGATCTGACCCATGTGGGGCTGTGTACCGTGCGTCTCAATTTATGAGTGCTCTTGTATTTTGCCTCCTATGAGATGCGGCCGCCGTGGCCGATCTCGTTTCACTTCGCCCTGACTCTGATCAATACCACTCGGTCCCTGTGGGTGCTTGTACCCGCAAGGCTTGCTATTTAATTGTTGGCTCTCTACGTACCATCAGGTTCATGGCACAATCACATGCTTTGGCTTCCTTCGCCGGTACAGCGCAGCTCAGAAAGAAGGGAAAATGTTTTTCAAAGGTGCTAGAGGCGCTCGTGTTGATGACACGCATCTTGCTTCTGAAGTGAATGTGAGCTTTTTATCGTGCATTGTGCAAAATTTTTTCTACATTGATACGTTAGACATGTTTAGCTTCGATTGTAGACCAGCGAGATAATTTGCCGTGCTTTGCATTACTTTGATGCGTTATTAGATTGAAAGTTATAGCGCGCATGTGGTGCATCTTATAGTGCATTACGCGTAACGTAAGTATTTCAAGCGTCTATAGTTGTCCGTTACTTATGTAGGTAGTGGTAAACTGGTTAAGTGGCAAACACATAGCAACAATCAACAAAATAGTCTTTCAGCGCAAGCGTACGATTCGTAGTCCTTTCATTTAAAACACATGTGGCTAATAGTAACTTGAGTTGTTGACATTTCATGCGTGAGCCGCTCATCATCAGTACATCAACAGGCTATTTCTAACGCAACACTGGAAGTTTGAAAATCAATAGAGGTGTGAATTCGAGAGAGAGAATGAGACAAAATTTTGCGGTAGCCGATTTTATTTTTTGTCAGTGGTTCAGATGATATTGCGTTAGTTCAGGAAAACTGGTTGTAACTGCTCATAGAAGCCTACAGAAGAGACGCAACGACTTTTTCTGCGTAGATATTCAACCCATAGCTCTCCCTCGCAATCTGACGTAGTTCAGTGCCCCTAGGTATGTACAGAAACGATTTTTCAACATATCAAACATATCAAAAACTTTATCGGACAAATATTTTTATTATCTAATCCTGCTGCTGGAACGTTTCACATTTTCAAACTAGGTGAAGTCCTTCATCTCTTTCAAATGGCTTTAAGCACTATCAGGTACTTCTGCTTGCTCTTCATTGCTTCGCATTTTTGTTGCTCTGTACGTCAAGAAATACCACAGGATAAATATGAACAGCTGTTTGCTACCCTGCGCGCGCAAATTTCGCTGCAGGATTACGTGGCACTGGTAACGTGGAAAGACTACTGGAATTCGTGCAATCATTCTTTGGTCTACGAGATGCCTTGGGCTGCAACATTGTGGACTCTTCCGAGTAGAACTTCTCATAACTATATCAGGGAAAATGTGGCTGCGGTTGTCAAGACACACGTGCTTGCGCTAAATCTTGGTCATAATGCAATGAGATATGTTAACATATGTCCCACATGCCCTGTCGATTTTGCTTTGGTGCGTTGCATACTTATTAAAGAAAGTGCTGCAGGTAAAGCAACCTCGAATGATTATGTGAATGTAACAATCACTAGAACATTGCCATGTAACATAGGTAGATTCTGTAAGAGAAACAAAAGCACAGCAGGATGTTTACAGCTGCAACCTACAGAGACTGTTTCAGTGGCTGCTAGAGAATGTCACCTTTTTTTTCTGAAAGATGATTCCAAATATTTACGGCAAAGTATACTCAGAAATGAAGTAGTATATGTAGGCTGCATAAAGCAGGAAAATGTGGATTTCGCTTGCCACTAATATCCCGCTGGATTCATCTTCGATGCACTCAGTTTTTACAATGTCACTTTGAAATGGTTCTTCAGCACCCGCAGATCCACTGTGTCAAATACGCTCATTAATGGAGGTGTCGACATCTTGGGACACAATGTATTCTTCTTCTATGAAGATGCACCATTGTTTGGCATTGATCAAGTTTTTTCTCATGTCACTAAGGTGTTCTACGTCAAAAAGGCGAACTTTATCTCGACGTCTTTTGCGAGCATTGTCGTCGAGTCAAAACTTGGTATGTGTCTCCTTCTGTCCTCCCTCGTATGCATTTTACTTGTGCTAACCGTCGTTGACTGCGCAGAAAGAAAACCCTGGCGCCTCAGGTCTGTAATGGACTCCTTTCTGTTTCTTCTGACTTCATTTTACGCAACCTCATCACCCATTCCCCGCGGAAGAAACTCGTCATTGGTACGCATGGTTCTACGCAGCGTCTGGCTTATCGTCATCCTTACACTCAAACTATTTCCGCAGTGAGCTTGTTTCCCGCCTCAGTGTACAATCGCCCGCGAAAGTTATGGACACATTCCAGAAAATTAGCGATGCGCTTAGCCGCAAAGCTATCACTCCGTGCCTCCGAATTGGCACTATGACGCATGACAGCGTTGTACGGAACATGAGCTACACGGACCTTCACGCCAAGCTCAGCTTAGCCTTCTATGCGGCGAAAGAGAGAAAGTCCTTAGAGGAAATAGACACTGTCGGCTGTCTGTCATGTGCAAAGCAGAAGGGCCATGTTTGTTTTACAGACAGGTTGCGAAAGTGTTGGAAACGCAAGCTTTACGGATTCGTTGAATCTAGAGATACCCTAAATCTCGTAATAAGGGGCATTCCAGTTCGGAAAAATTTCGGGCTTAAGAAAGGCTTTCGCGATATGGTACGCAAAATAAGTGAAGCAGGATTTTTTGGGGACAAAATGTCGTGCAGTGTCATGCCTGCCATTGCTGAGAGCGTAGATACAGCGTACCAGTCAGTCCAGATGAATGAGCTTAGCAGCTTTCTACTTCTTTTTGTTCTGTTCATATCAGCATCTAGCGCAGTTTTTATGCTTGAGCTAATAATTGGGAAGCTGTGATTATCTTTTTTTTCATGCATTTATTGTTTGACAGGAATGTTTAGTGGAGCCATGAACAAACCCTAAATTTTGTTGAAGGTCACCGAAGAAGTTCCAGTTTTGACAAACAGGGGGCTAACACACACCTCCTTAAATTTGGTGTTTATTTCCGCTATTATTCGATGTTAGTTTTTCAAGATGCCATGGAAAATCAACGCAGGACTATGAAGCGATACAGAATGAGTGGCGAAATGCTAGTGAAGCAGTTTCTTTTGAAAGGTTTCATTATGAATTTCAGTTGGCCGTAATTAGACCACGCACCCTATAAACATATCTCGAATTTGAGAGATTGTATGTACTTTCTGTCTTGCATATTTACTGCCCGCCCATTTTTTGTTCTTTATTTAAGGCTTCGTTTTAGTCCTTGTACACGCAATACACTCGTGCAATGTCCTCCTTACATGTTCACACATTAAACATAATGTCATTGCTGTTTTAAAAAATCGAAGGGAAAATATGCATTGTTCTTGCCATGAATTGAGGTAATTAAAATTCGGTGGCACCCATCTCACGACGCCTATGTATGGTAATGCGTTTAGCTTTGAATCTAGATAGCGACTCAAAGTACTGCCGCTGTCGAAACGAATTAAGTATGAGGTGCGTACTGTAGCGGAACTCCTCTCTCCCGCTTCCCTAATAATACTACCGCAAAGCCTACGCGTAGATTCCGAAATGCATGGTGCGCCGGTGTGTGCGAATCCTGAGAAATGCGCCACGTGATAACCAGGAGCCCCTCTCGTGCTTCTTTCTGGACACACACGTACGCACGTGACCTCCGAGACAACAAGCGCGGTGCTCCAGTGCCTGCGAACGCTGTTCGCTTGCCGTGCATCCAGTGGCACATATTCAGTGAGCCACGTTGGCGTGTGGTTCATTGAAGAGTGGCACGTACCGTGTGCATTCATGGCGCACCTCAATAATGCAATGTCGTGAAAGACGATTACTGAAAAGTGGCACACACCTAGCGCATTTGAGGTGCAGCCTGCTGCAATATAGGGATGCTGTCCTTGAGTATCCCTTGTGACGGTGGTTTGATTCCTCTGAGGATCGGAAAAATTTAAGGGATCGTTTTCATTATTATACAACGCACATTCCCATTGCCACATACCTATTTACCAAATATGGCGTCAAATGCGCTCATTGAAGAGGAGCACACACCGGGCAGTACTTACCCAGTGCTCCAAGTAGGCGTCGAAGCATTTCATTGAGCAGCGGTACCTATCCATTCCCGAATCTACTGTGACCCATTTGTCGTGAAAGAGGTTCGTTGAAGAACAGCACATATGTACGCATTGCCACATACTTAGTGACTTATGTTTGTCCGACGGTAGGTTTCGAAGCCTGCTCTCAGTACTGCAACCCGATGCACTGCCCATTAGACCATGCAATCACAGTGACCCAGCTAGGCGGGAAAAGGGTTTCAAACAAGCATATTCCAAGAATTTACGTGTCCCCGTCTCTTATCTTTGTTGCACTGCTACAATATATGGGTAGATATGCCTCAAAATGTGGTTGAAGCAATGGTAACTGATTAAAGGGGCTTGATGGAATACTCGGGATTGGTGAAATAACATTGTCCACGGGTAGCATACACTGCTGTGAACATCTCAACGAAGTTTTGTTGTCTCATGGGGTGCCTGGCGCTCGCCAGCGGAGCACGATCTCAGCTTCCTCTCAAACGCTCCCTTTTTAATGGGAGCCATGTTCCTCACTCTTTTCTGGACGCTTTATTTTGTAATAAAGCAGATTCCCAAGCACGGCTGCTATTTGTAGCTTCGGTCGGCTACGTACCGTAGATACCGCTGGCACCGCGGGGTTCCGCCACGAGTCCAGTGGCTAAGCGCACTTTGCTTGCTGGCGACAACAGCGTTTGGCTGAAGTTTGGCGCGTCGTAGGCACCAAAATCAAAAATCGTGGCGTCTACGTTACCATTCAAAATGAAATTTTAACTGCGCGTCACGCTGACATTAAGACGGCGGAACATTGAGGCCACGCCCCACTCCCCCATAGCCATCGTAGTGCAAGGCATTGAAGAAGGAACGGGAGCACAGCGTAGGTCGTGTTTGATTGCCAATAACTCCGCTTCTGGTGAATATGTTGAAGTACTTCTTGTGGCAAAGTATTTCTGAAATAGCCTATTTTCACTTCAAATGCATTTCTCCACTTCGATAAAAAGTGGTTCAGGGCCCCTTTAAAAGGGCATATAATCACTCTCTTTATTGAGCAACGAGGGGTATGCGCTTTTATTTGTCGACCTCATGGTTACATCGTTGAAGCCGCGCGCATATTGTAGTAGCGTTGTTGTAGTGATGTGATCTCTGTTGCCTTCATGTTTCTGATATAGTTTTTTCACACATTTCAAGCAGTTTGAGCAACGTTACGGTTGTGCTGAAAACGAAGTTTTGCATTTGGGTGACTCAGTGTAGTAGCTGCTGCTCTGGTGTACTTTCTTTTCTCTGAACACTTCCTTTCATGACATATTTTGTCTGTGTGGTTTATTGACAACGAACATTAATAATACTAACATTGAGACTCGATGCGTTTGATATGTTACATTTGTGTTTACCTTACTTTCTTCATCGGTGCGGAGCTCATTTCCTTTTAACACTCGAAAGGCAAACAAAGCGAAAAAACACGACAAGAAGACAAGAAGGGAGACACACACCAACTCTGAGGCAGAATTAACATATCTCCGGAACCGTCATAATTCTCGGGAAATCCAAATCTAATCAGTGTCTATTTTTTGTCCATGCGCAGTGATATACCCTTCTTTTCTTTCTTTTTCTTTTTTTCTTTTTTGGTATATCCTCATCATCATCATCATCATCAGCCTATATTTGTGTCCACTGCAGGACGAAGGCCTCTCCCTGCGATCTCCAATTACCCCTGTCTTGCGCTAGCGTATTCCGACTTGCCCCTGCGAATTTCCTAACTTCATCATCCCACCTGGTTTTCAGCCTGCCTCGACTGCGCTTCTCTTCTCTTGGTATCCATTCTGTAACCCTAATGGTCCATCGGTTATCCATCCTACGCATTACATGGTCTGCCCAGCTCCATTTCTTCCGCTTAATGTTAACTAGAATATCGCTTATCCCCGTTTGTTCTCTGATCCACACCGCTCTCTTCCTGTCTCTTAAAGTTACTCCTAAGATTTTTCGTTCCATTGCTCTTTGTGCGGTCCTTAACTTGTTCTCGAGCTTCTTTGTTAACCTCCAAGTTTCTGCCCCATATGTTAGCACCGGTAGAATGCAATGATTGTATACTTTTCTTTTCAAAGACAGTGGTAAGCTCCCAGTGAGGATTTGGCAATGCCTGCCGTATGCACTCCAACCCAATTTTATTGTTCTGTAATTTTTTTTTTCTCGTGATCAGGGTCCCCTGTGAGTAATTGAGCTAGATAAACGTACTCCTTTACAGACTCTAGAGGCTTACTGGCGATCCCGAGTTCTTGTTCTCTTGTTTTGGTATATATGTGTTCCTTTCTGAATAAAGAATTCAGTCGTCAGCAGCGCTGGTGTGTGTCTCCCTTGTTGTGTTCTTGTCGTGTTTTTTCGCGCTGTTTCCCTTTCGAGTATGTACCGACTAGCCCAAGCCTCGACGGTCCCTGTAACACTCTGCACTTATCAGTGGAGACTGTAACTGCACCGCTAATGTGCAGCTTCCGCACTCGGCAAGTTCAGTGTGGTGTTGTGTGTTGTACTATGTCTTTGAGAGTGCTGCCCTCTTTTACATGTATTTCAAAATCATCAAAATGCGGCCCTCAAGTGGATGAGGACGGAGAACGGCGGATTGTGACGACGAAATGATTCTTTACAAGAAGTGGTGTGAACTGTTACATAGGGGTTGGGTCACAGTAATTGAGTTCCGAGATAGAACATTTGCTGCAGCCTGACGACTTTCTCCACAGCAATGCGCTTTCGCGTGTTTGTGTATGTTGGTTTTCCCTACATAACCTTATGCGACCTCGCAACGGTGTGACAAAGTAGCGTGCACGCGGGTCCCTCCCACAATGACCACCACCACCGCAGCAACTTTGGCGTCTATTACAAAACTGTGGGGGAGCACTGCTCTTATTCTCTTGCCTCACCCGACCGGCGCCACACATGTCCTCTGGCGCACGGCGTGCGAGCCTGGCGGTATAGCTACGGCAAGCAGGCAGAAGAGTTTATAAATCACGGCGGCATGATCGTGCATCTCGATCAAGCTGAGGTATGGGGTCGGCAGGCTAAGCCCCCACGATTCCGGAGCCTTCGGCAGTAGACCGACAGACGGTGCGAGACCGCAAGGATCTTCGGCAGCGACGAACCAGCAGCCCCACGCTTCTTCATATCGCAGTCTCGACGAGCACGCCTCAGATACGCCTACGTGTTCAAGCCTCCGCTCAGAACTTTCCGCCCGGCTATCGTTTCCTTATTGGGTTTATTTCTCTGTTGATATCATATTCGTGTGTCATGCTTTTTTATATTCTTACACTGTTGCAGTTATTCTTACACTGTCTACTCGTGTAGCGTAGACATGACGTTCTGATGACAGTGTCTGCAAAATATTACGGCACTGCGCGGCCCCTGCGAAAACAGCTGAAATTTCAAACCAAAGGCCACGGGCCTTCCTCTATAGGCAGTGCCACCATGCCTGAGTGTCATAGCAACACGCACAGGTGCGGCTTCATGGCGTGTCTTTCGTCACTAACCATGACTAATGATCAATGCGTAAGTGTAAACTGCGCGAAAAAGGGAAAGCAGAAAAAAATGGCACTGTTTCGCCCGAAAGGCGAAGCATCAATTGCGATAGCAAACTAGTAGAGAGCTATTCGGAGTAGGGATAGTAGTTTTATCGGCTGTATAAACTTGGACACATTCGCTTACTAACTGAACTAACATGCGTGGTGTCAGCGCGCACAAGCAAAGATGAATAGATCACACTGAATGACCGCAGACAGCGACTGTCAAAACGCTGACTGCAAGCGCAGCCGCCACAGCAGGCGAAGGTTCGTGTGGTCTATCGCTTCAACGGAAACTAAGCGGCGAATGCACAGCGCATACAAAGGTCAGAGCCGCGTGGAGATAATAGACGGTGCGCGCGACCGCCACAAGCGGGCAAAGTACAAAACCAGCTGTTGGGAGAATAGAAGCTGTCCCCCCTTCCCTACCTCCCGCGCTGCCTTCCCGCTTTCTTGCATTCGCGTTCGAGAATGAGTAGCCAGTTCCCCTTGCACTCGGTTGCAAGATGCGTATTTGGTGCCCCCGCACAGCGTCCCCGGCTCCCTCCCTCCCATACCCCCACGGCCTTTCGCGCGACGGTCGCGTTTGCTTTCCGCCGTGCGCTCGCTCACCGTAATTTAGCGCGTCCCCCGCGTGCTTTCACTCGCGTATACGGCGGGCGGCGACGATTTTATCGCCCTTGGACTTTATACGGAACCTCACGGCGACGGTGACGACGACGGTGACGACGTCGGCAGAAATCCGGTTGAAGTGTCCATATAATTGCTATCACAATAAAGATAGGAGGCGGGGCTCGACGTGACTCGGTTACTGTATAAGATAACGGGCCGAAGGAACACCGCTTGCGAATGGAATGTCGAGGTACATAGACAAAGTGTCTCCGCGGGCACCGACAGTCACCTCCTACGGGCATATTAGCTGGACAGTTGATTTCTTCTATGTCCTCCAATAATGCACCGATATAAAAACTTATTTCGGTAAAACGCTGCTTTGGTGGCGTTTTACATCTTCCAGTGTATAACCAAAATTTGAAGTCGGGCCTGGTGAGGGGCCCTTTAAACCCACGCCTTCTGGGTCAGTTTGTCACCCCATTCCCTCTGTTCCGGAGGGTGCACGTAACCTAACCATCTAATTTTGATGAACGATGAGTTAGGGCATTCGTCTGCAGGACACTTTGGTCGGGGTCTGGTAACTAGCAAGGATGACCCAACAGCATCATGGCCAGAACAATAAGACTACTTACCCCACCCTCAACGGCAGTTATAGAGAAGAGAGACTGCCAACTGAAAAAGTTACACTTGTGGCAAGACCTGTGGCTGCATTACCAATACCAAATGGCTGATGTGAGCATCGCGCACAATTGCTTATTCAAGCTACTTGATTTCAATTTTAATAATTATATACAAGAAAACCGAAAATAATGTATTCCTCGCTCGCTATAGATTACATGATCAAAGAAACGAACACAGTAAAACAGTTTAGCCCAAGAGAAATAACTTTAATTACCATTTCCGCTAATTTGACGCACAAATCATCCATGGTGGAACATGGCAAATTCGGAAACGAACATACCGCCAGGACAGAAAACGATAAACCACATTACAGTGTGCCATGCGTAGCTAAATGATTGTGTGTGTTACTTGGTAGTTGAGTTCGTTGTGTATCGCTACAACGGAGCCCATCATTAATAGGGTAATTTATTTCATTGATTTGCTACAATTTATATCTACTTACTTCCGTACCACATTTTTATCTTATAAGCAACATGTGTCCAATTACCCAACTTTTTATCTTATAAGACGTCCGAAAACGTCACGTCGTCCCGCACCGACCAGCTTCATGCAACTTCCAACCTTCGTCTTTATTCATATCTTCTAACTATCCCTGCCATGGCTTATGTGCCGTTGGCAGTATTAGTTTGGGACTGTCATATGTAAGAGGCCGCCTGCGGAGAGATAAGAAGACGACGATGTACACGCACCGTTCCGAATGGCACGAGCGCGCGAGGTGCGTGACCCGATGCGTGGTCGAGGCAGAAGCGAGGTTGAGCTGGCATTATCGACATGGCTCTGGGCTGAGAAGGTCGCATCGTCAGGTACGCTCTGGCGATGGCACACTTGGAGGTCCGGCCGAGTGCGTGCCGCGGGCAGTCCGAGGTGCAGCCGTCGGCCTCGAAGACGTTCGAGCGAGGCTACTTGAACCAGCTGCTGTATCACACGGCAGGCCAGGCACTCCAGAGAGGATCCCCCTTCATCGGCAGACCAGCGCGTTCAATGATCCCCGGAACGCCACGTCGGCACTGGAGGACAGAGCTAGACGGAAGCAACGGCCGAGAACGTCGTTAGACCTAGTCCGTCGGGCCTCCCTGCCACGTCAGCATCCACGACCGTGTTAAAGGCGTCTACCAAGGCGACGACATCGTCAAGATCGTCGGGAGAAACGACTCCGAAAGGGACGCGACGCGACTTTGGAGGAGTATCCGCAGGAGTCAGCGTTAATGGTGAGAACATTCCACTCACACAGTGACGTAGCTCAATAGGCTAGTGTTGTCCGACTGAAGAGTGTAGGGCTAAGACTGACTTAATGGACAGACTAATTAGCTACTGATTTTGTATACGGCTGAGAACCGCGTGTATATGTTACATTTAATTTGTTTATTATTTGCAGTTATATTTTAGTTGGGTTTTCTGTGTCTTGCATTAAATCATATTTGCTGTGTTGCCAAGCGTCTTCCACCTCCATCTCATCTAACACCCGCACGCCCCCGATATCGGTGACACACACCAATTGGCGAGCTTGCCAGGGTCCGTTCAGGATTCTATTTTAGCCCAGTCACCGATACTTGGCAGTCGCAGAGATGGAGTTGGAGCGGTTTGCGGCAGTAGCAAAGAATTTGAACATGACTAAGGAGGAGGCGATGTCATTCTCTGAATATGCTCGGCAAGAACGGGATAAGCAACAGCAACGGATAAGCAACAGCAAGCCTGAACACGCGAAAACAGGCAAGCAGTTCGCATGTCGTTTGACAAACTATTTTGAAAGGTGGATCGAGCTATCACAAACAGAAAAAATACATATTAAGTAATTCGCGACAATATCGTGGGCGAACTATTCCTTGCCAGATGAAGCAATGGCTTAGCCATATTTTTGAAAGAGAGAAAATTAAAGACTGTGAAGGAGATGGCCGAACAAACGGACCAACTTGTAGAGGCGCAGGGATTGAGAAACCTGGGGAACTGTGTTAGAGATGCTCCCACTGCAGAGGAAGATGAGCCGAGAGAGAGACCTCAAATGGGTGGGCGCAAGGCCCAGCGGAGATGTTTCCTCTCTGACTGTCTCGGTCATCAAGCAATTCATTTACGTGTGTAGACCCGATGACCAGCGTGAGCGGAAATTTTGCGAGTGGTGTGACAAGACCAGAAAAAGGGCCAGCAGTTACAGCGCCTAGTGACACTAGCGAAGCTAACAGGTACCTAGAAAAGGAAAAATTAGAAGTTGAAGTGTAGCCATTGTAGACAAGAAGGAGCAAGATATTCCAGTAGTAGAAGGTAAATTAGAGGGGAACAAAGCTATCATACTAAGAGACACAGGTGCCAACACGATACTAGTAAGGAGAAGTTTAGTACCTCCAAAAAATATAGCCGGGCAGGTGAAACCTGTTATGTTAGTGGACAGATCCGTGAGATACCTGGCAGAGGCTCAGATTCACATATGCACGCCATATTATACAGGAAACGTGACAGACAGGTGCATTGAAGATCCTCTGTACGACCTACTTTTAGGTAATGTACCAGGAGTGAGGGGAGTAGAGGACCCAAAGTGGCGAGATGAACCTACTCGACCAAGCGGAACTAGGAACTGCAATGACAGTAAGGCGAATAAAGCTCAAGAGGCCAACGCGCGCGCAGTAGTGAAACAACTTGGTTTACCAATTGAAGAGCTGGGGAGACAGTAGAGAGAGGACGAAACACTTAGGTACGGGATGCGAAGAGTCGGGGGAAGACCTATGAGAGAAGGATGCAGGGCAGGAGTATCTTATGAACGAAAAGATGGCCTGGTTTATAGAAAGTTTTGGAGCGAGGGCAAATGCAGGAGACAATTGATGCTGCCCATGCAACATAGAAAAGGCCTAATAGAAAAGGGACTTGTCAATGGTCATAGGTATAAAAAACAGATGGTAGCAGCAGTAACGAAAACGGAATTTTGGCCGAGAACTATCTGGGATATGCAACGTTTTGTGAGCCTGTGCTGTGAACTCCATGAAAGACCAGATAGTGCTTTAGTGATTTAAACAATGTATAGTCCTTTTGGTGAATGGTCCCTCGATGAACTCCATAACGTTGCGAACAGTTGAGTGCAAAGTTTTCTGTGGTGCGAACAATGAACTCGCGAGTGTTGTGAACAGAAAAATTGGTGAAATGTGCGCGACAGTGCAGTGAAGATGTGGTGCTGACGAGTGAGCCATGAGTGCACAAGAACAAGTACGCAAGTCAGCGAAAAAAGGTAAAGTTCGCCGCCAAAATAAGACTAAGAGAAAGCAGTTTTTTGAAAAAAAAACTCTTGAAAAGGGGGCCATAGTCATATTAAGAGGCCGCCTGCGGTGAGAAAAGAAGACGCCGATGTACACAGAGCGGTCCGAACGGCACGAGCGCGCGAGGCGCGTGACGCGAGGTGTGGTCGAGGCAGAAGCAAGGCTGAGCTGGCATTATGGACTTGGCTCTGGGCTGAGAAGGTCGCATCGTCAGCTACGCGCTGGCGACGGGAGACTTGGAAGTCCGGCCGAGTCCGTGACGCGGGCAGTAAGAGGTGCAGCTGTTGAGCTCGGAGACGTTCGAGCGAGGCTACTTGAACCAGCTGCAGCATCACACGGCAGTCCGGGCACTCCAGAGAGGATCCCCCTTCGTCGGCAGACCAGTGCGTTTGATGATCCCCGGAATTCCACGTCGGCACTGGAGAACAGAATTAGATGGAAGTAACGGCCGAGAACGTCGTTACGCCTATTTCGTCGGGCCTCCCTGCCACGTCAGCATCCACGAACGGGTTAAAGCCGTCTACCGAGGCAACGACATCGTCAAGATCGCCGGGAGCAACGATTCCGAAAGGGACGCGACGCGACTTTGGACGAGGATCCGCAGAAGTCAGCGTCCATCGTGAGAACATTCCACTCAAACAGTGACGTAGCCCAATAGGGTAGTGTTGTCCCACTGAGGAGTGTAGGGCTAAGACTGACTTAAAGGACAGACTAATTAGCTACTGATTTTGAATACGGCTGAGAGCCGCGTATATATGTTACATTTAATTTGTTTATTATTTGCAGTTATATTTTAGTTGGGTTTTCTGTGTGTGTTGGATTAAATCATGTTTGCTGTGTTGACAAGCGTCTTCCACCTCCACCTCATCTAACACCCGCACGCCCCCGACATCGGTGACACATGACAGGGACCTGGAGGATAATGACACGGCCAGTTTTGCATGTACGTTCGGCATGGTTCCCTTGCAGGCTTGCATGGAGTGCTGACACTCTCGAACACATTGTCCTCAGATATCGCCAGATTATAGTCACACTCAAAGATGGTGCGACAACTCTCATCATCACGCCTACCTGATATTTCAAACTTGTGTAGATGCCCTTCGACTCCGGAGCGCAGGCAGCCCTTACACACATCATCAACCAAGTACTGCACTGTCTGGACTTCAGCGGTGTAACAAACCCGCGAAAAGATTCCTTTTCTTTATTGCTCCTTTCATAGAAGTCAACGAAAAACAAGAATGAAAGACGAGGTTGATTTACATGAACAGGCACACGTGTTCCTACAAACTTCTTCACTTTATTACCTTATAAGCCCCTTGATAGTGGTATTGCATAAGGGGTGTGTGTACATCACTACATATTTTCATTATGCATAATTGAACGTGCGAACAAAAACAACAAAAAGAAAAGGTAAAATGCACATGAGCAAAATACGCTAAATTACATATACTCAAATATTACAAACTAAATATCCGAGGACACCTCGGATTGCGATTTCGATGTGAGATGTGCGCCACGCATTCGGAATGTTATGCGTTATGGCGTCTCCTCGCAAGTTAAGAACCGCTGCTGAAGACGCAAATCGTAGAGCTATGCGCGCGGCTACAACCAGGCATCATCGGGCTCAGCAGACTGCTGTGCAGAAACATTACAAGTCGCAGCTCGCCATCGACGCTGGGCGGACAGTTCAGATTGCTGTTTTCAAAACGAGGCGAAGAGACAGTCACGAAGACCCTGGTGTGCGTGGTGCCAAAATTGGAAATACTCTTGAGGCGCTCCTCCAGCTTACACTGTGACTATGCTGCGTGTGCCGCCCAGGCCTTTGACTTTTTTGTTCATCGAGCCGTTGCTGCCTAAAGTTTTCTAACTCTCAAAGAAAGTATTCCATTGAACTGCTGCACCGACAAAGAATTGTTCCAAGCTTGTGGGAAAGCGTCATTTAGTTCACAAGGATGACTCGCATTTTCACTCTGTCTTCTTTATCGTGTGCGAATTCAAAGCAAAACTAACTGTCTGTCATAACTATCTACATCTACGGTCACAAGACATTCCTCATCTTTGACGTTTATTTTGTAGATAACGCATACATATTTTCTGGAAGCCCAGTGGCAGATATTCTCGGGCAGCTCATTTCATTACTAATTTTCAAATTTTGTTACATAAGTGAGTTACTGAAGTGACAAATAGTGAAAATTTCACTGGATTACATTATTTTGAAAGTTGTATCCCGCTAAAGTAGATCAAAGAATGCCATGGAATCTTCCTTTTCCATGAATGCAAATAGCGCCTACGCGAAGCCATTTACCCTAGGCACTCGATGGAATCGAACGGAGAACATGAAAAAAAAATGTTGAATGTAAGCGAGCTGGTGGAAAACAAAACACAACAGGTTGGCAAGGCAAATAACCACATTATTTCGCCGCCATTCGACGGCCTCACCACTTTTTTATCTCACGTATAAAATAGGATCGCATGCATTTTTTAATAATATCGCGCCGCCTTCTGATCGCCCGAGTGGCGTTCGCCCGGCGTGTAGCAACACGGGGCATTCGATCTTGACGCGAACTTCGCAGCAGAATACATTCGAATTGGAAATCGCCCAGCGCATACGATCGCCTATCCCGCCACCCCTCGCTGACAAGGCCGCTAACATGCCATGCAGTCGATGCAAGTCGTTGGACGGCGCGGGACGAATTAAAGATGATTGATTGCAATACAGTTCAGATGATTTCACGTTGCCTTATTTTCCACCAAAATGGCAGAACGCCAGCGTTTATTAATACGCTGCTGAACGCGATCATAGAGGCACATAGAGGTCACGGTTGACTCATGCAGGCGCTGTACGCACGCTCGCGCTTTTGTTGATCGCGTTGCAATGAACGAGCAAGGTCAATTCTAAACACTCACCTACCTTTGACATGATGGAGTCGCAGGTGATTATTGTGATGGTCGGGGCAAATAAATCACCGCATATCCACGAAGTGAATGATGACGAGTAGGCGAAGCACCGGGGATCATTCGGGTAACCGTGAATCCCCCGTACATGCGAGAGCGCGGGAAGCGGCGGCAAAACCCCGGAAGCGTTCTTCTACCTGAGGTTGGTGGCGCCGATGCTCGGTTCAAGCGCGACGCCGGCAAGCGGGCCCAGAGGCGGCGAGACCGCGGGAAGCGGCGGCAAAACGCCGGAAGCGTTCTCTACCTGAGGTTGGTGGCGCCGATGCTCGGTTCAAGCGCGAGCTTCGCGAGCCCTCATCTCCGGGTCCGCTTACCAGCGTTGCCGTACTGCTGCAGCTTTGCGAGCCCTCAGGTCCGGGTCTGCATTAGACCACTGCACGGGCCTGATGCTTCGGCCCGAGCCCGGCCCAGGCCCGGGCGTAGGTGACCGAGACCAGCCCGGGCCCGGCCGGGGCCCATGTTTCCAAGCCCGGGCCCGGCCCGGGTACGGGTGTTGATAACTAAGCTTAGCTAGGGCCAGCGTGTGCATGACCACGCCCGGCCTGTAAGAAAAAAAATATTTTTTTTACTTACAGATTGTACCGATCTGTCATCCTCACCTTCTCGAGGTTTAATCAACTGCAGTATATAAGCAATAAAAGGCCGAAATCTTTCTTTCTCCCACGGGAACATCAGTAATCCGGCTCATTGCCTGTGCTGCTATTCTTCCGCTGGTGCGCATGCACTTACCTTGATTTGTACGATATGGTTCTATATGATGTCATTTAGCATGATACAGGGTGTTTTATTTTAGCTGAAGCAATTTTTTAAATATTGCCTGTGGCAGATAGCACAATTATAATTCTTTATCTAAACTACTCGATGAGGTGGCCATTACGTGCACGAAACGCCTAATTGAAGAATTAACATAGTTATGGTAATTACCTTTTTAATTAATTACTTTGCGGCACATCTTTCAATCTACGAATTATAGCCGCCGACTTCCCAAGGCGTATCCACTTGGAACGAATTCTCAGGACTAAACCAGTTTCGAGATAATAATTTTCAAAGTGTCTGACGAAATCAATCAACTCAAATCAATTTAATCTCCAGTTTACATGCTGGACGGTCATCTTTGACTAAAAGCTACATATGTAGCTTGACATGACACAAAAGGCCAGGCAAGGCAATGGTAGAGCAAACAGTGTGCGCACATGTCGCCGACAAACGCTTCGGACGGCCCGGCCCAGCCTTTCGGGTCGGCCCGGGTCCATGCAGTGCTCTAGTCCGCATGCCGGCGTTGCCGTGCTGCTGCAGCTTCGCGAGCCCTTAGCTGCAGGTCCGCTTGCTGGCGTAGCCGTTTTGCTGCAGCTTCCCACGCCCTAGACTCCGGGTCCGCTTGTTGTCTGCGTCGCCGTGCTGCAGCAGCTTTGCGAGCCCTCGACTCCGCTTGCAGTTGAGCTGCCACTCTCGCCTTCTCATGTATAGCGGGTGCGCCGTTATCAGAAGCGACCGTTATCATCCATGGCTGAAGAGAGAAAGGGAGCGCGCGTCGGGAACAAACTCCCTTGTGCTCCGCAGCGCCCCTAGCGGACTTCATGCAAACCAGAGCTACGGACGAAAGGGAAAGAGCACGCGTAGGGAACGAGAGAGAAAGAGAGCGCGCGTCGGGAACAAACGTCCTTGTGCACCGCAGCGCCCCTAGCGGACTCTATGCAAACCAGAGCTACGGACGACGCGCGACGAGGGATGGAGAAAGCTCGGCCATAAGGTGCTTCGCCCCTAAAAAAAGCACAGTAAAAGAGGGCAACAAGCAGGAATGCTCCAAAGAGATCACAGCGAGGCAGACAGGGAACCTACAAAATGCATCTTCTTTCTGGTGTTTTACGCGCCAAAACCAGTTCTGATTATGAGGCACGCCCTAGTGGAGGGATCCGGATTAATTTTGACCGCCTGGGTCTCTTTAACGTGCACTAGAACCAAGGAGGTTTTTAAAAAAAACTTTTAAACCTCCTTGACTACAACGCAAGCTCACATGCGTTTTTGCATTTCACCTCCATCGAATTGCGGCGTCCGCGGCCGGGATTGCCGGAAACTCTGCTTCAAACCTCACGCATGATATATTTCTTGAGGAATTGGCGAAAGAGGCAACAGCACAAACGCACATTCATACAAATACATGCATACGAATACATGCTTACATCGGAATGAAGTGCAATATTTATTAAGAACTCTTGTAATATAATGTTATTGCCAAACAAATGCTGCGGTTTGCGAGTGTATCAATTTGTTTGTTTTTCTCCTTTGACGAACTACTTTCTTTGTTGCAGTACGGCGGTGCACCGGCCGGCCGCCTACTGAATTCGCGGGCAATGCTAAAAAATTCATATGCCGCACACGACGCACAGTTTGTGTGCTCACGGTTTTCATCGTTTGGATTTTAAACAAATGAGGTAATACGTGCACTAACCGGCGCGAACTCAATTATTGACAGGAAAATTACAGAATTGTCGTTGTTTGTGTTTGTTGGTTCGACATAATGACAAATCGTTGACTGTCTGGTGGCCAATTTTTTAAACATTTGTGCGTGTGTTTTTGGACTGCGATGTGTTACGGAAAAGTAGTGTAGCGCAGATTGTGCTTGGTGGCAAAGCTTTTTCGCAGGACATTGGCCACCTTTCTGTGTTACAGAAACACCTGGGGCTCCATGTAAAACATGGACAGCATATCGCAGATATCGGCTATACTTTTTCTGTCCTTCTATTTTGCCCTATGGGCTAACAACTAAACAAAACACACTCTTTCAAAGACATACAGACTGGCTTCTCCGCCATCTTGTCCTTATTTAACAGCGAGGCCATGCCCTCTTCTGTCACAAAGCCAGGCTACTGGCAAAATTACAATGGACGCCGAAGGGAATCCAGGATGTGTCCATTCAGCGGTCATTGCTCACTACAGGTAAGGACACTTTTCTTCAACTGCATATCAGCAGGGACCAACGACCGATTATCGGAAAACATTGCTCCAAGGTCGAAACAAGCACAAATGTCATTTATGCAAGGCGAATGCTGAAGGCACCAGCTGACACTAGCACATTCTTGTTGTTGTTCTTGTTGTTGTTGCCTCAAAACATGGCGGCGGAAGCACCTTCAGCGACAACACTTCTCCGTCATCGTCTCTTGTCTGCTTATCCTGTTCTTCTGCATCGCGACAATACGCTGCCGGGGTTGGAGCGCCATCCCGGCGCTGGCTATCATGACTCGGAGAAGGCACGCAGGTAGGGCGTTGTATACAGGCGACATGAACAACATCGGCTCTTGGCTGTACAGACGACGTCCAGGCTCTTCGGGAGCCCGGATTCGATAGGGACCTGGATATCGCGACAGAAGATTTTCCGATAGACCTACACGACGAGATGGTGAACACAGGAACACAATAAAGCCAGGTAAATGCTGCACGTCCCTGTAGTACGTATCGTAACGGGACTTCTGGGAAGCCTGGGAATTATTGAGGTGAGAGCAGGCAATCTAACGGGCCTGTGCTGCCATAGAAAATACATCTCAGGCTTAAGTGGTGTGCGACTGTGTGACTTGTGGAAGTATAGTGTCTAGCGGCAAAACGTGATCGCGGCAAAACAGTAGATAAAAGGGTGAGTAACCAGCAGTGTCATAGCGGGACGAATTCTACGCGGAGGTGACATAAGGCAGAGCGACGTCCCAGTCCTCATGGTCGGTACAAACGTACATAGCTACCATGTCGGTAAGCGTTCTGTTCAGTCGGTCTGTGATACCATTACTCTGCGGATGGTAAGCTGTTGCTGCTTGATGCTGAGTAGAACATAGGTAGACGACATCATCAATGACCTTTGACAAGAAGTAACGTCCGCGACCCGTGAGGAGCAGACGTGGAGTACCGTGGTGTAGATTGACGTTGTAGAAGAGGAATTCCGCAACGTTAGTGGCACAACTCGTAGGCAGCGCTCCCATAATGGCGAAGCGCGTGGCGTAATTGGTTGTAACCACAACCCATTTGTTGCCCTTAGTTGGCAAAGGGAAAGGGCCGACTAGGTCGAGTTCCACGTGAAAGAAAAGCTCAGTGGGAATATCTATGGGTGGTAAAAGCCCTGCTGGAGGCATAGGAGACGGCTTCCGCCGTTGGCACAGGTCACAAGCAGTAACATACCGGTGCACAGAGCGGCAGAGGTCTAGCGAGAGGAAACGGCGCCGGACGCGATCAAAGGTTCGAGTAACACCGAGATGCCCAGTGGTGGGCGTGTCATAGAGTTTTCGAAGTTGTGAAGATTACGGAACACAGCAAAGAGTTCAACTATTTCGAAATAAATATGCACATACACTCTGCATCTTCATCTCCACGTGCACCAAATGCAATATGCGCACGCACATAAAAAGTGCTTCGCTATCTAAAGACTGCAATAACGAATGTCACTATCTTGTCCAAGCTCTGGGCACGCAGATTCCTGGTGCACTTAGTGTTTTAATATGCCTGCGCTTGTGGTAACCCAATTTTTCACACGACACTGATAAAGTTTAATCAATGCAAAATTTGTGATTACATTAGTTTGCTAAAGAAATGACCACGTCCACCGACAGTGAAAACTGTCCACTTAAGACTTTCTTCCTTAAAGTACCAATGAGATTTTAAGCGCATTTCTTTGCTACACAAGATAGTGCAATGAACGTTGGTCATTTACCATTCATGAATTTTGCAGCTTTTATATCCGGCCAACTATACTTATGCACCCGCTAAATATTGTGCCATTTAGGTCCTAGTTTGGCTGTTAAATATTTCGTTAGATTTTTGATTAACCATTAAACCATGAAATAAATTAGATGGTTGTTTGAGTAACCTACCATTTGATAGTTTTGCTAATCTATTATCCAGCCATGGTTACAGTTAAACATCGCATATCTACTTTGTTGTATCCTGTATTACAGCTTTATTCCTTATCTGTACCTACTCCTGCTATGCCTTGCATATGAACAGCAGTGTTTGTAAATTCAACAAATAAATTAAGTAAATATGCCAAAGATGCACGTTTGCCCTTTCACACTAGGGTCACCTTGTCCCACGCGCCATGCACACTCGCTTGGACACTGTCCCTTGCTCACAACATTTTGTGGGGCACAATTAATAAAAATAGATTATTTTGGACTCCAGGAAGAAACAGCTCGATTTTGGTAGGTTTAATTTACTTTTAGAGACTGCACTGTTGAAACAAGTAGTTTCATTTAAATATTTAGGGGTCATGTTTGATTCAAATATGAAGTGACCATTGCATATAGGTTAGGCTTGATCGAAGCTAGCGTATGGTTGCCACACGTTAAAAGCCCGTGGATGCTTTAGTACAAAAGTTTTGCGTATCCTATATTTCGCATTTGTGCATAGTCGTCTGAGCTACTGCGTATTATCGTGGGGCGGCACATTTAAAACGGATTTCAAATCTATCAGCCGCGTGCAAAGGAGGGCAAAACGAATTATTGCATTTTCAAACAGGAACGGATACAACAAAACAAATGTTCCAACTCATGCGTGTACTTCCGCTAGATTCTGTTCACGTATAAGTGTTGCTGACATAATACATAGAATAATAAAGCATGATGATCATCTCCCATTAAGCACATTTACGTTATCTGCACGCTGTAGAAGAGCTGCAGCGAATACCTGCTTCAATTTACCGGTTGCCAGAACTGCCTACCTTAGAAGGCTAATGTAATTTCATGGCTCTCTCATTTGGAATGCCACACCGACTGATGGGAAAACAGCAGATAACTTTTGACGCGGCCATGACGCAATTTATTTTCAGTGGATAAGTGGTACAAATGCATAAACGGTCAGCTTGTTTGCTGTTATCCTCTGTATAATTGAATCATGTGTTTTCTAATATCTGTATTCAGTTTTGTTTTCCTTTCAAGTCATCGTCGTCTTTGCGTTGCTGTCAGACAGTCGCCATCAAGCATCTATTTTCTTCATTAATGCTTCGGTATTCGCTTGGCATCGTCCCGTTGTCGCCAGGCCATCGCCGAATGCACTCGTCGTCTTCCTGTTGTCCTCATGTCAACGTCGTAACCCTGGCGCCGTTATACCAACGCCATCGTATAAGGAATCCTAAACCACCTGTTCGGCTTGGTGAAAAAACATTGTCCGCGGATAGTATACGCTGCTGTGTACATTTAGGCCAATGTTTACAACCGTGCGTGGCGTATGGAGCTCGCAAGCGCAGCGCGAAGACATCTTTCTCTCACAGGCTCTCTTTTCAACAGAAGCCTCCTCCTCACTTTTTTTCTGGACGCTTTATTTCGTAATATAACGGATTACCATAAGCCGCTGCTATTGGTCAATAGATGACATGAACCAAGAAGAGCGTTTGGATCGGTACGCTTCTCCTTACTGTTACTATATATATTTATTGACGAAGTTTTATTAACAGGCTGAAGTAAGCTAAAATCTCTGTAAATTTCGATAATAACTGCGTAATTCCGGAAGGAGCCGACCATCATAGAATCACTCTCGGCCACGGCCGCCCGCATGGGAATTTAGCTTTGGCCACTCTGGTTACCGGTGTCGTAGCCGTCGGGTCTCGCTAATTTCGGTAGTGTTGAATACTCAATTAGCATCGAATGACGCGAAACTTAAGCTCAGACCACACGAACGCCTGCCACGCACTCTTACTCCTGGCCACTCTTGGTTAGATGCCTTGGCATACTTCCCCTCAAAATGCTTCAAAATCCACAAGTTAAGGTGGCTGCTACCCGTGGGTAATGCTGGTGCAAGAGAAAGCCGGTCAGCACCATTCAGCTCGGCTACACTGGAGCATGTGAGCGCGAGCACGCACTCTAGCACTGTCGAGCACAAAGCAAACGCTGCGCATATACGTACTACTGTTGCATGTCAAAAACACACATGTGCTCATCATTTGTAATTTTTGTAAAGGTATGGCAACAGCGCGAGAATCGTTTTTTTACCATGGCCATCATCTCGCAGAAGTCTAGACCTTCCTTCGAATTTTTCCTTGGGGCTTCCAAGAAAGTTTATCAATGACCGCACCTGCTGAATGTTTCTGTAACTGTTTTTCTAGGCATTACTTCTTAACAACACGGCATCACAAATTGCCGCCCGCAATTCAACGTAGTCACGAAGAGTCATGCTTCCCACCGTGAGCGTGCTCGCTTCGAGCCCACTGAGTAGAACCGTGCCGTGCCGTCGGTGACGCCGCTTGGTCCAGTAAGAGCTGGTCCGAGGCCCGTAAGCATAAGCAGCACCCGCGTCATGCCTAAAGTTATGCTGTTTCAAGTGCGCTAGCGTTAGGAGCTTTCAGGCACCATTTATGCTTGTAAATATTTTGGTAACGTTGTCGAATAAAGCTAGATGCACACGACGCGACAGGTGCCCGGTTCAAAAGACGACGAGCTTGATGTGACTGAATGGCACTGAATAATGGTGCACGCTAGGAAGGAGCAGGCGAGCTCCTAGCAGCCACAGCAAGATGCAGCTCCGCTTTTTGTTTGCTGCTTTCTTCACTGTCACTACTACGTGACATCTGGTGGAGATGCAATTGCGTTCATGCAGCGAACGCCCACGCAAAGCCGTGATCCAAGCCCGAAACCGGAGGACAACACCAACGTCGCCAAGGACCAGCGAGCTAGCCGCATGCAGCAAGGACTTCTGCCAGAGTACGGACTTCTCCTCGAGAAGGCCACAGCGATCAAGACCAAGTCATCGACCCCAATGGCAGCCCCAGGGTCCCCCATCCTGCTGCAACAACCTCGCGTGCCCCCAACCTTCCGTAGACTATCGGCTGAAGACCCTGAAACCTGCCGGGAGACATACGAGAAGACCGCGACGTTCAACAAATGTAGCGACGGCGACAAGCTGTGCCATGTCTATTTTTCGTTTAATGACACTGCGCGGACCTGGTTTGAATACAGAGAGACCACCCTGGTGACTTGGAACCTATTTCATGAGAACTTCATGAGGTCCTTCACGAGTGCCGCACGAAAGGGAAGGGCTGAAGTTCTCCTAGAAACCAGAGTTCAATTGCCGAACGAGAGCATAGCGATCTTCGCGGAGGAGATGACTCACCTCTTCCGCCACGCCGCCCCCGAGATTTCCGAAGAAAGTTCGGTTCTTGATGCGGGGTGTCAAAGAGCAACTATTCACCGGGTTGATAGGTAACCAAGACTGTCGCAGAATTTGTTTCGGAGGCCACAACGATTGAGAAGACGCTTGAAATGCGCGCCAGGCAATACAACCGCCGTGCACTGACCAACTACGCCGATGCTCAAGCGCTAGGCGCCGACGGCCTGTGCGAGATAATCAGAGCGGTCGTTCGCGAGGAGCTGCAGAATCTCTTTCCCAGGTCGCAGCCTCAAGTGGCATCTATATTCAGCGCTCACTTAGAGCTCCCGATGTGCAGCCCTAATCGCCACAACCCCAGCCGGAAGCGCTGACCTACGCCGCTTACGCCAGTCGTGAAGTTCCCCCTCCGCGCTCGCGTCAGGGCCCCGTAACGCCGCAGTTCCGTCGTCTTCCGCCGCCGCCGTCAGCACGCCCGCAAGTCGCGCAGCGAAGCTACCAGAGGAAGACAGACATTTGGCGCGCCCCCGACCACCGCCCGCTCTGCTATCATTGCGGGGAAGCCGGCCATGTCCACCGCCGATGCCAATACCGCGAGATGGGCCTACGGAGGTTCGCCGTCAACGTGCCAGATCCACAGCTTGGCGAGCGGCGACTACTTGACATCGACGACTACCTCGCCGGAGCCCAGTGGCAACCACGACGACCTCCACGCTCGCCGTCAGCGGGCCGCTATATCTCGCCGCATCGCCGGCTGTACGCCGGCCACATCCGGGGCCGATCTCCCAGCCCTTACCCGGGACATTAAGGGCAGCAACCGATGGAGGGGCGGTTGCTGTACGACGCAATGCCGAAGATCCTCCACCGACGACGAAAAAGATTCGCGAATCATCACGACGAGCTATCAGCAAGCCGCCTGGAAAGAGCCTTGAAGAGAACACTTCGCCGCCGAAAGAAGACCTGCCGACGCGACGTAGCAGCAGCGGAGCAAGCCGACGCAGCCGTGACCCGACGCCACGACTTAACCGCAACGCCAGACGACGGTCTACCAACTTAGACATGCTAAACGATGGTCTTAGCGTCACCGCTCTCGTCGACACTGGAGCAGACTATTCCGTCTTCAGTGGCCCGTTCGCCGCCAAGTTGAAGAAGGCGAGGACGGCCTGGCAAGGACCCGATATCCGGACAGCGGGAGGCCACCTAATAACGCTGGCTAGAATCTGCACAGTGCTAGTCACGGTTAACAATCGCACTTACCCGGCGAGCTTCGTAATCAAGCAGCACTGCTCCAGGGACGTCATCCTAGGCATGGACTTTCTAAACCAACATAGTGCAGTCATCGATTTAAGGTCCAAGTCGATAACGCTTTCAACGCACAACGCGATACCACCGGATACAAACATGAGTTACCATGCCTTGAATGTGCTAGAAGAACAAGTCACCGTTCCGCCTCGCTCTAGCGTAATGATTTCCGTCGGTACCGAACTGCCTGCAGACATGAAGGGCGTCATCGAGGGTGATCATCACTTACTGCTCGACCGGGAAATTTGCGTCGCTAGAGACATAGGTGAGCTAAGTGAAGGCAAAACAAGAATGATGCTTACGAACTTCAGCCACGAATACAAGCACATTAACAAAAGCACCATGGTCACCTACGTCGACGAAACAGCAGAAGCCAGCAGTGCTTTCGCCTTACGGATTCTAGTGCACCTGCAACGAAGACTGTAGCACCTAACTTGTCAATCAGAAGCTTCCCTGGCATAAGAAAGAACAGCTAAAAGCTCTGCTCCTGCAATACAAGGACTGCTTCTCGTCATCGTCAAAAGTTCGACAAACCCCTGTCGCCAAGCACCGCATCATAACCGACGAATATCTCCGCCCACCCCGTCAGAGCCCGTACCGAGTTTCGGTGCGCGTACGCGAGGCCATAAGGCAACAGGTCGACGAAATGCTACGCGAAAACGTCATCCAGCCGTCCGAGAGTCCGTGGGCGTCCCCTGTGGTGTTAGTGAAGAAGAGGGCTGAAACCCTACGTTTTTGCGTCGATTATCGTCGCCTCAACAAAATCACGAAGATGGACACCTATGCGCTCTCCCACGGATTGACGACGCTTTGGATCGACTCTACAACGCAAAGTATTTTTCATCGATGGACCTCAAAACCAGCTACTGGCAAATCGAAGTCGACGAGAGGGACCGAGAGAATACTGCCTTTATAACACGAGACGGTCTGTTCGAGTTCAAGGTCTTGCCGTTTGGTCTTTGCTCGGCACCTGCGACTTTCCCACGCGTCATGGATACAGTACTGGCAGGCTTGCAGTGGCAGATTTGCCTCGTCTACTTGGACAACGTCGTTGTGTTTGCCTCAAGCTTCGAGGAACACCTCCGGCTCCTTGAAACAGTTATTCAAGCAATCAAGACCTCCGGACTCACGTTGAAGCCAGAAAAGTGCCGCTTCGCATACGAGGAGCTCTTATTTTTGGTTCATGTCATCAACAAGTCTGGAGTGTGCCCTGACGCACAGAAAACGGTGGCTATCACTGACTTTCCTCCGCCCGCCGACAAGGCAGTGCGTAGATTTCTTGGATTGTGCGCCTATTACAGGCGCTTCGTCAAGGACTTTTCACGGATCGCCGAGCCGCTGACGTACCTCACGAAAGCCGACGTCGAGTTCTAGTGGGAGATGCCACAAGTGGAGCATTTGGTGAACTGAAGCTACGCCTGCAATCGCCGCCCATTCTTGCGCATTTGGATGAAAAACGCCGATACCGAAGTCAACACCGACGCAAGCAGCGTAGGACTCGGCGCCGTGCTTGCGCAGAGGACTGACGGACTAGAAAGGGTTGTAAGTTACGCTTGCCGGTCGTTATCGAAGGCGGAATCAAATTATTCCACAGCAGAAAAGGAGTGCCTCGCCATCATCTGGGCTACATCAAAGTTTCGCCCCTACTTCTATGGCAGACCCTTCAAAGTTGCGAGCGGCCACCAAGCCTTGTGTTGGCTAGCTAACTTGAAGGATCCTTCAGGTCGCCTCTCACGATGGAGTCTGAGACTTCAAGCTTTCGACATCACCGTCGTTTACAAGTCCGGGCGAAAGCACTGTGACGCCAAATGCTTGTCTCTCGACCCCGTCAAACCGCCGCCACAGGACGACCAGGATGACGACACTTCCTTGGGACCCATCAGTGCCGACGAATTCGCCGAACAACAGCGAGCCGAGCCGGAACTAAGGAGCCTTGAAGACTACCTGGAAGGCAAGACCGTCATTGTGCCGAAGGTGTTCAGGCGAGGATTGGCGTCTTGCAAGGCGACATTCTCCTAAAGAGGAACGTCACGCCTCTCTGAGCCAACTACCTCCTCGTGGCACCCTCAGCATTGCGTCCAGAGGTTCTGCAAGCCCTCCATGACCACCCAACGGCCGGACACCTCGGTTTTTTCCGCACGCTCGCGAGGTTACAAGCAAAATACTATTGGCCTCGCCTCTCTGCCGACGTCGCCCATTACGTAAGGACAAGCCGAGACTGTCAGCGACGCAAAACACCGCCGACAAGGCCAGCTGGACTTCTACAGCCGATTGAGCCACCTCGCCGACCGTTCCAGCAGATCGGGATGGACTCCTTTTCCGACATCTACGTCCGGCAAATAATAGATTGTCGCAGCTACGGCCTACCTCACCCGCTACGCCGAAACAAAAGCCTTGCCCAAAGGCAGTGCCGCCGAGGAAGCCCGATTCTTCGTTGAGAACATCCTCCTGCGGCATGGTGCCGCAGAAGTCCTCATCACCGACAGAGGCACGGCCTTTACGGCAGAACTCGAGCCATGTTTCGATACAGCCAGACAAGCCATCGCCGGACCACCGCCTACCACCCGCAGACGAATGGCCTCACCGACCGCCTAAATAAGACGATCACCGACATGCCGGTAATGTACGTCGACGTCGAACACAAGACGTGGGATAGCATCCTATCGTGCGTGACCTTCGCATACAACACAGCCGTGCAAGAAACGACGCACATGGCGCCGTTCAACCTGGTATATACGGAAGGAACCCGGCAACGACGCTTGACGCCATGCTAGCGGACGTCACCGACGAAGAAAACGTCGACGTTGCCACTTATTTGCAGCGTGCCGAAGTAGGTCGACCGCTCGCCCACTTGCGTATCAAGAACCAGCTGAGGACCGACAGCCGACACTACAATCTTCGATGAAGCTGCGTCGAGTACCAGCCCGGCGACCGTGTTTGGGTATGCACTCCGATACGCCCACGAGGACTTAGCGAGAAACTGGTACGTCGCCATTTAGGACCCTATAATATCATCCGCCGTATAGGCGCACTGGACTATGAGGTCTTGCCAGACGGCATTTCGCAATCACAGCGATGCCGCGCACGACCTGAAGTCATCCACGTGCTGCGTCTTAAGCCTTTCTATGCCCGCTGACGAGCTTAGGAACTTTGTTACTTTGTTATTTTTTTCTTTATTATGCGTCGTTTTGTTTTCGCTTTCGCGTTTGTTTGCAGCATCAGGACGATGCTCTTTAGGGGAGGGTATGCACACGTACTATACATGTTTATCTTTCACCGGTGGCCACTTTCCACCGGCTAACAAATGTCAAACGTTATCGCTCGGTGCAGGTCGCGCCTGCATCGGAAGCTTCTCGAACGTTATCGATGCTTCTATCCATCGTCTGTGGTCCCCGAAGCTCATGTAATCTGATTTTATGAGCGACGAGAATTGTCTAGAACTTTCTGGAAGACATGCGGGCACCAGGGAATAATCTGGAACCTTCGATGACTCACGTATAAAAGCCGACGCGTTTCGCCGCAGATCAGATTTCGACGATTGCCGACTGTGTTCGCCGCTATCGTTGTGCTTTGAGTGTAGGCCTCTTTTGTAGGCACAGGTTCGCCCAATAAAGAATCAGTTTTGTCATACACAGTTATACGACTGCTTTTTTTAACTGTCACCACTACGTGCCAATATTCCTGTGACGATCGTGTGATGTCACCCCGCCCATATTTTAGTTGGCCCGCTAGGCTCAGTGGCCTGCCGAAGCTCAGTGGGCAACATTGGTTCACCACATCTAATAAACTGCGCGAGCACAGCTGCTCAGCGTTCAGTCAGCGTTCACCACCACCACGCGGTACGTCGCATCTGGGACGCGGGTTCCTTGGCACCCCCATTCGTTCACGGTCCAGGGCGGATCGGGACACTGGCGACGAGGATGGGATCGCAAGACATATGCAGTGTGCATTCCTTCCTACAGATTGCTTTATTCGGACGCTTTTATCCGTGAACATCTGTGGAAGCCACCGAGACCGATGAAGGAAGCCCACGCGTCGACCCAAGCCACCGAGAGCGGCGAAACGCCGCCCCCCGTTCCTGCCGCCATGCCGCTGTACGGGAAGCACGAGCCGTTCGAGGGTGATAGGTCCGCCAGGCCAGTCTACGAGGAACAAGTTCACGTGTTTTGCCGGGTGAACGACACACCCGAGGCAAAACAGCGGGACACTTTCCTGGCCAGCTGCGGGACCCGCGTCTTCAGTCTCCTGCTCGATCTTTTCAAGCCAGCCACACCGCATGTCAAGACGCTGAGTGAGCTGCTCAACACACTGCGGTCGCATTTCAGCCCGGCACCGTCATTGTTATTGGATCGTTATTGGAGACCATCGGCCAGTTCCTCGCTGCGTTACGAGGGTTAGCGAGGGTGACCGTTTCGTCTGCGGGATAAATAACCCCACCATGCAGACACGACTCCTGGAGCTTCCTGATCCCTCGCTGGACGACGTCGTGAAAGCAGCGCAGGCGATGGACGCTGCGGCCAAGGATGCCGGCGAGATGGCACGCGCGACCGGCTCACCGTCGGCGGAAGCAGTGGTCAACAAGATGACGACTAAGGGTGGTACGTGCAGTCGCTGCGGTGGTGACCACTCCTCCTCACAGTGCCAGTTCTCCCAAGCACAGTGCTTCACGTGCGGAAAACCGGGCACCTCACACGGGTTTTCCGAGGGGGGAGGACGAACAGCGGACAGAGGCAGCATCCTGGGTCAAGCCCAGGTTCCACACAAGCCCGCGGTCAGGGTAGCCGTCGCAAGCGTTCGCGACGGGGACGTGCGGCAGCAGGCGCGGGTCCTTCAGCGGCCAGGCTCAACGTCGTGGCCGAAAACCCGCCAATCTTCGAGATGTGACACACAGGCCTTGTTCCGTCGTCTGTGCCACCGTATCTGCTGACCGTTGAAGTCTGCGGGCACCCCATTTCCTTGGAGCTGGACACAGGGACCAGCGTGTCGGTCATGGCCGGGAAACTGTTCAAGCGTACTTTCCCCGACGTGTCCATCGAGGCTTTGGGCGTGATGCTGAGCAGCTACTCCGGACAGCTCTCACAGGTCCCGTGGCAGGCCCTGGTCAGCGTTCGCTTTGGTGACAGGGAGGGAACCCTTCCCCTTTGTTTAACCAAGAGGTCGTCACCGACGCTGCTAGGCCGAAACTGGATTCACGCGCTCTTCCAGTACACGCGCTTACCGCTTGGCGTGACCTCAGCCCCGGTCATCTTTCAGGGGGAGATGGACAACCTCTTCAGGGGCATGAGGCACGTGGTGGTGAACTTGGACGACATCCTGGTTACTGGCACCGATGACGGGGACACCATGCAGAAGCTGCACAACGTCCTGGCACGATTGCAGGACGCCGGTCTCAAGCTCATGCTGGAAAAGTGCGTTTTCCAGGCCCCCAGCGTTGAGTATCTGGAACACGTCATTTCCCAGGCTGGTTTGTCCCCAGCCCCCCACAAAGTTGATGCTGTGCTCAAGGCGCCAAAGCCCCACAACAAGAAGGAGCTTCACAGCTACCTCGGCCTCATCAACTTCTACAGGAGTTTCCTACCAAACCTGTCGGCGCATCTACAGCCCCTCCATCTTCTATTTCGAGATGGTCAGCAGTGGACCTGGAAGAAGGAGCCGGAAGCAGCTAATCACCAAGGCTCCAGTGCTGGTGCACTTCGATCCGGACAAGCCTGTCGTCCTTGCAGTAGATGCGTCGCCTTTCGGCATTGGAGCCTTCCTGGCGCACCGGGACAAGGATGGCCAGGGATGCCCTGAGTCGTTTGCTTCCCGTCGGCTTCTTGCTGCAGAGCAACATTACAAGTCAGCTGGATAAGGAAGGCCTGGCCCTCATGTGTGGTCCTGGTCAACCCTGGTCCACCATAGAGGCACTATCTCCTGCCAGCGCCTCATCGCTACTCGTCCGCATGCCGGACGGGAACACGTGGCACCGGCACGCCGACCATGTTCAGCCTCGGCTCGTGACCCAGCCTGCAACCTTGGGTGCCACTTCAGAAGGCCAGCCCGCAGGGGGGCCAACGGCAACACCGGTCGCTGCCAGCGGAGCACCAGAGGCGGCAAGCGTCGCCAGTTGTGCGGCACCAGTTGAGCCACTACCAAGTTCGGCGCAATTTTCAAGGCCGGTGGCTGCTGACCCTCCTGACGGAGCTCGACTGGCTCACGGAGCACCCGGCGTTGCCACACCCGGATCGTCAACACCTGTGCCCTGGCGGAGTACTCGACAGCGGAGGCCGCCGGACCGTTACTCGCCTGGTTAACACATTTTTCTTTGTGTTGTTTGCGTGGACAAACAAACTGGGGGTGAGGGAGTGTGACCATCGTGTGATGTCACCCCAGCCATATTTTAGTTGGCCCGCTAGGCTCAGTGGCCTGCCGAAGCTCGGTGGCCAACATTGGTTCACCGCATCTAATAAACAGCGCGAGCACAGCTGCTCGGCGTTCAGTCAGCGTTCACCACCACCACGCTGTACGTCGTATCTGGGTTGCGGGTTCCTCGCCCCCCCCCGCCCCTTTTCGTTCACGATCCAGGGCGGATCGTCATCATTCCTGGAGGAGGAGGGCCCACCGAGCGAGGCGACCCGACGGGTCTTTGAGGTTAGATAACCAGCAAAGAGCGTGATGATCCGTTACCACGTCAAAGGGTCGACCGTAGAGATATGGGCGAAATTTTCGAAGTGCCCATATGATGGCCAGGCACTCTTTTTCTGTTAATGTGTAATTGCCCTCACATTTTGTAAGGGCACGGCTGGCATAAGCGACCATTCGGCATTAGTGTTCTTACGTTGTGCGAGCACGACACCAAGGACCGCACCACTGGCGTCAGTGTGGAGTTCTGTAGATACGCTTGGGTAAAAATGGCGCAAGATTGGCGGAGAGATAAGTAGGCGGCGCAGAGTCGTAAACGCATCCTCAGAGCCTTCCGACCAATTAGAAAGTTCATTGTCGCCTTGGAGAAGTTGATTGAGGGGTGCGATGAGAGTAGCGAAATTGCAAACGAATCGTCGAAAATAGGAGCATAGTTCAATGAGGCTGCGTAGTGCTTTCAAGTTAGTGGGCTTCGGGAATTCGGATACGGCACGGAGTTTAGCAGGGTCGGGAAGAATGCCTTCTTTGGAGACAACGTGGTCTACTATAGTCAGTTTTCTAGCTGCAAATAGGCACTTTTTCAAGTTAAGCTGAAGACCAGCATTCCGGACACAAGTCAAAACTTGATGTAAACGGCGAAAATGGGTCGGAAAATCAGGGGAAAAGCCGGCAACGTCATCGAGGTAGCACAGACAAGTATGCCACTTCAGGCCGCGCAGGTTGCCGTCCATCATGCGTTCAAATGTGGCGGGTGCGTTGCGGAGACCAAACGGCATTACAGTGAATTCGTACAAGCCATCTGGTGTTACAAACGCGGTTTTTTGACAGTCTGCGTCAGCCATGGGCACCTGCCAGTAGCCAGAGCGGAGAACTAAGGAGGGAAAAAATTCTGCTCCTTGTAAACCGTCAAGTGCGTCATCTATACGCGGCAACGGGTATACATCCTTTCGAGTAATCTTGGTTAGCCTTCGATAATCAACGCAAAATTGTATGGTGCCATCTTTTTTCTTAACAAGGACGACCGGTGATGCCCATGGACTACTAGAAGGCTGGATGACACCGCGTTTGAGCATATCGTTCACCTGGTCATCGATAACGTGTCTTTAGCTTACCGATACTCGGTACGGACGCTGACGAATTGGTGCATGGATTCCGGTGCCGATAGTGTGCGAAACAGTCGTTGTGCGGCCGCGTGACGTTGCTTGACAGTCAAAAAAGGAAGAAAAGCCTTGGAGAAAGTGAAGAAGTTCAGCTCGCTGCGTCGTCGTGAGGTCACTGGCAATAGACGGCGTAAACGAACGTGGCAGAGACTGAGGAGGCGATTCTTCGAGTGCGGCAAGATAAGCGGAGTCATCGATTGCGCCAAAGATTGAAGGTGATGCCAGTGGCTCTGCTCTCCCAAGTCTTTCGCGTCGGCGTAAAGTAATCGGTTCGTCCGATGGGTTTGACACACACATCAGAGAGACGCCAGTGATGAACTCGAGAACAGTGAACGGCGGTGGTAGTGATCGGCGGCGAACTAAGAGTTCAGACGGCGTGAAGAGTACTGTGCCGGCATCTACAGAGGTACAAGATACACTAACAAGGGCAGAAGATCAGGCAGGTATAACGGTACCTTCTGAAACGGTGATTTTACGACAAGGGCCCTTGTTGGCATGGATAATAACTGTCGAAAACGGAAACAGCTCAATTTCGGCCCAGGCGCAGTGGATGATCGCATGATGTGTGGAGAGAAAGTCCCATCCTAATATTACGTCGTGAGAACATGACGGCAACACGATTAATTCGATGACATAGAGAACCTCCTGAATAACTACACGAGCGGTGCACGCACCGGCTGGCTCGACGTGCTGCAGGTTGGCAGTCCGAAGGGACAATCCAGAAAGCGGTGTCGTCACTTTTCCAATTTTGCAGCAAATTGTGGCATCTATCACTGAAAGTGCAGCGCCGGTGTCGACAAGGGCTAGCGTCAATATTCCTTCTATTGGGATTTCAATAACGTTTTTCGGGGAACCGTGAGGCCTTATACATTTTGCTGAAGCCGCAGTTCTTGCCTACTGAACTGCGTTATTTAGTTTTCCTGGCGCATAGGCCTCCGCCGACGGTGCATGGACGAAACAGAGCGACGGCGAAGAGATGGTGAACAGCGAGCGGAGAAGGCGGTCTCGGCGGCACGAGGAGATTCGTAGGTTTCCGAATAATTGCGGCGCTGTTAGAAACGAGGCGCATATGGACGCACATTGTTGGAGGCGTTCGGTGCAAGTAGGTGACATTGACGTGCCACGTGTCCAGCACGGCCACAATAAAAACAAATCGGACGGTTGTCTTCCGTGCGCCAATGATGTCAAGTTTGTGCATGCTGTACCAATGGTCGGGCGGGAGGGGATAGAGGCGGGCGCAAAGGGGTGCGAAGTGGACCGTAGGTTGCCAGTCCAGGTCTCGCAGCGACCTCGGTGTACGTCAGGGGAGCGGCAGTCGGAGCCTGATGGAAAGAAGGCGGGGCGTGGTCGGCTACCTGCTCCTTGAGGACATTGTAGAGCGGGCGCCAATGGAGAACTCGACTGGCCGGGTGTAAGCGGCATCAGCGAAAGCTGATGAACAACTTCTTCACGGACGAACTCCTTGATCTGGACTAACAGCGAAGTGTTATCCGGGGCAACAGCCAAGCTTGACATTGAAGCGGCCTGTGGAAGAGATTGGTGGGTGGTTACGCGTTGTTCGCGTAGTTCATCGAAGCTTTGGCAGACTGACGAGTTGGAATGAGCACACAACAGCGTAAGCTGCTATGGGCTCATTCCACTAGTCGTTTCTGGCCGCGATGATGCCACCCCACCTCGTAGCCGCTTTCGCCGGAAATGCGAAGTACCCGCTCTCCGCCGAGATCGAGCCCAGGCCCGCTGCGTTGGAGTCGGACACTTTACCACTGAGCAACGCATGCGCTTGCTATCACGCAGAAGAAAAATTTCCTTTATACGCGCCCTGCTCTTGTGCGCCTGCGCGTATAGGCAGGCGCGCAGGCGCAGACGACTAGAGCCTCCGCCAGTATGGTGGCGCCATCTAGTTAACGTGCCTGCAACCGCCGCGTGCGACGAGATGCGATTCAGACGCGATGCGATTCAGACGTTGCGCGCAATCAAGGCTATCTCGATGTTAGATGTGCGTCACGTATTCTGGGTACCTCTTCGGTACACGTTATGGCGTCTCCTCGCAAGGTACAAACCGCTGCTGAAGAAGCGAATTGTAGAGCTACTTGCGCAGCTACAACCAGGCATCATCGGGCTCAGCAGACTGCTGTGCAGAGAGCATTAGAAGCCGCAGCTCGCCGTCGATGCCGACGCCGTGTGGACAGTTCAGATCGTTCTTGTCAAAATCGAGGCGAAGACACTTTTCCGCGAAGACTTTGCTGTGCGTGGTGGCGAAATTGGTGCTACTCTTGCGCCGATTAACCAGCTTACGTTGTGATTGCGCTGCATGTGCCGCGCAGGCCTGTGGGTTTTTTTCGCAAGCATCACCTGGAAGGCGTCGTCTTCAATGCCTTTTAAGATATGCCTGATCTCGGCATCAGCCATTGCGGCGTCAACGCGGTTATAGAGGTCGACAACATCTTCTATGTAACTGGTAAATGTCTCCCCGATCTGTTGCGCACGACCACGCAAACATTGCTCGGCGCGAAGCTTGCGAACGGCGGGGCGCCCGAATACCTCCGTTACGCTAGCTTTGAAGGCCGCCCATGTCTTGATATTACGTTCGTGGTTTGGATGCCACACGCTGGCGACACCGCTCAAGTAAAATGACACGTAATTCCGTTTTGGGTGTCGTCCCAGTTGTTGTGGGTGCTCAGCCGGTCGTAGTCAGCGAGCCAGTCTTCTACGTTATGCTCTTCTGTACCCCTGAAGATGGGTGTGCCGCGTTGACGTAACGGGCCAGGGCAGACGAAGTCACCGGGGCAGCGGGTTGTGGTTGTGGTTGTCCTTCTTCCGGCATAATGAAGACAGGCTGTAGTGTCCGGTTGCGAAGTTCCAGATTTCCTGTCATACGCAGCACCTCCAGCAATTGCAAAGGGGTTTTATTCGGGTCGTATAGCGTCAGCGACAAACGCAGCACCAGCAGGTAGGGCGTAGCCAAAGAGCGAACTGGGTACGAGCCCCACGATGGCAACGGGGCTGTTCAGAGTGCCGATCGTCTTCCTCACAACGCCAATGTTCCTAAGGCAAGCAGGTTTTCGGCACCACACGTCTCCACTTTCCTCACATGGGACTGAGTGCATGTTCTGAATGTGCATTCATTGCCGGTGTAATATCTTCTAATGGGAAAATACTTTGGCTTACGCATTTTACCTATACATTTTTTAACTTACCCATAAGTTCTGTTTGGTCTACACGTACACATACCTCTTTCAGGGGGGGGGGAGGGGTATGTGAGCAGTGCCTTCATTAGTGCAGTAACTGTTATGAAAGCTGTGAATTTGTCGTATAGAAAGGCTAATTTACATATAAATAAGAAACCTGCAGGAGAGCATCATGAAAAACCAGCTGAGATGGTGTCACTATTGTACAGCTTAGTTCCCTTCTTGTGCTGTCATATGGTTGCGAGCGGTAAGCTTACAAACGTTTGGGTCATTCTCACTTCATGTGATGAGTGACAGTTGCATATGTACAGCATCTTCCTCTGCCTATATCAATGACTTAACTGTAAGGAGCAGCTTCACATGTATTGATTATTGGTGTAGCTGAAGTGATGTATCATACATAGTTCCGCACACAATCTGATTGGCCAAAAGCATGACAGGAATTGGTCTAGGAGCTATTAGTTCAGTAGTGGCTTTCCACTAAATTGACTGTTGAAGAAGCAGATTTCACTTCATCGAAAGGTTCAAGTAAAATTGAGCCTAGAACTCATGATACCAAAGGCAGTCACCCTGTATGATTGAAGAACAACAAGTGACACAACGATGAGCCGTGGAATTCTCGCACTAGTGTACAAAGTAGTGTAGCTGTGTTCATTATTTCAGTGCTAGTATACTAAACACAAACCTTTATACGAGTTGTTTAGACGGCATAATCCACAAGACTCCGCTAATATAAGTGATGGCAAAGGCTAAATAAAAAGCTGCTGCCTCAGGTACTGTCATTGGTCAAAAATATGCATTCTCACATGTAGCAGATACCGTTCATAAACTGGTTTACATACAGGTTACAAATGTTGTAACTGTATCACGTGATAAAACTTAAACAAGACCAGCTGAATACTGCATGGAACATCTTTGTGCCAATGAAAAATGCAGCACAGTGACCAAAACAGTGCGGCTAATATAACATAGGGAGCAAATATTCTGCTGGCACAGTCACTTGGAAAATTTTGCCACCAGTTCGTCCTCATTGGCTAGATTCAATCACGTAACTAATGTTGACATAATTGTGACAATTTTCGCTTTTGAAAAGGCGCAGGTGTAATAGCCAATTACTGGTGGCTTCTGTCTTGGCTGGAATCTCATTGGCATAACACTGGTTCGGTGCCATAATTGGACGCGTCAGTACAGGGCTCGAAGGGTTTGCCGAAATCGGGTAATATCAGGATTGGATCTGAAGATATTGCGCGCACCAGTTCTTCATATGCACGGTCTCACTCGTCGCTCCGCACAAAGGGAACTTCCTTTTCAATAAGCCCTCTAAGAAGCCTGAATATTGCCGCAAAGTCTTTAATGAACGCCCTAAAATTTCCTGCCAGTCCTAAGAACGCACGCAGGGAGTGAACATCGTGGAGCTTATGCATTTCCTTCATTCGTTGGACGGACTGTTCCTTTGTCGTCTTCGTAAAGCCGTCCAGGACTCTGCCAAGGAACACCACTTTCCTCTGAAAGAATTCACTTTTCTTCTTGTTTATTTTCAATTGTGATTTGCTCAACGCTTCTAGTATTTGAGAGACGTAGGAACAGTGCTCTTCCTCGCTACGGGAGTAAATGATGATGTCATCGACGTAAACATTGTAGAAATCTCCTATGAAATCTTTAGGTGCCCCGTTCATCATGCACTGAAACCAAGCGTCCGAGTTCCTTCAACCGAATGGCAGATGGTTGTATTCAGATTGTCATCGGTACAAAACTATTTACAAGATGTATTTAGACGAGATACATAAACAGCCGCTGAGAATCCAGAGAGGCTGTTGCCACTTCGTCGTCTTCTCCGTCGTCGACATTGTCTGCTTTCCTCGCCGTAACAATATATATCAAATGGCGTTATAAATGCCGTGCAATTCTTTGATTTTTCTTGGAGAGGTACCTGCCAGTAACCTTTGCACAAATTTATTCGTGAGAACCATTGGCATCCTCCAGTATCCTTAATGATGTCGTCCATCAAAGGCAAAGGGAATGGATACAATTCTGTTTGGGTGTGGATTTGCCGATAATCAGTACAAAGTCGCAGTGAACCATCTTCTTTAGGGACAATAGTTGTAGGAGACACAAAATGTGACGTTGAGGGCCTTATTATTCCAGCGTTCAGCATTTGTTGCAGCTCTTTTTTCAGCCATACTTCCTTTTCGTGAGAAATCCTGTAGGCTCTCTTCCGTACAAAAGTCGTGTCCCGAAGTTCAGAAGATACTCCGGGTACAGAAACTGCAGGTGGATATGTATCACACGACAATGTTTCCCGAACATAAGTTCGGGAAACATTGTCGATATATCATTAGCGCATTTAGCAGTCCTCATCTGTGGCGGTGTCTGGACACTTGAAACCAGGGAGTCCAGAGTCACTTCATTTTTCCAAGAAATGTTCATTCGTAGCTTCTCCATGTCAGGTCTTGACAGTATAAACAAGAATTTGACATCACGCATATCCAGCGCTTCTACAGTGAAGTCCTCCAGGTGTGCAGTGTTCGAGATTATCCATCGTAGCTCTTAACCGTTACCACTTTACCTTGTCGCATGTCATCTGCCTTCACCATGGCTTGATTATTCATACACACTGAAGCCCCTGTGTCGACTAGGGCACTTTTCCGTTAATAAGCAGTGCCGTTTGCAAAACGATTGATCGAATCAACTAGACAGCCTCGTTTTGCTTACACGGTAGGGCTGCGCACTCAGGTTCATTCGTTTTTTGTCTCCTTGACGTCTCGGTTGCTAGGGGAATAGTCAGAAGCTGCGCTTCTGGTGGATGGTGTCATCGCTGTCACTATTATCCGGATGAGCTCTGGCTGAATGGATCCAATTGTGCTTTGCAACGGGCCAAGGGGCTACATGGAAAACATCCTTAAGACACCCCAGTAGGTCTTCAACTGTCTTGGGCGTCCTTATTTGCACTTGCCTTTGGCATTCCTTTGTCCTACCGTGGATGACTAACGGCACAATAGACGACTCAGGCAAAGTAGGATCTGCTAACAGTAACAGCCGTCTCTTCTCGTGGAAGTAATCAATTAGTAAACTTGGGCGTTGTTTGAAAAATATAGCTTTGTCCCATTGGTCGAGCGGGTTCTGATCAAAAGCCGAGATAAAACTTGGTCTCCAGTGATCCCAGGCGTCGTCCTGGTGGTCCGTTATGGGGAGCTTATACCATTTCTTCGCATTGTGTACAAGAAACAGCCTCATATTTTGCACATTATGCTGTCTCGGCACCCAGCAGTTTTTTCACAAGCGTATTCAAAGAACTTTAGCCAAGTGGTTGCCGACGCGGTCATCACATCGAACATGTCCGGCTGCACTAATTCAGCTTTGGGACCATTGTTAGCGCGCAGAGTCTCTGTTAGCATAGCAAGCACTTGTCCATGTTGCTCAATTTGAGGCGCCTGCACTTTGTTCTTCTTCTTCTTTCTGGGGTTTTACGTGCCAAAACCAGTTCTGATTATGACGCATGCCGTAGTGGAGGGCTCCGGAGTAATTTTGACCACCTGCGGTTCTTTAACGTGCACTACAACGCAAGCACATGGGCGTTTTTGCATTTCGCCTCCATCGAAATGCGGCTGCCGCAGCCGGGATTTGATCCCGCAATATCGTGCTCAGCAGCGCAACGCCTTAGTTGACTGAGCCACCCCGGCGGGTGCGCCTGCACTTTCAACATCTGCTCCATAAGCATAGCAATGTCCTTGCTATTGTCATTTCGAAAGGGCTTGCTACTTGATAACTGTCTGAAGTGCTTTTCATATTCGGACATTTTGATATTGATCTTCCACGTACCTCGGCTAATGAGATCTGCCTCGGTGACTTTAGCCTTACTTGCGATAACTGGAGCAGGCTCGGTGACGTCGCTGTCTCCCGGACTTCAACTTGTTCTTCACATTCGGCTTGGTATGACGTGACGTACGGTTGTCCCTCTGCATTAGCACCAACTCGTACTTCTATCCACATCCTGTCGGCAGCGCCAAATGTAAAATAACGGATCTGAGACTGATCGACGGTTTACTGTTTTCATTCGATCATCTTCTTCTTCGTCGCTCTCTTCACTCCCTCTTCTTCTTTTGACTGGGGCGTTACACTGATGCTGACAGAATTGTGACAATTTCTGTTCAAAATATTCTCATGACAGCCAATAGGCACCCTTTATATCGTGATAGCAGCTTAATTCTCAGGCACAATGCACTGCGTCCATGAAGATGCTAAAGAATGATGAGGTGAGGCGCCTCTTTCCGTAGTCTAGCAGCGCAGCTGAAAACTGTTCCATTAATGAGTGGAACCATGGCCTCTGCAAAACAATGTTCACCGAGATGACCACTAATAGCGTCCAACATGCTACATCCATAAGTGATAGGTAACAGTATGTTTACAGCTAGAAGAAAGTGCACCGGAAAAAGACTTAATGGGCATACTTTGCAGGCATAAGTCAGTTTAACCCACGCTATCTGGTAATGACTGTTGGCATAATGAACAAGAGGATAGAAAATATAGCACTTCCTAGGCAAGTGATGCTGGTACTCGTGATAAATATTGCTCGCATTAAACTGAAGGCTCGTGCAAAAACAGGTCACATGTAACCAGAGAATGAAATAGGTTGGATGCATACAGTAATGGCAAACTTTCGTTTAGCTTATTCTTTCTGCATTAGTAACGTGACCATAGCTAGCCAGTGAGGAAGAACTCTGGGCAAAATATATTTCATGCAATGCTGCTAAGTGCTAGCAGAATATATCACCATGCCTATGTTCAGTCTTGTTATAATAAAAAAATTAAATTATGGTGTTTTGCATGCCAAAACCGTTCTTTAACGTGCACCTAAATCTAAGAACACGGGTGTTTTCGCATTTCGCCCCCATCGAAATGCGGCCACCATGGCCGGGATTCGATCCCGCGACCTCGCGCTCAGCAGCCGGACATGTTCGATGTGATGACCGCGTCGGCAACCACTTGGCTAAAGTTCTTTGAACACGCTTGTGAAAAAACTGCTGGGTGTCGAGACAGCATAATGTGCAAAATATGAGGCTGTTTCTTGTACACAATGCGAAGAAATGGTATAAGCTCCCCATAACGGACCACCAGGACGACGCCTGGGATCACTGGAGAGCAAGTTTTATCTCGGCTTTTGATCAGAACCCGCTCGACCAATGGGACAAAGCTATATTTTTCAAACAACGCCCAAGTTTACTAATTGATTACTTCCACGAGAAGAGACGGCTGTTACTGTTAGCAGATCCTACTTTGCCTGAGTCGTCTATTGTGCCGTTAGTCATCCACGGTAAGACAAAGGAATGCCAAAGGCAAGTGCAAATAAGGACGCCCAAGACAGTTGAAGACCTACTGGGGTGTCTTAAGGATGTTTTCCATGTAGCCCCTTGGCCCGTTGCAAAGCACAATTGGATCCATTCAGCCAGAGCTCATCCGGATAATACAGTGACAGCGATGACACCATCCACCAGAAGCGCAGCTTCTGACTATTCCGCTAGCAACCGAGACGTCAAGGAGACAAAAAACGAATGAACCTGGGTGCGCAGCCCTACCGTGTCAGCAAAACGAGGCTGTCTAGTTGATTCGATCAATCACACCTGAGCAACCACGGCGGGTGTTATTTTCTTTTTTCACATGCATATTGTTTTTTGTCCGGAAACGTAAATTTGTACTAATTCATAAGGAGATATTCAGTTCTCATCCATACCATATTCATCTGAAATTCCACTGTTTCTTCAGAAACAGACTCTGTGCTTAGTAACCAGCAAAAACCAAGCAGTTAGCATTCTTAGGTATGCGAGCCGCTTGCACCAAAAAATATAAAGCTATTTATGTCCTGCAATCTAAAAATTCCTGGTATTAACAACACTGCCCACATAATAAAACCAAGGCTGCTCGAAATTTGCATTTCATAGCATTAGTGCCCAGACGTGTCCAAATTTCAGGACAGCGCAGTATGCCTTGATGTATGTAACTATTGTGTTGTTTTCTACATTTTAGGATGTTTCCTAAACAATTTTTAAACAAACGACACATGCACGAAGCAGAAAAGGCCGTTGTGACAGGGCGCTACATTACAAAACGCGATCGGCCATACTTATGCACAGTTCACTTCTGAGCTCACGCACATCGCCTAAAATGAGCACTTTTACGCGTAGTACCACTGATATATCCCGATTTGTATTTTGCGAACACTTCGTAACAGCAACAACACAGCTCGATCGTCGTGGTCACCAGGGCGCATCTTAGGCGGCAAAATGGCTCCACGCCGTATAGCACACAAAGATTGACAGCGATAACAAAGCAACAAATATTATCGCTACTGATCTTGTCATCACTTCTAAAGGTTGTAAACGACTGGTGTTCACCACTTCGCGGCAATAAACCGCATACACAGAACACAGTTATTTGTGAAGCAGGTCACTGACCAAGGTCAAAATGAAAATAAAATGACGTTTCGGGATCCGTACGGGTCCCCTATTTACAATGGAATGGCGGCTGAGCAAAAGGTTCTTAAGTAGTGTTGAGCGCATGACGCAAACTCCGGCAGTACACGTGATTGAAAGTGCCAGAAGATCTGTTAACAGTATTAGTTGTCGTTGGAATGATTAGCGATTCAAGATTGAGCCTTGTTGTCACGTTCTTCTCTGTGGCCACGATGCGCGCGTTGTCCCAGTTTGTCTCGTGGCCCGTCTTCTCGGTGTGCTCTGCGAGGGCTCTTGTCACTGTGTGGCCTTTGGCGACATCATTCTTGTGCTGCTTGAGGCGCCTGCTGAAATTTCCGCTTTCACCGATATACACAGATTCACAATCGGCGCACGGAATCTTGTAAACCACACCAGGGAAACGTTCCCGAGGGAGAGGATCCTTCACGCTCATCAAGTCACCTTTGAGTTTGCTCGCTGGCACATGCGCAATCTGTACACCATGTTTCCGAAAGACACACGCTAGAGCTTCGCTCACCCCTCGAATGTGCGGGACAGCGGCGCGCTTTTTTCTTGATGCTTCAGCATCCATGGCCTGCGTTTCTGTAGGCTTATTCTTCATCAGGGATTTCGCCGTCTTCCGAATAAAATGCCTGGGGTACCCATTCCTCGTTATTTCTGCTTCAATGATCTCGAGCTGTTCTTGCAGGCTGCTTATATCGGAACAGGTGCGACAAGCCCGTTCAACTAAAGAACGGACCACTGAGCGTTTGTGGACCATCGGATGAACCGACTCGAAGCCGAGGTATCTTCCAGAGTGACGCTGAAGCTGAGGCCGGTGGTAGCACATTAAACCAGTGCGTCCAAGAAAGGTAGGCAACCGTCTTTTTCTTCTTCCACCGTAAACTTGATGGACGGCTCGGACGCCATTTAGGCAGTCAAGGAAACGTTGCATGTCATTCTTGTCTATGACGCAGAAGCAATCATCAACGTATCTCAAGAAGACTTTTGGTCTGGGCTGAAATGACTCCAAGGCCTTGGCTTCAAGTGCTTCCATAGTTAATTTTGCCGTCGTGACTGAAATGGATGCTCCCATAGCGGTACTGAAAACCTCCTTGTAGAATGCGCCATTGTACGAGAAGTACGTGTTCAAACCGTAATAAGGCGCAGAGCTCAGTGACGTCCAACGACGTGCGATCTTACAATGTCGGGTCGCCGTGGAGCAAGCGTCTCGAGGTTTCTATGGCAAGATCGACCGGAATGCTTGTGAACAGAGAGCATACGTCGAACGACACGATTACTTCGTCTTCATCCACGCTGATGCCTTTCACCTTACTTATGAAGTCGCATGCGTTCCGGAGGTGAGTTTCCGTCTTGCCTGCGAGGGGAGCTAGGATCCTATGAAGATACCTTGAGAGGCGGTTCGGGGGTGACCTTGTGAAGTCGACGATGGGCCTAAGAGGCGTCTCGTGATGACGATGATGATGATGCGTGGTGTTTATGGCGCAAGGGCCAGTTTTGTCCAAAGAGCGCCATGCCAGTGTTTGTGATCGTGCAGTGGAGCGATGAATTCTGAAAAGTAGATGTAGCATGGATGTAAAGAGGCCTAAAAATAATCGCTGTAAAGTACGTAAAATAGACATGTACTAAAATCATGGCAATGATAATGAGGTGTACTATGAAATGAAGAATGCATTGAGAAAGAATGACACAATATTTAAAATATTTCAGATGCAGTAATTGGCAAGAACTACTGCCTAAACAGAACCCTTGAACTACAAGGGCCTGGAGGCATCTGCTATAAAAAGTACTATCAAAGAGGCATCCTCTGGAGAGAGGATGCGCTACGAACTTATTGGGCTAATAACATGCAGGACCACATCGTTGAAGAAATCTACGACTGCTTTGTTGTTAAAAAGTGGTTCTTGACCAAGAAACATGATGGGATGAAGAGGGACATGATACCGGTACGCTTGAGGAAAATATTTCTTTCTGTCTGTTTTGGCTTCCCAACACTCCACAAGGACATGGAGGACGGTCAGCCTCTCACCATATCTGCCACAGGTTCGTGGTTCATCACCAGTAGGCAAAACATTGTGGGTGCCGTATGTATGTCCTATTCTCAGATGACAGAACAGGAGATCAGAGCTTCGTGTTTTCGTTACGGGGGACCAGAAACCAAACAGTGTTTTTATCAAATGAAACTTATCATTTGTTTCCGCATCCCACAAGCGTTGCCAGTGGCTTTGCAGTTTCTTTCGCAGGAAAGGCTTTAAATCTGTTGCAGGAACAGCAGCTGCAGGGAGATGTAACGCCTGAGATGTAAATGATGTGGCCAATTGGTCTGCTCGATGCCTCTATGGCCCGGCACCCAGCATATAATCACATGCTGGTTAGATATATACACTTAACGCAGAATGAAATAGAGCTTATTAAGTAAAGGGTTTTTGTGTTTACAGAATGACTTCAACGCTTTCACGACACTTTGGGAGTCTGTAAATATGATAGTCTTTTTAAGTTTTGATTTCATTATGTACTCCACAGCCGATAATAGTGCATACGCCTCAGCCGTAACGATGCTAGTCTCCGGGTGCAGTACATGGGATTCCGAAAAGGATGGACCGATGGCTGCATAAGATACCCCGGCATGTGACGTGGAAGCGTCTGTGTAACTCTGCACACGAGTATTTAGATTGGAGTTCAAGGAAATGCATTTTGATGTGTGCCTCTGGTGCGTGTTTCGTGACTTCTATAAATGATGTGTCACAATCTATGAGCCGCCACTGCCACGAAGGTAACAGTTCCGCTGGAGCCATTGGACGATGATCAAGCAGCGGAACACCCATTTCCTCACTAAGATGCCACACACCCAAAGAGAACGGCTTTATCGCTGCAGGTCGATTACGGAAGAGTGTGGCAGCGGTCACATCGTTTATTGTTGAATAAGGCGGATGTTCAATGTTTGCTTGCACTTTCAGAAAATATATAAAACTGCTGTATGACCACTGCAGATGAAGTGACCACTGATTCGACTCTACGTAGAGGCTCTGGATTGGACTTGTCCTGAAAGCACCAGCCGCGAGACGGATACCCAAGTGGTGAACGGAGTCTAGTATTTTTAATGCACTTGGCGTTGCAGAATTACAAATTATGGACCCGTAATCAAGGGGTGAGAGGACAAGATATTTATATAAGTTAAGCAAGCACTTTCGATCACTACCCCAAGTCGTACGCGACAGAAGCTTTAAAAGGTTCATTGTCTTCAAGCGTTTTGCCCTCAAATACTTAAGATGGGGAATAAATGTGAGTTTAGAATCTAAAATGATTCCTAAAAACATGTGCTCACTGCTCACAGAGAGCGCATCTCCTTTAATGTCAATACTTGGGATAGGCGTTATGGCTCTCTTGTTTGTGAAGAGCACGGAAGTTCTCTTCTGGGCATGTATTTTAAAACCATTTTCATCTGCCCATTTGTACAATTTGTTTATTCCAAGCTGCACTCCTCGTTCGCAGATGGCAATATTGCATGACTTGAAGGCTATTTGCACGTCGTCGACATAAACGGAATAAAACATTGTGCGTGAGATGACTTTATGCAGGCAGTTCATTTTTTACAATAAATTGCGTGCAGCTAAGCACGCCCCCTTGCGGTGGAGCGGTCTCTTGGGTGAAGGGCCCAGACAGAGCGTTACCCACTCTTACGCGGAATTAACGTATAGAGAGATAACTTTCGATTGTGTTTAACATCTTGCCACGGACACCCATCGCTGAAAGATCTCGGAGGATTCCGTAACGCCATGTCGTATCGTAAGCCTTTTCTAGATCCAGAAATACTGAGAGACAGAATTGTTGATGTATGAAAGCATCTCTAATATAAGACTCAATGCGAACGAGGTGGTCTGTTGTGGACATACCTTCCCTGAAACCACATTGGAAGGGGTCTAGGATTTTGCCGGTTTCAAGCACACAGATCAATCGCCGGTTTATCATTTTTTCGAATAACTTGCGAATACAGCTTGTCAATGCTATTGGCCTATAACTACTGGCCAAGGATGGGTCCTTGCCTTGTTTATGTATAGGGATGATCATACTTTCCTTCCACGAAGATGGAATGTAACCAGCTGCGTACATGGCATTGAAAAGACTTAATAGTGTTTTTAGGGTTTCAGGGTGCAGGTGCTTAATCATTTCGTAAATGATACGATCGTCACCTGGTGCGGAGTTGTTGCAACACTTTAGAGATGCCTTGAGTTCAGCAAGCGAAAATGGTTGATTGTACGTCTCAGTTGGCGCACATTTGCGTTCGAGAGCTGTCACTCTGCGCGTTCTTTGAACTTCAAGAAGTGTTCTGTGTAGTGTGACGCACTGGAAATGTGTTCAAAATGTTCACCCAGGAAGTCAGCCTGATCTTCTACGCTATCACCCTCTGTGTTTACCAAGGGGAGTGACTTTGTGTGACGTCCTTTTAGTGTGTTTACTCTGTTCCACACTTTTCTCTCGTCCGCATAGGAATTTATACTGCAAAGATACTGCGCCCAACTATCTCTCTTAGCACATCGACGTGTTCTTCTCCCTTGGCATTTTGGCTGTTTGAAATTTCTGAGGTTTTCGGCAGTTGGAGAGTCGCGAAGCAATCCCCAAGCCTTGTTTTGTTGTTTTCGCGCCTTTCTACAATCGTCGTTCGACGATGGGATGCGACGCTTTTTGGCTAGCCCGTTAGTTTGTTGGATGGATTCTGTGGCAGCCTCTATTATGAAACCTGTCAAGTAGGTCACAGCATCATCTTTGTTAAAACCAGCAATGTCATCCTGAGCTAAATATGTTATTTCTCTGAAGAGAACCCAGATTGCTGATTCAACCTTCCATCGAGGAACATGTGGAGAGCATTCAGCGTGTTTTGTTACATTTACGACTATTGGGAAGTGGTCACTTCCGTAGGGGTTCTTAATTACGTTCCAATCAAGGTAAGGCATTAGTGTAGTGGATACTATTTTCAAGTCTATTGAGGAGTAGGTTTTGTGCGCAACGCTATAACATGTCGGCTCCTTGTAATTGAGTGGACATGCATCCGAGGGAAAAACAAAATTTTATATCAAACGCCTTCTTCCGCCACAACGGCTGTCTCCCCACAAAGTGTTATGCGCGTTTAAATCCCCCACAACTATGTATGGCTCCGGAAGTTCATTTATGTAGTTTTGAAATTCGGTTTTCTGGAGTTGATAATTCGGAGAGACGTATATAGAGCTAATAGTAAGTAGTTTATTGAACAACACCGCGCGAACAGCAACTACCTCTAGGGACGTACGGAGTTTTAGTTCTCGGCAGGCAACAACTCGGTCCACTACGATAGCCACACCACCGGATGACACGGCAGTGTCATCGCGGTCTTTACGAAAAATAGCATTTTTCGGAGGTAATTTGTTTGGGTGTGTTTCAGGTGTGTTTCTTGAATACACAGCAACTTTGAATTATGCTTATGTAGGAGTTCTTTAATGTCATCGAGATTGTGGAGAACTCTGACATTCTATTGTAATATTTGTGTATCCATGTTGAATGTGGTTTTTGTGCTGTGTATTTGAGAAACACGAGTTATTCACAGGGCCCTTTCCGGGCACCGTGATGTGGTGTTTTTCTTGTCTGGAGCGGTCGAGAGATTCTCGCCGCTCCTTAGGCGCTGGCGGTGCCATCTGGCTGGTTGTGTCCATTGCCTCTTGCGGGGCGCTGGACACGCGCTCTTGCGAGCGGTTGGTTTGACGTGAGAGCCTCGTCTCGAGGGACGAGGCCCTGGAGCCCACCAGGGCGGAGGTCGTTGGCCCCTTGTTCTGAGATGTCGGAGCAGCGCTAGCTGCAGCCGCCGAGGGGGCGGACGGCGTTGCCGCCCGCTCACTAGGCGTGGGCCAGACAACAGCCGGTGGCCGTTGTTGCGCTGCCACCTGACGCGCCACTTCAGCAAAGCTGTTCTTTCGCAGATATGACACCCGCCTGCGTGCCTCTTTGAACGCTATGTTTTCCTTTACTTTGAATGTCACGATTTCTTTTTCTTTTTTCCATGATGGGCATGACCGCGAGTATGCGGGGTGCTCCCCATCACAGTTCACGCAGTGTGGAGTATTCTCACAATTTTCAAATGGATGTTCTTGGGCACCACATGTAGCGCAAGTCTTGCGGCCTCGAAAATTCTGTGAACTGTGGCCAAATCTTTGGCAATCAAAGCATTGGAGAGGATTGGGGATTTACGGTCTTACCTGGATCTTTAGGTACCCAGCCTCAACGTTCTTGGGCAGCGTACTTGTTCCGAAAGTTAGAATTAGGTGCTTTGTTTCAATCTCTTTTCCATCACGCCTAATCTTAATTCTCTTGACATTGATCACATTTTTATCCCTCCAGCTCTCTAGTAGCTCAGCTTCAGTGAGTTCCATAAGATCAGCATCGGAAACGACTCCACGAGTTGTGTTCATAGTGCGGTGCGGTGTGACTGTCACTGGAAGATCCCCGAATGAGAATAGATTTGACAGTTTTTCGTGTTGTTTCTTTTCGCGGAGTTCCTGAAGGAGATCACCGCTTGCCAGCCTGGAAACTTTATGACCTGGGCCAAAAGCTTCAGTCAGTGTTTTTGCAACCAAAAAAGGTGAGATCATTCTCGCTGCCTTTTCTTTTTTCTCAGAGTCCATGGATTACATGAAATCGAGGAAAATTATCAGTATTTCGGCCAAAAAACTGGAAACCTTCTTCGGTGCGCCCTCGTTTCAGACGGCGATCAGGGAGTGGGGGGAATGAATTTTCCATAAGTATAGGTGAATGTTTCGGCAGCAGCGCCAGCCACCCACCATGGAGCCCAACGAGGGGACGCTGCCGGACCTGGAAAAGATAGGTCCTGCAAACGCCAGCTGTACGCCGCCATTATAACGAGATATGGAATATACAAGGTTGGCTACCCACACAAGGGTAACCCTAGCTGCCTGGGAAATTGGAATTAAAATGAAGTGAAGAGAAGACAGGACCGATTGAAAGTGAGAGAGAAAGACGAAGATTGAAGAGGAGGACAGGAAAAGGCAACTGCCGTTTTCCCCTGGGTGAGTCAGCCCAGTGGTGCAGGCGTCTCGTTCTTGTGGATTTTTTGCAATCCGTAGATGGCGGGAGGGGACCCATTCGTGCAGAGACGTTTATAGCATAGCCTCATCTTTGACGCCGGACGTCCCAGGAAGACTTCCGATAGAAGCTTTTGCAAACATGTTTGAACTTTTGGGGTCGGATCCGTGTCAAACTTGGCGTACGTTGTGCTGTCCTCAAGTATCTTCTCCATTTTCGACTGGTATGCCGAACGGTCGAGCACCACCGTGACATTACCCTTGTCGGCAGGGAGAGCGGCAATCCTGATATTTTGGCGTAAGGCCTTCACCGCTTTTCGGTCGTCTTCCGAGAGAGCTTGCGGAGCGCCAGACTTTCGAATCCTCGAGAGTATACCTGTTGCTCTTGTGCGGATTTCGTCTTGAATATCTTTTTCAACAAAGCCTATCGCACCTTCGACCGCGCACACGACCTTCCAGGTGTCCGGTTGCTTGCCTTGGTTAAAGCTAGGGCCTCGACCTAGAACTTTCTCTTCCGCACTAGTTAGCTTGAAAGAAGACATGTTCCTGACCTCAAAGCTAGGTGCCGATTGTTTCAGGCCTTTTGCCAGCAAGACATTCAGCTTCCTCTATTGTGACACTTCCTGCTTTTTCATTCTTCGTCGAGTTTCCTGGTGGGCAACAAGGAGTATTTCAGGGACGACCTCCGGCAAGATAAATTCCAACTGCCGCGCAGAGAAGAAAACACGAGTCTCGAGGTTCTTCACGGTGCGCTTGCGGTCTTCTATGCGTGCTTGAAGAAGCTGCAGTTCTGCTCTCGAGATCACTTGATGGCCGAACGCCGATTTCACAGGTTGCTTTAACCGCAATGATTTTTGGATGAGCTGTTCTGACTTACAGGTTAGGTTGAAACGAAGATGCATCTTGAAGGCTGCCAGCCGTGTCGATGCGCTCAAGAACTGTCGAATCCCAGTGATAGCCGGTTGTCCATACTTGTTGCGGAGGCCATTGTAGTCAAGAGTTCGACGGAATACCGTCTGGTCAGGTAAAAGCATAGTTATTTGTGAAGCAGGTCACTGACCAAGGTAAAAATGAAAACAATATGACGTTTCGGGATCACTACGGGTCCCTTTTCACAATGGAATGGCGGCTGAGCAAAAGGTTCTTAAGTAGTGTTGAGCGCATGAGGCAAAGTCTGGGAGTACACGTGATTGAAAGTGCCAGAAGATCTGTTAACAGTATTACTTGTCGTTTGAATTATTAGCGATTCAAGATTGAGCCTTGTTGTCACGTTCTTCTCCGTGGCCACGATGCGCGCGTTGTCCCAGTTTATCTCGTGGCCCGTCTTCTAGGCGTGCTCTGCGAGGGCATTTGTCACTGTGTGGCCTTTGGCGACATCATTCTTGTGCTGCTTGAGGCGCCTGCAGAAATTTCCGCTTTCACCGATATACACAGATTCAAAATCGGCGCACGACATCTTGTAAACCACGCCAGGGAAACGTTCCCGAGGGAGAGGATCATTCACGTTCATCAAGTCACCTTTGAGTTTGCTCGCTGGCACATGCGCGATATGTACACCATGTTTCCGAAAGACACGCGCTAGAGCTTCGCTCACACGTCGAATGTACGGGACAGCGGCGCGTTTTATTCTTGATGCTTCAGCATCCATGGCTTGCGTTTCTGTAGGCTTATTCTTGATCAGGAATCTCGCCGTCTTCCGAATAAAATCCTTGGACTAACCATGTCTCGTTATTTCGGCTTCAATGATGTCGAGCTCTTCTTGCAGGCTGCTTGTATCGGAACAGGTGCGACAGGCCCGTTCAACTAAAGAACGGACCACTGAGCGTTTGTGGACCATCGTATGAACCAACTCGAAGCCTAGGTATCTGCCAGAGTGAGTTGGCTTTCGGTACACGCTGAAGCTGAAACCTGAAATGGATGGCGCATTCTACATGGCGTATTCTATAAGCAAGTTTTCGGTACGCTATGGGAGCATCCATTTCAGTCACGACGGCAAACTTAACTATGGAAGCACTTGAAGCCAAGGCCTTGGAGTCATTTCGGCCCAGACCAAAAGTCTTCTTGAGATACGTTGATGATTGCTTTTGCATCATAGACAAGAAGGACATGCAACGTTTCCTTGACTGCCTAAATGGCGTCGAGCCGTCCATCAAGTTTGCGGTGGAAGAACAAAAAGACGGTTGCCTGCCTTTCTTGGACGCACTGGTAAAACGTGCATCCCACCGGCCTCAGCTTCAGCACGTACCGAAAGCCAACTCACTCTGGCAGATACGTCGGCTTCGAGTCGGTTCATCCGATGGTCCACAAACGCTCAGTGGTCCGTTCTTTAGTTGAACGGGCCTGTCGCACCTGTTCCTATACAAGCAACCTGCAAGAAGAGCTCGAGATCATTGAAGCCGAACTAACGAGGAATGGGTACCCCAGGCATTTTATTCGAAAGACGGCGAAATCCCTGATGAAGAATAAGCCTACAGAAACGCAAGCCATGGATGCTGAAGCATCAAGAAAATAGCGCGCCGCTGTCCCGCACATTCGAGGGGTGAGCGAAGCTCTAGCGCGTGTCTTTCGGAAACATGGTGTACAGATCGCGCATGTGCCAGAGAGCAAACTCAAAGGTGACTTGCTGAACGTGAAGGATCCTCTCCCTCGGGAACGTTTCCTTGGCGTGGTTTACAAGATTCCGTGCGCCGATTGTGAATCCGTGTATATCTGTGAAAGCGGAAATTTCTGCAGGCGCCTCAAGCGGCACAAGAATGATGTCGCCAAAGGCCACACAGTAACAAGAGCCCTCGCAGAGCACGCCGAGAAGACGGGCCTTGAGACAAACTGGGACAACGGGCGCATCGTGGCCACAGAGAAGAACGTGACAACAAGGCTCAATCTTGAATCGCTAATAATTCAAACGACGAGGAATAGTATTAACAGATCTTCTGGCACTTTCAATCACGTGTACACCCGGACTTCGCGTCATGCGCTCAACACTACTTAAGAACCTTTTGCTCAGCCGCCATTCCATTGTGAACAAGGGACCCCTACGAATCCCGAAACGTCCTTTTATTTTCATTTTGACCTGGGTCAGTGACCTGCTTCACAAATAACTGTTTTTACCTGACCAGGCGGTATTCCCACGAACGACTATACACCGAACTCAAACAATTCGCATACGCTGGGTGCGCCTATCGGACACTTTTCACTTCGCCACGCCCTGAACATGTGTCATACTCGGAGCGCACGTGTATGTAATGAACTTCTCGTCTGCAATGCACATGGACAGCACAGCGCATAAAAATTATGAAGTCGACGGCTCGAAACATTTCTTCCGACGCTCGCGCAAGCACAACACACATCCTCCGCTCCGTTTGTTTCTCTCGGTGATGGCACGCACTGATGAGGCCTGCAAGGGCACACGGTCTTGCTGCCTTCGATGACTATCTCCGTGGGTACTAGATAACTCTTGTAAGAACCACAAGAACGAGCTAAATATATTTCCAGATGCGGCTGTAGCCTAGCCCTCGAATCCCCGTTTCGCTTCCCTTCGAACAAGCGCCATGCTTGCCGTGATGACGTCCTACGCCGTCCACCTCCTACCAGCCAATGAGAGACGAGCAGGCATGCAGATTGCAAAGTCGCCTCCGCCCATGATGAATATAGCCGCCCAGAGGCGGGCATCTCTATAAGAATACTATAATAATCTTTATAAGAAAACTAAACAACAACCATTTGTTGTTAGTATGTATTCGTGAACGTTAGAAAACTTATTCTAGCTTTCGAAGTAGAGATCTTAATAATGCTCAAATGCATTATATAATTGTGAAGACAGTCGAGTCCGTCGTCTATAGGGGGCAAGGGATAAACGTCTTTCTTCGTTATCTTGTTTAGGTGTCGATAATCAACACAAATTCGCCAGCTGCTGTCGTTCTTCATGACCAGCACAACCGGAGCGTCCCAAGGACTATAGGACAGTTCTATGATGTCCTTGGCCAGTATTTTGTCGACTTCTTTTTGGATTATGACGCGTCCCGCAGTGGAAACGCGATAAGGGCGCCGATGAACTAGTTTAGCATCGCCGATGTGGAGGGTGTGCTGAACAACTGTTGTCTGGCCTAAAGGGCGATTTTCGAGATCAAAAATATCGGAATATGCCAGAAAGACCCGACGAAGGCCTTCTGTTTGCGTAAGTGTGAGGTCTGCTGATATAATTTTTAAAGCGAAGCTTTGTACCTCTACCAGCCAAGGGTTCTGTCGTGTCCGTCGTTGTAATCAAAAAACGGTCCCGACGAACCGCTAACAATTGCAGGTATAGCAGTATAGCTTACTTGAATTCAGGCATTTAGCGTACAACTAAGTACTCGTTTTCGCAAGAAAAACCACAAAAACAAGCTTCAAAGTGATGAGCCAACATGATGGATGATAAGGGCGGCGGCCAAACAACGGAAACAGGCTCGGCGCGGTCCGTAACATTAGATTGCAGCTGTTGCAAAGCTTATGCAGCTGCTTGGAAGAGGGTTGACATCATTCGAAACCCTTACAGACTAGTAACTGCTTCGGTTCATATTCTAGACTACCCCACTATGGGGTAGTCTAGTAGTGTTTATCACACTGATCATAAAGCAGTAGTGAACATTGTTGTGAAGTAAATAATAATAAAGGCCGTGGTTAAAGTTACGTTGTAGTGTATGAAATAACAAGTGCGCCGCAGTCACCGCGACGGTGGCGTAAAAAGCTTCGCTTTCCAACCACCTTCACAGGGTTGATTGGCGGGCAATTTTTTTTTGAAATCGGCATACGGGAACGAGGTGGCTGTGCGATAACCGGAAACAGTTCGAGGGCCGTCGTCTTCGTCCGACCGACAGTAGCCGCCCCGTCATTATCTCATGGCAATATGATTAGAATTGAGAAATCTTGACAAGAAAATGTCTCAAATCTGCACAAACTCTGCACATAAAATACTACAAAATTAGGGCATCTTCCGTTTAAGTGCATGGAACACCGAAATACGTTAACTTTGCCTTTATTAGCATCAAAATGTTTATCGTGTTCTTTCTACCAAAACATATCCCGCTTTATTCTTTATCATTAGAATAAGTTCTCAAGGATCTCTCAAGCGACTGATCACTTAGCCTGCGTCTTTTCTCCCCTAAGATAAAATTTAAGTAAGGCTGGAGAAGAAGAGCTCCGCTTCGACAGACATGAAAGGAAGAACCTGAGTGCTCGTTTACGTCCAAGTCCTAGTCACCATTTGCTGTCTTGGCGAACGCACCTACTAAATGTCAGGTCTCCCTGGAAGTTTTCTTTCAGCAGGACTGTGCAACTTTCGGCTGCATAATTATAGATTTAAAGCTGTGCCTCTACGTCAAGCACTGGTCTTTTTAGCCTCGCAGGTGAACTCCGTATCAATTCGTACTTGTCGATTGTTGGCGAAGCCGCATAAGAGCGCCCAAGCTTGTCAATCTGAGAATGTAAGCTATCTGCAACTGTGCTGGCAGGTTACAGCACAATTGATTAGGAAGCCGTGAGCGAAGTGGCTTAGGAGACAACTAGCGCTTCTTGCCTAGGCTGAACTATTACCAGTTCTTTATTATGAAAGGGAGTAAAAGCATATCTACTAAATCAGCGGACTGGTCGAAAAGCTGCACAATCTGGAAATCTGGAAATTTTCAGGTACCCCATGTAAGTTTGGGGCATTTCGGGACAACAAAGTAGCTGAAAATCAGAAGTAGGCATTTTGGTAGATGGATCTATGTAGCTGACACTAAAATGGGAGCAATATTCGAAGCCTGGACATATCCCCTAAATCACAGCTCTGCGTGATTATGTTTTAAGGGCATTACCGTATGCTTGACATATTTGTATGTAAAAGTGAGAGTACTGTAGTTACGCATACTGCTTTTAAGCTTCATTTCTTGCAAATTATCCCGTGTAAATTCCGATTCAATATTGGTCTAAAAAAGTCAGAGGCCAGCCCGGCACACGCAACACAGTCACAGAGTAAGCTGGTGGAGCGGCGTCGTATACGGCAGCGGTGGTCCACGAACAAAGGCAGATAGACGGACTCTCTTTTCGAGCACCGGGAACAACACAGGCGGAGGAGGTAGCCATTGCATTAGCAGCATCCGACTCTCAATCTAAACATATCATAACCGACTCGCGAAGCGCATGCCGAAATTATGAGGCAGGCTAGGTCACCCACCTTTCTCAGAAAATACTGCGACCCTGTATGAGGGACACAGATCCCTCCCCTAAACATATCGTGTGGACACCAGGTCACCAGGGCGAAAGGGGGAATGAGGCTGCTGATGCAGCGGCCCGAGCAGTATAATGGGTGCCATTATACTGCTAGTATAATGCTAGTATAGGAGCAGTATAATAGCAGTACATCCTAACAACCCCAATTACCCAGAGGAAGAACTATTGCTTCGATTTAACGAGATTTCAGAATATATAAGGATATACATCGCATATACCCAGAGCCCGCCAAGGGCCTGGGGAAGGCCAATGAACGCATTCTTTATCGGCTTTTCACAAACACGATGCTCTGCCCAGCAATCCTTAAACGTTTTGACCCAATGGTCACCGGCACGTGCCAATACTGTGGGGAGGTGGCAGACACGTTCCACATGGTCTGGGCCTGCCAAAGTAATCCAGCCCTTACGCAAAACCCCAACCCTACCCGAGAGGACTGGGAAGCAGCCCTGCTTGGTTGCTCAGACCTCCAGGCCCAAAAGGCCTTGGTCCAGAGAGCCAGGCTGGCGGCTTCGACTTATGGGGTCCCGGACTAGGGATCCCACCCAGTATGCAGGGCCCCACAGGGGGGCCCACACCCCTCTTTGCACTCAATAAATGCTTTTTACCACCACCACCAGGAGTAGCTCCAATCTCTTCGACTCGTTTTGATGAGAACGATCTGAACTGTCCGCCCGGCGTCGACAGCGAGCTGCGGCTTTTAATGCTCTCTGCACAGCCGTATGCTGAGGGAGATGATGCCTGATTGTAGCCGCGCACGTAGCTCTACGTATGGAGGCGCCTTAACTAGATGGCAGCACCATACTGGCGGAGGCTCGAGATCGCGTTGATTGTGCACCTGGTGTGAATCAAATCTCGTCGTCTTCGCCTGCTCACCTGCCTAGGGTGGGTTTATAGGGCATTTTTCCGCTACCTGGCGGAAAACGCTTGCGTGGCTCAGTGGTACAGTATCTGATTCCCGCGAGCGGGTCCGGGTTCGATCCAGGCGGGAAACAGTAACTGTTTTTTCCACATTTCCGACGACAACGGTTACGGTCACGGGATATCGTCGGCGGGGCGGAAGCGCACACCATCACGAACCGAAACGGCCATTGGAATGAGCCATTAACAGCTTACGCCGTAAAACAACAATATATGTTCTTCACGAGAATGAAAGAAACGATATTTCGAGTATCGTATGCGGTGATATTAACTGTTAACTGTGGAAACGCAGCAAAGAAGCAAGCGCATCACTACGTGGCGTAAGTTCAAAAGATGTTCGAATATATTTTCTGGAAAGGGTAATATGCATGTATTGGCGATCATATCAACGTACGCCGCTCCGACCTTTGGAAGGATGAGGAGAGAAGCATGCTGATAAGAAGTTTTCGAAGTAAACTGGCACTGGGTGGCCGGTACAGGGAGATATATTGATATCACGTAAAGTAAGGTTTTAAGCAATGAATAGAGATACTTTAAAAAAAAGGAAAGTATATGGCCATATATGTGGTTTGAAGCCACATTTCGTTTCGAAGGTTCGAACGCAGGTGTGAAATAAACATGAGAAGCTAACTAATTCTGTGACAAGGTTTTTAATGCTTTCACTTAATTGGGGAGCCCCGTGTGGGGCTGATGTCATATGGATGAGAAGCATGATAGTTTGAGTCAAATGAGTGATTTGCATGTCATAAATCTGACATGCTTACGCGTATGTCAAATATTACAGCACCTCTTAGCACTGTAAACACTACTGCTGGTGGCAATATATATTGTGAGCAAAATATTAATCCTTCATCTTCTTCACCTGTACATAATCATCATTACTGTGCGCGTCGTCTTCGTTCAGCGCGTGGCTCAGCCAAATAAAGGCGACGAGACAACAGCTGTGCTGCTTTTACAAAGTGGTGGAGATTGCTTTCGATCCCCTAGACCTCTACGCCGTCGAGTTCCACTGGAGCTTCGTTCGGGTCACCGTTTGCTCCGCCTGTCCACTGCCATGACCCAAGTACCGCAACCCGGACCCTCCGATATCACCCCCGCTGCCCCCCAACCAGCCGCCTCCGTATGGACCGTTACCGCCCCGCAGCGTGACCCCACTATATTCTCTGGTCTCCCGCGCGACGACGTCGAGGACTGGCTGGAGAACTATGACCGGGTGAGTGAGTACAACCACTGGGACGACACTCAGCTACTTCGCCATGTCGCCTTCTACCTGTCCCATGTCGCGAAGACGTGGTTCTTTAACCACGAGAGGGCCTTGCCCGATTGGACCACCTTCCAGCACCAAGTCAGGAAGATTTTCGGAACGCCATCCATCCGTTCTGAAGTTTCAAAGCGGCAGCTCGATGCGCGCACGCAACAACCAGGGGAGACGTACACTTCGTACATTGAAGACGTCCTTTCCCTTTGCCGCCGCGTCGACTCGGCAATGAGCGAGACCGCTCGCGTTCGACACATTTTAAAAGGCATTGGCCACGTTGCGTTTAACGCACTAGCAGTTAAAAACCCCACCACCGTAGACGATGTCATCGCGACCTGCCAGCATCTGGATACCCTACAAGCCATCCGGTTACAGCCAGACGTCTGTGACACGCGACCTTCTTCGGATGCCGATTTGCGCACGTTGATTCGGGCTCTGATCCGCGAAGAGCTTCAAGCACAAGGCCTGTCGTGCTGTGCTGCTCCTCCAGCTCACTCTACGTCCACTGGGCTACGAGACATCATCAAGGACGAGCTGTCTTCCTTGGTTTCCGCTGTACGCCCTGACCCTCCGACACCACCAAATCCGCCACTCACGTACGCCTCAAGTTGCTGCCATGCAGCCTTCCGTCGCTCAGCGTGCCCTTCCGGTTCCTCAGAACGACATCGCAGCCTTTACACCACGTGCTCCTGTACCTGGATTTTACGCCCCCTGGCGCTCCTCCCGCCCAATCTATTATTATTGTGGCATTCGAGGCCACATCTCTCGGTTTTGTCGAAAGCGCCAGCAGGACGAACGCCGCGGCTACGATGCTTACGAGAGGGATCTGGTGTCCTTTCCGAGCCAATACCAGCGCCGCCCTTCAACACGTTCCTTCTCCCCACCCGCTCCATCCAACGCTCCTCGAAACTACCGTCCAGGACGCCGCCGCTCTCCTTCCCCTCTCCGACGCTCAACATCGCCTCTCCAGCCAGTCACCCACACCGACTACCACTCGGCAAACTAGATGGTGCAGTTTTTGGAGGGGAAGCTGCATCGCTCGGACAAACAACACCTCCTGAGAGCCCGGCCAATTTGTTATTAGTGTATGCTGAAGGTGTGCCTGTTCGAGCATTAGTTGATACGGGAGCCGCTATTTCTATTATTCATGCCGATTTGTGCTCTCGTCTACGCAAGGTCACTACACCTTACCATGGCACTCCTTTACGTAGCGCGAATAACCTTACGATACGGCCATCGGCACAGTGTACCGTTCGAGTTTTATTGATGGGATTCGCCACCATATTCCGTTCGCAGTGCTGCCTTCCTGCGCTTATATGCTCATTCTTGGTTGGGACTTTCTTTCTGCCGCTGCCGCTTTCATCTCTTGCCGACAGCGCCTTGTCCACATGCGCGAGACCGATGACACCGACAAGGGGCCTCAGGCCCGCCACCGTCTGTGAACCGTAGCCGATTGTGTGGTCCCACCTGGCCACGAGCAACTTCTTGTGATTGCTTCCGACGTAATTGACAATGACGATGTTCTAGTCACCCCATCAGCCCTTTGCATCTCCAAAGGAGTTGCACTATCGTCGAGTCTCGTTCGATTCATCAATGGCATGGCCCTTCTCACAGTACTCAACGTCACAAATGAGCCCATTTTGCTTCCCAAAGGTGCTGTCGTGGTTTGCGGTGTGGACACACAGCCTGTCTCGGTGATGGCTTTGAGTACTGGTACTGCAGAACCACGCCTACCTACAGCTGCTGCTCCTGCTACTGCTCTCGCCAGCGCAATCAGTAAGGATCTGACTCCACAGCAAGCACATCAACTACTGGCCTTGTTGTCGAAACATAAATCTTCCTTCGACGTACACTCACCTCTCTTGGGACAGACTTCAGCGGCAGCTCATCGCATACACGTCGATGGAAGTTCTATTGTCCGCCGTCGACCATATCGCCTTTCTTCCACCGAACGTGAGATAATCGACAAGCACGTTGCCGACATGCTCGAGCGAAATATCATCCGCCCCTCTGCCAGCCCTTGGTCGTCACCCGTCGTTTTGGTGTGCAAGAAAGATGGCTCAGTGCGATTTTGTGTTGCTTACCGTGCCTTGAACAAAATAACCCGAAAAGACGTATATCCTTTGCCTCGCATTGACGACGCCTTAGATTCATTGCAAGGCGCGGAATACTTTCCCAGTCTTGACTTACGCTCGGGTTCTTGGCAAATTCCGATGCATGAGGCCGACAAGGAAAAAACTGCCTTTGCAACACCAGATGGACTGTACGAATTTAACGTCATGCCTTTTGGCCTCTGCAATGCACCAGCAACCTTCGAACGAATGATGGACACTGTTCTGCGGGGCCTTAAGTGGAAGTCTTGTTTGTGCTACCTTGACGACATAGTCATATTTTCTTCAACCTTCCAACTCCACTTGCGGCGCCTCGATGAAGTTCTGACGTGTCTCTCTGCTGCTGGTCTTCAGCTGAATACCAAAAAGTGCCACTTTGCCAGCAAGACTATTAAAGTACTGGGCCACCTCGTAAGCAAAGACGGCATTCGGCCTGACCCCGAAAAGATTGCCGCCGTCCTACGCTTTCCGAGGCCCCAACGCTCCAAAGAACTTCGCAGCTTTCTTGGCCTGGCTTCTTACTTCCGGCGCTTCATGCGTGACTTTGCTACCATCGCGGCTCCGCTTCACCGACTCCTCCCTTCAGGAACTCCATACGTATGGTCAGACGAGTTCCAAGCGGCTTTTGACACTTTAAAGCGTGCCCTCACGTCTGAGCCAGTGCTTTGTCATTTCGATGAGTCCGCACCCACTCTGCTCCATACTGATGCCAGCGGCCATGGAATCGGCGCTGTTCTTTTGCAACGACAACGTTTTGAGGAACGCGTGGTCGCATACGCAAGTCGGACGCTAACATCGGCCGAGAAAAATTATACAATCACTGAGCAGGAGTGCCTCGCCATTGTTTGGGCCATCCAAAAATTCCGACCGTATTTACACGGCCGCCACTTTACGGTCGTGACTGGAAACCTTCTTCGGTGCGCCCTCGTTTCAGACGGCGATCAGGGAGTGGGGGGAATGAATTTTCCATAAGTATAGGTGAATGTTTCGGCAGCAGCGCCAGCCACCCACCATGGAGCCCAACGAGGGGACGCTGCCGGACCTGGAAAAGATAGGTCCTGCAAACGCCAGCTGTACGCCGCCATTATAACGAGATATGGAATATACAAGGTTGGCTACCCACACAAGGGTAACCCTAGCTGCCTGGGAAATTGGAATTAAAATGAAGTGAAGAGAAGACAGGACCGATTGAAAGTGAGAGAGAAAGACGAAGATTGAAGAGGAGGACAGGAAAAGGCAACTGCCGTTTTCCCCTGGGTGAGTCAGCCCAGTGGTGCAGGCGTCTCGTTCTTGTGGATTTTTTGCAATCCGTAGATGGCGGGAGGGGACCCATTCGTGCAGAGACGTTTATAGCATAGCCTCATCTTTGACGCCGGACGTCCCAGGAAGACTTCCGATAGAAGCTTTTGCAAACATGTTTGAACTTTTGGGGTCGGATCCGTGTCAAACTTGGCGTACGTTGTGCTGTCCTCAAGTATCTTCTCCATTTTCGACTGGTATGCCGAACGGTCGAGCACCACCGTGACATTACCCTTGTCGGCAGGGAGAGCGGCAATCCTGATATTTTGGCGTAAGGCCTTCACCGCTTTTCGGTCGTCTTCCGAGAGAGCTTGCGGAGCGCCAGACTTTCGAATCCTCGAGAGTATACCTGTTGCTCTTGTGCGGATTTCGTCTTGAATATCTTTTTCAACAAAGCCTATCGCACCTTCGACCGCGCACACGACCTTCCAGGTGTCCGGTTGCTTGCCTTGGTTAAAGCTAGGGCCTCGACCTAGAACTTTCTCTTCCGCACTAGTTAGCTTGAAAGAAGACATGTTCCTGACCTCAAAGCTAGGTGCCGATTGTTTCAGGCCTTTTGCCAGCAAGACATTCAGCTTCCTCTATTGTGACACTTCCTGCTTTTTCATTCTTCGTCGAGTTTCCTGGTGGGCAACAAGGAGTATTTCAGGGACGACCTCCGGCAAGATAAATTCCAACTGCCGCGCAGAGAAGAAAACACGAGTCTCGAGGTTCTTCACGGTGCGCTTGCGGTCTTCTATGCGTGCTTGAAGAAGCTGCAGTTCTGCTCTCGAGATCACTTGATGGCCGAACGCCGATTTCACAGGTTGCTTTAACCGCAATGATTTTTGGATGAGCTGTTCTGACTTACAGGTTAGGTTGAAACGAAGATGCATCTTGAAGGCTGCCAGCCGTGTCGATGCGCTCAAGAACTGTCGAATCCCAGTGATAGCCGGTTGTCCATACTTGTTGCGGAGGCCATTGTAGTCAAGAGTTCGACGGAATACCGTCTGGTCAGGTAAAAGCATAGTTATTTGTGAAGCAGGTCACTGACCAAGGTAAAAATGAAAACAATATGACGTTTCGGGATCACTACGGGTCCCTTTTCACAATGGAATGGCGGCTGAGCAAAAGGTTCTTAAGTAGTGTTGAGCGCATGAGGCAAAGTCTGGGAGTACACGTGATTGAAAGTGCCAGAAGATCTGTTAACAGTATTACTTGTCGTTTGAATTATTAGCGATTCAAGATTGAGCCTTGTTGTCACGTTCTTCTCCGTGGCCACGATGCGCGCGTTGTCCCAGTTTATCTCGTGGCCCGTCTTCTAGGCGTGCTCTGCGAGGGCATTTGTCACTGTGTGGCCTTTGGCGACATCATTCTTGTGCTGCTTGAGGCGCCTGCAGAAATTTCCGCTTTCACCGATATACACAGATTCAAAATCGGCGCACGACATCTTGTAAACCACGCCAGGGAAACGTTCCCGAGGGAGAGGATCATTCACGTTCATCAAGTCACCTTTGAGTTTGCTCGCTGGCACATGCGCGATATGTACACCATGTTTCCGAAAGACACGCGCTAGAGCTTCGCTCACACGTCGAATGTACGGGACAGCGGCGCGTTTTATTCTTGATGCTTCAGCATCCATGGCTTGCGTTTCTGTAGGCTTATTCTTGATCAGGAATCTCGCCGTCTTCCGAATAAAATCCTTGGACTAACCATGTCTCGTTATTTCGGCTTCAATGATGTCGAGCTCTTCTTGCAGGCTGCTTGTATCGGAACAGGTGCGACAGGCCCGTTCAACTAAAGAACGGACCACTGAGCGTTTGTGGACCATCGTATGAACCAACTCGAAGCCTAGGTATCTGCCAGAGTGAGTTGGCTTTCGGTACACGCTGAAGCTGAAACCTGAAATGGATGGCGCATTCTACATGGCGTATTCTATAAGCAAGTTTTCGGTACGCTATGGGAGCATCCATTTCAGTCACGACGGCAAACTTAACTATGGAAGCACTTGAAGCCAAGGCCTTGGAGTCATTTCGGCCCAGACCAAAAGTCTTCTTGAGATACGTTGATGATTGCTTTTGCATCATAGACAAGAAGGACATGCAACGTTTCCTTGACTGCCTAAATGGCGTCGAGCCGTCCATCAAGTTTGCGGTGGAAGAACAAAAAGACGGTTGCCTGCCTTTCTTGGACGCACTGGTAAAACGTGCATCCCACCGGCCTCAGCTTCAGCACGTACCGAAAGCCAACTCACTCTGGCAGATACGTCGGCTTCGAGTCGGTTCATCCGATGGTCCACAAACGCTCAGTGGTCCGTTCTTTAGTTGAACGGGCCTGTCGCACCTGTTCCTATACAAGCAACCTGCAAGAAGAGCTCGAGATCATTGAAGCCGAACTAACGAGGAATGGGTACCCCAGGCATTTTATTCGAAAGACGGCGAAATCCCTGATGAAGAATAAGCCTACAGAAACGCAAGCCATGGATGCTGAAGCATCAAGAAAATAGCGCGCCGCTGTCCCGCACATTCGAGGGGTGAGCGAAGCTCTAGCGCGTGTCTTTCGGAAACATGGTGTACAGATCGCGCATGTGCCAGAGAGCAAACTCAAAGGTGACTTGCTGAACGTGAAGGATCCTCTCCCTCGGGAACGTTTCCTTGGCGTGGTTTACAAGATTCCGTGCGCCGATTGTGAATCCGTGTATATCTGTGAAAGCGGAAATTTCTGCAGGCGCCTCAAGCGGCACAAGAATGATGTCGCCAAAGGCCACACAGTAACAAGAGCCCTCGCAGAGCACGCCGAGAAGACGGGCCTTGAGACAAACTGGGACAACGGGCGCATCGTGGCCACAGAGAAGAACGTGACAACAAGGCTCAATCTTGAATCGCTAATAATTCAAACGACGAGGAATAGTATTAACAGATCTTCTGGCACTTTCAATCACGTGTACACCCGGACTTCGCGTCATGCGCTCAACACTACTTAAGAACCTTTTGCTCAGCCGCCATTCCATTGTGAACAAGGGACCCCTACGAATCCCGAAACGTCCTTTTATTTTCATTTTGACCTGGGTCAGTGACCTGCTTCACAAATAACTGTTTTTACCTGACCAGGCGGTATTCCCACGAACGACTATACACCGAACTCAAACAATTCGCATACGCTGGGTGCGCCTATCGGACACTTTTCACTTCGCCACGCCCTGAACATGTGTCATACTCGGAGCGCACGTGTATGTAATGAACTTCTCGTCTGCAATGCACATGGACAGCACAGCGCATAAAAATTATGAAGTCGACGGCTCGAAACATTTCTTCCGACGCTCGCGCAAGCACAACACACATCCTCCGCTCCGTTTGTTTCTCTCGGTGATGGCACGCACTGATGAGGCCTGCAAGGGCACACGGTCTTGCTGCCTTCGATGACTATCTCCGTGGGTACTAGATAACTCTTGTAAGAACCACAAGAACGAGCTAAATATATTTCCAGATGCGGCTGTAGCCTAGCCCTCGAATCCCCGTTTCGCTTCCCTTCGAACAAGCGCCATGCTTGCCGTGATGACGTCCTACGCCGTCCACCTCCTACCAGCCAATGAGAGACGAGCAGGCATGCAGATTGCAAAGTCGCCTCCGCCCATGATGAATATAGCCGCCCAGAGGCGGGCATCTCTATAAGAATACTATAATAATCTTTATAAGAAAACTAAACAACAACCATTTGTTGTTAGTATGTATTCGTGAACGTTAGAAAACTTATTCTAGCTTTCGAAGTAGAGATCTTAATAATGCTCAAATGCATTATATAATTGTGAAGACAGTCGAGTCCGTCGTCTATAGGGGGCAAGGGATAAACGTCTTTCTTCGTTATCTTGTTTAGGTGTCGATAATCAACACAAATTCGCCAGCTGCTGTCGTTCTTCATGACCAGCACAACCGGAGCGTCCCAAGGACTATAGGACAGTTCTATGATGTCCTTGGCCAGTATTTTGTCGACTTCTTTTTGGATTATGACGCGTCCCGCAGTGGAAACGCGATAAGGGCGCCGATGAACTAGTTTAGCATCGCCGATGTGGAGGGTGTGCTGAACAACTGTTGTCTGGCCTAAAGGGCGATTTTCGAGATCAAAAATATCGGAATATGCCAGAAAGACCCGACGAAGGCCTTCTGTTTGCGTAAGTGTGAGGTCTGCTGATATAATTTTTAAAGCGAAGCTTTGTACCTCTACCAGCCAAGGGTTCTGTCGTGTCCGTCGTTGTAATCAAAAAACGGTCCCGACGAACCGCTAACAATTGCAGGTATAGCAGTATAGCTTACTTGAATTCAGGCATTTAGCGTACAACTAAGTACTCGTTTTCGCAAGAAAAACCACAAAAACAAGCTTCAAAGTGATGAGCCAACATGATGGATGATAAGGGCGGCGGCCAAACAACGGAAACAGGCTCGGCGCGGTCCGTAACATTAGATTGCAGCTGTTGCAAAGCTTATGCAGCTGCTTGGAAGAGGGTTGACATCATTCGAAACCCTTACAGACTAGTAACTGCTTCGGTTCATATTCTAGACTACCCCACTATGGGGTAGTCTAGTAGTGTTTATCACACTGATCATAAAGCAGTAGTGAACATTGTTGTGAAGTAAATAATAATAAAGGCCGTGGTTAAAGTTACGTTGTAGTGTATGAAATAACAAGTGCGCCGCAGTCACCGCGACGGTGGCGTAAAAAGCTTCGCTTTCCAACCACCTTCACAGGGTTGATTGGCGGGCAATTTTTTTTTGAAATCGGCATACGGGAACGAGGTGGCTGTGCGATAACCGGAAACAGTTCGAGGGCCGTCGTCTTCGTCCGACCGACAGTAGCCGCCCCGTCATTATCTCATGGCAATATGATTAGAATTGAGAAATCTTGACAAGAAAATGTCTCAAATCTGCACAAACTCTGCACATAAAATACTACAAAATTAGGGCATCTTCCGTTTAAGTGCATGGAACACCGAAATACGTTAACTTTGCCTTTATTAGCATCAAAATGTTTATCGTGTTCTTTCTACCAAAACATATCCCGCTTTATTCTTTATCATTAGAATAAGTTCTCAAGGATCTCTCAAGCGACTGATCACTTAGCCTGCGTCTTTTCTCCCCTAAGATAAAATTTAAGTAAGGCTGGAGAAGAAGAGCTCCGCTTCGACAGACATGAAAGGAAGAACCTGAGTGCTCGTTTACGTCCAAGTCCTAGTCACCATTTGCTGTCTTGGCGAACGCACCTACTAAATGTCAGGTCTCCCTGGAAGTTTTCTTTCAGCAGGACTGTGCAACTTTTCGGCTGCATAATTATAGATTTAAAGCTGTGCCTCTACGTCAAGCACTGGTCTTTTTAGCCTCGCAGGTGAACTCCGTATCAATTCGTACTTGTCGATTGTTGGCGAAGCCGCATAAGAGCGCCCAAGCTTGTCAATCTGAGAATGTAAGCTATCTGCAACTGTGCTGGCAGGTTACAGCACAATTGATTAGGAAGCCGTGAGCGAAGTGGCTTAGGAGACAACTAGCGCTTCTTGCCTAGGCTGAACTATTACCAGTTCTTTATTATGAAAGGGAGTAAAAGCATATCTACTAAATCAGCGGACTGGTCGAAAAGCTGCACAATCTGGAAATCTGGAAATTTTCAGGTACCCCATGTAAGTTTGGGGCATTTCGGGACAACAAAGTAGCTGAAAATCAGAAGTAGGCATTTTGGTAGATGGATCTATGTAGCTGACACTAAAATGGGAGCAATATTCGAAGCCTGGACATATCCCCTAAATCACAGCTCTGCGTGATTATGTTTTAAGGGCATTACCGTATGCTTGACATATTTGTATGTAAAAGTGAGAGTACTGTAGTTACGCATACTGCTTTTAAGCTTCATTTCTTGCAAATTATCCCGTGTAAATTCCGATTCAATATTGGTCTAAAAAAGTCAGAGGCCAGCCCGGCACACGCAACACAGTCACAGAGTAAGCTGGTGGAGCGGCGTCGTATACGGCAGCGGTGGTCCACGAACAAAGGCAGATAGACGGACTCTCTTTTCGAGCACCGGGAACAACACAGGCGGAGGAGGTAGCCATTGCATTAGCAGCATCCGACTCTCAATCTAAACATATCATAACCGACTCGCGAAGCGCATGCCGAAATTATGAGGCAGGCTAGGTCACCCACCTTTCTCAGAAAATACTGCGACCCTGTATGAGGGACACAGATCCCTCCCCTAAACATATCGTGTGGACACCAGGTCACCAGGGCGAAAGGGGGAATGAGGCTGCTGATGCAGCGGCCCGAGCAGTATAATGGGTGCCATTATACTGCTAGTATAATGCTAGTATAGGAGCAGTATAATAGCAGTACATCCTAACAACCCCAATTACCCAGAGGAAGAACTATTGCTTCGATTTAACGAGATTTCAGAATATATAAGGATATACATCGCATATACCCAGAGCCCGCCAAGGGCCTGGGGAAGGCCAATGAACGCATTCTTTATCGGCTTTTCACAAACACGATGCTCTGCCCAGCAATCCTTAAACGTTTTGACCCAATGGTCACCGGCACGTGCCAATACTGTGGGGAGGTGGCAGACACGTTCCACATGGTCTGGGCCTGCCAAAGTAATCCAGCCCTTACGCAAAACCCCAACCCTACCCGAGAGGACTGGGAAGCAGCCCTGCTTGGTTGCTCAGACCTCCAGGCCCAAAAGGCCTTGGTCCAGAGAGCCAGGCTGGCGGCTTCGACTTATGGGGTCCCGGACTAGGGATCCCACCCAGTATGCAGGGCCCCACAGGGGGGCCCACACCCCTCTTTGCACTCAATAAATGCTTTTTACCACCACCACCAGGAGTAGCTCCAATCTCTTCGACTCGTTTTGATGAGAACGATCTGAACTGTCCGCCCGGCGTCGACAGCGAGCTGCGGCTTTTAATGCTCTCTGCACAGCCGTATGCTGAGGGAGATGATGCCTGATTGTAGCCGCGCACGTAGCTCTACGTATGGAGGCGCCTTAACTAGATGGCAGCACCATACTGGCGGAGGCTCGAGATCGCGTTGATTGTGCACCTGGTGTGAATCAAATCTCGTCGTCTTCGCCTGCTCACCTGCCTAGGGTGGGTTTATAGGGCATTTTTCCGCTACCTGGCGGAAAACGCTTGCGTGGCTCAGTGGTACAGTATCTGATTCCCGCGAGCGGGTCCGGGTTCGATCCAGGCGGGAAACAGTAACTGTTTTTTCCACATTTCCGACGACAACGGTTACGGTCACGGGATATCGTCGGCGGGGCGGAAGCGCACACCATCACGAACCGAAACGGCCATTGGAATGAGCCATTAACAGCTTACGCCGTAAAACAACAATATATGTTCTTCACGAGAATGAAAGAAACGATATTTCGAGTATCGTATGCGGTGATATTAACTGTTAACTGTGGAAACGCAGCAAAGAAGCAAGCGCATCACTACGTGGCGTAAGTTCAAAAGATGTTCGAATATATTTTCTGGAAAGGGTAATATGCATGTATTGGCGATCATATCAACGTACGCCGCTCCGACCTTTGGAAGGATGAGGAGAGAAGCATGCTGATAAGAAGTTTTCGAAGTAAACTGGCACTGGGTGGCCGGTACAGGGAGATATATTGATATCACGTAAAGTAAGGTTTTAAGCAATGAATAGAGATACTTTAAAAAAAAGGAAAGTATATGGCCATATATGTGGTTTGAAGCCACATTTCGTTTCGAAGGTTCGAACGCAGGTGTGAAATAAACATGAGAAGCTAACTAATTCTGTGACAAGGTTTTTAATGCTTTCACTTAATTGGGGAGCCCCGTGTGGGGCTGATGTCATATGGATGAGAAGCATGATAGTTTGAGTCAAATGAGTGATTTGCATGTCATAAATCTGACATGCTTACGCGTATGTCAAATATTACGCTTCAAGAATGTGAGTATTCGGTTTACTGATAGATTCAGATTAATAACAGGCACGTTGCATGTCATGTGAATAGTCAGTGTGACGTAAGAAGTGGAGCAGTCTTACTGTGACTAGGATATTCCTAGCAATGCTACACCGAAATATAAAATGCTGTCTAGGGTAGATAATTGATACATTCGAACATTTAGTCACATTAATGCATCATTAACCACTCGTTGCACCATTTCTGAACGAGGTGAAGATTGTGATGGAGAGCAGCTTGATGGGAGATGTCGGAGAGCCTCTACCCGGCAACGGTTTCTCATGGTAGTGGTATCAGCAAGACTTTCACAGGGACTACGCTTTTCAATCCGCCGAAGTAAGCCAATACCCTCCGACAGCTCAGACACTATCGCAAACATGAAAGATTGTTGGCCACCTGAGAAGTAAGACAGTATTGTGTCAGCTATTTCTTGTGTGTCTCTGATCGACAATGAGTGACACAAAGACGCAGTTCAACACAGTGCAACTTTTTATTTCAAATGTAAATGCGACAAAAAACATTGCACATGCGTTTCAAGCAATCAAATAAAACGCACAACCATGTGATGAATGAAGTTCTGAATGGAGACGAGATGAACTCGTCAACGTCGCAATGTTTAAAATTATGTAACCGCTGTATACATTTGCCTAAATCACACATAGCTTCAGTAAATTGCTCACGATATTTAACGGCTTCAAATATTTTCCTATACTTCATATGTTTTTGCTACGACATTATTGACTAGATGTGCATATGCTGAAGGATATTCCAGCTTCTATGTCAAATACATTTGTCCGCCAAATAAACGAATTTGCCAACCAGCACAACAAAATAATCCATCACAAGATAAGCCCTCCACATACTTTTGCCATAACCGCTCACATATATATTTACACCGCACAGACCTCTTGAAAACGGCGCTAAGAAATCAACGACTTGGGTGAACTTCCTAAGTTTATTATCTTTACAGTACCGCAGTTTCGGCCATTGAAATTAAATGCAGGTAAATCGAGCATCAAATTCAGACAGTCTGTTCATCTCTTTTGTTACAGTTCTATATGTCCACCAAAAATGTCCATACATCTCTACCAGAGCTTTAGTTTACCATACCACCATTCGGCCGCAGCGAAAAATACATTGCGGCACACTGAACTTAAGATTACACTAAACCCCATCTCAATGCCACGTCTCGAAAGTGCCGTAGGATATTTGACTTTTATGCCAAAAAATGCCACATCATAACAATGTGGTAAAATGATTAGGCGCCTTTTCCACTTCTCAGTTGAGCTGAGGTACAAGTGAAGATACTGCATAAAAAAGTGCTACATTTTGAAAGCTGCGAACTCTTACCTACGAGTGTCACGCGGTTATGGCACTGATACTTTGTGTGCTGGCATGCATAATGACAGCTTGACACTTTGGATGCCGTAGCTGCATGGCCAATCTTGATCACCTTAGCGGGTTGCGCGATGGGGAACTTTCCACATTTCGTGAAATCGGGTGCCACGTGTAATTTGAATATGTGTCAAGCAGGCAATAGTCTAGAGCGAATTGTATTTTTTCCTGAGTTTCATTTCGTAGTGCCTAATGAGAGTACGCTCGTAAAGTTTAGGAAGGGAAACTAAATGCTGTAATATGGCAGGGCACTCTGATAGAAGGACGTACCTCAGTGAACAAACACTGTGTTAAGTCCTTATATCGAAGGGCGCTGCCATATTACGCCATGATTGACCAACTATCTCACCAGTATGTCTTAAGAAACCATATGCGACTATCTGAAACGCTGCTCTGAATGGTTCTCCTATGAAGCATTTGTGATCGCTCGGGGAGCCTTTTGTGCATTATGGGTAATTTCTTAATCTTCGAAACAGTTGTAGTACACCATATTAGGTAGCAGTAACTTAAAACTGACATAAATAGAGAGTTATAACTAAGCTTCACACTTGCTGGGACTGAGTAACGTAGTTCTTTGTAGTCAGATGCAGACTCTGTTGTTCATTTTACGCTGTCATTCACTTAAATCACTGATGATTACCCCACAAGGTTTATTAGGTGAAAAAATACGGCTTAAGTCATCTCACGATGAAAGTCGACGGCAATGCGATTAATATTCGAACAATGAAGGCCCTGGCACTCCGTGAGTGTCGGGAAGCCGAAAGAGAAAGAAACACTTTCCTCTAGCATATCGCTATTGTGTCCCTCTACATCCCGCCATGTTTATTGGTAAAGAACCGCTCTTTAACACCAAAGCACTCCTCGCATTCTTGAAAGATGTTGTGCTACATGTTATTAGCCCAATAAGTTCGTAGCGCATCCTCTCTCCAGAGGATGTTGCTGTGATAGTTTTTTTATAGCACATGCCTCCAGGCCCTTGTGTCTCAAGGGCTCTGTTTAGGCACTTGTGCTTCTGGCCAATTCTTGGATCTGTAATATTTTGTAAGTCATATCATTCTTTCGCAATGTATTGTTCATGTCTATAGTACACATTATTAGTCATTGCCATAATCTTATTACGTATATATTTTACGCACTTTACAGCGACTGTTTTTAGGCCCCTTTACAGTCATGCCACATCTAATGTTCATATAATTGACTATTCATATACCACTAACAAACCATTACCATCGTCTTGGCGCTCTTTGGCCACATCTGGCCCTTGCGCCAATAAACAACAATAATCATCATCACCCGGCACGCCGTATTTGTGCACAGGTTGCAGATTTGCAAAATCTGTAACCTAGTACACGTACACAAAAACCAAGGACTCGAGCTAAAATGTCTCAGTTTACAATAACGTAGGCAAGTAAAAGTCTTTGGCCGTCAGAATGTGGTGGGAGCGGGCCCCACGTAGCACAAGATGTGGCAGTTGCAGTTTCGACATGGCGCAAACGAGGGATGTGCTTCCATGATATACGTTGAAATGTGCAAGTTGGCATGACCTGTCATCGCTGTGGCTATCTCCATTCGAAGGTTGATCCGAATGTTCATCCATAGGCACGCGATTGACCGGAGGTGGTACATCACGGCACAGTTAAGCGCAAGACGGACTACAACCTGCACCAAGCGTAAAAGATGAAGGAAGGGAATGTTTGCAATTTCGGCTAATATGTCGTTTCCATGCCCATTACTTTACATTGGTGACGATGATTGCCGTCATTATTCATGTATTCAGACCGCCTACTCGTCCCTAGATTCACCATGACCATAGGGTAAATAAAAAGCGTCTGATTAGCCAAGCTTGGGGTGATATATTCGCAAACAATATTTGGAAACGTTCTTAAGCTTATCATGTATAACAAACACACACAGACACAAAATACATATAAATGTATACTTATAAATATATGCGTGTGTTTTTGTGAAGGAAGTAGTAGTTCTTCGCATCCGGTGCTTAAAAATTGGAAAAAGTGCAGGTGCACGTAGAAAAGGAAAAAGAACCGTTTATCTTGGACGTTTCGGCCGGTGTCCGGCATTCATCAAGAGTGAACTTTTCATGAACGCTGGACCCCGGCCGGAACATCGCAATTAAATCTTTGTTTTTGCTTTTCTACGTGCGCTTTCACTTTCTGCAATTTAAGTACAATATATATTGTAAAAGCAGCACAGCTGTTGTCTCGTCGCCTTTATTTGGCTGAGCCACGCGCTGAACGAAGACGACGCGCACAGTGATGATGATTATGTACAGGTGAAGAAGATGAAGGATTAATATTTTGCTCACACTAATTATCCCCTCGCGCGAAAGCGGCCAACCTGGCCGCTGGTTATAGCAGTGCGGTACGTCGTTGGAAGGGCTTTAGGCGCGAAACGTGGACAATTTCTGTGCCACGGTAGCGGCGTGACAACGGGAGTGACGCGGTAGTTCACTGGCGAAGTTTGCTCTACAACAGTGGAGGGCCCTATAAAACGCGACTGAAACTTTTCGCACAGGCCAGGAACTCGAGTGGGTGTCCACAATAACACTTCATCGCCGGGGCTGAACTGAACGACGCGGTGAAATGCATCGTAGCGAGTCTTCCTATCTTGTTGACTTGCCTCGGTGTTGAGGCGGGCGCGATGGCGACACGCGGCAAGGCGAGATATTAACTGCTCACTCAATGACGCCGACGATTTCACGGGGGCATCAAAAAAAGAGACGTCGAGGAGAGAGGTCGGTTGACGCCCGTAAACTAGAAAGAATGGTGAGTAGCCAGTAGTGCGCTGTGCAGCGGTGTTGTAGGCAAAAGTCACGAATGGCAGGATGGTATCCCAGTTGGTGTGGTCAGCGTTGATGTACATGGAGATCATGTCAGAGAGAGTTCGATGGAAGCGCTCTGTGAGGCCATTAGTCTGAGGATGGTAGCTGGTAGTCGTCTTATGGATGGTGTTGCATGTGCGGAGGACGTCCTCGAGTAGCTTCGACAGAAACGCCTTGCCACGGTCACTCAAAAGGACGCGTGGCGCTCCATGTCGTAGAAAGATGGCTTCCAGGAAGAAAGTCGCAATCTCCTCCGCGGATCCTGAAGGTAGCGCAGCTGTTTCGGCGTACCTGGTCAAGTGGTCAACTGCAGTGACGACCCATCTCTTGCCGCTAGTTGATAATGGCAGCGGTCCGTAGAGGTCAATCCCGATGACTGCGAATGGAGCGTTAGGACAGGGAAGAGGTTGCACCAGTCCAGCCGGAGGTGAAGTGGGCCGTTTGCGGTGCGGACAGAGCGAGCAAGACGCGACGTGTTTCGCTACGCAGGTGGCAAGTCCAGGCCAGGAAAAACGACTGCGGATGCGTTCATAGGTCTTGTGAAAGCCGAGATGTCCAGCCGTGGGATCATCATGAAATGTCTTCAATATCTGTTCCCTGAGTGATCGAGGAGCGACAGGAACCCAACGCTGTCCTTCGGGGTGGAAGACATACCGGTAGAGGATTGATTTTTCACACTTGAAGTTCTGTAACTGGCGACGGGCTCGCGCGTTAGGAGGACGAGATGAGCCGTGAAGGCGTTCCATAATTGAGTGGCAGTAAGCATCGTCGCGTTGGTGGGACGCGAACGTCTCAGGGTGGAAAGAAGGAAGACCGTTGAGAGCGGCGAGTGAAAGAACTGCAGAGGACGCGTTTACAGGCTCGGTGACGGATGGAGGCTGGCCGGGAAGTCGGACTGCGGTGGTAACGGACAGCGGCTGAGAGCATCTGCATCGTTGTGTTTCTTGCCGAATTTGTACGAGACGTCGAAGTCATATTCTTGCAGACGAAGTATCCAGCGACATAAACGGCCAGATAAATTCTTTAACGTCGACAACCAGCATAAAGCATGGTGGTCGGTCACGACCGTAAAGTGGCGGCCGTGTAAATACGGTCGGAATTTTTGGATGGCCCAAACAATGGCGAGGCACTCCTGCTCAGTGATTGTATAATTTTTCTCGGCCGATGTTAGCGTCCGACTTGCGTATGCGACCACGCGTTCCTCAAAACGTTGTCGTTGCAAAAGAACAGCGCCGATTCCATGGCCGCTGGCATCAGTATGGAGCAGAGTGGGTGCGGACTCATCGAAATGACAAAGCACTGGCTCAGACGTGAGGGCACGCTTTAAAGTGTCAAAAGCCGCTTGGAACTCGTCTGACCATACGTATGGAGTTCCTGAAGGGAGGAGTCGGTGAAGCGGAGCCGCGATGGTAGCAAAGTCACGCATGAAGCGCCGGAAGTAAGAAGCCAGGCCAAGAAAGCTGCGAAGTTCTTTGGAGCGTTGGGGCCTCGGAAAGCGTAGGACGGCGGCAATCTTTTCGGGGTCAGGCCGAATGCCGTCTTTGCTTACGAGGTGGCCCAGTACTTTAATAGTCTTGCTGGCAAAGTGGCACTTTTTGGTATTCAGCTGAAGACCAGCAGCAGAGAGACACGTCAGAACTTCATCGAGGCGCCGCAAGTGGAGTTGGAAGGTTGAAGAAAATATGACTATGTCGTCAAGGTAGCACAAACAAGACTTCCACTTAAGGCCCCGCAGAACAGTGTCCATCATTCGTTCGAAGGTTGCTGGTGCATTGCAGAGGCCAAAAGGCATGACGTTAAATTCGTACAGTCCATCTGGTGTTGCAAAGGCAGTTTTTTCCTTGTCGGCCTCATGCATCGGAATTTGCCAAGAACCCGAGCGTAAGTCAAGACTGGGAAAGTATTCCGCGCCTTGCAATGAATCTAAGGCGTCGTCAATGCGAGGCAAAGGATATACGTCTTTTCGGGTTATTTTGTTCAAGGCACGGTAAGCAACACAAAATCGCACTGAGCCATCTTTCTTGCACACCAAAACGACGGGTGACGACCAAGGGCTGGCAGAGGGGCGGATGATATTTCGCTCGAGCATGTCGGCAACGTGCTTGTCGATTATCTCACGTTCGGTGGAAGAAAGGCGATATGGTCGACGGCGGACAATAGAACTTCCATCGACGTGTATGCGATGAGCTGCCGCTGAAGTCTGTCCCAAGAGAGGTGAGTGTACGTCGAAGGAAGATTTATGTTTCGACAACAAGGCCAGTAGTTGATGTGCTTGCTGTGGAGTCAGATCCTTACTGATTGCGCTGGCGAGAGCAGTAGCAGGAGCAGCAGCTGTAGGTAGGCGTGGTTCTGCAGTACCAGTACTCAAAGCCATCACCGAGACAGGCTGTGTGTCCACACCGCAAACCACGACAGCACCTTTGGGAAGCAAAATGGGCTCATTTGTGACGTTGAGTACTGTGAGAAGGGCCATGCCATTGATGAATCGAACGAGACTCGACGATAGTGCAACTCCTTTGGAGATGCAAAGGGCTGATGGGGTGACTAGAACATCGTCATTGTCAATTACGTCGGAAGCAATCACAAGAAGTTGCTCGTGGCCAGGTGGGACCACACAATCGGCTACGGTTCACAGACGGTGGCGGGCCTGAGGCCCCTTGTCGGTGTCATCGGTCTCGCGCATGTGGACAAGGCGCTGTCGGCAAGAGATGAAAGCGGCAGCGGCAGAAAGAAAGTCCCAACCAAGAATGAGCATATAAGCGCAGGAAGGCAGCACTGCGAACGGAATATGGTGGCGAATCCCATCAATAAAACTCGAACGGTACACTGTGCCGATGGCCGTATCGTAAGGTTATTCGCGCTACGTAAAGGAGTGCCATGGTAAGGTGTAGTGACCTTGCGTAGACGAGAGCACAAATCGGCATGAATAATAGAAATAGCGGCTCCCGTATCAACTAATGCTCGAACAGGCACACCTTCAGCATACACTAATAACAAATTGGCCGGGCTCTCAGGAGGTGTTGTTTGTCCGAGCGATGCAGCTTCCCCTCCAAAAACTGCACCATCTAGTTTGCCGAGTGGTAGTCGGTGTGGGTGACTGGCTGGAGAGGCGATGTTGAGCGTCGGAGAGGGGAAGGAGAGCGGCGGCGTCCTGGACGGTAGTTTCGAGGAGCGTTGGATGGAGCGGGTGGGGAGAAGGAACGTGTTGAAGGGCGGCGCTGGTATTGGCTCGGAAAGGACACCAGATCCCTCTCGTAAGCATCGTAGCCGCGGCGTTCGTCCTGCTGGCGCTTTCGACAAAACCGAGAGATGTGGCCTCGAATGCCACAATAATAATAGATTGGGCGGGAGGAGCGCCAGGGGGCGTAAAATCCAGGTACAGGAGCACGTGGTGTAAAGGCTGCGATGTCGTTCTGAGGAACCGGAAGGGCACGCTGAGCGACGGAAGGCTGCATGGCAGCAACTTGGGCGTACGTGAGTGGCGGATTTGGTGGTGTCGGAGGGTCAGGGCGTACAGCGGAAACCAAGGAAGACAGCTCGTCCTTGATGATGTCTCGTAGCCCAGTGGACGTAGAGTGAGCTGGAGGAGCAGCACAGCACGACAGGCCTTGTGCTTGAAGCTCTTCGCGGATCAGAGCCCGAATCAACGTGCGCAAATCGGCATCCGAAGAAGGTCGCGTGTCACAGACGTCTGGCTGTAACCGGATGGCTTGTAGGGTATCCAGATGCTGGCAGGTCGCGATGACATCGTCTACGGTGGTGGGGTTTTTAACTGCTAGTGCGTTAAACGCAACGTGGCCAATGCCTTTTAAAATGTGTCGAACGCGAGCGGTCTCGCTCATTGCCGAGTCGACGCGGCGGCAAAGGGAAAGGACGTCTTCAATGTACGAAGTGTACGTCTCCCCTGGTTGTTGCGTGCGCGCATCGAGCTGCCGCTTTGAAACTTCAGAACGGATGGATGGCGTTCCGAAAATCTTCCTGACTTGGTGCTGGAAGGTGGTCCAATCGGGCAAGGCCCTCTCGTGGTTAAAGAACCACGTCTTCGCGACATGGGACAGGTAGAAGGCGACATGGCGAAGTAGCTGAGTGTCGTCCCAGTGGTTGTACTCACTCACCCGGTCATAGTTCTCCAGCCAGTCCTCGACGTCGTCGCGCGGGAGACCAGAGAATATAGTGGGGTCACGCTGCGGGGCGGTAACGGTCCATACGGAGGCGGCTGGTTGGGGGGCAGCGGGGGTGATATCGGAGGGTCCGGGTTGCGGTACTTGGGTCATGGCAGTGGACAGGCGGAGCAAACGGTGACCCGAACGAAGCTCCAGTGGAACTCGACGGCGTAGAGGTCTAGGGGATCGAAAGCAATCTCCACCACTTTGTAAAAGCAGCACAGCTGTTGTCTCGTCGCCTTTATTTGGCTGAGCCACGCGCTGAACGAAGACGACGCGCACAGTAATGATGATTATGTACAGGTGAAGAAGATGAAGGATTAATATTTTGCTCACAATATATATTGCCACCAGCAGTAGTGTTTACAGTGCTAAGAGGCAGGCACGGACAAGAAGAAAGAAGTGCGCGTGTTTCTCCGCCCGCTCGATAGCCAGCCCCCAGCGCCGTGTTTTTCAGGAGCCGCTACCCTCAATAAACGTCGCGTCGCCAGTTCTCTCACAAGGCACGTGACAAAGTGGTGGAGGTGCTGGGTATTCCTCACCCATGTCGCAGACCCCTTCTGGCAGTGGAACCACTACCCCCGTGCCAATCGATACGCCGGTCCACCGGTCCAGCCGCAGGATCCGGGGACTGCCTCCTGAAGACCCCGCAGCGCTTCAGACCATCTCAACCGGTATGGAAGGCGCCGCAGTGACGAACCGGTACACGCTTCAAAATCCACGGGTTCCAAAGTCGTTCCATGGCAAGGCCTTCGAAGACGTCGAAGACTGGATGGCCGACTTCGAGCGCGTGGCCGAATACAATGACTGGGAGGACACAAATAAATTTCGAAGTGTCTACTTTTGCCTGGAAGACGGCGCGCTCACATGGTTCCAAAACCGTGAGCAGCAACTGACGTCGTGGCCTGAGTTCCGCCGTCAGTTACTAGATGCCTACGCCAGTGCTGATCACCGCGAACGAGCCGAACGAGCAATCCAGGTCCGCGTTCAGCTTCCCAACGAAAGTGTTACCACGTTCGTCGAAGATATGACGCGCCTCTTCAGACGAGCAGACTCGGGAATGAGCGAGGACAAGAAGTTGCGTCACCTGATGCGAGGAGTGAAGGAGCAGCTCTTCGCTGGTCTTGTGCGGAGCCCTCCGAAGACTGTCGCCGAATTTTTATCTGAAGCTGTAAGTATGGAGAAGATGCTGCAGCAACGATCGAATTTCTATGAGCGGCAAGTGAACGTGACATCCACCACCGATATTTTCACGGCCACCAGAAGCAACGATGAACACCTTCGCGAACTAATCCGCACTGTCGTGCGCGAAGAAATACAGAAGGCTTTCGGCACGTCACAAGCGGTGGTGAGCTCTATTGAGAGTTTCGTCAAAGATGAAGTTCACCAAGCGCTCCGGTCGACCTGTCCTCTTCCTTACACCGCGCCTGCACCTACTGAACACCGCCGTGCGACCTACGCGGAAGCCCTGAGACTCCCTGCACCAACCCCGCTGTTAGTTCACGCGGCTCATCTGGTTACGCTTTCATCTGCACAACCGGTACCATACATCGCAGAACGACGCGCGCCTCCAGCGTTTCCCTCCGCCGCTCCTCCCGCTGTGGTTCCGCAGGAGCAACCGGTATATTACGCCGACGATCGACGCATGACCCCTCGGAAGTCGGATGTTTGGCGCACACCGGACCGTCGGCCTCTGTGCTTCCACTGCGGTGAGGCAGATCATTTGTACCGCCAGTGCCCATACCGACGTCTCGGGTTGCGGGACTTTTCCACCTACTCACCGCCACCCCGACTTGGCCAACGACCTCGGGAGATAGAAGATTACCTTGCTCAACAACGCATGCCACCGTCTACCGGGCGACAGTCCCGCTCGCCGTCACCACGGCGATTTTCACCACCGCCCCAGCGATATTCCGGCACACGATCACCAAGTCCCCGCCGGGAAAACTAACCACAGCGACCTTTGGGGGCAAGGCCGCTGACAGTCGACACGCTGAAGACCTCCGATCGACGCGAACGAGCGAGGACACCGATCCGACGTCTACTGCATAGACCGGAATGACCCGCTTTCGCTCGACATACCGGTGGTGATTGACGGTTACGCGGTTAGCGCTTTAGTAGATACCGGTGCGGACTATTCCATCTTAAGCGGGAAGCTGGCGACGTTGCTGAAGAAAGTAATTACCCCTTGGAATGGCTCGCAGATTCGTACGGCTGGCGGTCACGTCGTTACTCCACTGGGAACCTGCACGACAAGAGTTCGGATTCGAGGATCGACATTCGTGGCGAGCTGCCTTGTCCTACGCGTATGCTCCCGTGACGTCATTCTCGGGGTTCATTTTCTCCAAGAATACGGCGCTGTTATTGACCTACGGGGAGGTGTAGTCACCTTCTCAGCAGACCGAGCACTCGACGGGTACGACCACAAGCGTCGAGACGACGCCCTTCGTGTCTCCACCGAATGTGTTACGCTTCCTCCGCGAACCAGTGTCCTAGTCGAAGTGATGTGCGGTGGAATGCGCGAAGGTGAAGTGGTCGCTGAAAGTAACTTAACGCATCTACTGATGCAAGGTGTTTGTACTGTTAGAAGTGTGCTACAGCTTAGTGATGACCGTTCTCAGTTGCTTGTCACCAACTTCAGTAACGAGCATCGACACCTGTTCCGCGGTACTTCGATAGCGTTTGCCGAGGAAATAGAGCACGTTGCTGAATGTTTTACCTCTGAACCAGTGAGGATGGCTGACAAGTCACTAGGCAACGTCGACATTAATTCAGAGTTATCTCCAGACAAACAGGCGGCGCTGCACGAGCTCTTGCTTGAATTCAGGGAATGCTTCGCAAGCTCGTCTAAGGTACGTCAGACTTCAGTTACAAGGCACAGGATCATCACCTGCGACGACGCACGCCCGATACGCCAGCAGCCCTACCGCGTGTCGGCAAAGGAACGTGAAGCGATTCGTACGCAAGTACAAGAGATGCTTGAAGATGGCGTAATCGAACCTTCTAACAGCTCATTGTCGTCCCCGGTCGTTCTTGTGAAAAAGAAAGACGGAACGCTACGCTTTTGCGTCGACTACCGGAAGCTCAACAACGTAACTAAAAAGGACGTGTACCCACTGCCGCGTATCGACGACTCGTTAGATAGACTGCGGCGTGCCCAGTACTTTTCGTCACTCGATTTGAAAAGTGGATACTGGCAGATCGAGGTCGACGAACGAGACCGCGAGAAAACTGCCTTTGTGACTCCCGATGGCCTTTATGAATTTCGAGTGCTCCCTTTCGGTTTGTGTTCTGCCCCAGCAACCTTCCAGCGAATGATGGATACTGTCCTCGCTGGATTGAAGTGGCAGACTTGCCTTGTGTATCTTGACGACGTAGTTGTCTTTTCTGAAACATTTGAGCAACATCTTCATCGCCTACGGCATGTGCTAGAAGCGCTCCGATCGGCTAATCTCACGCTTAAACCAGAAAAGTGTCACTTCGGTTATGAAGAGCTCAAGTTTCTCGGACACGTCGTCAGCGCCAAAGGAGTTCGACCCGATCCCGACAAACTTGCCACTGTAGCAGCTTTTCCTCCTCCTGCCGACAAGAAGGCCGTCCGACGCTTCCTGGGCTTGTGTGCGTATTATCGCCGCTTCATCGACAACTTTTCGAAGATTGCGGAACCCCTGACTCGCCTTACCAGGGATGACACGCCATTTGCCTGGACGCATGAGCAACAGGCGGCCTTCGCTCAACTACGACAATGCATGCAGTCAGCACCCGTCCTGGCTCATTTTGACGAAGAGGCTGACACCGAGGTGCATACTGACGCCAGTAACATCGGCCTTGGCGCAGTACTCGTCCAACGTCAAGACGGCCTTGAAAGAGTAATAGCTTATGCTAGCCGCTCGCTGTCCCGTGCCGAGGCGAACTACTCCACCACAGAAAAAGAGTGTCTCGCGGTCGTCTGGGCGATCACAAAGTTTCGCCCTTATCTCTACGGCCGTGCCTTTAAAGTGGTGACAGACCACCATGCTCTATGTTGGTTGGCGAACATACGCGACCCTTCAGGCCGACTAGCACGATGGAGCTTGCGGCTACAGGAATTTGACGTCACTGTAGTTTATAAGTCTGGCCGCAAGCACGAAGACGCCGACACGTTGTCGCGTGCTCCCGCCGAATCTGTCAGTCGACAGCCAGAGGACGACGACGGCTTCCTGGGCGCCCTTACTACGTCGGACTTGGTCAAATGGCAGCGTGACGACGCTGAAATTCGACCTCTCATCGACCACTTCGAGGGCCGTCACACATCCATACCACGCCATCTACGTCGCGTCTTGACGTCCTTCTGTCTACGAGACAATCTGCTCTACAAGAAGAACTCCCGCCCGAATGACCGAGCCTACCTTCTAGTAGTTCCCAAAGACTTGCGGGACGATATTCTTTTCGCTTGCCACGACGAGCCTACATCTGGCCACCTCGGCTCCTCACGAACGCTTGCTAGAGTGCGCGAGATGTATTACTGGCCCGGGCTTGCGGCAAGCGTAAAACAGTATGTTAAAGGCTGCCGTGAATGTCAGCGACGAAAGTCACCACCCCTGAAGCCCGCCGGGTTATTGCAACCCATCGAACCACCTCATAAGCCATTCGACCAAGTCGGCTTGGACATCCTTGTGCCTTTTCCCCTATCAACCGACGGCAACAAGTGGGTGATCGTCGCCACTGACTATTTAACCCGCTATGCCGAGACGGAGGCGCTCCCACGAGCCACGGATTCTGAGGTAGCACAGTTCTTCATGTGCCACATTGTATTGCGTCATGGTGCCCCATCCACTGTAATCACAGACAGAGGAACGGCATTCACGGCACAGCTCATGGACGAAATTTTTCAATTGAGCAACACCAGGCATCGCAAGACGACTGCTTACCATCCGCAGTCCAATGGACTTACGGAGCGATTAAACAAAACCATCACAGATATGATCTCTATGTACATCGACGTCCAGCACAAAACATGGGATCGCATCTTGCCTTACGTGACCTTCGCGTATAATACCGCCGTACAAGAGACGACACGGTTCGCACCATTTCGCCTCGTTTACGGCCGCGAAGTACAGACGATGCTGGACGCTATGCTTCCGTGTCACGACACCGAGCACCTAACGACTGACGCCGAAGAATTTGCTGAGCGCGCTGAGGAAGCCCGCCAGATCGCGCGGCTGCACATCGGTGAGCAGCAACATGCAGATGCACGGCGCTATAACATCCGTCACCGGCAAGTGCGCTACAGTCCCGGAGACCAAGTGTGGGTGTGGACCCCTGTTCGCCGCCGTGGCCTTTGTGAAAAGTTGATTAGCCGGTATTTTGGCCCATACAAAGTGCTGCGCCGCATTAGTGACGTGAACTACGAAGTCGTTCCAGACAGTGCGGCGCAAACACGGCGTAGACAACAACCTCGCCCTGACGTAGTTCACGTTGTGCGCATGAAGCCATATGTGGCGCGTTCGTGATTATTATTTTTTTATTCATCTTTCTACTTACGCTACTGTTTGCAACCTCTCTGTTTCTGGAGACTGTACCCGTCGCGCTTCCCCGCTGCTGTGCTTTTGTTTTTCCTCTAGCTGTGATTGTGTCCTTTGCACGAGCACCTGCCTTGCCCATGCTGTTTCCCCCTCCTTTTCTAAAACCGCTTCTTGAGCATCGAGCCGATGCTCTTTCCGAGGAAGGGGGGAAATGCCACCAGCAGTAGTGGGTACAGTGCTAAGAGGCAGGCACGGACAAGAAGGAAGAAGTGCGCGTGTTTCTCCGCCCGCTCGATAGCCAGCCCCCAGCGCCGTGTTTTTCAGGAGCCGCTACCCTCAATAAACGTCGCGTCGCCAGTTCTCTCACAAGGCCCGTGACAATATATATATATATATATATATATATATATATATGTGTGTGTTTACCGTGAAACAAAAAGTTGTCGTCCACCTAAATGCAGCATTTACCTCAGCTGGGAAGCTTTCTTACAGCGAAACCGGTATGAGTTTCCCCAGTAGCCTTGGGGTACATTTGAGTAGGACAATTTTAGGTGGAACTTCTTATGCGCCCGGGCAGCCGGCGTCTCCTGTCGTATCCACGGTAAGCAAGCGGCTCGTGTTCGCACTCGGCACGCGCTCATGCCACTGCTCCCGCGTTCTTCCACAGCTGGCTGCGTTGCCGCTCATGATTCCAGCGTAGAATTTCACTTCTCGTGTGTCGTTGTCGTCGTAATGGGGAGGCCACGTTTATGGGGTTATGAGGCAAGTATGAGCCCATTAGCGGTACATTACTGCATGCTTCGCACCTCCCCAGGTTTCACATTAGTGGAGCTGAATTCCACTCAATGGGTCATTTGACATTTACGAATAAAATTTAATTCACCACCCAAGCTGAGCCTACGACTTAACTCGTGGTAACTGTAATAACTAATAAAAACTAAAGCAGTAAGAAAGGCGTCCATAATGGCACAATTTTTTTTTCGTGAGTCTTCCTCCGTTTGCGAGATTCTGCAGAACTGTTCTGCCATGCGTATTATTTAAGTAATCGTTTACTGTTTTTCAAAATAGTTTTCACTAAATGTCTCTCCCTTCTTTTCCTGGTTCCGTCTCATTTTCTTCTCAAACCTTACCAATCCGGCTCTGTTGATATGCCGTTCTACTTCTTTTTCTATCATCGAAGCTTATTTGATACTATAGAAACACTGGTTCGGTTTGGCCTGTTTTATGCAGGAATCGTATTGATTGTACTTGCCTATCCTGAAGAATTGGCCAAGAACCGGAACACACACCTACTGGTACACGAAACGAGGCTCAATCAAATCAAGTAAATAAATCAAATAATCTGGTATATACGAGACACCAATCCAAAAAATGGCTGCGGCTTAACTCAGCTAACCCTGGATATGCAAAGCGAAAGTTTGGTTTAACCATGGTTAAGTCTTGGTTTCACTTGATTAACCTTTGATTTAGCTGTAATTATTATAATTAGGTATACACTCATCGTTAAGCCAGGTGTAAATTATAATCCGGCAAGTCCAAGTGTTTTACCAGCCGAACCGCTCGCTCTTCCTCAATCTCCGACGCTAGCTTCGCGCGCTTGGCATTCGGTAACCTCTCCAATGAAGCAACTTGCCGGGCGATATGCGCGGGTGGTCAGACGCCGCTTACCGACGTCGGTGGAAAGCCTCCCGCTCCCGCGCAAGGCTCAGAGAAGACGGCCCGGCCTCGATCTCATTCATGGCCAAGCTCGCAATGACTAGGCGAGCGGGGCGCTCCTCTTAGCCAGGCGCGCGGCGAGTCACGTGGTCAGAGGCGACCCAGCTGCGGAGAGCACATGCGCCTAGCCGGCGTTGGCGGCTAGCGCACGCGGCGGCGGAGGAGCTCGGCGCGGAGAGTCACGTGATGCGTTGCCAAGGCTACGGCGCAGCTGCGGTCAAATGAAGGTCAAACTGCTGGCGACGGTGAATAAAACCTTCGCTTTAATAACAGTTGGGTGCGCTTCAGAGATGCCTGTGAGCGGTCATTAGGTGATGTTGTATGTAGGAAGCTATTTTTAGCAGCGAAGCTGTTTAAGCCAGCCGTAATTTGTGGTGCGTATCAAGACACTACCAAGAAAGAAAATAAAATAAACCTTCATGCCGAGGCGGGATTCGAACACGTGTACTCCCTGTAAATAGCGCCTCTTCCTCTCCACCATCACAATCTCAACACGATGTCAGCATTGGAACGCGGTGTCGGTGTTGCAAGCTGCGCTATGCAACGCGCAGTGACGGCCGTAAGTCCGAGACGCGCGAAAAGAAATTATCATCATCACATGTAACAAGTTGACAAACTCGCGCGTACTTCCGGAAAATGCTGGGCTACGATCACCGAGCTTCGCTGTTTCAAGCGTTGCGCGGCTGAGTGCAAGGCTACCCTATTGAAAAATTTGTACGCGAATTGTGCGAGAAATGTGCGAGATGTATGCATATCGCACAGATTTGACGAGAAGTGTGCGATGTGCTACGCACTTTCAACGAGATATCGTAGAAAATGTGCGAGATCTGTACGCATGAGCTGCGTAGACTTCACGAAGTGTGCGAGATCTATGCGAGGTGCTACGCGAATGCATGTGCGAGATGTACGCATGTGCGAGATGTGTGCGATGTGTTGCGCCAACCTAACGAGATTCTGTACGAGGTGTGCGAGATAGCGTGTGATGTGTACGCACTGTAGTCATATGAGCAACGAGATCTTGGCCGATGACTACGAATTGCATACAAAGTGCATGCACCTAAGTCGTAGTGTATACAAAAGCTCGTGAATGACAGCAAGATTTTATGATGAATCGTTTGTAGCACATGCAAGGACATAATCAATGTGCAGTATGACGACGTCGAACCATTGTGCCACATATAGCAGCATAAACTGCAGAATGAATAAGAGCGCCAGTGTTGAATTTCTGCAATTTCATATAATGGGCACACACATCTCCATCAAAGCTCATGTCAGTCCTAATGATGCAATGATTTTCACTTGGGGACATATTCTCGGATAATCACTTATGGCAATACTATTGCCTTCGTGTGACGCATTGCTCAACCAGCCAATAAGCGCGCACAGACAGTGATATAGCCAAAAGCTGTTGTCTGAGAGTACGTCCCTTGTTCAGAGTGGATCACCCGAAGCTTTTAATGCAATATAGGGTTGAGTACCTTCACAGTTTCGGAAAAAAATGCTATAGGTTTGTTTTTATGCAGAATAAAAGAAGCTGGCAATGCGATTATAGCTCACTGAAAACACATCCAACACGGACGAGTTGGCAAATGATTTTATTGCATGCAGTTTGATCAGTAAAAGAAGATTCACGCGCTTTGTCACAGCCTAAACATATTGCTTGCGTCAGAGCTGTCAGTCAGAGGTAGCAATGCAGAAATTTCAAGCTGCACATTGTCCAAACAGCTAAGTGTGCCCCCCCACAAGACGAGTAATTCACGAAGAAAGTTGGGTTAGTTGGTGTTGATGCAGTTGCTGTGACTAGTGCGAACAACGGAAAAAAAGGTGGGACAGGACAGAGCACTCTCTCGTATCCCACTTTTTTTCCGTTAGTCTTGTTCGCGTTAGTAATTATGTCACAGCCCCCACAAGACTATCAAATCTGCTAGTCACTTTTTATTGCCCATATTTTAAGAGGTTGTTAGTGCCTGTTTATGCCAAACTGTAGCAGGCAGGCATAAACTGGCCATGCATGCCCACATGTAAAAAATAAAAAGAACCACAAACTCAGTGTAAATAAATTGGTGATAAAATAGCCAAAATAGCCGCCAAAATCTATCGCACTTTGACAGAAAAAAATAACGAAATTACATAACCATCAATCACTAATGCTGTCATACGATCAGCACATTTTGCCCAATTGCTGCTTGAAAAATTATTTGCACTAAGTCTTTCACAACTTGTGCACTGTATGCTGAGAGAGCTTGACGTAGTAAAAAAACCTCGTATTTGCCGCTCAACAGAGGCAAATACGAGTTTAGCGTGGCAACGGAGCATTATCTGTGTATATACTACACAAAACTGAATTTGAATTTAACGGAGAAATAACTAAGTAGTTCGTGCTGCGATGGTTCAGAGCAAGGCAACGCTTTGCGATTCGTTAAAAGCTGACCGCGAAACGACCAAAATGTCAATGTCCCTACATTCAAGCAGGGTCGTTAAATGACGAACATGCAGCACATCCTGGCGTTCGCGCACGCCGGAAACAAAATAAAAAACACTTTTGCAAATCGCTGACACAATAACGACGCATATCAGACGCGCGCGCGCACACACACACGCGCGCGCACACACACGCGCACACACACACACACACACACACACACACACACACACACACACACACACACACACACACACACACACACACACACACACACACACACACACACACACACACACACACACACACACACACACACACACACACACACACACACACACACACACACACACACACACACACACACACAGAACACAAGCAGTGTCCGAAAGCACTCGCGACAGACAGTGCGGACGTTCTCGCGCGATGGCAAATCGAGCCGGCGTGGCAGCAGCGTCCGATGCACAGACGGCACTCTTCATGAACTATACACATCCGCAAAATGGCACGCAGGCCAGAACAAAGTGCGTCGACGACGCCACTCGACACCAAATGCGTCGTCGATAACGCCGCATTAAAACCCGGACACCTTGTTGAATTCACAAACATTCACAAACCAAACCATGATATGCTACGATTTAATGGCCCTGACTGGTTGATACGGCTGCTCCGCAGGTTGTTGTCCTCGATGTTGAAAGAAACGTTGTTGAAACACGCCGCATCACTCGCATAACATGTGAATACCAGCCGCCACCATCCATGCGATCACGATTACCATGGAGCACCGTGCCGATACAGTGGTGCCGAGGAGCCAGAGACCAACGTTGCCTGAGACGACAAAACGGTAGACGACGATGTAAACGATATGGCCGCCATGACGTTTATCCGGCTCTTGCAAAGCTTCCGGTGCCTCTATCTTGACGAAATGACATCATTTTCCCGTGTTCGGCTGTCAAAATGTTACCAGTCTAGAAACGTTGGGCTGTCGGTATGTGAGCGCAGCATGAATATTTTCCTTGCGGACGGTCGATGTGGTAGTTTAATCATATGTACGCTTTGCCGAGAAAAAATGTGCTCTTTTTTGTGCGCATCAGCGATCGTTAAGCCCCTGGGCCTGTGCAACGCTGCTAGCTAGCTGTATCTTTCGTGCGGTGCGGCGTTGTTGGTCATCGTAGTTCGGTCCATTCGTGCTCTTTGTTCCCGGCTCATTAGCAGCCTCTGGTACTCTCGCCGATGTCGCAGCGGTTCACAGTGCACGGAAGAATGTGTTGGAAATTGTACCAACCCCAGCAATTCCGGACATCGCCTTTAGTTCACAGCTTTTACACCACGTGGCGTACGGACCTTTAAAATTCGAAATTCGCGCGATGACGCACGAAGTGTACTGGACGATCACAGAATACACGTTTGAACAATAAAAGAAAAAAGAAAAAAAAGGGACCACGCCAACAGCTTTCACCGTCGAGCATGGGCGAGCGCGAGTCAGGAATTGCTTATCTGATAACCGCAGTCTACTGTGAATCAGCAGTTTTGCCGCTATTGATAGGCGTTTAGAGGCTCAGCCCCGCTTCGAGAAAGCGGGTGCAGAATCTTGAAAGAGCGGCTCTTGGTAAGCGACGGGTGTAAATGCAGAAAATCATCTGTATCTGGTCAGTGTTCAAGGACCTGTTTCACTGCACAATGACATATCCAGAAATTTTGTTCGGAGAGGGGGGCTCACGTTGCAGCGCGGCCTCCTCCTTATAGAATTGGTCGAGGGATCAAATACATCAATAATAACTGCATTGCCATTGCCAATGTCATTGTATATTAGAGGATGCAAACGAACTATATACTGAATGCTAATTAACTGTCAAGTAAAATATGTATTTTTTAACAAAAGAATATATTCGTATGTCTCAAAAATTGTGGCATAAATAACTGATAACAATGCTTCGGCGTTTTTTTGTTGGCTATTTAATAAGTATAGAAATTATCACACGAACTTTAGAACTAAATCAGTTCGAAACCAGCAAAGCAGTGCATACAGCTGGTGTGAAAAACGTAAAGGCCATGAAAAGTTGAGCACAAATATTTTGATAAATCTTTGATATTCAAGAACCTTGTTTACTTTTTTGTACAGTCGCGAGCAGAAGTCTGGAGACCATGGCATCAGCAAAAATTTAAATATATTCAAGCGCAGTTGCGCGGCCCCGAATTGGCTTAATACGTTGTATTGGTCCAACACGCGCACGTAGGCTTGCGCTCTTGATTTCAGCCGGAATGCCCAGGCTGCGAAGGAAAAAAAATAAAATCGTGGCAGCAGAGAGGCTCGGCCTTTCTGTACCGACGTGGGAGCGACCCGCTACGTGCTGACGCGCGTTCCGAGGGACCGTAATAAAGTTTTGTCATACCATCATACCATACCTTTGATCCACAAACTTTTGCTCGTGACTGTAGATATGCAACGGCCAGGGAAAAACCTCAATGACGCTGTCCTTCGTTGCAATAGGATTGCGCATGAGCAGTTGTTACCGGTCGTGTATTGTAATTACACCGATAATATAGTCGCAACAGTGAGTACATATAAGAAGCAGGAGTTCTGCAAGATGTACATTAGAAATGCGAAAGTAGAATGGAATATACAAGTGCCAAGTTACAAGTTGATAAAGGGCACAAAAGTGTCACTGGTAACAAAATGCACTGTTTGTGTACACAAAGCCTCGCAACAAGATGTATAAATATATGTATAAGTATCCAATAAATTCACGAATTTAAGCAAACGTCACTGTATGTAATGCGTCAAACAAGACAAATAGACACGTTGCGCAGTCACTCATAGTAGTAGCTTTACGCATAGAAAGACAGACGATGCAGGCAAGAACAAAACTATGATCGCAGAAATCGTGATATGTTCCGGAAGGACCGCCTGTTGGGCTAGTTGGTCTAACATAGATACTTTCAGTTTGGCAGACCAGTTTGGTTCTCCTAGAAGCTGACAAGGAAGGTGGATTTGTTGTGATGCCGAAAGGCATGTTCAATGAAAAAGCCCAAGCGGCAGTGGACAAGAACTTTGTGGCTGTTTAGAAAAGTGCAGCGAGGGTTAAGACTAAGTTCATCAAATTTTGTAAGGGCGTGGAATTGAATGCTCTTGCTAGTGCGATTAGAAATAGTAAGGGGAACAGTCTGAAGGTTTTCTTTTCTGCAAAAGCACATAAGGTGGATGTCCCTTTCAGAACCATTGTGAGCGAAGGGGGCGCTTGGCAAAAGAATGTTAGTCAGTTTTTACTGAAGAGCCTTAAGTGACTCACGGTTGTTGATCCTTTCCGCGTGAGGAAATCTGAAGAAGTCACTGAATATGTGAAACACAACGAGAGTATAGATTATGGCTTGTCTGTCGACGTGTAGGACTTGTTTTATTCAGTACCTCAAGAAAAGCTTTTAGTTGCTGTTAGGAAGTGCATTGAACAGAGTGGCGAATGCTATTTCCAAAACTCCGCTTGCTTGTCGGTTCATAATTTAACGCTTTTAGACTTTTATCTTAGTGTAACATTTAGTGATTTTAACGAGCAGCCTTTTCTGCAACGTAGAGGAGTGTGTATTGGGTCATGCGTGGCTCCGATTATATGCGCATATCTTTAGCTGATATTGACAGTGCGCTTGATTTGGCTTATAATGTAGGGAAGGTATTCAAAGTGTTTCGGTACGTCGATAACGTTTTCATTCTTTTAAAGAAAGAGGACGGCTTCACTGCCCCTGGGAGTATTTTTATATGTTTTTATTCAAGCTGGGCAGGGTTTGAGTTTCACTCATGAATTTCTTGGAACTGAGGGGTTACAATTCCTGGATCTCAGGTTAAAATTTAGTGTAGGCCATGTTTCCTGAGAGTACCTCCCACGGGTTAAGAAGTGTCTCCTGGCTTTTGACTCTGCCCACTCTAAAGTAGTAAAAAGGGGCATCGCATTACAAAGTCTGGATGCTGCGCTCCGTAAGCCATGCCCGCATTAAATGCAGCATAGCTTTGACAATCAGATTGGTCGCCTATTCGCAACGGGATTCCCTGAGCTGCTTGTTGTTGTGGTGGCCGAGTCTATCCTGCAGAGGGTAAAGAACAGAGCTGGAGCAGAAAGGGCTGAGACCCAGCGATGGATGGCGAGACCCGTATACATGCCTTATATGCATCAGGTCTCGCACAACCTGAAGAAGGTCGTGAACAGGCATCGTATTCCTGTGGTCTTCACGGCTCCTAATAAGCTAACCAGGCTCGACCCTCGAATGTGCGGTGACAGGAAAGGAGGTTGCCAAACCAGCCATGATAGCCGCTTCGTGGGGTGTGCGACAGGAGTGGTATACTCCGTCCCCTTGTTGTGCGGGAAGGTGTACATTGGCCAAACCGAATGGTGCATAAACGACCGGCTCAGGGAGCATGCTCTAAAAGTTAAGAAAAAAGCGGACAGGTATGCACATTTGGTTTCCCCCATCATTGCGTGTGGTTGCGAGGCACGGTTTTATGAGACCACTATCTTAGGCAAATCAACAAACTACACGGCTCGAGTGGCTCTAGAAGCATTCTACATCCACAGGAACTCAGATATTTGTATAAGCGAAGCGTCAATTCTTTTGCACAGTGCCGAACTGAACTATTTGAACTCTGTTGCCTGAGGCAGATAGTACTGTTAAGATTTTTAGATTTCTTTTTATCACCTCGCATGGGAAAGGGGCGTGACACTGGTGCACGTGATTCACCTTATAAATAGGAGAGTTTGTTGACTGAAATAAACGGTTGGTAGAAGCGCTCGTCTGCGTCTGTCGTGTCTTCGTGTGTGTTGTGCGTACTTTTTTGCGCTATGTCCGAAAGTAACTCGTGATATGTACTTGGGCCATGCGGCGGTCGCGATAGCGCCATATGGGTAGATAATACAGGCATAATGCAGAAATCAGTACGAAAATGTGTAATTTAACTGCCTGCAGAGCGGCGACAAGTTTTCTGCACCCAAAATTAAGGAAGGCTATTGCTTCGGTTCAAAAAAGAAGTAAAATCGGGTAGCTAAAAAGGAAAGAAAAGACCAAACGAAAGCCACAGATGATGCGGCAAGTTAAACTACCCAATATGCGAGTGTGTTTGTTGGGAAACGCCGCGAGGGCCGGGCTTTCAATAAACGAGGTCGGTAAAAAGTGGTTATTGATCTCCTCGTAATTTTCGTTTTCACACGATAATATTGATCATGATGCTAACTGTTTGAATAAACGGCGAACATTTCTGCGGTTTTAGAAGCTCATGAACAGTCATATGTTTTCATAATTACGAGTTTATGGACCTGAAGGAACAGAACTTTTACTTGCATTGGTTTTTGCCGCTTCGCTATCTAAAGGACAAACTTCACTCGGCGGGGAAGTTTAGTGAAGCGATCAATGACTTCGGACACGTTCATGCCGACGTCTCTGTGGACGTATATAAGCGCCTGCCTAACCATGCCTCAGACATTGTAGAGCACAAGTAGTTTTTTAGTAATCTCATGTTAAAAATATACTATCTGCGCTTGAAGTGGTCACTGGAAGGGTGACTAAAATCTGAAGCCGTTTCTACGCATTTACATAGAAGCTGCAGTCGCAACGAGACAGGGCATCTATTCCGGTACTAAAACCTAAAAGTACTCCTTCGATGTCCTTGGCATCCTTGTTTAGGTACCTTCCACAAACAGTAAACTGTTGGATACCGGCAATATCCGTCGTTTCGTCAGCAATTATGGAGAAGCAGCCTGCACCATTTACTTTTGCATCTAGGCTTTCTTTGATAATTTCACCACAAATTTCTATAATTTGGTTTTGTACATCTGGACTTAAATGCGAGATATAACTGGGGCAACATCCAAATGGTTCTTCAGATATGTATCTCCACAATCAGCTCGCAAATGAAGAAGCGCTCTGAAAATACCAATATTTTCAGGGGGGATTTGCTTAAATCCATAGGACCATTGTCCCTAATAGCCACGGAGAGCCAGACCTTGTCGTCCGCATAAAAGAATCGCCTGAATAATAGGCCGCTAACTTTCTTCTGTTTTCTCTTATTTTACTTTGCCTGCCCTGGTCCAGCTGATTGATCGCATCGGGTGCCCTTCCTGAAAAATTATCAGCTGCCAGCTGGCAGTCACGGTCATATTTAGTATTTTCGTGTGTGTGGAAGATTGCGAGTGCGGGCTTCCATTTCTCAAACGGCTTGGACACGAGGGCTCCAGTGCGCGCATGTTAGCTCAAGTTTATAAGAACATTAAACCCATAAAGTTCCAGAATTGAAAATCTAAAGCACGCCTTTGGAAATGTCAGTGCACCTTTCGCGTCATAAGTTTATGATAACTTTATACCGATAAAGTTTCGGAATTGAATTCCATGCGCTCCGCAGATTCCGCGGCCGCTGCGAGATGCCGCAACGCGCCCGCTCGCTATCGAAAAACCCTTGAAAGTTTGTGCTTCGATGGGGCTCCTTGCGTTATATAAGTCGAGGTGCCAAAGGCGTTGCGACAAAATCCAGCCCGAGTTCGCAATGTGCGTGCCGAAATGTCTTTTCATGCGTGCAAAATACATTGTAGACAAATTCCAGAATGCTTCCCCGCGCCTGTGGTGGTTTTGGTCGGCGGTGCATGCCAGCACGAAATAATTTCGGGAGGGGGGGAGGGTCTGAAGCCCCAACAGTGCTACTACTGCTACTACTACACCTACTGCTCCTACAATTACATTATTATTAAACGATTAGTATAGAGGCAGTACAGCAACAATGAAAGCTTTACATGAGATCCAACGCAGGGTTTTAGCATAAGTGATGCGAATGTTCCATTGCGATTATAGAAAAGTTTTCATGTGTTAAATCTGTCGATTTGATGCAGATTGACAGTGAAATCAACATTCTCTGGCTTACTTGTCGTGATTTTTTTTCATTTACCATAAACCACATCTCCACTATTAAATCTCTTAAGCAAACTTTAGTGGACTCTGGGCTTGGGTTCCCGTGTACTAGTGAGGGATAGTGCCCCTGTATACGCGGGCCTCTCTTTTCCTCGCGCCACCGGCACCACCATTGGCCGAGCGTCGTCACGCCGTGACAAGTGATACAAGTCGTTCTACTCGGCACAGAGCAGAGAACATGGCGGAAACAACGCCGGTATACCACTTGCTTCAGTTCTTGTGCCATCCGTATCGGCAAAGGCGCGTTCCCACCACGGCGTCAGGAAGCACTTCTGGCCGCTTAGGCCGGAGCAGCGGTCTCACTCCTATCGCGTGCAGTCGAGCAGTATACACGCTCGCCCTCGCCGCCGCGCAAGAACTATCTGCAGCAACTCTGAGCATGACGGGACGCCGCGCACCGGGGCTGCGCAAATCGCAATGAAAATGCGAAAGCTGTTTACTCTGTGCCGTGCAGACGGACCGTTGTTGTCTACAGTAGTCATTAATGCGAAAGCAACTACATAAGCCGTGAGGTAGAAAAGCCGGCGTCGTCCACAACGAGTTGTATCAAAAGTCAGTGTGTCGTCATCAGCATCTTGAATGAAATCAGTAGTAATAGAGAAGATAGTAAATGGTATAACAACGTTAATTAGTAGTAATTATGGGTAGTTATTGTGAATTAAGGTGAATTACAGTGAAGTGAATTAAAATTACAAGTTAGACTAGGGTGCCTTAGGTGGAGTCAAGTGAATTAAGGTGAAGTAAACTAAATTACAATGAAATAAATTTGGTTAAGGTGTATTAAAGTGGATCACCATATTACCACGTAGCTACTTGGCGATGAGTTCTGAATGGTTGTGGTCTGGTGATTAATGAACTCAGAGAAAAGAAAGCGAAGGAAGGATCGCAAACAGGTTGTAATACTTAAGAAGTCTTTATTGGTAATCACTAAGAAAAGTCATAATGCTTTCGCATTCGAATCACGTAAGGATACTTAAGGTACAATGTTTTTTGCGCATGGGCCACCACAGGGCCATCGCTTTAAACCCCACCGCGCCTCTACCCGCCATATAACTCTTTGCAGTAAACCTTCTCTGTGATAGCGTTCATGATCCACCATTAAAACCCGCCATGTTTGGCTACGTCATAGTGCACAGCTATCGCTTTAATATCAACGATCTTTTTAATCTTCGGTGCGAACGTCCGTCACATCCAATTATCCTCGCGTTGCCACGGCAGCCCCCACCCCATCCAAGTTGCACCCCACCGCCCGTATACTTCGGCCGGCAGCATGCTGCACTGTCAATGCTAGAAGGGGTTTGCTGCGTCACGGCGCGAAGCTCCCCTCGCTAGAAACCGGCGTAGTTTCTGCGCGCGCTAAGAGTGCATGTTTATTTCCCCTTAACCACTACGATTAGGAACATCTAGGTTAAAAAATTACATTAAATTATAGGCTTTTACGTGCCAAAACCACGATCTGATTACGAGGCACGCCGTAGTTAGGGACTCCGGAAAAGTTTGGACCACCTAGGGTTCTTTACCGTGCACCTAAATCTATGTACACGGGTGTTTTCACATTTCGCCCACATCAAAATGCGGCCGCTGTGGCCGGGATTCGATCCCGCGACCTCGTGTTCTGCAACCCAACACCATAGCCACTCAGAAACCACGGCGGGTCGGAAAAGATAGGAAATTTAAATGAATCACATGCATCAAAGTTTGCATTACGAGTATTATGAAGTACAGTTTCAATTTTTTTCTTGCAATTTATGATATATGACAGTCTTTGTGATGACTTCAATTTCCTGTTTTAGGTTTAGGCTACTGACACTGCACAAACTATATTTTTTGTCATAATACGGAATACAGCCACCAGAGTGCGGCTCATAAACACATCGGTATAATGAGGTGTAATTTGTGGATAAATTTCTCGCTATGGGTAATATAGGATCTCGTTTCTCTCAAATATGTGTCTTGGTTCAGAGCGCTTGTGCTGAAAGTGGACTGATTGTCCGCACTTTCCGTGGAGCTACCGAAGCAACTGTGAAAGCCTTTCGCTGTTTAAAGGTGTAAGCCTTTCGATGCCGGGCGCCTGAATTATATACAAAGAACGCGCTCGTCCGGAACCAGAAAAGTCGCAAGCATCATGCCAAGGTCGGGATTACCCTTCTACGGGTTAGTCGCGTCCTTGACAAAAAAGAAAAACCGGGGAGTGACAAGTCATTTTTAACGACGGGCTGTCGTTCTTATCGTGATCACACATGACGACTTGCGCCAACGTACCGCGCTTTGTCGGGAAACTGTGATGGTTCATTCTTTAGAAAGGGTATTTATTTTTTTTCGCAACGTAACTTACGTCATCGGGCAGATTTAAAAATATAAAGGTCACGAGTCAGGTGGTGGTACCTAGGTGAAATGAACGCCCGAGAAAGATGGACTTGTAGTCACTTTCTTTTGGAAACGCTGATAACGTTGCAGTTTAAACCACAATAGAACTTTGTACACAGTATTTTTACCAACAGCTTAACAGAAGGCTATTCAGTCGTCATATTGTTAAACTTATAACTTTTTAGCAGAGACACTCTCACATGACTTCAACATTTGTATATAGAATAAAGGGCTCTGTAATTTCCACCGTGACTTAACCTAGGTACGTTGGCGTGCTTCATGTAATAATCCCAGTCAGCCTACTCACATATATTACGCATTACTAATCACATCTACCTCGGCTACATCCCAAGAAGCAATTGCCTACCTCTTCTCATTGCTAAAGATCCGGTAGGCGTAAGACAGGCCAAATTTCGACAATGAATGCCCTGTATGGAATTAGCATGGAACCTTCAGTGATATAGAACGTATGCATTACACTCGAGTCTGTCCAGAAACGGACAGTAACATTAATTTACTCTGACTATTCATTTATCTTCAGTGTTAATAAACAAAAAGCATGCTGAGCTTCTATCGCTAGGTTTGCGTCGTGAAGTCACCTGACCTTGCTCAAGTTCTGCAATTCTACGCTCTAATATTCCATCATCAAGAGCTCGGCGCTTGTCATCACGTATATGCTAAAATGCAGCCTGGCCTTCAGAACGTATAGTCAGCGTCCAAAGCTTTCGCACGCCTGAAGCTGAAAAAATATTATATTTCTATGCCTGAGGCACGCATCATGGTATTCTGATTTACAGCGTATACTGGTCTAGGGTAAACAAAAGTTTTGCATACTTTTACTGGCTGCGGGCGTAGCTGCGCTGAAAATGAACTTATTCGCAGAATCTCGGCCGCGTAAACTTTTGACGACGGTGACTGTGCCATTTAACACCTGTATTTTCTTTATTCTGCACACATTTTTTTATGAATGGCCTTCCAGCCAACGTCATGCAATGCTTACACCAGGTTAATTTTCAGGGCAGCCACCTCAGACATGATGTATTAAGTATAAGAACTGAACTACTATGTAGTACGTCATTATTATCACCAATGAGGTGTAATAAATTTGTAAACAAGTAAAGGATAATAACATTGCCTATGAAATTTTACTCAAATCTCAGGACAACTTCAAAACTTCGCCTGTTCGTCTTGTGTACCTCCCTATGCTTTCTAGGAAGCTGAAAGGGCGAAAATCAAGTGTGAAATTGGCGTGTCCTGTGGCACCATGGCGGAAAATGGAAGGTTTGGCTTAGTGGGACCATATGAAAGGTTATGCTGCCATTGTGCTACTCACACACAAGGAACGACACTTTTGTATTTTATTTATAGGCAGTAGACAAAATGATAAATGATGCTCAGTGCACGCTGGCGTGATCATGACAAAACGACCGTACCGATATGGGTCATAAACGATTCTAATAAAGCAACATTTCTGCAAACCCTCACGGTCCTTTCTCATGTTTCTTCAATTGTTCAAACATGGTAAATTTAGGGTAGGAGAATATTCTCGCAGAATTATTAAAGAATTGCACCAGTAATTACATCATGGTGCTGTGACCTAATTCAGCAATAGAGTTAGTAAAGAACAGAACAGCAGAATGCTATATGGCAACTTCGGTAATTGTAGCCGAAAACAGTGTCTTCTTGCACAACACTGTGGGCATAACTCAAAAAGGGTGTGGTCTGTGATTGGAGTCGTTCTCTATTTTTACACGACAGGCTACATTAACAGGTCCCAGAGTCTTTTCGCATAATTTCCAATACTCCTCTGCGTAAGTTGTGGTAAAAGGGTAAAAGGATATGAAGACCTTTAGTATTTCTGGAGTTTTGTGAAGGTATATGGAAATGGTTGAAATGATAAGACACGTGCGCTGCATATTGAGGGTAGAGTGTTTATGTTTCGAGGTACTGATTTGTACTAAGCAAACAATCTTGTGCAATAATTCGGACAGCCGTCATTTGCACCGAAGATCAGGTATACGCAAAAATTCTGCTTTGATATAATGCAAATATACTCAATCAAATAGCTTCAACTGTATTCCTTTGTAAAAATACTACGTCTGGGGCTGCAGCCAACGTTTCTACTTCTGTGTCTTTTAATTGCACAAACTGGACGCTATTTATTTTTGTGGTACGTTTCAAGCCGCGCAAGAGTCGCACAAACAAGCCTTTCCCAAGACATAGCTGAAAAGGCAAAGTATTTCTTAGTAATGTCTTCATAAATATTCACCTTAAGAAAGAAATGAACTGACAAAACACGTTACCTGGGTTTATTCTCCAATATACAATATACCTAAAGTGCAAAAGATGTTTGGAAGCACGTTCGCATGTTCTCGAAACCAGCCAGCTTTTTTTTAGGAAGACGTTGGTACAGTAGAAAGAAACCAAACAAGAACCGTAACCAAATAACCTGCATGTCGGAATATGCCATCTGGCGGAAAGCCACCAAACTAAGCAGCGACAAAGTGATAAGTGCGGCGCAGCTGGCTTCGAACCTGCGAGCTCACGATCGTGGTATCAATGATCTTGATCTGTGGTCGCTCAACACGCTCGGCTACCGTTTTGAAGCGCTGCTTTTGGCGAAAACTAGGTTTATGTATGTACCAAAATAAATTCCGCGACCTTGTTATGAAAACTGCGATTTTGGAACGACTTCTTTGCCGTTTCAAGAGCTGCTGCTGCACCTAGCTGAAAGCTGATTCATTGAAGTTGATAAATCCCCAGGAATACGTCAATCGATGCGATAGGTTCATCGCAAATTGCTTTTTACTGGGCAAAAAAGCCTCCAAAATTTTGGCTTTTCAATAGACTCCCATACTTGAAAGTTCGACCGCAATTTGGAACGGGTTTTATGCCGTAAGTAATGGTACCACTTGCATGATATTTCGGGCTAAGCGCCTAGAGCCTATTTCCACGGGAATATTTTAAAAGATGGCTTCTATGATTAGTTATTTGGAAAAAACGACGCTCTCCCATAGAAAACGCGTATGTTTTCAGAGGCGGCCGCTAGAGGCGCTGTTCAGCGATGTCCGAAATTCTTGGTAACGTATAACAATTTTACACGCCTTTAATTTCAATATATGTTTCTTTTAAGCTCATTGTAACTACTGTATTCGGATTCACAAAAACGTTCTCAAGCTAAAACTGTTCGCAGAAGCAGGTGTCAGCGAATTGTGGTGCAGCACTTACGATCGAAAATCTTTGTGAATTCGGCCCCTGGTGCTTTGTTTTTCTGTTTTAGATCTTGTTTGGTTTTGGTATCACTTATTATAATGGTACCTTGAAAAAAGCTTTAATGTGTGTGTACATCCTCCCCGCTATAATCCTCCTCGAGCGAATATGGGACTGTGTGATAAATAAATGAAAGGCTGTTCAAGTGACTGAATAGTACTGGTTCTGTTTTCAAGAAGGCTTAAATGTGCGCGCGATGAGGCGAAATTTAGTCACGGTGTTACGCAGGCTAATAACCAAAGTGGGCCAAGCAGCAATAAAGCATATACGTACCGCCGCAAATATACACAGGCTTCAAGCATTGAGTTGTACGAACAATGCTGAAATTGTGTTCCTATAATAAAGTTTTACCGCATGGCCTGCATATTGGTTCTTGGTTCACTAAAGTCATGTTATTCTATTGATGGTCTATAGTCGTATGCACGCCGTCATATGCAACAGTTGTCGCCTTGCGTCACCCTTGAATCACCTGTTAACAATAATGTCGAACTTAGTGTGTCCTAGTGGTTTTCCCTCAATGCTTTGGTGCGTGACATCATTTTGTAGTTGGATTCATGATCTGTCTCGTTAGCGAATTTATTGTAAGGATAAGACAATGCCGCGTGCAGTTGTGCCTTTTCTCTGTGCTCTATTATGTCTGACTAGCGGCATTTTCAAGCTTAGTAGATTAAATAAAAGAATCAAATCAATGCAGCAGTTACACCATTGAACATTGATTTGGAGAGCAGAAATTTTTCATGTGCCAAGAAAATGACAAGCTAAGGGTGTGTAAATGGTGTCATGCCACTCAAAAAGTTTTTTAGCATTTAACGAGAGTGCATCAATCAGCTGTGAATATCGTATTTGACCGTTTTTTTCCCGAAGCTCTACACAACGCCGCCACACACGTCGCATTGCGGGAAAAGACGAATACTGTGAAAATTTTCAAAACTTCATATTGAGAATGCTTACTGTACCCAGAAAAAAATTTTCTGCCGGCTTTTTCTAGCGCAGCATGGGCTAGAAAGAAAGCAAGTGCTCAGATCCAAAGACAGAGAGTTGATAGACTATCACTATCCGCTTTTAAAAGCACAAAGCCAGTTTGTCTTGTCTGTGGTAAGGTTGTAACTGTTATTTGAGCGACTAGGGGGGTGGGACGGTTTTTTGGCGAGAAAACAAAGTAGTAGCCCTGGCGTTGTCCGATAAATGACGATACCCTGACAGTCCATGTCTCGGCCGCACGAGAGTGGAGCCACGTGTGCAACTTTCAACAAAAAGCGACTACAGCTCAAAAGCTTGTAATACTCGCCTTCGCGCACTACCATTAAATGTCGCACGTTTAATAAAAGGAAAAGAAAGATGAAGTAGCACTGTGCTTTTTGATCACCTCGGAAGGGGACTACTCCCAAGAACACCGAACGCAGATGACTCTACCTACTGCAAAATTGTTTAGGTGTTTCCGTCGAACGAGGCAGTGACGTTATGTTAATGTATTGAGACGCTGCCCAAAACAAACAGGAAGAAAAGAACAAGAGACGGGAAAGAGCGCACACTACCTAATACCACCATTTTTGGGCACTTGTACTTTGGATTCAATTTTAAAGCTACGGATTGCGCGAGAGAATATATCCATTTTCCAACAAGGAATCAACCCACCACCCGAAATTCTCTTTCTGCGTGCTGATTTGCGCCATCCCGTAGAAAACCGGATTTACAACATGTCTATGCCACCGTATCCGCAGTGGCAGACACCAAGCTGCTTTTTGTAAACGACACGCTGTGCCACATTTACTCGAAAAAAATTATCGGCACTCAGTCACAATAAGACAGAACTGCGCCTGTATTCGAAACTTGTATGTGTATTGCGCCTGGCTTGAGCGTAATAAGTAATAATAGTATTAACTACAATAATATTAACAATAAGGTCAATTTCGCCCGACAGGCGAATCACTGATTGCGACAGAAATTTATTAGACAGTTGTGCAAACTAAGGTTAGTCATTTTATCAGCTGCATAAACTGCTGTAAACATTCGCTTCCTAACTTAATTAACCTGCACGTTGTCACGCGCGCACAATCACACACGAACACATCTCTCTCGATAAGCGCGGACACTCGCTGTCAAAACGATGGCGTGGGGGAGAGCGGCAGCAACAGCAACAGCGAGCGAATTGTCCATCGTGCTAGTTCTAGCTTCAACGCGAACTAATTGCGCCGAGAATACACCGCACACGAAGGCATCAGGGGCGCTTTAACGAAAAGCTATTCCAAACTGCTTCTATTCTATTTTTGCAATCAGGCCTCTATGATTGCCCAACTTCACTTGTCTTTCACGCAACGTAAAGGAAAAATATTAGCGTAGCTTGCACGGGAGGCGCAACGCTACAGAGAAAGCGGAGCTGATAGGCATCTAGCTTGGCCTGGCTTTTGGGCTAGCCTAAGCACTACCAAGTCATCCCCAGCATGTTCCGGCATTTATTGATCATTTATCGATTAGCGATTAGCTGCTGGTTGACTAGCAATTGTCTATCGATGATAGACTAAGCTTAAGTAGTCCCAACCATGCTTAGCTAGACTTAACCAGCTTCGCCAGTTCACAGAGGTATGTGTCATTGCGCTTGTACCCTTTCTGCACTACCGCCAGGATAGGCCCACAATTTCTGTTCGCAGGTTACGGACTACGCTTGGCTTAAACAGCTCCGCGGCCCTGCTCGGCTGCCAGGAACTATCGGCCCAACAAGCCCTAGTTCGGCGGACCTGGGCAGCGGTCAAGACCAACGGGGTCCCGGAATGAGGGACCCCGACCAGTATTGCAAGGGGCACGACCCACTAGAGGCCTCTCCCCCAGCACCTCTCTGTATAGATAGACCAATAAATGCTTTTCACCACCACCACCGCTGTTAAAAAAACCGCGAGAGCTACTCACTTTTATATGACGTGTGCACACTAATTATCCATGTGAGACCGAACAACAGAAAAATATTATTTTTCGATTCTATGCCTTTTTACCATCAGCCATCCGCAATTGGTCAAAAGTTTTCGGGCTGCGTCCACTTCGCCTGTCTGTCACCTGACGTCCAAAAACCGCGAAAAATCACTGCGTCAAAGTGGCGTGTGCGCATTAAAGATGCATTATTACGCCGATCAAAACTTCATTTTCTTTTTACTAGCCGGACACTGCCTCGTTCCGACATGAATAGAAGGTGGGTACCCACCGATCGCTCTGGCACTGGCTAGTCGGAGCTGCCGTGGAGAATGGATTAATTTGCCTATATTAAAAATTTTGCGTGACATTATTTGGTTGTCGAGTCCTTTCAGCACGTAAACGACATCGCCATGTCAAATTTTCTTCACTGAAGATTCGTTTTAGCTGCATTGTTGCGTTTCCGTTGCACGCCGACGTGATTTTCTAGCAGACACCGAAAGCTAAGTAAGAAGAAGCAGGGCAAACGCAGACGCCGGCAACACCCTCCTCAACAGGTTATCTACTTTCACTGCGCTAGCCCGGCCCCACCTTACCACCTACAGTTCTGCGTGCTCATCGCCCTTGGTCAGCCAATCAGGTAAGAAATATATGCCAAGTTAGGCAATGCTATTCCTTTTGAAAGCAAACAACAGTGACCTCCTATAAAATATTAGAGCGTTTCAATAGCCTTCTCAAACAACGCTGCGAGTCACCGCCCGATGCTTACGTTGGCGGTTACGTAAATTGGACATCAGGAGATTGGAAGGAAAACAGATTGGAATAGCTTTACGTTATAGGGTCCCAGCCATCGGCCCGTTTAGACTTTGTACCCAGCGCAGATCGCTTTCTAGATCGGGGCCGCGCGGCTGCGCTCAGCCGCGTCATACGTAGCCGCCACGGGAGTAAAACGTCCCCCACTTTCCCTGCGGTCTTGTGCGCGATGGAAGACGGAGCGCTTTTTCCCCGCCTTCCTCCCTTGCGCACGCAAGACTGAGCAACCATTCTTTGCTCACCTTCTCACGCTTTCACTTTACCCATACCATACGGCGCGCAGCCACGATGTTATCGCACTTGGACATTATACGAAACATCACGTCGACGACGACGGCGTAAATGTGCCTGGAGTGTCCATATATTTGCAATCGCAATAAAATTATGCGGATCCGAGTCAGTGTGGGAAGCAGAGTAAGCGAAGCTTTCTCTGCTGTTTGCTTCGACTGACGATGGTACGTGGTGATCTTAACAGTGAATGCTTAATTTCTTCAGCATTTATTGCAATGCGAGAGTGGTGAGTTGATGTTAAACTTTACCCTGCGTGCACCTGTTTGTCCGTGTAATACCCACAATACAGAGCGCCGTTTTTCATAACCTTCGAGATTGAGCCTCCAGGCTCCTCAGATGAATCTGGCACGCTTCCACTCGCACCGGCAACATACGGCATCCGGCCGCGATGTTATCGCACTCGGACTTCACACGGAACATCGCGGCGACAGCTAAGGCGACGCGGATGACGTCGGCGTAAATGCGCCTGCAGTGTACATATAATTGCTTTCACAAAAAAAAAAGCTGTGTACTGGAAATACCGCTGCCATAAACTAGAAGCTTGTTTCCCCACAGTACGACTGACTTTGTGGAGAAACAAACGCAGTGTATGTTATCTTCGTATTTCCAAGCGATTTGGTGCGACAGCATTTAAAAGCCCGGAATCAGGTTAGTCATGTCCGCACGACTGTCATACCAGTGTTTTGTTGCGCTACGAGGACATTGTAAGAGTCATCTTACGAGAGGAAATATTCCCGACAAGGTGGGGCTCCGAGAAGCATTGTCAAGCGATTACCTATTTGCGCAGCTAAGCAATCGTGTGGCTCAATTGACCCGGTGTAGTTCAGCGGTTGCGGCTCCACTTTCTCAAACCTTCACAACCTTACCTTCCCGTATAACGTGCGAGATTTGCGTACACTTAACAGGCACGCATGATTTTAGTTATACTTCCGAACTGAAAAAAAAAGAAATCACGCAGAAACTCCTCTGGAAGTTGCCTAAGTATGCACAAGCATTGTGCCGCTTGTTAATCGCCACGCCGCCCGGTGTCATCATCAATGTTATGAAACTTGATTCGACCAGCATAAACCCTTATAAACCCTCATCGGTCGTTATCAACCTTATCGAACACGATCCGACCCTTACGAACTATTATCGGTCCTTATCAACCTGGATGTCCAGCTAAGCTGTTACAAAACCACCACTACAATTGCTGAGGGAGCATGCAATGTTTATTCATGGTTCGGATGCTTGTTTTGCACTTGTTCTTTATTGAAACGTGTGCTGTTCTGTGTATTGTATGGGTGATCTGAATGAATGTATGCGCTGTTCGCTTCACTTCACTGAGCGCTTTTAGCCTCTGCCTTACCTGGTTATGAGCCATTGCATTCGTCTTACGTGACGGACGGCCAAATTTCTCATTTGGTAGGCATAGAAATGCTTATGCATTTAAAACTAAAATGGCAACGTTTATTAAACGAGACGAAGCTGCTGATTTTCGCTGTAACACGGGGACTCTCTTTTCCTCTTTATTTCGTTCCGTCACGCGTTCTATAGATCATAAGTTTTCCCTTTCAATTTTTTTTACACTGATAATATTCAAGCCTTCGCATTGTTGGCACATTGCACTGTCAAGTAAACACAAGTAACAAGTGCTCTATTTGGCGATGTCCTTTTGTGTCAAAAATTTGCGTAATAGTAAATCTTTCTAAATACCTTATCTTTTTAAATACCAAATGAAACACTTTACCAGGCGCCGAAACTTGAGAAAAAGGGGCACGCGCAGCCGTTCTTAGTGCTTCGATGGCACTCCATAAAGCCATTTGGCCCGCTCCTTCTTGCAGAATCTTACACCATCATCTTTCCTTATACGCCAGGGCGCAAATATGCATCACAGCTGCACATTCGTGTCCATTTTTAGCATGGTCCACAAGCTCTTTGCCATCAATTCAACGGCGGACGAATCTTTTGCCCCTGTAAAGATGCTTTGCCGCATAGTAGCCAAACAAAAGCGCCCCAGGAAAAAAATCCAGCCAGCGGAATAAAACCAAACTGGACCTACATATACCGAGAGACCTACAGTATGTGCCACTAGAGTGCAATTAGCGGATTAGTTTTTACTGTGCTGCAATTGACGTTTTAAAAATCACCCCATGCATTTTAAATGGGTCTACAAAAGTGCCCCAGGAAAAAAATCCAGCCGGCGGAATTAAACTACACTCGACATATAGCTTGAGAACGTTGTCTGGATTGAGTGCCTAAAGTGCAAATCGCGAAAAACGAGCCATTGCTCAGCAATCGATTTTTAAAAAATGCTGCCCATAGAGTTACGCCGACTGCATCGCCCAAGGGTCTGCTTCACCGCAGTAGTCGATGTCCCAGATTGCTGGACTTGTATTACGTTCATCCGCAATTTAACAGTGTTTATGCCGGAAGGACAGTTCGTGCAGTCGATGCCGCCGGACCTGACTCGAAGGAGCGTTTGCCGAGTATGTCTCGAAAGGTAAGTCCGGCGCCTGGCGCATTTTTATAGTTCGTGTAGTGTGCCTTGTTAGGCGGAGCACAAGATGATTAGTACAGCGACAAAAATTATAAAAGTGATTTCCTAATGTTTGTTATTAATGCCGTAGTACACATTTAGCAAAACGTTTTATGAAAATTACCCTCAAACAAGTATAGGATGTTGCCAAGAGCTTCATATATTGTTTCTTTGCTTTCTGTTATGAAATACACTAGCGCCGAGTATCGTTTAGTCTGAACGGGCACAAAAATTGATGCCGCGAATGTCACTGCTTCTGTACGTAATTTCTCAGCAAGAAATGGTATATGTGGTGAAGTACGTTGACGTGTTGTCTTCACAGCTATGTTGCGCGAGACGGCACCGGATTGCTCTGTCTGACTCATGAGCACATTTTAGCTTGTATGCAAATTTTTCTGCTTATATATTGTCAAGACAACCTGTGTTTCTTGTGTTGAGTGTTCTGTATGTCTTCGTTCATTTGACAGGTTAAATAACTGCCCGTGATGTCAGAATGAGATATTTGCACAACCATGTAGCTGGCTGAGGTCTTTTCACAATTTAACGCGGTTTTGTTAAATCACAAGTTTGCAGTTTCAGCAGTGATTGCAATAAACTGAACATTTCTTATTGCTAGGGATGTCACGATTTCGTGAGACGGAGGCATCTCTGCACCACATGGGAGCCTGTGGCAAAATGCAGTCTGAGCAGCCCGACAAGGAATCTGATTTGCTTGCTTTGACAAGGTGTCTACAAAACAGTCACTGCCACTTATGAGTTCTAGGTTCTGTTGGTATAATACCCCAGTCACACGGGCACTTTCAAAGTCCTTTGAATCAAAGATCCTTTACTTCAAGGGAAGACGCGCGCTGTCACATGGGCGCATCAAAGGAGGCCTAGTTGAAGGGAGCTTTGAGTCAAGGGAGTCCGCGTTTGTCCTTTGAAATCTCAAAGGAATACTTTTGAGCCTAGAGGGCGTCCGACAGAGGAAAACAAAATTCTGTATAAATACTACAGTTCAATTTTTACCTGTTAAAAACAAGTTTAACTATATAGAAGTTTATAAGCACAAAACTTTTGTGACACCTGCAGTATCAATGATGAATGTGCCGGTACAACAGCGCCGGCACGGCCTGTCAGAATCGGCAACACCGACGCAAAATGGGTCTTGGAGGGTTTACGGTAGCGCGATTAAAAGCCAGAACAAAAGAAGACACACAGGGACACACACGGCGCTAACTTCCAACAGTGTTTGTTATAGAAGTCCAGTTCGTACTTTTCATCGCGCTACTGTTAACCCTCCAAGATGCGTTACCAACAAGCACACATTGCAACCCTCGTGAGCAAAATGGGTGCCATGTGCGATTTGGTTATCGGCTGCTACGCATCGAAGTGTCCTCGTGCTTTTTTTTTTCTCGTCACTTTTGCGTTTTAGAATACGTTGCGGTTTCTGTCAAAAGCTTCAGCGGAGACCACCTGGCGACCGTGTAGCACTGATGCATATCCCTTGAACTAATGTTCATTTGAAAGCTCTATGCTGCTTAACTTCCAAGGACCTTCGGCATGTCCGTGTGACTGGGGTATAATTCGTACGTGTCATCGGTCCTGAATCTTTTGGTAAGATTTACGAATTTGGACTCGTTCTACAATTTTACTATTGTTGCATTGAGTTATGAGAATGAAATTCTATTGGGAATATGTTGTAAGAATCTTGAAAAATGGGGTGGTATGAGATTGCAAAATTGCATCTAAAACAATAAATTGTGATTGCACTTGTGCTGCTTTATTAGCAATGCAAAGTCCCTAACGAGTATACCGGAGGGGCACTTCCTACCAAGCCCGATTCAGATCAAAATTAGCTACTGCAATTGGCTTCCTCGCGCAGCTTGCACAAAAGAGCCAATCACAAGTGAGAAATTCGATCCGGATTGGGCTTGATCGCAATGAAAAGTGCACTGTATGACACCCGTATTAGACGAGCTTATTGACATAAGTTCGTAAAGCCGGCTAAATCGGCAACAGCAAAAGCACTGAAAAAAGCACACTGGTCTAAAAACAATGTTGTCAGTTTCTGCTGTTCCAAGTTAATGGTTAATAATGTGTCTCTATTGAACAATGTAGGCGCTGAGAGAAAACTAAGAAAATACATGCTGACTTTCCAACACAGCATTGTGTCTAGGATTTTTGCAAAACATAAAGTTCACAGGCTGGCAGGTTTGGCTAACGTACAACACTTTTGCTTTAGATGCCATTCTCATAACTTCCAGTGTCGACCTAATATTCGAGTACTACTTGAACTGTATATTTTAAAATATCGCCTACCTTCAGTTTAATCAATATACCTAAGTAGCCTCCTCTGAGTCAAGTATAATTGGGGTTTGAGTAGATATGCATGATATGCTACTTACTGACTGTATAGTGACGTATTTTTTAGGAACTGTGTTTTGAGGCACACATATCCTTTTATGTCTTGTTATGAGTTGCCCGACGAAAGCAGAAGGGCATTGCAAGTTATTGCATATATTACTGCACTTAAGTCCTTACATACTTGCCTGCACAGATTCTGTGTTCCTAGATTTATTTCTCTAAGTAGTCAAAAATCATGTATTACACTTTTTTTCTCTTTTTTTTTGGGGGGGGGGGGTGTGGCTGTTCATTGATTCCCATTCCTAAAGGGATGTTGCAAGAAAAAACCACGAAAGGTGGCTTGAAAGTCCTTGAATTTTCTGTTTAACCTCTTATTATTTATTCTTCTAAAGCACTACCAGCATGAACACGTTTCTGTTCACTTTTATAAGCTAGCTGCCAGATAAGAAACCACAGTGTGAAAGAGTATTTATTTCTTTTTTTTATTGTTTTATTGTATGTTCTTTATTTGGCTCACAATGTTCTACCTACCACCTTATGCAGTACTCCAGCTGGAGCCTATGAGGTATGTTTATAAAGGAATAAGTAAATTCCTGAAGCTTGCAACAAACCATGAAGCATAACATTTAAATGTAGTCAGTTCATAATACATCCCTAGAGCAGCATAGCATCAAGCTTGAAGCTGATCTCTGATGTCCCATAAATTGCAGGTTTGATAATGTGGTATCACAAACTGCTGGTTACGCATGTCAGTCAGGCTGGTGCAGTGGTCGCAGGTGAGAGTGTTACCGAATGCTGGGTATGCTTTGCCCTTCCGCATTTGACATGGGAGGGAGCTTGAACTCTGCTATTGCTTCTCTTATAGTTGGGACCATCTCTCTCACCTTCTCCTGATTATTCTGTCAACTTGCTAATATGCACTTCTACAAGCTTAGTTATGATGTTGACTGCTGAACTTGGATGTTGTGCGTTTCAATAGTTAGTGGGACCCTCAAAACCATGCTGTACTTTGTGTGCATTTCAAATGGTCAATTTGAAATATGCGATTGTCTGACATTCTCAGGGAAACAAGGTTTTTGTTCTGAATAAGGCATAGGCTGCTTCCCGAAAGAGTACCAGAAACAATACTTTCTCACCTAACAAAAGTGTTTAGGCACGCCGTGCTGAGGCCATGCTGACCTACAATAATTAGATCATAATGTGCTATATCGACCGTTACATGTTATTAAAAGTGGCAGACTAAAGTCATAAAGCACTTGAATTTCACTGTTAAAATGTGTGTGGCTACCTAACATTTAGCCTTAGCCCCTTTGACACCATTAGTGCAAAAGGGGCGTATGTCATTACCAAGCTTTTGGGATAAGTACAGACTGAATAAGCACTTGTCAAGATTTTGAGTAGTACTATAACCTGAGACCCGCCCAAAGTGTGATTTTATTTTTATTTTTTCATTTAGACCATGGAGTCACACTTCTCTTAAGCCTGTGCAGATACGTTACGCTAGGCGAGCCCCATTCATTTCTCCCTTTACAGTGAATCCTGTTTTTCAGTTTCATGTTGCATGACATACAAAGGAACTTTAAGCAAGGCCAAAAATAAGTGGTTTGAATGTGTACAAAATGACTCCGGACACATTTTTTTGTTTGGAGACAGTTTAGACGCATCATGTATTCTTTCTTTTTGTGTTTTGTGATGAGAGGTTATTTATTGCAAAAAGAAAATGAAGGTTAAAGTGGCATTTCCTGCCAAATTTTGTGGCGAAACATCGTACGTTGGAGGACATCATGCATTCCAGAGTATTTTCGTATATTTTGGCTGTTGCGGTTCAGTACACTTGCTCCAAAATTGCTAAGTTCAGTTCTTGCCTCCTTTAGAATGCAATATAGTCAATTTTTGAAGGCCTTAGCAGACAGCCAGCAGGTGTGGGAACGTTATTGTGGTTTCACCACCTGTATATCGTTCTTGTGTATTTTCTAGCTTATCAAGCCTCTACTTTTGGATAACTGCAGTCTTTCTGGGTTTGCGGAAGAGTAATTCAATAATGCATCTCAAATAATTATTTTTCCCTTAAGTGTCCCTTTAAAGTTTTGTCTGATGATGTGGCATGAGACAACACTGCCCGAAAGTTATCTTGCATGTTAGCAGTTGTGTTGCCATGTAATCACCAGTATTGTCTTTGAGGTGCTCAGAGATGTCACTGCACTTACTCTTCATTACCCAAGTCCCCAAGAAGCCATAAAGAGGATCTGTTTGAAATGTCCTGCAATAAGTTATATCATACTGTATTCACTGGGGCTCTGTTGAATGCTTGCAGTAGAAAAGCACTGTCTTCTCAAAAACATGCATAATGTGTTGGGAATTTGTCAACGATTCTTTTTACCTCAACAGTCATGGAAATATTGATTTACCGTGTTCACTGGCAAATTTATATCAAGCCTGATCTCTGTAGCTGACTAGGATTTTTTATTACACAAAAATTAAGCTGGTTTTCAATAATACCACCTTATCACAGTACTGAAGCACCAGTTTGCAAAAATAATAGAATAAGTCTAACTCTATTTTTTGTAAAAGCAAGCTGTTGTCTTACACAGCAACTTCAGTGAGTTTTTTAAGCGCGGCAGGCTTAGGATGTTGGTTGAAGATTAAGTTGCTTAAAGACATGTTGCATCAGAGAGCATGTTTTCTTTTATCTATTGTAGCATTATCTGGTCTCTTATGTTCCTTTCCATGCTATTCACAGTGCACACTTTCTAAGGAGAAAAGGGACAGGCAGATGGTGGCATTCACAGCTCACACATTCCAAGGCACTAAGGGACACACAGAGTGTGAAAGAGGACATTTATTTTTCACTGTCTGCCTGTCGCTTATTCTTTTGGCATGTGTGTGCCATGAACACCATCAAAATGAACTGTTACCAACTTGCCCAAGCTTCAGCTCTTGCGCTTGGTGTTTTTGTCTACAAAATGCCATATGGCAGTAGTAGTGTTGCTGATATTTGCGTGTATGAAAATGGGATGCTTACTTGATTGCAGAACAATTTGATTGGTTCTACACATGGTACTGAACTTACCAATGTCATTTTAAAGGTGGGATTAGGTAGGAAGCTATTGTGGTACTGTTTAAAGTGCCCTTGTGCAGATGCTTAAAGCTTGTCTTCTGTTGACAAAAATTGGGCTCAAGCCGTAGGAGGATAGTTGTCAAAGTGTAATGAAAGCCTCCTGGTAGACATGCTGAGTTATGCTGCTGGGGACACTTATTGGTTAGCCCTATTGGGTAATGCTGCTAGGCTTATGGGTGCTTTAACATTGCAGTGCCTGCAGAATGCATGTCGTGCTATGGTATCATAATTGGCCCACCAAGTGACCACCTTTGCTTACACTATGTGGCTGTCTCGCCTACTTTACTTAACCTGACTGCCACCTATACACAAGGAGGAGGAGGGAGGCAAAAAAAGGGATCTTCAATTAATTTTCTTGCATAGATGGCTCATGCATCATATTTTTCTTATAGTGCAGGATTTGTTACTCAAAGTGAAGCTTGCTATATGGAGAATATCTACATTTTTTCATATGTATACCGAACAAGGATTGATTTGTTCACGGTGTCACTTTTTATATTATACTCACGTGACACTAAGCCCACTTGTATTAATGCAGGTATGGCTGGGCCTGCAGAGAAAGTGTAAGCAGACTGTGCTGTGTTGCTGATCAGTGCTGATCTCCACGCCTAAGTTGGTCCCACAACATCCAGGCACCAGCGTGTTTTGCTTCATCATTGACAAGGTAATATGATATGGAGAGCTTGCACCTGGATATCAGTTTTGAGCTTGAGTTTTGAGAAATATGTTAAGATAGGAGACACAAGGGTTGGCCTTGGTGATAGATACACGTGTTTTTTTAAGTGCTCTTTTTGAAATATTCTTCATGGACCTATTTTCAGCAAATGTTTACATTCCTTAATTGCAAACTGCCATGGAGCTGGTTTATGCCTTAAACTAGCACTCTTTCACCAAGAAAAAGCCTTATTTAGCATAAAATTCATAGGAAAGGCAAGGAGGCGACAGGACAGAACACTACTAACACCATCCAATTATACTGCTTGCACAGCAATATAAAGCGAGAATTGAAAGGACGAGGTTTGGGTTTGTGTTCGTTGGTTCTATGGGTTTTGGAGCCCCACACAGCTTCTTTGCTAGGCAGACAAGCTTGTGGGATGTGCTTCTGAAATTTGTACAGCACACTGACAGTGCAGGTGCGGGCCTCATCTTCGGAAGGAAGTGCACTGACGGCACCATTCACGGCGCAGATGACTCTCATAGAGTCAGGCAGGGCACCAGTGTTGATGTTTGTTCCCTTGCCCAAAACAGCATGTTTAGGTTCAGTGTAGTTGTAAGAAGACAAGTTAAACATTACTTTCATGGTTTGAGTGGCCGCATTTTTCTTAGAGCACTGAATTTCTTTTCTTGCAACTGCCTGCCCTGGTGTTTCCTTAGCGTCGGCATGAAGTTTGCATGGAGTTACGCATCCGGGAACTCGTGAACAATGACCCTGTAGTTTACACTTTGCGAAGAATACATCGGCTTCCAAGCCCTTCATTTTCTGTTGGCATACTTTTGCTTGTACTGTTAGCAATTTCTTCTCGGCTTGCTGAATTATCCTGAGGCCCCACACTGACACTACTGATGTCTTCAATTGAAGACTTTTCAGGATAAGACTCCTGGCTTTGCAAGTGTGGTTTAAAAAAAGGTGGCACTTACAGGTGGCTATTCAAGACCTGAGTGAAATGAACCGGCAAGTCTTGGTTACATCTTGTGTGTAGTCCTGTTGGAGTTAAACGTTTTACGAAAAATTGTATCGACACTAACACGATGATAAGCACTTGGTCATTCACCACAACTTCATAGTCGTTACCTGGCTAAATGAATTTTCGTCGAACCCTTGATAATACCTTCTACAAAACTTATGTACAAAACATTCTTACCAAGACTTACTGGTTCGTCTCACTCGCGTCCAGAATAGAAATCTGTAAGTGCCACCTTTCCTGCAAAGAACCTTATCCTGAAAAGTCTACACTTAAAAGCATCGGTAGTGTCAGCGTGGGGCCTCGAGATAATTCGGCCAGCTGGGAAGAAATTACTGGCAGCAAGAGTTCAAGAGTGCTGACAGAAAATCAAGAGCGTGTGAACTAGAGCAGACCATTATTTGGGTCTTCTGGGACATACAGCTGAATGTCAACTTCACAGCGAGACTAACGGACCACCTGTGCGGGCAGTCACAAGAAAGCTTGATGTATTATAACCAAAACAGCCTGTTCAAACCAGGAAGTTATCTTGAGCTTGTCTTCCTACAAGCCCACTAAACCTGAAACTGCCATTCTGCGCAAAAGACAACTTCAACACTGGCACTTCACCCAACACTGACGAAAGTAAGCTGCATCGTGTAACGTGCCAGCAGTAAGCTCTTTCTGAAGCAGGAGAAGGGCCCATGGGGCTTACCTTCCATGGTGTAATCCAGGAACCTGTCTCGGCTCCAGAAAGGGAGCTTTTTTGGCTTGGCTTGGGTCAATGACCATAAAATTATCATTACCAAAGAGAACGCATTAACAGTTGCAGACTCAGGGTAATGTCTTTACTTGCTTGATTTTGTGGACAAAAACTGATGAAAGGGTGCCCAATGTGACTAGTTATCCTGTCCAGGAGTCCGTGATTTCAAGAAGTTTGACAATTATTTCATTGGCTAACAATCGCAAAGCATACTTGTGCTGTCATTTGAAACAAAACCATGCACTTTAAGGAACGGTGACAATTTCTTTAGGTGTGGGGAGCACCTGCACTGCATATATAATTTTGGTTAAAAAGAAAGTAAGGCGGAATGGGCCACATAAAATTAATGACAATAATTTTGGCATAAGTAGATTTTTGCTCAAACCATCTGAATGTGTCTTGTTTTAGAATGTATTAAATTTTGTTAAACGTAGCTGCTGTCAGATGATTCTATATAAGCATTTGGCCTTATGCAATACTATTTGCTTTAAATAAAATTTTTGGGTTTTATTTGTCAAAACCTCAATATGATTGCTGAACAACATATTGTAGAGCAAAGGCACAAATACACAGATGATATACGAAAACATGTCACAGGTGCTGCTAATAACTTAATTCGAAACACAACAGGATACTGTATATATACTCTTCCGAATGCACAGGCGCACTAGCCACTTCGGGAAGACAACAGAGGGCGATTATCCGTGCTAACACAATCATTTTGAAGATCTAAAGAAAGCAAGTTCCACGTCGTACAAAACAACAGAGGTCTGACTTACACAAGCACTACTTTTTTATGTAAAACGCTTTGAGTAGCTTACATGCAATTTTATCTTTACTTCTGCCTGGGATCTTCACATCATAAAATCTCGCACGACAAGGGCAGGCTTTTTTTTGCTGATAGATGCGCATTCAAGTCTGTCGTCATATTTTTCGCATGCTCCCTCATTCAATCATTGATGCAGCAGCCAGTTTGTCCTACATAGGACTTTCCACAAGGCAGTGGGATTTCATAAACCACACAGGGACCACATTGCCCGTAAGGTGTTACATGTTGTACTTAGCAGCTTACCTTAGATCTGCCCATTATGCGGGGACACGTTCGCGCCAGCCTATTGGGAACAGAGAACAATAGAGGCACTCCATGCCTGTTCGCCACTTTCTTTAAATTGTGGCTCAACTTATGCACATACGGTACAACTTGCGGTCTTGGGCCACTCGGCTCACCAGCTCTGGCCTCATTCACCAGTGTGCCCGCTTTTGTAGTGTTCTCTTTTCCCAATATGCTGACCCAACTGTGTCCCCGCATAATGGGCAGATCTAAGGTAGGCTGCCAAGTACAACACGTCACACCTTACTGGCGATGTGCTACAAGAGGGGTTTATGAAATCCCACTGTCTTGTGGAAAGTCCTATGTAGGACAAACTGGCCGCTACATCAATGATCGAATCACGGAGCATGCTAACAACACGACGAAAGACTTGAATGCGCATCTTTCAGCACACTGTAAAGCCTGTCCTTGTCGTGCGAGATTTCATGATGGGAAGATCCTGGGCAGAACTAAAGATAAAACAGCACGTGAGCTGTTGGAAGCATTTTACATAAAAGAAAAAAAGTAGTGCTTGTGAAAGTTGACCTATATTGTTTTCATCATGTGGAACTTGCTTTCTTTAGATCTTCAAAATGATCGTGTTAGCCCTGATAATCGCCCTCTGTGCTCTGCCCGAAGTGGCTGGTGCGCCTGCACGTTGTGACGAGTACATATACTGTATCTCGCTGTGCTTCAAATAAAGTTGTTAGTAGCGCCTGTGACGTGTGTCTGTGTATCTTCTGTGTATTTGTGCCTTTGCGCTATGTCGTTCAGCAAACAGCAACTTGCCTAACACCAAGTCCTTCTGCACAATATGATCATTGGGGACACTGTAGTGGGGAACTCTGGATTAACTTTGAACACCGGGGGTATGTGCCCAATGCTTATGGGGATGTTGTTGCACTTTGCTGCCATCAAAATGTGGCCGTTGTGCATGGGATTTTATCATGCGCCATTCGGCATAGCAGTGCAATGCCAAAGCCACTACGCCACCACGATTTTTAGTTTTGCTGGCAGAATAGCAGTTTCCAAGTAATTTAATTAGCTCGACCTGTTGATGCTGCTCTCTAAAAGTAGATTTTATGCATGTTACTTATGTTGCTTCAGTACTAGTAATTATTATTACTCAAATAATGCCTTTTTTACTGTAATAACACTTGTTTCAGTGATCTGCTAATGTAACAGGTTATTCTACGACACTATAATGCAAGTTTCCTTAGGAGTCATAAGCATTGGAGGAAACCACTTATTTTCAATAAATTTTGTTCAGTATCGCATGTTCTTAATGCTAAAGCATTCTTACCTGTGTGAATGTCAGCTAAACTGCTTTTGCCTATGTGTTATCTTACTGCATGTGTGAAAAAAACTGTTGGCTTTTGTTTACTTTTTCAGGTGCACGGCAAGCTCTCAAGCAACACATTCCAGTGGTCTTCTGTCAACAGACTGGGTATATTGAAGTACCATTACAAGGTCCAATAAACAACGCTTGCGAGATGTGTGACGTGCTCTTGCTTAAAATCGGAGGACTTCACTATTAATGTAAGCTTGAATAGGTGTGCCGAAGAACCTGTGTAACGTGCACTTGTTTGTTAACAAGTACAAACCATTACCTCACCTGACATTTTTTTTCACCTCAACATAACTCTTTACTGTAGATTTCTGAACAAACCATTACAGCAACACAACACTGCAGTAAGGTCAGCACAAGTGTTCATGCATGAACACTTCTATTTACAAGAATTGTATTTGCATTGTTATACTAAATATGAATATGAGGTGCGTATCTTTTTCAGGGTGCATACTCTCGCAGGTCGTACAAGCTCGTCATCTTGTACGCACTCAGCTCGTAGAAACGAACTCGTTCATAATGTACGAGAATCTCGTTCAGTGACAAGAACGCGATCTCGTACACATGTGTACGAGAAATGTACGCGATGGTTGCTGCGTAGACTGTACGAGGTTCTCGTAGACTCAACGAGTTCTCGCAGACTGAACGAGTTTCTCGCACAGTCTACTGAGCAATAACCGCGTACACTATTTCTCGTACATTCTCGTTCACATTTTTTTCAATAGGGTAAGCGTTTTTTTTAGTACAAAATCTTTCTAAGCGATTTGCCACCACTCTTACATATGGGATATGTTTCCATCGTCCTATCGTGGGCCGATCCCGGAGATGGTGCATGTAAGAAATATGGACTGATATGTGCACTGGTGGCAGTGTTGTTCGGGATACATATTGTAACGATGTTGAGGAACACAGGTTAATAAAGAAACGATATTTATTGAAGGCGAGCCTGTGCCCATGACTCAGTCACTACGGTCGTGAAGAATGCCCGTCATTCACGTTATAAAACAGTCGTCGAACTGTCTTCTTTCTCATCGTGTGATACCTCGCGGGCGTGTCGCATGCGAGCCGGGACCAACCAGCTACTCGTGCCTCGATGATCGGTCTTGCTGCCTTCGATGACTATCTCCGTGGGTACCAGATAACTCTTGTAAGAACCACAAAAATGAGCTAAATAGATTTTCAGATGCGGCTGTAGCCTAGGCCTCGAATCCCCATTTCGCTTCCCTTCGAACAAGCGCCATGCTTGCCGTGATGAGGTCCTACGCCGTCCACCTCCTACCAGCCAATGAGAGACGAGCAGGCATGCGGATTGCAAAGTCGCCTCCGCCCATGATGACTATAGCCGCCCAGAGGCGGAGATCTATATAAGAATACTATAATAATCCTTATAAGAAAACTAAACAACAACCATTTGTTGTTAGTATGTATTCGTGAACGTTAGAAAACTTATTCTACCTTTCGAAGTAGAGATCTTAAGAATGCTCAAATGCATTATAGAATTGTGAAGCTAAAAAAGGTTAGTTATGTTAATAAGCAAGGGAAGCAATCATTATTTCACAATCACAAGGGAATCACAAGGGAAGGAATCATTAGTCCTTGACCTAAAGTATATAAAATATGAAAGGCCTACATGAGGTAATAAAGGTATTGTAAATACATGCAATGATTCGTTCAAAATTGGCAGTCAAGATGCTAACGTTTTTTGTAGAGATGTATATCAAAGAGCCCCCCACAGCTTCACTGTTTTCATATTTTATCTGAGGAAGTGTACTTTGGTGCCACTCTTGATAGCGCCATAGAAATATTAATACTACAGATTAATTGATTGATTCGGTCAGTAGTCATTCAAGACGAGGCAATAATGCCATTTTGTTGTGTTCTTCTAGGCAAACTGCTTCTTTATGCCTGACCCCTCTCCTCTACAAACAGATGCACGACGGACCCAACAAAAAGTGGTTCGAAATGGGCGGAAAAGTCTGTCGATTCAAAGTATAGGAAATAATCTCAAGGCAAAACCTGAGGAAACGCAGCCAAAACTAAGTATTTTGTAACTTTTTAGTGCCCTGTACTGGACGGCACAAAAATGATTACGAGAATGGTAGACAAGCACCCCTAAAACAATTTAGCTAGTGTTGTTTTCTTCGTAAGAAACTGAAACTGGGGTCTAGCACAGATAACTTGAGACAGGAATTTTAAAGGAACTTTCATCGTACCTGAAATACCATTGAATTGCAAGTCAGCGTTTATGTATTTCTACATTTTTCATCCCTTGTCTGTTCATTTTGCTTTATTCTTTTTTAATTTAAAAGGAGTGCTGCCGCAGAAGCCGCTTGCGTATGAGCATTTTATGTTTGTCCTCCTGTCAAGGCTTTTGCATCAGTTGCTATCTCATACAGAAACAACGACGTCTCTTTTTAGCGTTCTCTTTCTGTGGGCTGTTTTCATCATGATCCTAAATGTACCACCATATATCATGATTTGCACTTTTCCGAACTTTTGTGCCTTTCTTATTTGCATCGGCGTTGCTTACTTTCTTGTGACAAGCACCACCTACTGAGCAGTGAATGGACGACGACGTCTCTTCTTGTTGTCGTGTTTTCTTTGCGCTGTATCGCGCTCCCCATGGCACCAATCGAGCGAATTCAAAATGCCTCTGAATGTCTCCACTCGCATGTACAGGGCAACTAATAATGATATGAAAATGAACTCTTGTAATACAGTGTATTGATCCTTCTTTCAGCCAAGAAAATTGTGCTGCTGAAAACGGACTTCATCAGACGAACTGTCTTCGCTTTCACTTGAGGTTCGTGTTTTTATGTCCAGCAAGTGTCCCTGACCTAGTTCCTGTAAGCTGGGAACCTATGGGTGATATTTAAATGAATAATATTCTTCGAGGCATTATACAGTGTGTTCCAAATGAAGCTTTACGAAATTTTTAAAAATTGTCAGTGGCAAGTAGCATAATTTTGATCGTTGAGCTGGGTTATTCGAAGAGTCGGACATTAGTAGCATGAGAAATCGAAACACATATTCAACTGATTAACAAAAATTGACTAATTAACTTCCTAGTTAATTACCTTACGACATATATTATTGCAATTTACGAGTTGTAGCCGGTGAGTTTGCCAAACGCATTCACTTGAAATGAATTTCCAGGATGGCACAAGTTTCGATATATTATTTCCCAAAGTGTGCGACCAAATGCATGGGCATTTCAGTTACTTTTGAGCTTCAATGTATAAAACAGCATTTTTGTAAAAAAAAGTAAGTGGAACAAGAGTGCATTTTACGGTGAGTTTAATGACGCATATCTCCAAACAGGTTTTATTCTCGATATTCATTCCAAGTGGATATGCCTGACAAGCTCACCGGCTACAATTAGTAAATTGCAAATATGTATCGTAAAGTATTTAGCTAGGTTATTTAGTTAAGTTTTGTTAATTAGTTCAATATGTGTTTCGATTTCTCGTGCTACTAATGTCCGCCTCATCGAATAACACAGCTCAAAGATAAGAAATATGCTACCTGCCACAGGCGATTCTTTCAAATTCCGTAAATTCCACGGGATAGACAATCGGCATCTTGATAAAGCAGACCGAACTTATGCACTACCGAAAACGAGTATCCTTGGATGCGCAGAGTCCAATGACCAAGGCGACCTGTAGGGTCTTTGAGAGAAGAACGCCAACAGAGGGCATAATGATCAGTTACGATGGTAAAGGTGCGGCCATACAGGTTTGGCACTAAATTTGGTGACAGCCCAGACAAGAGCAAGACACTCTCGTTCTGTGATTGAGTAATTCTTCTCTGGTGCGGACAGGAAGCGGCTAGCGTACGCAATAACAAAGTCGTGTCCGCCCTGACGCTGAGCGAGGATGGCACCAATTCCATGGCTGGTGGCATGTGTGCGAAGCTCCGTCGGTGCAGTCGGATCAGAATGCGCAAAAATAGAAGTAACGATAAGCGCCTCGATAAGCGCCGAAAAGGCAACAGCTTGGTGCGAGCTCTATGTAAACGCAACGTCATTTTTGAGGAGCGCAGTAAGGGGACGCGCAATGTCGGCGAAATTACGAATGAAACTTCGGAAATAAGAGCACACTCCAATGAAGCTTCGTACGTGTTTAGTCGAACAAGGTGCAAAAAAATTCTTCATGGTGCGAAATTTTTCAGGATCGAGCTGGACACCCGCTGCGTTGATGAGATGGCCAAGTACGGTTATTTCACAGAGTCCGAAACGGCTTTTCGAGGCATTGAGCAGGAAAGCGGCTGTGCGGAATACCTCGAGAATGGCAGCGAGGCGCTGAAAATGGCTGTCAAATGTTGTCGAAAACACAATGACATCGTCAAGGTAGCACAAGCAGGTTGACCATTTGAAGTAACGAAGACGCGAATACATCATGTGCTCGAATGTGGTCGGCGCATTGCAAAGATAGAAAGGCATCACTTTAAATTGATAGAGGCCTTCTGGAGTTATGAATGCGATTCTTTCCGATCCAGTGGGCCAACAGCAATCTGCCAATAACCTGAGCGAAGGTCAGTAGACAAGAATTATTGGGTGCCGTGAAGACAGTCGAGTCCGTCGTCTATAGGGGGCAAGGGATAAACGTCTTTCTTCGTTATCTTGTTTAGGTGTCGATAATCAACACAAATTCGCCAGCTGCTGTCGTTCTTCATGACCAGCACAACAGGAGCGTCCCAAGGACTATAGGACAGTTCTATGATGTCCATGGCCAGCATTTTGTCGACTTCTTTTTGGATTATGACGCGTCCCGCAGTGGAAACGCGATAAGGGCGCCGATGAACTAGTTTAGCATCGCCGATGTGGATGGTGGGCTGAACAACTGTTGTCTGGCCTAAAGGGCGATTTTCGAGATCAAAGATATCGGAATATGCCAGAAAGACCCGACTAAGGCCTTCTGCTTGCGTAAGTGCGAGGTCTGCTGGTATAATTTTCAAAGCGAAGCTTTGTACCTCTACCAGCCAAGGGTTCTGTCGTGTCCGTCGTTGTAATCAAAAAACGATCCCGACGAACCGCTAACAATTGCAGGTATAGCAGTATAGCTTACTTGAATTCAGGCATTCAGCGTACAACTAAGCACTCGTTTTCGCAAGAAAAACCACAAAAACAAGCTTCAAAGTGATGAGCCAACATGATGGATGATAAGGGCTGCGGCCAAACAACGGAAACAGGCTCGGCGCGGTCCGTAACATTAGATTGCAGCTGTTGCAAAGCTTATGCAGCTGCTTGAAAGAGGGTTGACGTCATTCGAAACCCTTCCAGTCTAGTAACTGCTTCGGTTCATTTTCTAGACTACCCCACTATGGGGTAGTCTAGTAGTGTATATCACACCGATCATAAAGCAATAGTGAACATTGTTGCGAAGTAAATAATAATAAAGGCCGTGGTTAAAGTTACGTTGTAGTGTGTGAAATATCAAGTGCGCCGCAGTCACCGTGAGGGTGGCGTAAAAAGCTTCGCTTTCCAACCACCTTCACAGGGTGGATTGGCGGGCAATTTTTTTTTCGAAATCGGCATACGGGAACGAGGTGGCTGTGCGAGAACCGCAAACAGTTCGAGGGCCGTCGTCTTCGTCCGACCGACAGTAGCCGCCCCGTCATTATCTCATGGCAATATGATTACAATTGAAAAATCTTGACAAGAACATGTCTCAAATCTGCACAAACTCTGCACTAAAATACTACAAAATTAGGGCATCTTCCGTTTAAGTGCATGGAACACCGAAATACGTTAACTTTGCCTTTATTAGCATCAAAATGTTTATCGTGTTCTTTCTACCAAAACATCATCATCATCATCATCATCATCATCAGCCTATATTTATGTCCACTGCAGGACGAAGGCCTCTCCCTGCGATCTCCAATTACCCCTGTCTTGCGCTAGCGTATTCCAACATGCGCCTGCGAATTTCCTGACCTCATCATCCCACCTGGCTTTCTGCCGTCCTCGACTGCGCTTCCCTTCTCTTGGTATCCATTCTGTAACCCTAATGGTCCACCGGTTATCCATCCTACGCATTACATGGCCTGCCCAGCTCCATTTCTTCCGCTTAATGTCAACTAGAATATCGTCTACCCCCGTTTGTTCTCTGATCCACACCGCTCTCTTCCTGTCTCTTAACGTTACTCCTAAGATTTTCGTCCCATTGCTCTTTGTGCGGTCCTTAACTTGTTCTCGAGCTTCTTTGTTAACCTCCAAGTTTCTGCCCCGTATGTTAGCCCCGGTAGAATGCAATGATTGTACACTTTTCTTTTCAACGACAGTGGTAAGCTCCCAGTCAGGATTTGGCAATGCCTGCCGTATGCACTCCAACCTAATTTTATTCTTCTGTAAATTTCTTTCTCATGATCAGGGTGCCCTGTGAGTAATTGACCTAGATAAACATATTCATTTACAGATTCTAGAGGCTGACTGGCGATCCTGAATTCTTGTTCCCTTGCCAGGCTATTGAACATTATCTTTGTCTTCTGCATATTCATCTTCAACCCAATTCTTGCACTTTCTCGATGAAGGTCCTCAATCATTTGTTGTAATTCCTCTCCATTGTTGCTCAATAGGACAATGTCATCTGCAAACCGAAGGTTGCTGAGATATTCGCCATCGATCCTCACTCCTAATCCTTCCCAGTCTAAGAGCTTGAATACTTCTTCTAAGCATGCAGTGAATAGCATTGGAGAGATTGTGTCTCCTTGCCTGACCCCTTTCTTGATAGGTATCTTTCTGTCTTTAACATATCCCGCTTTATTCTCTATCATTAGAATAAGTTCTCAAGGATCTCTCAAGCGGCTGATCACTTAGCCTGCGTCTTTTCTCCCCTAAAATAAAATTTAAGTAAGGCTGGAGAAGAAGAGCTCCACTTCGACAGACATGAAAAGGAAGAACCTGAGTGCTCGTTTACGTCCAAGTCCTAGTCACCATTTGCTGTCTTGGCGAACGCACCTACTAAATGTCAGGTCTCCCTGGAAGTTTTCTTTCAGCAGGACTGTGCAACTTTTCGGCTGCATAATTATAGATTTAAAGCTGTGCCTCTACGTCAAGCACTGGTCTTTTTAGCCTCGCAGGTGAACTCCGTATCAATTCGTACTTGTCGATTGTTGGCGAAGCCGCATAAGAGCGCCCGAGCTTGTCAATCTGAGAATGTAAGCTATCTGCAACTGTGCTGGCAGGTTACAGCACAATTGATTATGAAGCCGTGGGCCGGTTGGCAGAGGAGACAGCTAGTGCTTCCTGCCTAGGCTAAACTACATGTAATACGACTTGCTTAATCATGCTCGGAGGAAAAGTGGTCGGAAGTCTGTTAGTAGCCTAGATGCTGGTTTTGTTTCTCGCATAGACTATGTGTATCCAACATTGCGGGACTTGATAGTCAGCCTCAAAGAAAGCTGTTCAATGGCATCGCCCTCTGGTGTAGTATTGAACTTTGTGCAGCAAACACTACCGTGTACAGAACGTGAAAACTATTACATACCAAGGTGCAATAGTAGGGTAGATTTCCGGAAAATGTCTGGCGTTTTCTGGCGAGTGCCAGGAATGAATTAAACTATGTAGTTGACGATCAGGTTAACCTTCCACATTAAAGCTGTTGTGAATGCGGACCCCCATAAACTACTGTGGCAGGCGACGCATGAAACGTTATGCGCAAAAACCAGCGTATTTACAGTTCTTACAGTACTGAAGGAATGAAAAATAGTTCATAGCACTAATGATTAGGGAGCCGTGAGCGAATTGGCTTAGGAGACAACTAGTGCTTCTTGCCTAGGCTGAACTATTACCAGTTCTTTATTATGAAAGGGAGTAAAAGCATATCTACTAAATCAGCGGACTGGTCGAAAAGCTGCACAATCTGGAAATCTGGAAATTTTCAGGTACCCAATGTAAGTTTGGGGCATTTCCGGACAACAAATTGCTGAAAATCAGGTGTAGGAATTTTGATAGATAGATCTATGTAGCTGACACTAAAATGGGAGCAATATTCGAAGCCTGGACATATCCCCTAAATCACAGCTCTGCGTGATTATGTTTTAAGGGCATTACCGTATGCTTGGCATATTTGTATGTAAAAGTGAGAGTACTATAGTTACGCATACTGCTTTTAAGCTTCCTTTCTTGCAAATTATCCCGTGTAAATTCCGAAACAATATTGGTCTAAAAAAGTCAGAGGCCTGCCCAGCACACGCAACACAGTCAAAGAGTAAGCTGGTGGAGCGGCGTCGTATACGGCAGCGGTGGTCCACGAACAAAGGCAGATAGACGGACTCTCTTTTCGAGCACCGGGAACAACACAGGCGGATGAGGTAGCCATTGCATTAGCAGCATCCGGCTCTCAATCTAAACATATCATAACCGACTTGCGAAGCGCATGCCGAAATTATGAGGCAGGCTATGTCACCCACCTTGCTCAGAAAATACTGCGACCCTGTATGAGGGACACAGATCCCTCCCCTAAACATATCGTGTGGACACCAGGTCACCAGAGCGTAAGCGGGAATGAGGCTGCTGATGCAGCGGCCCGAGCAGTATAATGAGTGCCATTATACTGCTAGTATAATGCTAGTATAGGAGCAGTATAATAGCAGTACCTCCTAACAACCCCAATTACCCAGAGGAAGAACTATTGCTTCGATTTAACGAGATTTCAGAATATTATAAGGATATACATCGCATATACCCAGAGCCCGCCAAGGGCCTGGGGAAGGCCAATGAACGCATTCCTTATCGGCTTTTCACAAACACGATGCTCTGCCCAGCAATCCTTAAACGTTTTGACCCAATGGTCACCGGCACGTGCCAATACTGTGGGGAGGTGGCAGACACCTTCCACATGGTCTGGGCCTGCCAAAGTAATCCATCCCTTACGCAAAACCACAACCCTACCCGAGAAGAGTGGGAAGCAGCCCTGCTTGGTTGCTCAGACCTCCAGGCCCAAAAGGCCTTGGTCCAGAGAGCCAGGCTTGCGGCTTCGACTTATGGGGTCCCTGACTGGGGATGCCTCCCAGTATGCAGGGCCACACAGGGAGGCCCACATCCCTCTTTGCACTCAATAAATGCTTTTTACCACCACCACCAGGAGTAGCTACAATCTCTTCGACTCGTTTTGATGAGAACGATCTCAACTGTCCGCCCGGCGTCGACAGCGAGCTGCGGCTTTTAATGCTCTCTGCACAGCAGTATGCTGAGGGAGATGATGCCTGATTGTAGCCACGCACGTAGCTCTACGTATGGAGGCGCCTTAACTAGATGGCAGCACTATACTGGCGGAGGCTCGAGATCGCGTTGATTGTGCACCTGGTGTGAATCAAATCTCGTCGTCTTCGCCTGCTCACCTGCCTAGGGTGCGTTTATAGGGCATTTTTCCGCTACCTGGCGGAAAACGCTTGCGTGGCTCAGTGGTACAGTATCTGATTCCCGCGAGCGGGTCCGGGTTCGATCCAGGCGGGAAACAGGAACTGTTTTTTCCGCATTTCCGACGACAACGGTTACGGTCACGGGATATCGTCGGCGGGGCGGAAGCGCACACCATCGCGAACCGAAACGGCCATTGGAATGAGCCATTAACAGCTTACGCTGTTAAACAACAATATATGTTCTTCACGAGAATGAAAGAAACGACATTTCGAGTAACGTATGCGGTGATATTAACTGTTAACTGTGGAAACGCAGCAAAGAAGCAAGCGCTTCACTACGTGGCGTAAGCTCAAAACATGTTCGAACATGTTTTTTGGAAATGGTAATAAGCATGTATTGGGGATCATATCGACGTACGCCGCTCCGATCTTTGGAAGGATGAGGAGAGAAGCATGCTGATAAGATAAAAGTTCTCGAAGTAAACTGGCTCTGGGTGGCCGGTACAGGGAGATATATTGATATCACGTAAAGTGAGTTATTAAGCAATGAATAGAGATACTTTAAAAAAAGGGAAAGTATGTGGCCATATATATGGTTTGAAGCCACATTTCGTTTCGAAGGTTCGAACGCAGGTGTGAAATAAACATGAGAAATTAACTAATTCTGTGACAAGGTTTGTAATGCTTTCAATTAATTGGGGAGCCCCGTGTGGGGCTGATGTCATATGGATGAGAAACATGATAGTTTGAGTCGAATGAGTGATTTGCATGTCATAAATCTGACATGCTTACGCGTTTGTCAAATATTACGCTTCAAGAATGTGAGTATTCGGTTTACTGATAGATTCAGAGTACTAACAGGCACGTTGCATGTCATGTGAATAGTCAGTGTGACGTAAGAACTGGAGCACTCTTACTGTGACTAGTATATTCCTAGCAGTGCTACACCGAAATATAAAATGCTGTCTAGGGTAGATAATTGATACATTCGAACATTTAGACACATTAATGCATCATTAACCACTCGTTGCACAATTTCTGAACGAGGTGAAGATTGTGATGGACAGCAGCTTGGTGGGAGATGTCGGAGAACCTCTACCCGGCAACAGTTTCTCATGGTAGTGGTTGGTATCAGCAAGACTTTCACAGGGACTACGCTTTTCAATCCGCCGAAGTAGGCCAATACCCTCCGAGAGCTCATACACTATCGCAAACGTGAAAGATTGTTGGCCACCTGAGAAGTCCGCTATTTCTTGTGTGTCTCTGATCGACAATGAGAAAACACAAAGACGCAGTTCAACACAGTGCATCTTTTTATTTCAAATGTAAATGCGACAAACAACATTGAACATGCGTTTCAAGCAATCAAATAATACACACAGCCATGTGACGAATGAAGTTCTGAATGGAGACGAGATGAACTCATCAACGTCGCAATGTTTAAAATTATGTAACCGCTGTATACATTTGCCTAAATCACACATAGCTTCAGTAAATTGCTCATGATATTTAACGGCTTCAAATATTTTCCTAAACTTCATATGTTTTTGCTACGACATTATTGACTAGATGTGAATATGCTGAAGGCTATTCCAGCTTCTATGTCAAATACATTTGTCCGCCAAATAGACCACTTTGCCAACCAGCACAACAAAATAATCCATTACAAGATAAGCACTCCACATACTTTTGCCATAACCGCTCACATATATCTTTACACCGCACAGACCTCTTAAAAACGGCGCTAAGAAATCAACGGCTTGGGTGAACTTCCTAAGTTTATTATCTTTACAGTACCGCAGTTTCGGCCATTGAAATCAAATGCAGGTAAATCGAGCATCAAATTCAGACAGTCTGTTCATCTCTTTTGTTACAGTTCTATATGTCCACAAAAAATGTCCATACATCTCTACCAGAGCTTTAGTTTACCATACCACCATTCGGCCGCAGCGAAAAATACCGTGCGGCACACCGAACTTAAGATTACACTAAACCCCGTCTCAATGCCACGTCTTGAAAGTGCCGTAAGATATTTGACTTTTATGCCAAAAAATGCCACATCATAACAATGTGGTAAAATGATTAGGCGCCTTTTCCACTTCTCAGTTGACCTGAGGTACAAGTGAAGATACTGCATAAAAAAGTGCTGCATTTTGAAAGCTGCGAACTCTTACCTACGAGTGTCACGCGGTTATGGCACTGATACTTTGTGTGCTGGCATGCATAAATGACAGCTTGACACTTTGGATGCGGTAGCTGCATGGCCAATCTTGATCACCTTAGTGGGTTGCGCGATGGGGAATTTTCCACATTTCGTGAAATCGGGTGCCACGTGTAATTTGAATATGTGTCAAACAGGCAATAGTCTAGAGCGAATTGTATTTTTTCCTGAGTTTCATATCGTAGTGCCTAATGATTGTACGCTCGTAAAGTTTAGGAAGGAAAACTAAATGCTGCAATATGGCAGGGCACTCTGATAGAAGGACGTACCTCAGTGAACAAACACTGTGTTATGTCCGTATATCGAAGGGCGCTGCCATATTACGCCATGATTAACCAACTATCTCACCAGTATGTCTTAAGAAACCATATGCGACTATCTGAAACGCTGCTCTGAATGGTTCTCCTATGAAGCATTTGCGATCGCTCGGGGAGCCTTTTGTGCATTATGGGTAATTTTTTAATCTTCGAAACAGTTGTAGTACACCATATTAGGTAGCAGTAACTTAAAACTGACATAAATAGATAGTTATAACTAAGCTTCACACTTGCTGGGACTGAGTAACGTAGTTCTTTGTAGTCAGATGCAGACTCTGTTGTTCATTTTACGCTGTCATTCACTTAAATCACTGATGATTACCCCACAAGGTTTATTAGGTGAAAAAATACGGCTTAAGTCATCTCACGATGAAAGTCGACGGTAATGCGATTAATATTCGAACAATGAATGCCCTGGCACGCCGTGAGTGTCGGGAAGCCGAAAGAGAAAGAAACACTTTCCTCTAGCATATCGCTATTGTGTCCCTCTACATCCCGCCATGTTTATTGGTAAAGAACCGCTCTTTAACACCAAAGCACTCCTCGCATTCTTGAAAGATGTTGTGCTACATGTTATTAGCCCAATAAGTTCGTAGCGCATCCTCTCTCCAGAGGATGTTGCTGGGATAGTTTTTTTATAGCACATGCCTCCAGGCCCTTGTGTCTCAAGGGCTCTGTTTAGGCACTTGTGCTTCTGGCCAATTCTTGGATCTGTAATATTTTGTAAGTCATATCATTCTTTCGCAATGTATTGTTCATGTCTATAGTACACATTATTAGTCATTGCCATAATCTTATTACGTATATATTTTACGCACTTTACAGCGACTGTTTTTAGGCCCCTTTACAGTCATGCCACATCTAATGTTCATATAATTGACTATTCATATACCACTAACAAACCATTACCATCGTCTTGGCGCTCTTTGGCCACATCTGGCCCTTGCGCCAATAAACAACAATAATCATCATCACCCGGCACGCCGTATTTGTGCACAGGTTGCAGATTTGCAAAATCTGTAACCTAGTACACGTACACAAAAACCAAGGACTCGAGCTAAAATGTCTCAGTTTACAATAACGTAGGCAAGTAAAAGTCTTTGGCCGTCAGAATGTGGTGGGAGCGGGCCCCACGTAGCACAAGATGTGGCAGTTACAGTTTCGACATGGCGCAAACGAGGGATGTGCTTCCATGATATACGTTGAAATGTGCAAGTTGGCGTGACCTGTCATCGCTGTGGCTATCTCCATTCGAAGGTTGATCCGAATGTTCATCCATAGGCACGCGATTGACCGGAGGTGGTACATCACGGCACAGTTAAGCGCAAGACGGACTACAACCTGCACCAAGCGTAAAAGATGAAGGAAGGGAATGTTTGCAATTTCGGCTAATATGTCGTTTCCATGCCCATTACTTTACATTGGTGACGATGATTGCCGTCATTATTCATGTATTCAGACCGCCTACTCGTCCCTAGATTCACCATGACCATAGGGTAAATAAAAAGCGTCTGATTAGCCAAGCTTGGGGTGATATATTCGCAAACAATATTTGGAAACGTTCTTAAGCTTATCATGTATAACAAACACACACAGACACAAAATACATATAAATGTATACTTATAAATATATGTGTGTGTTTTTGTGAAGGGAGTAGTAGTTCTTCGCATCCGGTGTTTAACAAATTGGAAAAAGTGCAGGTGCACGTAGAAAAGGAAAAAGAACCGTTTATCTCGGACGTTTCGGCCGGTGTCCGGCATTCATCAAGAGTGAACTTTTCGTGAACGCTGGACCCCGGCCGGAACATCGCAATTAAATCTTTGTTTTTGCTTTTCTACGTGCGCTTTCACTTTCTGCAATTTAAGTACAATATATATATATATATATATATATATATATATATATATATCTGTGTGTGTTTACCGTGAAACAAAAAGTTTACGTCCACCTAAATGCAGCATTTACCTCAGCTGGGAAGCTTTCTTACATTGAAACCGGCATGAGTTTCCCCAGTAGCCTTGGGGGTACATTTGAGTAGGACAATTTTAGGTGGAACTTCTTATGCGCCCGGGCAGCCGGCGTCTCCTGTCGTATCCACGGTAAGCAAGCGGCTCGTGTTCGCACTCGGCACGCGCTCGTGCCACTGCTCCCGCGTTCTTCCACAGCTGGCTGCGTTGCCGCTCATGATTCCAGCGTAGAATTTCACTTCTCGTGTGTCGTTGTCGTCGTAATGGGGAGGCCACGTTTATGGGGTTATGAGCCATTGCTTAAGGCAGTATGAGCCCATCACTGCATGCTTCGCACCTCCCCAGGTTTCACATTAGTGGAGCTGCATTCCGCTCAATGGGTCATTTGACATTTACGAATAAAATTTAATTCACCACCCAAGCAGAGCCGTACGGACGTGTATTTGTCGCGGCTTTTCTCATAGGTGGATTGCGCGTGGATTCCGCGACCGGTACCTCCACTACCATGGGTTCTGATGTGATTTCAGATTGGTTAGAGTCGGAGGGTGATGGCTTTGACGGCGTTTTGAGTTGTCTGATTTCATCGACAAGTTTTGTGATTGTTTGCCTTAACTCTTTGTTTTCGTGTTCTAGTCTTTTAATCGTATTTGCTATTTCTACCTGCTCTGGCCGTGCCATCGGACTCACCTGGCTGGCGGCCTGTTGTTGGTTCTGCTGCTGTTGTCGCTCCTCTTGTTGTTACTGCTGCTGAGCTCGTTGGGCCCAGGTCAACCGGTCATCACCGCCAACTCGTGGGCTGGGGGCGAATCGTATCCTTGACGTGGATATCTGGCTCGAATTCCTGGAGCGCTCTCCGGACCGTGACGCCGGGCGACCGCGGTTCCTCGATCTCGAGCGCCTCCGCTCACCGGTCAAGCGAGCATCTGCGTTGGCGGCCACGTTGTCGTTGATGGCGCTACTCTCACGGTTCTTGAGCGGCGGTAAGTCTTGCTGACTCAGGGCGACTGTTCCTGACCTCGTGGTGCTTTGGCTTGCGTTCGCGGCGATTCTCCTTTCAAATCGTCTTCTTCGGATGACATAGGGGAGGTGGAAGCGGTTCATGCATTCCTTGCTGGACGTAACGTTATTTCCCGCGCAAAGCTCACACTTTATCGAGGTGCACACATGGTCTGCGTTAGGGTTAGCTGGTCTACAGCCTTTGCAAATGGCGTCGTCGGGCGAGGGGCACACGTCGGCACGATGGCCGAGTCTGCCGCACACGTGGCACATGGCGATCTGCTGGCGGTAAAGGGAACACTTGACCAGGGCGTTGTCGTATCTGACATAGTTCGGGGCTCGAAAGCCGTCGAAGGCGATGATGACCGGGCCAGTTTCCTTGATTCTCTTTGCCGCCAGTGCGAGCGGGTTGAGTGGGTTGACGATCTTGTGATTTATGGAGTCCTGCGTCTCATCGAGCGGGACTCCTCCTATAACGCCTTTGCGCGTTTCGGCCGGCGCCGTTCTATATGCAGTGGTCTCAAACGTTCGTTCTCCTGTGGAATGTTGCGGATCCTGAGGTATTTCGCTGCGTTCGCTTCGGACGGTGTGCTGACCACCAGGATGTTTTGCTTCAAATTTGGGTATATTGTGTCCTCGCTTCACTCGTTAGATTCGATGCAAGCAGCCATGCAAAGTGCTTTGGTGACCGTAAACTGGCCTACCTTGGCTATGTTGATTCCGCCACGTATGCGAGTCACGATCTTGATGTCGTCTTGGGGCAGCGCGGGCATCCTGCTTGCTTTGATCACGGAGTTTCTCGCTGTTGAGACGGTTGCGTTCGTATTTCCTCCCTTTCGCTGTAGGCTATCGAGGTCGGGCTGGCTGAACGCAGTCTTGATTACTGACGGGCACAGGGCCACGATAGTCCAGCGCGGTAAAGTAGTCCGGGCTCATGTCTTGGCCTTGAACTTCGTATGCCATCGCTGTAGTGTCGTTCTCGGGTGAAATGCTCGTTTGTTAAGATCGCTGGAGGCCCCCGCAGCCGGGGTGGATGCGGGTAGGTCTTAGGTCGGCGGCGGCGCCTTGGTCGGAGTCGAGACGGGCACTGATGGCGGTGGCCGTACATGTCGTTAGGCTTAGAGTCCGTGGCGTGGCGGCGAGAGATGAAATAACTCGTAAAAAAACACCGCATATCCACGGGGTGAATGATGATGAGTGGGCGAAGCTCCGGAGGGAATCATCGGTAAACCGTGAATCTTCCGTGTAATTCGCCCAGTCTCGCCGCACTAAATCGAACGATTGACTTCCACCAATGACACGCGCCATATGTGACGTCATTACTATTTTATAACAGCGCCCTTCATTATAATTGTACCATCTCCGCTTAAGGGGACGCTAGCACAAACGCGTTAGAAACGTGCAGTACTCTCTAGTAAGGGGGAGAGGCCACAGCGTCTTACGCAGCCGTTTACACATGCCGGACCGTGCACCGCGTTTGCCGACGCCATCACATGACTTGCTGAGAGAGTATAACCCCCGTATTCATAAACGCTCCTCGAGTTGAACTGGACTTGCCACCGCCTTCAACGCGTTTCGAACGCGCTGCCCAAGGCGGTGGCAAGTCAAGTTGAAGTCGAGGAGCGTTTATGAATACGGGGGTAAGGCGGAGAGGCCACAGCGTCTTACACCAGCTTCTTACACGGGCCGTAACGCGCTAGCATAAACGCGTTAGAAACGCGCAGTCTTTCGTTAATGTTGGGTATTTATTGTCATCGTGGTGCGTATGTCCATGTGCGCTTCGTGGCGTAGTGGTCAGCGCCGCGCGTTCGGAAGCGAGGAGTCCCTGGTTCGATTTCGCGCTACGGACACAAGTTTCGGAATTTTTAGGGGCGAAGCTCCTTATAGCGGCACCCGTTCGTCCCCGTCGTAGTAGGTAGCCACGTCTAGTTTTATGAATTGCTCAATAGATGGCGTTGTGTGTCCGTATATGTATGTATACCCATATATACATATATATGTATACGTATAGTATAACCGGAAGCCGGCTTCCGGTTTCGCTTCCAGTTCCGGAAGCCAGCTTCCGGCTTCCGGAGAACGCTTCCGGCGTTTTATGAAAAAAAAATTCCGAAACTTGTGTCCGTAGCGCGGAATCGAACCAGGGACCCCTCGCTTCCGAACGCGCGGCGCTAACCACTACGCCACGAAGCGCACATAGACACACGCACCACGATGGCAATAAATACCCAACATTAACGAAAGGCCGCGTTTCTAGCGCGTTTCTAACGCGTTTGTGCTAGCGCGTTACGGCCCGTGTAAGAAGCTGGTGTAAGACGCTGTGGCCTCTCCGCCTTACCTTCAACGCGTTTCGAACGCGCTGCCCAATGCGGTGGCAAGTCAAGTTCAAGTCGAGGAGCGTTTATGAATACGGGGGGTATACTCTCTCAGGAGTCATGTGATGGCGTCGGCAAACGCGGTGCACGTTCCGGCATGTGTAAATGGCTGCGTAAGACGCTGTGGCCGCTCCCCCTTACTTGAGAGTACTGCACGTTTCTAACGCGTTTGTGCTAGCGTCCCCTTAAGCGGGAGATCCGATGATTCCCTCCGGAGCTTCGCCCACTCATCATCATTCACCCCGTGGATATGCTGTGATTTTTTTTTCACAAAAGTAGGCGTGGCAACCTACTACTACTACGACGACGACTACTACTACTACTACTACATACTACAGAGGAGGGACAGACCCACACCCTAAGGAGCTTCGCCCCTAAAAAGTCCAGAGGTCACGCACTTGCCTAAATGTGGTCTTCCCAGGTGGCTAAGAACTTCAAGAATCCGATTCCGCGCAGAAAAAGCACCGAAATGAGCAAAAGACACATTTAAAGTGGCGAGAAAGCGGGAACCGGCACGGACGCGTCCGCACGCGCCATGCGTTCCATGGCGTCCTCTGAAGCTGCTTAATCCAGCCGTAATTTGTGGCGCGTGCAAAGAACCCGCAGCGCCGTAGTCATATGGCAACCCAGAGAAGGCAACCTCGCCAGCTCCTTGCATTCCCGACCCCCGCCTCTCTTCTCTCAGCGGCGCGCTGAGTCCGGAAAAAAGAAGGCGAAATCTTGCAGCGCAAATTTAGCTCAAGACACAGCGAAGCTGGCCGATTTATATCGAGTGGCTAGTCTCCAACGCGCGAGGCCTCGGCAAGCGACAGTGTCCTTCGCATGCTACAAACGCAGGCAGGTTAACCAACCCTTAGAAAAATGGTTCTTGAATTTCTGATTACATCTTGATATGTTTTTGATGATACATCAGAGTGTTATCATAAACTCAACAGCTGATGACTTTTAACATCAAGTTGGCAGCAGTCACTCAGTAGAGAATACACATCACGATTTCTGCAGAGAAACCTATGCAGATTTTCAGCTTATATGCCTGATGTATGAACACTACAGACATTTAGCATCAAGTTGGCAGCAGTCACTCAGTACAGAATAGACATCACAATTTCTGCAGATAAACTTATGCAGATATTCAGCTTATATGCCTGATGTATAAACACTGAAGACATTTAGCATCAAGTTTCCAGCAGCCGCCCATTACTATGATTTTTGTAGTTAAATGTACAGAGGCTTTTATGGCGTTCGCTGATGTATAAACACATCTTATATAGATGTATGCTATATATTATAACCCATCCATGTAGTGTACTAATATAATAAAAAAACGAAGATTTTTATAGTTGGTTTGATAAAGCAGAGTTTCAGATTTTCGCTTCAATTAAGTGCAACTGTCGCTATTTTTGTGGTGAACAGACCGCAGATTAGTGATGCTTGATTGTGTGTGTGTTTTTTTTTTTTGCGCACGTGTTCTCACGGCGTCATCGCGGTTAATATGTGCCAAACGGCAGGACAGCGAGTATTTTTTTATTTTTTTTAGTTTCGCCGAAAATGCAATAATTTCGGGAGCTACGATAGGAGACATGTTCAACTTGGAACCAGCGTGCGCTCGCGCCGATGCACCGCGACACAAGCCTGCGCTAGCCCACCGGCGACACAAACATCAGCTCGCAAAATAATTTCCGCTAGATAAAGTGATGCGTACATTACATCATATGAAAAGCGATGTCTACTGTCAAACGTTGAGCACCAACGAGGGATCCGATACTTGACCAACTCAGCTGCAGTGCACTGCGACATACGGTGCTCGGTGAACCCGCTCAGCTATGCAGATATCGCACTCGACAGCCCCGCGAATATCACCGTATATTTTCTTCTTTGCGTGAAATTATTGTGAGCATATATGGTAAAGTGGCAACAACGGTAACAGAATATTGCAGGTGCTGCCTGTCGGTAGTTCGTTGCGAAGCGCCGTGAGCTTCGAGCTACGAAGGTAAGGGGAGAAGGCCTAGCGACGATGTCGGCGCCCCCGAGCGATCAGTGGTGGTGATCAAGGCTGCCGGCGATAGGACACAGCGACCGCTCTTCTGTCGTTGACTGACCAAGTCGCTGTACGGCTGCCGCAGAAATTCAGGACTCATCCTCTGCCGTTCGCGAGCATAACAGCCATCGAATGACGGCCCGCGAACGACAAACGGCGCGCGGCAAGCTGCCGTGAATGCGCCTGTACACCGTGAGCCGGCTCGGACACGTACTGCTTCGTTTACGCACGCTGCCGCATAGCAGCCGGTTTTTCATTTCTGTGCGAAATTAGGCAAGAACATTTTCGAGCAATCTCATCAGTATGTATTTTGCAAACGCTAGCGGTCGTTTTGTGAAGCGCCATCCATCCGCAACTGCTTAGAAGCGAGAGCTGTTAGAGAGGCTTAAGTCATCGACGCGCCCGTGCTAAGTAGTGGTCGCTAGTTGAAATGCGTGTTTATATATTGCGGTTTTATATTAACAGGTACGTGTGCTGTTAGCGTGCCTATTAGCTCACTCTATTGTTACAAGCATTATGTTGAGATTTAATGCTTAATTTCGTTGACAAGAGGCGCTCCTACTGGCACCGACTGGTGGTGAAAACTTCATGGGTATATATATATATATATATATATATATATATATATGACTGGTGGTGAAAACTTCATGGGTATATATATATATATATATATATATACAGCAAAGCAGATACCATTGCGTGTGCACTACAAGCAGTGTGTGTATGTTGGTTTAGTTGTACGTGGAGTATGTGATGAATTGAGGTGCCATGATGTGTGATTCCAATTGTACGTGGGAGTATTGTGATGCTTGAGGTACCATGATGTAATTTGCGTTGTCTCGTACTAAAAAAAAGAAAAAAAATAGGCTCGAGGAAAAAGATTTTTTTCTTGCTTTCTTTAAAGCCCCTATATTTATAAAAGTAGCGCCATCCACTTCCATCCTCCTCCGTTCCACTATCGCGCTCGGCGCGACCAGCGCGATCGAGGCGCGATATCGACAGTGGCGCCGCCTGCGTCGGGCCTGCCGTGGCAGACGACAGCTAACGCGCTACCAGAGGAAATCCGAGGAAAACTTCGATCGCGCCCTGCGGAGACGTTTTTGAGTCGCGATTTTGCTTCGTCAGTCAGTAACTGGTCTCAATAATGCCGTTTTGGAAGTAGCAACGCGACGATGCGAGACGGCGCAAATATCAAGTGTGCAGCAAGCGTTTGCGCACGCCGGATGGTAAACAAAAAAAGCCTTTTGCCCTCGCCTTGTAGGTTGCGGCAACTTAAGGCGCAGCAGCATGCCATCACAACGAAGTTCTTGTCCCTAACACATTTGATCCGTTTGTGCGTACAGCACTTTCGTCGCACAGGCCCGAGAATGGCAGTCGGAGCGCGCTGGAAAGAAAAAAAAATATACAAAAGCGCGACGCGAACTTCCACGTGACACGGATTGGCCAATGGGGGAGCGGAGGAGGCTGGGGCGACAGGAGGCGGCTAAGAGAGGGCGAGGAGGAAGCGCCGGGGTGAGCGCGGTGGCGGCAAGATCAAAGAATGGGCTACTTTTATAAATATAGGGGCTTTAGCTTTCTTTGTTTTTTAGCGCCATCTATCGGTTTATGCAGTAACTACTGTGTTTAGTGATCTAAGCCTTTCTGAAATGTGGTAATCAAGAACGCACCACAAATGCACTAATCAAGAATGCACCACAAATACAGTAATCAAGAATGCATCAGAAACGCGGTGGCCAAATACATGAAGTTAAGTTATCAAGTACTCATCACAAAAAAGCATCAGAATGTAACCCCAATTTCGGTAGGTTTGATGAGAATTGTCATCATCATCATCATCATCAGCCTATATTTTGTCCACTGCAGGACGAAGGCCTCTCCCTGCGATCTCCAATTACCCCTGTCTTGCGCTAGCGTATTCCAACTTGCGCCTGCAAATTTCCTAACTTCACCATCCCATCTGGTTTTCTGCCGACCTCGACTGCGCTTCCCTTCTCTTGGTATCCATTCTGTAACCCTAATGGTCCACCGGTTATCCATCCTACGCATTACATGGCCTGCCCAGCTCCATTTCTTCCGCTTAATGTCAACTAGAATATCGGCTATCCCCGTTTGCTCTCTGATCCACACCGCTCTCTTCCTGTCTCTTAACGTTAGTCCTAAGATTTTTCGGTCCATCGCTCTTTGTGCGGTCCTTTACTTGTTCTCGAGCTTCTTTGTTAACCTCCAAGTTTCTGCCCCATATGTTAGCACCGGTAGAATGCAATGATTGTATACTTTTCTTTTCAACGACAGTGGTAAGCTCCCAGTCAGGATTTGGTAATGCGTGCCGTATGCACTCCAACCCAATTTTATTCTTCTGTAAATTTCTTTCTCGTGATCAGGGTCGCCTGTGAGTAATTGACCTAGATAAACGTACTCCTTTACAGACTCTAGAGGCTGACTGGCGATCCTGAATTCTTGTTCTCTTGCCAGGCTATTGAACGTTATCTTTGTCTTCTGCATATTCATCTTCAACCGAATTCTTACACTTTCTCGATTAAGGTCCTCAATCATTTGTTGTAATTCGTCTCCATTGTTGCTGAATAGGACAATGTCATCTGCAAACCGAAAGTTGCTGAGATATTCGCCGTTCATTCTCACTCCTAAGCCTTCCCAGTCTAACAGCTTGAATACTTCTTCTAAGCATGCAGTGAATAGCATTGGAGAGATTGTGTCTCCTTGCCTGACCCCTTTCTTGATAGGTATCTTTCTACTTTTCTTGTGGAGAACCAAGGTAGCTGTGGAATCCTTGTAGATGTTTGCGAAGATATTCACGTATGCCTCCTGCACTCCTTGATTACGCAATGCCTCGATGACTGCTGGTATCTCTACTGAATCAAATGCCTTTTCATAATCTATGAAAGCCATGTAAAGAGGTTGATTGTACTCCGCAGATTTCTCGATTACCTGATTTATGACATGGATATGATCCATCGTAGAATATCCCTTCCTGAAGCCAGCCTGTTCTCTTGGTTGGCTGAAGTCAAGTGTTGCCCTGATTCTATTGGAAATTATCTTGGTGAATATTTTATACAATACTGAAAGCAAGCTAATGGGTCTATAATTCTTCAGTTCTTCAACGTCTCCCTTCTTATGGATTAGTATAATGTTGGCGTTCTTCCAGCTCTCTGGTACACATGAAGTTGTGAGGCATTGCGTATAATGGGCCGCAAGCTTTTCAAGCATGATATCTCCTCCATCTTTGATTAAATCTACTGTTATTCCATCTTCTCCAGCAGCTTTTCCCCTGGTCATGTCTTTCAAGGCCCTTCTAACTTCAGCGCTAGTTATAGAAGGAGCCTCTGTATCCGGTTCATCACTATTTTGAATGAAAGTAGCTTGGCTGTTTTGGGCACTGTACAGGTCAGTATAGAATTCTTCTGCTGCTTTTACTATGTCATCGAAATTGCTGATGATATTACCATGCTTATCTTTCAGTGCATACATCTTGCCTTGTCCTATGCCAAGCTTTCTTCTTACTGATTTATAGCTGCGTCCATATTTTACGGCTTCCTCAATCTTTCCCATGTTATAATTTCGAATATCCCTTACTTTTTTCTTGTTGATTAGTTTTGACAGTTCAGCGAATTCTATCTGATCTCTTGAGTTGGACATTTTCATCTTCTGTCGCTTCTTTATTAGGTCTTGTGTTTCTTGGGAGAGCTTACCTACTGGTTGCCTTGGTGCCCTACCTCCCACTTCAATTGCTGCTTCTGAGATCAACCTAGTTACGGTTTCATTCATTACTTCTATGTTGTCTTTATCTTCCTTTTCTAAAGCTGCATATTTGTTTGCAAGCACCAGCCTAAATTGATCTGCTTTTACCCTTATTGCCTCTAGGTTGGCCTGTTTCCTCTTGACTAATTTCACTCTGTCTCTCTTCAAATTGAGAGAAATCCGAGCCCTCACTAACCTATGGTCACTGCACTTAACCTTACCTAACACTTCTACATCCTGCACTATGCTTGGATCGGCAGAGAGTATGAAATCTATTTCATTCCTTGTTTCTCCATTAGGGCTTTTCCAGGTCCACTTCCTGTTGCTGCGCTTCCTGAAGAAGGTATTCATTATTCAGAGCCTATTCCTTTCCGCGAATTCTACTAACATCTCTCCTCTTGCATTCCGAGAATCGATGCCGTAGTTGCCAATTGCTTGCTCACCAACCTGCTTTTTCCCCACTTTTCCATTGAAGTCGCCCATGACTAAAGTATACTGAGTTTGCACCTTTCTCATTGCTAGTTCAACATCTTCATAAAACTGTTCTATTTCTTCATCATCGTGACTGGAGGTTGGGGCATAGGCTTGTACTACCTTCATTTTGTACCTCCTATTCAGCTTTATTACTACAACTGCTACCCTCTCATTTATGCTGTAGAATTCATAAATGTTGCCCGCTATGTTGTTATGCACTAGAAATCCTACCCCGGATTCTTTCTTATCTGGAAGACCTCTGTAGCAGAGGACGTGGCCGTTAGTCAGCACTGTGTAAGCCTCACCAGTTCTTCTAACCTCACTAAGGCCAATAATATCCCAGGAAATGCCTGATAATTCTTCAAATAGTCCCGCTAAGCTAGCCTCACTCGAGAGGGTGCGCGTGTTGAACGTTGCCAGGTTCAGTTTCCATTGGCGGCCTGTCTTGACCCAGGGATTCTTAGCACCCTCTGCCGCGTAGCAGGTCTGACCGCCGCCTTGGTCAGGTGCTCCGCAGCCACTGGGAACTGAGGGCCATGGGTTAATTGTCGGCGTCATGAGGGAGGTAGTGGCCGAATACTGCACCAGGGAGGCCAATTCCTGTTCTGGTGAGGGAGTGACTTTTGATGAAGCTTTATGGGCCTTCCTAGTTTGGTTGCACCTTAACTAGTATAGCCGCACTAGCTCTCGGCGATATATATATTTTTTTTCTTGCTGGTGTCAGGCACCACTCCATGCCTGAAAATGTGGTGGACCGGAGTAGGATTCGAACTTACGACCTTCAGATTTGAAGTCGGGTATTCTACCTCTGCTCCACGCCACCACGTCTACATCTCCACGCACCAACGTATACAACTATTAATCAGACTTTTAGCAAAAATTTTTATAAGGGAAGGTTCTCACAGTGCCAAGAACGCTTCTGTTTGACGACGCCGAACGTGTTGGAGGCTAGCCACTCGATATCGCTGTGTGTTGAACTTTGCGCGGACTAGTGCAAGCTTTCCTATTTTTTTTCTTCTCGCTGCATTTTGAGTTGTTTTTGATGCCTTGATGGACAACAAAACCCGTTCCGCAAGCAAGCACACGAGCAGGTAGCGACTCGCAAGAAGGAAACAGTGCAGAATGTGCAGCTAGCTGATGATACCTTTAACTTCAATATGTAAATATAAGAATAAGATGAAAGTAGAAATAGCAAAAGGACGTAGGTGCTGGCTGAGGATCGCAAATATTCAGCAGATTTCTATTCAATAAAACATCCTACATTGCATCATCGAGGAGACGATTTTGGGGTGCATCAACATTACGCATTCCCATCATTTCGGAATTTGTGGTAAATGAACGGGCGCTTTTTTACGGAAGAGCACAGAATACCACGGTGTTTTATTAGTGTTTCTTACCTTTTGATGTATGCGTACGAAGTGCTGTGCAGATATTTCTTCTCCCCTCATTGCCGGTTTAGCGCTTCAGAATAGGCTCCTTTTTTCCTCAGCTTACGCTCCATTTTCTCCGGAGCCCCCTGAGCGCATAGGCAGGCCCCTTCAAAATGAGGGTCAGCTACATGCGAGTGGTATGACAAGTCTCAGCTGGAAGCCACCTTGAAGGTATCGCGCAAAAAACTAGACGCTGCAATCTACGATCTACCTTGTCTAAGGAGTCATCTGTTTTGCTTGCGCAGAAAAAAAATATGCGCAGGGGTTTTTTTCCTTGTCCGGAGACGACGACGGTGTGACGAAGGCAAAATGAAGGCGATGACACGACAAGGACGGCATCCTCATCCTCATCATCATCAGCATCATCATCAGCCTATATTGATGTCCACTGCAGAACGAAGGCCTCTCCCTGTGATCTCTAATTACCCCAGTCTTGCGATAGCTAGCTAGCGTCTATATATATGGTCTATATATAAAAACATACAGATGGATAAATAGACTAAAAAGTGCTAAAGTATGTAAATAATGCTATTCGCAATGAGGAAGCAAGCGTTCTTTTTGTTCTGGCTATTGTAATGGTGCGTAAACCTTGGTAGTTACAGTACCTACAACGAAGTGTCGTGCTGACGAATACCCTGACTCACCGTTTATCAAAATTAGGTGCTTATGTGCCCCTCCGGAATGGCGGGGATGGGGTGAGCAACAGACGCACCGCGCGTGTGGTTAAAGGACATCTTAGCAGGCCCCACTGCAAATTTTGGTCATACCCTAGAAGCTGTAAAACGCCGCCTAAGGAAGCTTTACCGCAGTTTCAAATCGGTTCATTATTGGACGACATAGAAGAAATCATCTGTAATGCTAATGCGGCGCTAGGAGGTGAATGGCGCCGCCAGCGGAGACACTGTGGCCCTCTGCCTCGACATTCAATTCCCAAGCGTGGTTCCTTGCCTGCCTTCTCCAATACCAGAACCGAGACACGTCGAGCCCACCTCCTCTTTTTAATTCTCTTCCTTTTTTTTTCTCTGTTTCCCCTTTTGCATTGCGTGGCTGGTCATTCTTTAGTGACGAAACACACACGGTGAGGAGGCACTTGTGCGTGTTATTTTGACTGTTTGGCTTGGCGGTGCTCTCTAATGTGTGTTGTGAAGTCGGGTGTCCCAGCGGCCACGACGGTTTCATGTCTCATGATCTGCCGGGAGAAAGAGAGGCCTAGAGACATGCCCAAGAGATGAGAAAAAGGATTTTATATACAAATTTACATTGTCGTTTACGGAAGGGCCCCAAGATTCTCGGAGCACACTACATGCCAAAGTATTTGCATGTCCTAGCACCATCACGGAACTCCATTCGCTTTTTAAGCACGCCATTTTCCCCTTTCTCTCGTCGAGGGAATTTGATGCTCTTCCCTCGGCGAGTTAGGATAGTCGCGCAGTCGGCAAAGTCCCACCCATGGTGTCGCACCAACCCGCTGGACGCCGCTTCTTGTGTCGAAGCTTCGACCTGCCCTTGTTGCAATGAAGATGTAAGTTCATGTGCAACAGAGGACGACGATGTTCCCACGAATCCGGTGAACCATGAATACGGCTCATTGCAGCAATTAGTAGGCTGCACCTGTTCGGTGTTGACTTTACACTTTGGGTCCCACAACTCGTCTCGTTTGTCGGATCCGGCTGGTCGAAGAGACGAACACGCGACACATAATCGCTTGTCAATTATCTTACCATGACACGTGTTTCGTCACCACCTCTATGACGTCAAAAAGAACATGAAGCGTGAATGGCCTTACACAGCTGCAAGCTCGCTGGTGTGCAGCCTTGGTCCACAAGGACCGCCAGGCAGAAAAAGAGGGAGGCGCGTAGTGTTTCGATTAAAAGTTCTGGGGTTGTCGCAGGAAGGTGCGCAGCGCCGTAATACGTTGCAGAAACAATCGCCGGAGCTTCATGTGTACGCTACACTTGTTCCAGAATGCCCAACCTTGCTTACGGGCCACATAAGGATCTTTCATCTGCTGACTGACAAGGAGACTCACGCCTTTACAACCACGGACCAGAGGCATAGGAATTTATAAACTGAAAATCATGCTAAGGAGCATGAAAAACCATGTAGACAAACTACACAGAAACGCGCAAGCCTTTGCTGAAGGAGTGTGGATAACATAAAACTGTAAAAACTATCACGAAACTCACACAAGTCTCCCACGAGGGGATTTGCAATTGACGATAAATAAAATAAGTTCAATCAACTCTGTTTATTTTCGTCAGTAATGAGGTAGTAAAAACAAGAGAGGTATATACAGAAGCAGGTCATCCCATGAAATGAAAGAATACACGCGAGAATTACGCACGGCAACTGCTAAAATCTAAGAATACAAACAAAATCACACACAATCAATAAACGCAATAAGAAAAGTCCGCTGGAACTTTCTGAGAGCAGGTCTGCACACGTAGGCGTATCTGAGGCTTGCTCGTCGAGAATAGGATCTGGAGAAGTAAGTGTCGGGCTGCTGGTTCGTCACTGATGAAGATGATCGCTGACTAGCACCACCTGTCTGTGTACTGCCGAAGATTCCGGCCTGGTGGAGGTTTAGCCTGGCGACCGCTACTTCAGCTTCCTTGCGATCCACGACCATGCTGCCGCGATTTCCATACCCATCTGCCAGGTCGCCGTAACCATAGATACCGCCAGGCTCTCCATCACCGCGCGCCGGATGTCTCGTCTGGGGCCGGTAGGGTGACGCAGGAGAATAGGAAAAGTGCTCCGCCATGACCGTGTAAGCGACGCCCTGGTTGCTGTGGTGGTGGCGGCCATGTTGAGTGGGACCACGTACACGCACTTTCTGACACCGTTACGGAGGCCGCATAAGTATATTTAGCGAACACCAACATGCACAAATACGATACAGAGCATTGCTATGACGGAAATTTGCAGGTTTGACCAAATGTTCCTTTTTGGAACCCAATTGCTGCGACTGTCACAGTTCACACCATTTCATTGTCACAGTTCGCAGAATGTCACAGTTCACGCCACGACATCTCAAGAAGAACTCGCACGGCAACTCCTAAAATCTACGAATACAAACAAAATCACACACGATTATTTTCAACCGACCAATAAATGCAATAAGAAAAGTCCGCTGGAACTTTCTGAGAGCAGGTCTGCACGCGTAGGCGTATCTGAGGCATGCTCGTCGAGAATACGATCTGGAGAAGCGTAGGGCTGCTGGTTCATCAGTGATGAAGATGATCGCTGACTAGCACCACCTGTCTGTGTACTGCCGAAGGTTCCGGCCTGGTGGAGGTTTAGCCTGGCGACCGCTACTTCAGCTTCCTTGCGATCCACAACCATGCTGCCGCGATTTCCGTACCCATCTGCCAGGTCGCCGTAGCCATAGATACCGCCAGGCTCTCCATCACCGCGCCGGATATCTCGTGTGGAACCGGTAGGGTGACGCAGGAGAATAGGAAAAGTGCTCCGCCACGGCCGTGTAAGCGACGCCCTGGTTGCTCTGGTGGTGGCGGCCATGTTGGGTGGGACCGCGTACACGCACTTTGTGACACCGGTACGGAGGCCGCATAAGGTTATTTAGCGAACACCAACATGCACAAATACGATATAGCGTATTGCTATGACGGAAATTTGCAGGTTTGACCAAATGTTCCTTTTTGGAACCCAACTGCTGCGACTGTCACAGATCACAACATTTCATTTTCACAGTTCACAGAATGTCACAGTTCACGCCACGACATCTTAAGAAGAACTTCGTCACGATCAGCCGTTCTTAGTCCTCATCCCCTACAGGGCCGCATGCTGGTGCCTCCTAAATACATGCAGAAAGGGGCAGCATTCTCATAGACCTAATAATGCGCACAAAACACGCTGAACTTGCCAAGCGTGGAAGTTGGACGTTAGCGCAGCAGTCACTGTATCCATTACACAAATAAAACCTTTCAAGCGCATCGAGTCCCACTATCACTATTATTGTAACACTGGGTGTCATTATAACACGTAGACAAAATATAGCATTAAAAGAAATGTTCAGAGAAAATAAAAACTCGAAGGCAGCAGCTACTGCACTGATAGACTCAGCCGAATGCCCAAAACATTGTTTTCAACACAACCGCAACCTCGCTCAAACTGCTTTAAATCTGATGATAAACTACGTCGGAAACACGAAGACAACGGAGACCACGTGACTGCAATAACGGCACTGCAATATGCATGCGGCTTCGTGGCTCAATAGGCAGAATGAATACATAATGTCCTGCTGCTTTTAATGTGTTACCTTTCTTAGGACACTTTCCGCACTTTCCGATGGCAATCTATCTATCTATCTATCTGTCTGTCTATCTATTCATCTATCAATCTATTTATCTAAGTTCGCGTCTAAGCGTTTTCCCGCCTAGCTGGCTCACTGGTCAAATGGGTACTTCATCAGGCTGCTGTGCTGAGGCAACAAGGTTCGAAACCTACCGTCGGACAAATTTGGGTCACTGAGTATGAGGCAATTTGTTCATATGTGCCGCTGTTCAATGACTCTCCTCTTTCACGATGAAGTCGGTGCCTGTAGATCGAAGACTGTGCACGTACTGCTGTTGAATGAAACTCTTTGATGCCGTCTTGGAGCACTGGGCAAGTGTTACAAGTGTGTGCTGATCTTTAATGAACGTCTATTATGCCAACTTGTGTCACTGGGTACATGCCAGCAGGTGTATGCCGCTCTTTAATGGAAGTCTTCGACGCCAACTTCTATAAATAGGTATGTGCCACTGGGAATTTGCCGCTCTACAGTGACGAAAAAGATACCTCAAATTTCTGCCATGCTGAGCGGAATATAACTCCTGCCACAAGGGTTACTCAATGACAGCAACCCGATCATTTAGCAGGTTACACTACACGTGCACTGCTTGTGTGCCGCTTTTCAATAAGCACCATTCAAGTCATTGCTTTAGCGAACGTCGCCATTAATGCACTGGGTTTGTGCCACTCTTCAATGAACCTCTCACCAACCTAGATCACTGAAGCAGCGTTTGGGTACGGGCTAGTAGGTATTCCATAGCCAACTTGACTTACAGCGCATACATAGCCAAAGCGACAGCAAGATTGATGAAAAGCAAGCGCTGACCTCCTACTGAAAATTTATTTCGAATAACATGCATGTATAGCCAAGACAGATCGAGAAAACACGAAGTTCCCCAACACGAGAAAGCACTCAAAATTTCAATCTAACCTCAACCGCCCTCTTAGGAAGAACGAGAGTGCATGTGCGATCCTAAGAAAGCAAGTTCCTTATCCGTTAATGCAATCGACGGCTGACTCAGCGATTGCTGCTGCCTCAATGATAAGTCTAGTGCTTTCATTGGGTTGCCTAGCTAAGGTAGTTGTCTTTATAAAGAAGGGAATACCGCCGCATTTTCGCGATGTACTCTAAGAAACCCTTCTCGCCCTTTTAGCACTTTATTGCTAGGCTCTTGCCGTCTGACATTTAGACATCTACCTGTCTGCTCTACATAAGACAGACCGCATTTCAGGGTTCTCTTGTACACTACACCTTTTGAACAATCCGTAAACTTTTATATATGATTGATACTACAGCGAGTACGTTTCTTAGCAGCAGGATTAGTTCTAGCGCAAAGGTGTGCACATTTTTTAGGCGCTGAGAAAACTACACCAACACCTGCTCTTTGTCCTATTTTCTTAAGTTTGTGACAAATCCCATGACATGAATGTACGGGAGAACAGCCGTTTTATTTCTTCGGTCATGTACCTGAGGCTCGATACTCTCGGGATCATTGCTTGGGATACGGCGGAGCTTGACTGAAACTGAGACAAGAAGGCTGCCAGGATACCCAGCCGCGGTCAAGCCGAGCAATCTGCGATTCGAAACTATGTTATATTGAATGATAGTACGATTTATTAAGCGCATTATGCCAGCAAGTCTGAACGGTACCTCTCTTAATTAGTTTTGAATGGGCTGACGCATAGAATAATCAATCAATCAATCAATATTTATTTGACGACAAAATCAAATACAGGGTGGGTGTAAGTACACATTCGGAGGTCCCGAAGTAACAACTGTCGGGGGGACCTCCTAACAAGACATGAAAAGGGGGTTAGTAGGATCGTGGCAAACAGCGAGTCATGTCATATATATATATATATATATATATATATATATACAAATTATATATAATCGGAAATGAACGGTAAGAGAGAAAAAAGATCTTTTGAAAACATCACAAGTATAATCACACAGTTAAAAAGAAAGAAAGAAAATTGCATAAATCATTAAAGATAACTCGCAGAAATTCAAACGAGGAAAAATGGCACGTAAAACTAACAACGAGAAGTATCAATTTATAGGCAAAACTCAGTGACTCGGTAATTTGGACAGTACATTACATAATAGTGAATCAGCACAACATCTAATTATTTCTACGTTAGTTAAATTATACTATGTGTCAGATAAAGTGTTCATGAAATGCTCCTTCGTTCTACGCTTGAATGATAATAATGTAGATGACTTCATATCAGATGGTATTGAATTCCAAACAGAAATGCCTAAAAACGCGACCGTAAATTTCCCATAATTAGTTCTTGCTTTTGGAAGAAGATTGAGTTGTGCTGAAAATCTTGTGTTGTTATAATTTATTAGGCTAGAGCGAGTAAAACCTGGAATATTAAGCTCGGTATTTATAAGACGAAACATAAGCAGTGACAGCTTATGATTAAATAACATGCGTAAAGGTAAAACATTTAGGGAACGGAATATGGGAGCAGAGGGAGATGTATGCGATTGGAATGCAATTAGTCGTAGTGCCTGCTTTTGCAAAACTTCTAGCTGATGAAGATGTATGGCATGTGTATTACCCCAAGATGCCAGGCAGTATGAGAGATGACTGTGTATGTATGCGTAATATAAAGACATGAGAATGGTTTGCTGAAATGAAGAGCGCGTTTTTATGATGATGTGAATACCAAATGAGATTTTTTGAATAAGTGATTGAATATGGCACTGGAAATTTAGGTTCTCATCTAGTACTACACCAAGAAATTTAGTAGACGCGGATCTTCTAAGTACATTATTATTTAGAGACACTACAATAGAGTCAATGTGATAAGTTCTTGAAGAATGGAATACCATAAGTGTTGTCTTAGATGGGTTAATGGATAGCTTGTTTTTTACACACCATGAATGAACATTCGCTAGGTCAGCGTTAAGCTTATCCTGCAATGCGAGTAAATTTTTATCAGATGCGAAGATAGTGGTGTCATCGGCATAAAGAAGGCAGTGTGCATGTGTTAATATTTCTGGCAAGTCATTAATGAATATAAGAAATAAAAGTGGCCCAAGTATTGATCCCTGAGGCACGCCTGTATTTACAATTTTTGATGAGGAGAAGACACCATTAACTTCTACTATATATAGTCGGTCTATTAGGTAGTTGCGAATTAATTGTAAAGGCGGCCCAGAAATGCCATAAGATTCAAGTTTACTTAAAAGAATACGATGGTTAATTGTATTAAACGCCTTACTGAAATCAATAAAGAGAGCACCCACCAAGAGGCCTTGATCGATGGCTAACTTAACCCTCTCAGTAAAAGTAATAAGTGCTAGTTCAGTTGAAAAAATAATAGAGGCTTGTTGGCACGCGACTCATACATCCAGCATACATGATGCTGATGAGTAAAGGATAGTTTTAAATCTAAAAACATAAGGTATCCATTGTTCGGAATTTCATGTGTGAGTGAGAGCGGCGCTAGGCATTATTCAAACAGAACCAACGCCTGACGAACAGAGGCCGCGACACTGCAGTCATCAGAGTTCGACAGAATCAAATATTCATCCACGAAAAAGGGATGGCTTTACAGGTTTTTGCATCGCGCAACTTCGACTGGACCTTTCTGTGTACGTGGGCCAAAAATAAATCGCTCAACAATGGAGCGATACAGGACCCTATCCATATACCGCTTTTTTGAAGGAAGAACACACCATTCCATTCTGCAAACGTCGAGGAAAGGTAAAGCTGAAGCAATTTTATAGAATCGGAAACGGAAACACCACTTTCATTTTGGAACGCTACATCACCAAAACTAAAAATAGCTGGTTCAATAACAAATAAGAGCGCCTTATGCGGAAAAGAATATGTATTTTATGTCTATGGGCATGGCCTTAAATGGAACGTAAGAATGCTGAGAAAGGTGGTGTATAATATCGGAAGATCCTCACACTAAAAACAGATTAAAAACCTCTGGCATGTTAAGGTGACACTGGAGCCAGGAGGGAAGGGACTTCTGCCACGTGCCTTTTTTCCGAAATAGTGACACGAAAGGGCGTCTCAGGCTTGTGGGTTCTAGCCGAGATTGAAAATTATGACTGATGACTTGTGATCAGTGAGAAGTGTGAATGTCCTACCCAACAATTATGCCCGGAATTTCGCCACTCCAAACACTAATGCTTCATTTTCAATCTGTGAATAACAATAATGCTCCCTTTTCAATCGGTAAATATTTCCGCTCTGCATCTGTGAGTATGCGGGAGCGGAAGCCAATGGGTTGCCTCATCCCCTCAGCTGTGCCGTGAGAAAGAACGGTTCCAATGCCAACTGCTGAAGCGTCACATTCTAGTACCAACGGTTGGTCCGTTGGTCCGGGTCATAATGGGCAAGAAACCCTGCTTTCCTTATCAGTGCTTTGAACTCTTTGAACGCCTGCTGCTGAGCCACGCCCCACTTCCACTCCGTCCTGGCGCGCAATAGTTAGTACAAAAGTCCAAGGATCGTGGCTACCTGCAGTATAAAATTTTGGTATTAGGTGACCAGACCCAAAAATGACCTTAATTAGGGCACTCCCGTGGGTGTCTCGACCACCATAATAGCCTTAAGATTTTTCCTTTGGCATGCACGCCCTTATCGTTGATTTCGTAACCCCAAAAATCAACCTTATTCTCACGAAATCTTGACTTCTCCCGATTAAGCCGCACCCCGAACTCGCGGAATCTTCCCAGCGCTCGGCGGAAGGTGGCGGCATCATTCCGCTTTTCTGCAATGATAATGTCGTCTGAACAAACTTGCACTCCGGGCAGTCCTTGCAAAATTGTTTACATGCGTTGTTGCAAGAGCGCTGGCGCAGAGGCTACTCTGAACGGAAGGCGGGTGAAGCAAAAAAGGACGTCGTGAGCAGTTGTGATTCTTCGTCTAACGCAATTTGATTGTATGCGTCCCGGAGATCGATAGTTGTAAAAAGTTCGCTGCCGTTCAACGTCGCCGTGATGTCCTCTATGCGCAGGAGAGGATACTGAATCGTGTGGCAGGCTTGGTTGAGAGTATTTTTGGAATCACCGCTTAGGAGGATGTTCCCTTTACGCTTTACCACCGCCATCACGGGTGCCGCCCACTCCAAGTGTGGGACCGGGGCAAGAATTTCATTTTCAACTAACCGATCAACTTCGGCCTCCACTTTTAAGCGTAACGCGTACGGCACCTGGCGCGTCATACAGAACCGAGGAACAGCATCGTCACGCAATTACAAACGGGCGGGCGGTCCCTTTATGAGCTCTAACTCAGGTCGAAACACATCGGAAAATTCTTCTAACCAGACTTCAACGGCACTGCCAACTTCACGAATGGCTGAACTCTCACCTTCCTGCGTTGCGCTGAGCACGGCTCCCCAAGAAGGTCCAGCGCTGTCAGGACGTCCCGGCCACACAGGTTCAGCCCGGAACACTCCAGCACAACTAATGTGGCTTTCATAGTCTTCGAACCCAAGGAAACATCGAGTTGTAACTGACCGCGCACCGGCAGTGGTCCAAGGAAGCATGACAACTTCAGCGGCTATTCTTGCAGTTTAGGCTAGGACTCTTGATGCTGTACGTAGGTGGGCTAAGTGATGATAGAAACCGGGGACCCTGTGTCCAGCTGCAACTTGATCGCTATTCCATTCCAAAGTAGAGTGCGCATTATGGCCTTTACGGTGTGAATGTTTCCAACAAAATTATCAGCCGTTTCAACGAGGAACAGAACTTCTGATCTCGGATCGTTGCACTTTCCTGTTGACGGATTCACGGCATTAATGTGCTGGTGTGGCCATGTTCTCCATTCCCTCGTTCTGCGGCCTGCCTGTCCGGGACACATCTTGCGAACATCACCGCGCTGCTGGCACTGGTAACACTTCGCCGAGTGGAACCGGCAGGTTCTGGGATTGTGCCCTGTTTTTTCCACACCTGAAACATGGTAGCCTGGCCTCCCGACTTTGACGTCGTACATACATTCTTTCTTAACACGTGTAAACCTTTGTCTTCAGGTGCAGTTCTGAACGTCTTCACGTTTTATTCCGCCATTTCCACTGTTAAAGCGATTTCCTCTGCTTTGCTCTTGTTAAGGATGCTTTCGAAAGCGGTTGACGACGTACTGAGTTATCTTGCAAGCAACAAACTGTCCGGTCCCGGAGCATCCTGTCAAGTAAAGTGCCGACGTTGCAGGTATCCGGCAATTGCCGATTGGCTACAAGAAAATCTCTAACTGGCTCTCCTGGATTTCGTTGCGTGAGAAAAACTTGTCGGATTTGGCTATTTCATTCTGGCTGGGCGAAAAATGCTGCTGCGGTATGTCGAGTGCTGCTTTGTACAACTCGTTTACCTTTGTTGGCGCGCAGCGTCCTATGACGACGGCCACAGTGTGGGTGCTCAACCCTGCTACGAGCATTGCTCGCTTCTTTATTTCTTCCATGAGGCTGTTGCCTTCTTCGAAGAAAGCTTCTAGCCGCACTAGATATGCCGGCAAGTGGTCCGTAGCTTCCTCGAACTGCGGCGGGCTTGCGTATCCGGCCATGGCTACCGTGGTGTTGCTGGTGGGGTGGCAGGCTCATCCTATCTTCGTCGCCACTGAAGTGACCCCGTATTCCCAAGCAGAGCAACCGAGCAGAGAACGTTTATTACGGGTATCACGTGCAGTATATAGCACACAGCAAGAAAGAGGAGTAGGGACAAATAGAGAACGATAGAAGATAGTGATTACATCAGGTGCCCATATTCATAGGGACGTGCGGCGCATGACGATAAAACAAGAGGTACCACTCACACTTGCTTGCATAATGCACCTAATACATCGCGCTATCATTTATTAGAACATAGTTTCGGTTCGCAGATTGCTCGGCTTTTAGGCGGCTGGGTATCCTGGCAGGCTTCTTGTCTCAATCTCAGAGAAGCTCCGCCGTAGGTCAAGCAATGATCCTAAGAGCTACATGATCAAAGAAATAAAATGGCTGTTCTCCCGTACATTCATAGGATCTCTCACAAACTTAAGAAGATAGGACAAAGAGCTGGTGTAGGTGTAGTTTTCTCTCTGCCTAAAAAGACCTGCACAGCTTTGGGTTAGAACTACTGCTGCTCCTAAGAAACGTACTCCCGGTAGTATCAATCATTTTAAAAAGTATACGGATTGTTCGAAAGGCGTAGTCTACAAGATACCCCTGAAATTCGGTCTGTCTTATGCAGGGCAGGCTGGTAGATGTATAAATGTTAGACTGCAAGAGCATAGCAATAAAGTGCTAAAAAGGCGAGAAGGGTTTCTTAGAGTACATCGCGAAAATGCGGCTGTATTCCCTTCTTTAAAAAGAGTGCTATCTTAGCTAGGCATTCCAATTAAAGCACTAGACTTATCATTGAGGCAGCAGCAATCGCTAAGGGTGACTCGGTCAGTAAGCCGTCGATTGCATTGACGGATAAGTAACTTACTTTCTTGGGATCGCATATGCGCTATCATTCTTCCTAAATGGGCGTTTGATGTTCGAATAAAATTTGAGTGTTTGCTCATGTTGACTTCGTGTTTTGGAGGGGGCGCTTTTGTCGAGACGTCTTCGCTATATATGCATGTTATTCGAAATAAAATTGCAGTGGGAAGTCAGCGCTTGTCTTTCGTCATTCTCACTGTCCCTCTGTCTATGTATGTGCTGTAAGTAAAGTTCGCATTGGATCACTGAGCATGTTCCACTGGGTGTGCGGTAAACGAAGAGACTGAACAATTCTCAGCGTTTGCAGGCACCGGCACAACACGCTTCTCGTATCGGAGGTAACGCACAGACTTTCCGACGGTGTCACTAGCTGGGGAGGCGTGTCTAGAAAGAAGCGCGAGAGTGGAGCTTCCTTGCCATTTGACGGGTTTCTCAGTGTTCACGCACACCGGTGTGCCACGCATTTCGGCTTCCACGCGTAGGCTTCGTCACTCATACGCGAGCTATGGCGTGGTTGCATTACTGATAATTGGATTTCACAAGGAACTGCTCAAAATAAAATGTCTCGCTAGAATTCTGTAAGTGATTCTGTAAGGTTTGCTCATGTTGACTTGGTGTTTTGGAGGGGGCGCTTTTGTCGAGACGTCTTGGTTATATATGCATGTTATTCGAAATAAAATTTCAATTGGAAGTCAGCGCTTGTCCTGCGGCCTGCGGCATGTTGGCCTGCGGTGCTTTTCCACAATAATTTATGACTAGAAGCAAATAATAAAAAAACCGCACCAGGCTGGGCAGAAATATGTTTGCCCAGTGCTTGTCAAAACTGGAACATCTGCGACCTTGAACAAAGTTTAATGTTGGTTCATGGCTCAACTAAACTTTCATAACAAACAAGAAATGTATGAAAGAAAAGATAACTACACGTTCCCAATAATTAACTCAAACATGAAAACTACGGTAGATGCTGCTATGAACAAAACAAAAAGAAGCAGAAAGCTACCTAGCTCGGCCGTCTGGACTGACTGGTACGATGTATCTAGGCTCTCGCCATTGGAAGGCTTGAAACCGCACGAGATTATGTCTCCGTAAAATCCCGCTTCACTTATTCTGCGTACCATATCGCGAAAGGCATTCTTAAGCACGAAGCTTTTCCGAACTAGAAGGCCCCTCATTGCTAGGCTTAACGTATCTCTAGATTCAACGAATCCGTGACGGGCTTTTTGCCAACACTTTGATAGCCTGTCTGTAAAACAAACATGGCCCTTCTGTTTTGCACATGACAGGCAGCCGACAGTGTCTTCTTGCTCTAAGGACTTTCTCTCTTTCACCGCATAGAAGGCTAAGCTGAGCCTGGCGTGAAGGTCCGTGTAGCTCATGTTCCGTACAACGCTAAAATGCGTCATAGAGCCATAGCGGAGGCACGGAGTGATAGATTTTCGGCTAAGGGCATCGTTAATTTCCTCCAATGTATCCATAACATTCGCGGACGATTGTACACTGAGGCGTGACACAAGTTCACCGCGGAAATAGTTTGAGAGCGGAAGGATGGCGATAAGCCATACGCTGCGTAGAACCATACGTGTGAATGACGAATTTCTTGTGAGGGGAGTAGGTGAAGACGTTGCGTAAAATGAAGCAAGAAGAAATAGAAAGTAGTCCATTACAGAGCTGATGCTCCAGGGATTTCGTTCTGCAAAGTCAGCGACGGTTAACGCAAGTGAAAAGCAAATGAGGGCCGCCACAAGCAGACACATTCCAAGTTTCGACTCGACGACAATGCTCGCAAAAGTCGTCGAGACAAAGTTCGGTCTTTTTACGTAGAACACATCAGAGGTCTGAGAAATATGTTGATCAGTGGCAAATAATTGCGCGCTATTATCTAAATAAAATACCTGGTTTCCCAAGATGTCGACACCTCCATTCAAGAGCGCATTCGACACGGTGGATCCATGGGTGCTGAAGAACCATTTGATTGTGACATTGTAAAAACTGAGTGCAGCTAAGGTGAATCCAGCGGGCCCTGCGCGGCAACCGAATATTATATTATTCTGCTTTATGCAGCCTACATATACTACTTCATTTCTGAGCCTGCTTTGCCGTAAATGTTTGGAATGATCTTTTAGGTCAAAGGGTTCACATTCTCTAGCAGCCACTAAAACAGTGCGTGTCACAGGCAGCTGTAAACATCCTGCTGTGCTTTCGTTTCCTTTGCATAATCTACCAAGTATACATGGCAATTTTCTCGTGATTGATACGTTGACGTAATAATTCGACGTTGCTTTTCCTGCAGCATTCTCTTCAATCAATAAGCAATCCACCAAAGAAAAATTAACAGGATGTGTGGGACACATCTTAAGGTATCTCATTGCGTTATGGCCAAGATTAAGTGCAAGCACGTGTGTCTTGACAACCGCAGCCTTATTTTCTCTGATATAGTTAGGAAAAGTTCTACTCGGAAGTGTCCACAAAGTCGCAGCCCAAGGCAACTCGCGCACCAAAGAATGATTGCTTGAACTCCAGTAGTCTTTCCACGTTACCACTGCTACATCATCCTGCACCGAAATTTGCGAGCGCAGGGTAGCAAACAGCTGTTCATATTTATCATGCGATTTTTGTTGACCTACAGAGCAACAAATGTGCGAAGCAATAATGAGCAAGTACAAATACCTTCCATCGTTCAAAGCCATTTGAATGAGATGAAGGGCGTAACCTAATTTAAAAAGACGAAAAGAGTGTTAATCAGTATTAGAAAATAAAAGCGTTAACCAGACAAAATCTGTGATACATTTCATGTTTCCTAATCTTTTCTGTACTTACACAGCGGCAATAAACTAGGCTGTTTAGCGAGCGAGACCTATGATTTGAATAGCTCAGCAGAAAAAGTCGTCTCTCTGGTGTACACGGCTTTTTCAAGTTACCACCGATGTTTCGGCACTAAAGCAATTTCAGCTGAACCAGAGACAAGAAAAAAAAACATTGGCTGCCAGAAAACATTGGCTGCTCGAGGGGCTGCATCCCGGCTTATGCACTCAGGTTACTACAACGACGTAGCACTCCGCTCCCGTACACCTGCGTAACGTGGGTACCCGGACACGAGGGACTAGAGGGGAACGAAGCGGCCCACGCCGCTGCCCGCGAGCACGTCAGCCGGGCTCCCCTCGCCCCACACACCCTCCAACCCGCGGCAGAAGAGGTGGAAGCCGTACCCAACAACTATTCGGCGATATTGCAACACTACAGGCTCGAGCGCCGCGTGTACCCTCCACCGCACCCAAACCTCGGCAAAGAAGAAAGCGTGGTTCTCAGACGCCTAGAAAGTAATACCTACACTCATGGCACTATAATGCACCGCCTCTACCCGACGCTCCACAGCTACCTCTGCCCACTCTGCAACGTTCCCGACACCCTGGCGTGTACACTTGCTCTTGGAATGCCCGTGGCATGAAGATAGCGAAATGCAGCCGGAAATGGACGCTAACCGAGCACCCCAAGCAAACGAAGACCACCTATTCGAAACGTGGGAGGCCAAGCTCGCCCTCGGGGACCTGGAACACCAACGACAACTCGTCGCCAAGGCCAAGAGGGCAGCCGAAGCCAGAGGGTTCCTGGACTAAGGAACCTTCCCACCTCAGGGTGATACCGGGCCTCACTCGGGACACTGTTTCAAGAATAAACGTTTCTCTCTCTCTCTCTCTCTGCCAGAAAAATTTTTCGCATTATCTATCTCGTATTCAAAGCTTTATTGATTATCAAACTTTCACTGTTGCATTAGAAATATACTGTTAACGTGCTGATGATGAGCGGTCGCATGAAATGTCAACGGCTCAGGTGACTGTTAACTACATATGTTCTAATTGAATGAACTAGGAATCATATGCTTGCGCTAAAAGCCGATTTTGTTGATTGTTGCTATGTAATTGCCAATTTAACCGTATAACAATATGTACGTAATTAAGGAACAATTAGTGACGCTTGAAGTACTTATTTTATGTGTAATACAGTAAATTCTGCAAAATGCGCACTACAAATTTCTATTCAAGAACGCATCAAAATAGTGCAAAGCACGGCCCATTATTTCGCTCTTCTACACTCGAAGCTATAGAACTCTAACGTATCAACTTAGCTTGCATTTTCTTCAGTGCAGAATAAAAACCTCACATTGACTGCAGAAGCAAGAAGCGTGTCATCACATGAGCGGCACCAGGAGCTTTGAAAAACATTTTCCCTTTTTTCTGAGCGGCCCTGTTCCTGCGAATAAAGCCAGAAACGTGGGATAGTGTCATGAACGTGCTGGTACGTACAGAGTCAGCAATTACGTAGCAAGGATCGCGGATACAAGCACCCACGGGGACTGAGTTGTATTGATCAGCGTCAGGATAAATAAAACCGAGATCGGCAACGGCGGGCGCGTTCCGATGAAGGTGAAATGCAGGAACGCTCATAAATTTTTATTGGAGCACACTGTACACAGCCCTATATGGATCCGATGAATCCGTAATCCTCCCACTTAGCGTACCTCATTAACAGATAGTGTTATTGCTGGTAACAACATAGATTTTTTTTTTCTTACTGCTGTCATTTCTTCCGTGTTATCCGCTTTCGTGCATCGTCTTCCCATGTTGAGCAGACTCATCGTGCCCAGGAATGCTTTGATTGGTGGTTGGTAGCTGGTGCTCAGTATCGGTTACAGTGCAAGTTCGTCCTCTCCTTCAAAGACTTGTGCTTAGAGCTATCAAATTTTGTCATGGCCTGAACGACACCTCCAGTAGCTCTTAGAGCGCATCTCTAAGAGCGAACGCGAAGCGCAGCTACGTATGAAAGACGGCCATACCGTAGCAAAAGTGGGGGAGGTGGCTGCCGTGAAAGCATGAGGCGGAAAGAGGAGGAGGAGAGCATCGCGACAGGGTGTGGATGAAAGCACAGTGTCGCACGAGACTACGAGATGGCGCCATTGTAGAGTGCGCCGTAGGGAGCCTAAATGCAAGCGTTGTTTAGTGCGCCGTAGCGCGCCGATGACGTCATTACTAAGGCATGCGGCGAGCGCTGGTTGAGCGCCTCAGTTAGTGGAAACAAACCGCTGGCATGTGCTTTGGACCCACATTACATGCGCTAATTCGCGCGCGTCACCGCCGCTAGAGCGTGCGCACGAGAATGCACTCCGCGCGAGACACGTGTTCACGTGTTCGCTCTTTTAGATGCGAAGCAGCTTATGGTGGGGGCTTTGTCCGTCCCTCCCGCGGCGTCCCACACCTCCACAGCGCATGCGCGTCCCGTCCCCCCCTCTCTCGTCTCCTACGCTCCGCCCTTTCTGTACTCTAGGAATCCTCTACTGTACGGAGCGGCGCCCGCGTCCCACACCCCCACAGCGCATGCGCGTCCCCTCTCCCTCTCTCTCTTCTCCTATGCTCCCCCCCTTTATCTCCTCTAGGAATGCGGAGCGGAGCGCACGACAGGTGGTGCAACAGCTGCATACTCCGCTGGGGCGCCACGGTAGTTCCCCGGTATGAAAATGACGGGCGCGGGCGCGCCTCATTCTCGCTCCTGTGCAGCGCCGCGATGAACGCTCGGGCCGCTGCCGCGAAACCATCTCCCGCTCAAGCTAACCATCTCGCCGCTGCTTCACATCCAGACATGGTTCCCTTTAGCGGGAGATGGAGTAATTTTTTTTTATGAACAATGAGGGACGCAACCAGTGGAACTCAAAACACCTGAAGAACTGTGCTGAAATTTTTCCTTAGGGAGTATCGCAATCTTGAGTGAAATTTTTGTTCAATGTGTGTCGAGAGGACAAGTAAGAACTGCGAACACTGTAGCATACATCCTGGGAGCTTTCCTGCGCGTAATTAACAGAATCTACCATTTGTAATTGTTGGCAGACCAGACACAAATTCATATTAGTGATCAACGTTGTACCTCTAGCATCTACAAAATTGCTTTCGTCTTCATAAAGTTGATTTTTAAAGAGATCCTCGCGGTTCAGCCTTCTAAGTCCGACAGCGTCTTGTCCGCCTTTATATCTATATCTGATTACAAGTTGCCTGTAATAAAAATGGTTGTGTCATCAGCATACGAAACAAATGTATCGTTATCTGTGCAGTATATGAGATCATTTATGTAAATGAAAAATAAAAGTGGCCTCAGAATGCTGCCTTGTGGCACACCAGTGATAACATGACTTCATAGAAAGTTTCGCATTACACCTCATACTTAACTCTTTTCGACAGCGGCAGTACTTTGTGTCGCTATATAGATTCAAAGCTAAACACATTAGCATAGACAGGCATCGTGACATGGGTTCCGCCGAATCTTTATTTACCTAAATTCACGGCAAGAACAAGTTATATTTCCCCTTAGAATTTGTAAAATACCAATGACATCGTGTTTAATGTGTGAACATATAAGGAGGACATTGCGCAAGCGTATGGAGTGTATTTTCTCTATGCCATAAACAAAAAAAAAATGGTCATGCAGTTAAAATGTGCAAGAAATAATGTACGAAATCATGACTCATATCCGCGCAAAGCTTATAAGCTTATGGTGCGTGGTTTAATTACTGACAATTGAAATGCATAATGGAACCGTTCGAAAGAAACTGCTTCACTACAATTCGGCCAGTCAATCTGTATGACTTCAAAGTCCAGTGGTGCTTTTCCATGGTATCTTCATAAACTAAAAGCGAATAATAGCAGAAAAGAACACCAAACTTAAGGAGATGTCCGTTTGCTCCCTGTTTGTCAAAACCGGAACTTCTTCAGTGACCTTGAACAAAATTTAAGGTTAGTTCACGGCTCAACTAAACATTCCTGTCAAACAAAAAATGCATGCAAGAAGTGATAACTACAGCGTCTCAATTATGAGCTCAAGAATAAAAACTGTGCTAGATGCTACTATGAACAGAACAAAAACAAGTAGAAAGCTGCTAAGCTCATTCATCTGGACTAACTGGTACGCTGTATGTCCGCTCTTGATAATGGCACGCTTGACACTGCACGACATTGTTTCCCCGAAAAATCCTACTTCACTTATTCTGCATACCATATCGCGAAAGGATTTCGTAAGCACGAAATTTTTCCGAACTAGAATGCCCCCTATTACGAGATTTAGAGTATCTCTAGATACAATGAATCCGTGAAGCTTGTGTTTCCAACACTCTCGCAACCTGTCTGTAAAACAAACATATGGCCCTTCTGTTTTGCACATGACAGGCTGTTGACACTGTCTATTTTCTTTGAGGACATACTCTCTTTCGCTGCATAGAAGGCTAAGCTCAGCTTGATGTGAAGGTCCGTGTAGCTCATGTTTCGTACAACGCTGTCATGCGTCATAGAGCCAATTCGGAGGCACGGACTGATAGCTTTGCGGCTAAGCGCATCGTTAATTTCTGCCAATGTATCCATAACATTCGCGGATGATTGTCCACTGAGGCGAGAAACAAGTTCACTGCGGAAATAGTTTGAGAGTGGAATGATGGCAATAAGGCAGATGCTGCGTAGAGCCACGCGTGACAATGACGAATTTCTTCCACGGGGAATGCGTGATGAGGTTGCGTAAAATGAAGCAAGAAGAAGCATAAAACAGTCCAGTACCGAGCTGAGCCAGCAGGGCTTTCTATCTGCGCAGTCAACGACGGTTAGCAGAAATGACATCCATAGGTGGGAGGATAGAAGGTGACACATGAGAAGTTTTGACTCGACGGCAATGTTTGCAAAAGGCGTCGAGATAAAGTTCGCCCCTTTTGACATTGAACACCTCAGTGACGTGTGAAATAACTTAATCAATGTCAAAATATTGTGCATTATGATAACAAAATATTACATAGTGTCCCACGATGTCGACACCTTCATTCAAGAGTGCATTCGACGCAGTGGATCCGCGGGTGCTGCAGAACCATTTTAAATTGACATTGTAAAAACTGAGTGCATCTAAGATGAATCCAGTGGGATATGAGTGGCAAGCGAAATCTACATTTTCCTGCTTTACGCAGCCTGCATATACTACTTGATTTCTGAGCCTGCTTTGCCGTAAATATTTGGAATCATCTTTCAGAGCAACACGGTGACATTTTCTAGCAGCCACTGAAATAGTGCGTCTAGGTGGCTACAGTAAACATCTGGCTGTGCTTTCGTTTCCCGTACAGAATTTACCAATATGACATGAAAATGTTCTCATGATTGATACATTCACATAATCATTCGAGGTTGATATACTTGCAGCACTCTCCTCAATCGGTATACAATCCACCAAAGCAAAATTGACAGGGCATGTGGGACATATTTTAAGATATCTTATTGCGGCATCACCAAGATTTAGTGCAAGCACGTGTGTCTTGACAACCGAATCCGTATTTTCCCTGATATAGGTATGAAAAGTTGTACTCGGAAGCGTCCAAAAACTTGCTGCCCAGGGCAGCTCGTGGACGAAAAAAACTATTGCGTGAACTCCAATGGTCTTTCCACGTTACCATGCTACTTCCCAGGAAGTAAAAGTCGGCTACAAGCGTTCCTGACTCGGCTTGACCCAGCTTGACACGGCTAGTGCTAAGTTAAGCTCCAAATTAGACGTCTTCTGTACAGCTTATATTATATGTCTTGAAGACTTCTGCTGCAAGACCTGGTGGAGACGTACAGGCTCTCGTACACGTTTTTAAAGCCAATCTCCAAGTCTTCCAAGCAAAACTTGCGCACATTTTTACTACCAGCTTGCAACGATTCCTTTGACAGCACCATCAGTGGAATGATTACATCGTTATGTTATCTTCATATAACAGCTCTCTGCACAATACAGTGTATTACCAGCATACTGCAATGTTTATGCTCGAGACGATTTCGCATAGACCGCTAGTTAGACGGTTACAGCGCGCGTACCAAGTATCAGCCAATGAGGCCTTCCTCCATGGCCAATTCAAACCTACCGCGTCAGCTGAAACTGAAAGCCGGGCCATAGTTTCGTGTACCCGTGATGACGATACAACAAAACCTTTCAATAAAAATGTGTACCGCTATTACGCAATTCTTAAAAGCTTTGATATGGGGTTTATTGGCGTTAGGTCCAGCTCAAAGAGCACCCGAGCAGTTCCAGCCAAACGCCAGCGCGAGGCAAAACCAGCGACACCGATCCGTTCGTCTTTCTCTTCCTCACTTCAGCAGCCATGCGACCACAGCGACGCTTGTGCTAACTTCGTCATTACAATGGCCCCACGAGAGAAGACTAGCCATCCTGGCGACTCACGGTGACGACACGATAGAGGGATCGTAATACGGTTTAAGCCGGCTGACGTGCACAGTCTCGCGACCACGACGCCGCAGATCGTCAGACAGCGTCAGAGGTTCGACCACATAGTTTACAGCAGATGTACAGGCGACGATCCGGTAGGGTCCGTGGTATTGAGCCAGCAGCTTAGACGAAAGACCGGGAACGTGAGGCGGAATCCACAACCAGACGAGGGAGCCGACACGGAAAGTGGTAGGGCTCAGGTCGGTGTCATGTCGATTCCGCTGGTGGGCTTGACCTTCCGTCGTGAAGGTACGGGCAAGTTGGCGGCATTCTTCAGCGTACCTGGCTACTTCTGATATGGGTCGATATTCAGAGGCGTCAGGTTGGTATGGCAATACTGTATCGAGCGTGCACGAGGGTTCTCGTCCATACAATAAAAAGAATGGTGAAAAGCCTGTGGTTGCTTGAGTCGCGGTATTGTAAGCGTAGGTGACAAAAAGGGAGAATCATGTCCCAATTGGAGTGGTCCGATGCGACGTATGCAGTGAGCATTTCGCCAAGAGTGCAATTGAAGCGCTCAGTTAATCCATTGGTTTGCGGATGGTACGCGGTTGATGTACGGTGGACGACGTGGCACTCGGCAAGGAGAGATTCGACACTTGGGAAAGAAAGACACGTCCTCTGTCACTGAGGAGTTCTCGAGGAGAGCCATGTCGAAGCACGAAAGTGCGCATGATGAAGAAAGCAACCTCACGTGCTGTAGCGGCAGGAAGGGCGGCAGTCTCAGCATACCGGGTGAGATGGTCAACACCAACGATTATCCACCGGCTTCCAGACGTAGAGCATGGGAGTGGGCCGTAAAGGTCGATGCCGACCCTACCGAAAGGCCGCGCAGGGCAAGGTAAAGGCTGAAGAGCGCCGGTCGAGCGTTGCGTAGGAATCTTGCGTCGTTGGCATGCTTCGCAAGCACGGATATACTTTAGGACAAAGCTGTACATACCGCGCCAGTAGAAGCGTTGGCGCAACCTTGCATAAGTTTTCAGCACGCCTGCGTGAGCACTCTGTGGGTCGGCATGAAAAGCAGCGCAGATGTCAGAGCGCATGTGACGAGGTATTACGAGAAGCCACTTGCGACTACCCGGTATATAGTTGCGGTGGTAGAGCAGGTTGTCTCGCACGGTAAAATGAGAGGCTTGACGGCGGAGCGCGCGGGAGGGCTGATTGGCGGTGGAATCCGACAGAAGGTCGAGAAGGGCAACAATCCACGGATCCTTCCGTTGCTCCGAATGCATGGACTCGACGTTGAGCGCTGAGATAGCGGTGTACTGTGCCGAGAGTGACGCTGTATCGGGGGGTAGAGGAGAGCGAGAAAGGGCGTCCGCGTCAGAATGCTTGCGACCAGACCTGTAGACCACTTGGATATCATACTCTTGAAGCCGCAGGGCCCACCGACCGAGGTGGCCCGAGGGATCTTTCAAAGTCGACAACCAGCAAAGAGCGTGGTGGTCCGTGACGACATAAAACGGGTGGCCATAAAGGTAGGGTCGGAACTTGGCAAGAGCCCAGACTATAGCCAGGCACTCTTTCTCAGTGGTTGAATAGTTGGCCTCGGCCTTTGTGAGGGTTCGGCTCGCGTAGGCGACAACATACTCGTGATAGCCAGGCTTGCGTTGCGCGAGCACCGCACCAAGGCCCATGCCGCTTGCATCAGTGTGCACTTCCGTAGGCGCCCGGGGATCGTAGTGCCGGAGAATCGGAGGAGCTGTGAGCAGCTGGCGTAGCGTCTGGAATTCGTCATCACATTCACGAGACCAGTGAGACATGTCGGTGCCAACGGTGAGAAGTCGCGTCAAAGGTGCGATAACGGTAGCGAAATTGCGCACAAAGCGACGAAAATAAGAACAAAGGCCGATGAAGCTCCGGAGGGTCTTCAGTGACGTCGGCATAGGGAAGTCGGCGACAGCTCGAAGTTTCGCAGGATCAGGGAGGACGCCGTCTTTGGACACAACGTGGCCCAAGATAGTCAAGGTGCGAGCTGCAAAGCGACACTTTTTGATATTCAGCTGAAGACCCGCGTTCTTAAGACATGTCAAAACTTAGTGGAGACGTAAGAGGTGCGTCGAGAAGTCTGAAGAAAACACGATGGACCCGCCGCGGTGGCTTAGTCAGCTAAGGCGTTGCGCTGCTGAGCACGAGATCGCGGGGTCGAATCCCGGCCGCGGCGGCCGCATTTCGATGGAGGCGAAATGCAAAAACGCCCGTGTGCTTGCGTTGTAGTGCACGTTAAAGAACCCCAGGTGGTCAAAATTAATCCGGAGCCCTCCACTATGGCGTGCCTCTTAATCAGAACTGGTTTTGGCACGTAAAACCCCAGAAAGAAGAAGAAGAAAACACGACGATGTCATCCAGGTAGCATAGGCAAATGTTCCATTTGAGACCACGAAGTATGTTGTCCATCATGCGCTCGAAAGTTGCGGGCGCATTACAGAGCCCGAATGGCATGACGGTAAATTCATATAGCCCGTCAGGGGTGACAAACGCTGTCTTCGGTCGATCGCATTCGGCCATGGGAACCTGCCAGTAGCCAGATCGTAGGTCCAATGACGAGAAGTACTCAGCGCCTTGTAAACAATCGAGTGCATCGGCAATGCGGGGTAAAGGGTAGACGTCTTTCCGTGTGACTTTGTGACTTCAGCAGCCATGCGACCACAGCGACGCTTGTGCTAACTTCGTCATTACAGCTTTAATAAAAACATTTTAAACGAAGTTTCACAGGCTAGCATAACATAGCGCGGCGCAACAGTTGGTGCGCTACTATGGCTTGGCCGCTTCCAACGCTAGCTCCCGCGCCTCCCGTGCTGCCGTGCATTGTCTCCGTTCGCGCTTGCCGTGTCGCGCATGGCCGCGCGCCCGCGCTTTGCAAATGATTCAACGGGTCGGTTTCGTGCGCACATCGCATTCTCTGTGTGTTTCTGCGTTGATGGCTCAGCTTCAATTTGCTGAGTGGTTAAAGTTTTTTCTCTTTTGAAAGCTGTGTCGCACGATTGTAGCACCATGACCCTCTTGGTTGATTGTTTCTCATGCAACGGCTGTTGTTTCGAATTTCCTCGCGGCACGTCCGATGTCACGAACACAATATATAAGCTCGTCAGGTTGGGATTTCATTTTGTTTGGTGTGGGATCATTCACTGCCGTTAGCATCGACTGTCCGTGCTAAAATTGTTACATCGGGAACCGCTTCTCGTAGAGTCGCCGCCTAGTTGCCGAAAGTTGCGAATTTTTCCAGCTGGTGCTGTAATTATATAAACGCGAGCTATGCCACTTATTGACTTATATTACTTCGTTGATGGTCTTAGAATTGCATCACTATGCCAATAATATATCTGCATCCGCGACTGATTGCATCGAGACGTAAGCACGTGCGTTTTGTATACGTCCGCTGCATTCAGTTTGTGAAGAACAAATGCAAAGCAACAACAGCTTGATTTGGGCGAGTTGGTTCATACTGAATAACGTAGGTACAGCGCAACAACTTTTGTAAGGAAACGGAGACAGGAAAGAACGCTGTACCTGCGTTATGTAGTACGCTGTACCAGCGTTTTCCTGTCTCATTGTTTCCTTCCAAAAATTGTGCTGTACCTACGTTATCCAAAAGCAAAGCGGCGCACAAAAACAAAATGACACTTTGTTGGAACTCCCTTGTTGCCCGTTGTATAAGAAACACTTTGATTCATTTTTTTGTAGTACCCAAGGCCTTGAGCAGCAAAAGTATGACAGCCTGCAGAGCCACCGACGAAGGCTCCCCCAGATCTCAGTTTTTGAGGACTCAAATTTCTTTTCATGTAATGTCATGCCTAATGCAAGCACTTCTACGGATGAATGCTACCCGTAGTGCAGTGAGGCCATGATTTCAGCGAAGAATACCAACCACAGTGACATAATCTTGAGCCAGGTTGCACCTCAGATGGGGAATGATGGCACTAGTTCCCAAAAGCTTGGATGGGACTTGAAGTACTTACAACGAGCAGAGCAGGATCGAACATGTGCAGCTATATAGGAGTATACTCATGCATGTAGAAGTTGCGTCGTGCAACATGTAATTAGCTGCCGTCCAAGCTGTCAAAGTGTACATGACTCTTGTCTATCTTTTTTAGGTGCTTTCAGACATTCAGGTACTAATGACAGACATATGGGAAGACTATAAGAGGTCAAAATGAAAGGATCCTTGCAGCTCTCAGTGTTCCCAACGAAAGTGGCAGAATGGCAGTGGCTGATTACAAGCTGCCTTTGGAGAACAAAAAAACCGTGACCACATTAGAATCCGAGCAGAGCTCCAATCCTGCATTCTGATGACACCTTGTAAGTAAAAGATTTATGAATTGACTACATGAGCACATTTTTATAAATAACTCGTGCCAGGTGTAACTAATGCCTTTTATGTGCATGGTAAATTGACGTCATTTTTTTATTGAAATTGTGTGGCTTCATGTTTTTGAGTTGTATACACAGTAGTTTCAGTTATATTTTTTATACTATGGCTGTTTACATCTTGGCAGTTCTTGTGTGTAAATATTGCTGCAGTAATTTCTCTGGAATGCATAATCATCTAGTGTCATTTGCTGCTCTGCCTTACCTTTTCTGGGGATTTCATACCCACTTTCATGCAGCCACTGTAATATCCACATTGTGTATATTTGGTGTTTTTGGCTTTGAATGCCTTTTGTTCTCCAAATTTTTTTTCAGACACAACGGCTCCCTGTTATGGGGGGCCGGTGCTTTACTGCGGGCATCCTACCCACTATTTTCAGACATTTTGGGTGGAAACTTGAGCTAGACTCTAGGCCAGCGGCGGAAAAAGAGCTTCAAGGACATGCATGTCTACAGTGTCATGGAAGGTAAGTTTAGAGGGCTGCTGTTTGACTGGGCATAAGTGCATTGACTCTTACTCATAATATCCATGCTGTTTTGAATGAAAAAATAAATAATAACATGAACACATTTGGAAAAATATCATCCATCCAGTGTAGCTAAGTCGGGTGGATATCTTTTTCTTTTACAAGCCTTCCTCCCCCTTGCAGTTCCATAGAACTGATGTTCCACAAATTTTATTTATGAGTTGCAGATCTGTTCGTATGTAGCAATGGTTCGGATATTAGCCACAACTGCTGATACCGTGTACATGTGCTACTTGCACTGTTTGACTAGATGGTTTGGTATTCCAGAAGCTATTCATAGCAATACCACGTGGGAAAATATGATGACCCATGCCATTCGCAAAGCAGCAACTGCCTGGTTGAAGAATTGCAGTTTGCGAGTGGGTAAAAAGCCAGCACGTTACAATAAGCTTAGTGTTCAGGTAGTTTTTACATAGAAATTTAAAATATACTTACGTTTTTAACTGAGTCAGCATCATGTAGCATGTTTACATCTTATTAAAATCGACTGTTGGTTCTATAACAGAAGTGCATGGTATGGAATTAACATTTTGTCCTGGGGTTCTAAACTCTACTTACATCAGTCTGTTCACAATGGCCAGATAACTTCCAAGGACCATCTATGCATGATGTTGTGACGTCATGCTTTACTGTGTCCATAGGGAAACTTGTATACATTCTGAAGAATTTTACTTTAGACAATAAATTCTGGGAACCCCAAGTAGAGTTGGCGTTCAGGGCCACTTGCTTACAAGATGCAGTGTAAAAGAAAGCTATAATAAATATTTACTTCCAGGCAGCAAAAGGACATGGGAGATGCTTTAGGTGAACGTGAAAGGCATTTTAAATTACAGAATGAATTATACCTGTCTTCTGGCACTATGCTTATGCCTGCAGATTTTAAGCAGTTTTTTTATGCGTTGTATTTGTTTCTTTTATGCCATTGTTCAGTCTTGTGAGGACAGCCTCTGAAAAGCCAGGCTTAAAACAAGTAACTATGCATTATGAGTACATCAGTCCTATAATGTTTGAAAGTGGTGTGTGCATTACATGCCCTTACACTAGTCACCGATAGAAAACAAAGTGTCTTCGCTAATTTTTCTAATATGTAGAGATTATTTCTTAGTCATGTTTATGCTAAGCATTTGGCTTTTACTGGCCTTACTATAAGTGAGTCTGGTGTTCTTGTCCTTTTTTTGACTGGCGCAGATTCTTCAAGGGATACTGGACCTGCAGCCAGCTGACATGCCTTTCTTCCTCCTTAGTCCTGTTAAGATGTGGGGTCAGTTTTTCTAGACATGCAATCCATAATATATGCAGTCTAGTCAATCAGTGCAAGGCATTACATGCCATTCATTTCCTATGTATATATTTAGTCGAATCAAAGTAGGGCATAACGTACATAATTTGCAAGAATAAAATTTTGTATTTTGCTGATTTTGCTGCCTCTTAAACATTGTTATGAAATGCTGGCTATAGAAGAGGCATTTTACAAGATGTATTTTCAATGTGACTCATTCAACACCCTTGTGTGCTGCATGAATTTTGCTGGTGTTAGCAGTATACCCAAATTAATTGTGAGCGAATGCAGATCACTGGTACTGGTATTGTTTGCTAGAAACCAGTGATGCGATTCAGAATTTCTAGGAAATGTACATATATTGAATGTGACTGGCTTTAACTTCAAAATAAAAACACGCAAAGCTACTAAGCTGAAAAAAGTTCGGTATTATGTGCTAAATGCATGCTTTTGCAAAGGCATAAATATTAAAAGCTGCATAGATTCCATAGCTTGGTAATGAAATCTGTCAAGGTATAATAGTGAGAGCCCATCTATGACATGCAAACATGTATACATACATATGCCAACAATGTCATTTATGCACTGAAATAACATTCTTCTGAAATGAATAGACTCGCAAAAACATTAATACACGTTGCAAGTGAACAGCACTTTAGAAATTGCATGTCGTACACGGCCTCTCAACATTATACCTTCACAGATTTTATTACAAACTGGAATCTATGTGGCTCCTTTCAATAATTATGCCTTTGTAAAAGTATGCATTTAGACCATTATACTGAACTTTTTCAGCTTAGTAGCTTTGGTGTGTTTTAGTTTTGAAGTTAAAGCCAATCACATTCAATATATGTACATTTCCTAGAAATCCTGAATCACAAGACTAGTTAGAAGAAAAGCATATCAGTACCAGCGATCTGCATTAGTGCACGGTTAACATATGCATTAGTTTCTCCGGCAAGCAAAATAAGCCTTTATACAAAAGTTCTACAGATAGTCTAACGAACAGCTTGCCAAGACTTCCCCAAGACGAATACGGAGGGAGCATTAGCTTGGCTTCAGGAGTGCTTGTGGAGTTCTAAGGCTACTACTCGGCTTGTACAAGCCGGATAGTAGACAACCTCTTGGCTTGAACAAGCCTAAATGTAGACGTCTTCTAGATGGGTTTGTGCTACCTGTGTTTCCACATTACCAATTTGCGAGCGCAGAGTTGCAAACAACTGTTGATATCTTTCATCAGGTATGATATTACGTACAGAGCAAGAGATATGCGAAGCAATGAATAGCAAGTAGAAGTACCTCGCACTGCTTGAAGCCATTTGAAAGAGATAAAGGGCTTTGCCAACGTCGAAAAGGTGAAAAGATTATGAAGCAGAATTAGAATATAAAAGTGTTTAAAAGATGAATTTTATTATATATTTCATATGCTTCCTAATTTTTTCTGTACATATGTAAGGGCAATAAACTAGGCTGTCTTGCAAGACAGAACCATGGTTTGAATAGCTGTGCAGAAAAAGTATCTCTTTCCTACTTTGATATTTGAAGTTACGATCGCTGGTCCTGCGCTAACGCAATGAAAGCTGAATCATTGAGTACAAACAAAACAATATTAAACAAAATTGCAGCAGCCATCATGGTTACCTGAAAGATTGTTCCGATGTCAATCTAATAATTACAATTTTATTATTTATCAGTCTTTATCTGTTGCTTTGGAAATTTCCAGTTCATGTAATACTGATGAGCGGTTCATACACGGATCGTCAACTCTAGCGACTGTTGTGTTTTAATGAACGGACGGCGAATCTTATATTGGTGCTAAAAGACGTTTTGCTGATTGTTGCTATGCTTAACAATATACCAATATGTAGATAAATCACGAACAATTAGTGTGGTTTGGACTACTTACGTTACGCATAATGCAGTATATTTCGACAAATGTGCACTACAAGTTTTCATTCAATAAATTATCAAAATAGTGAAATGCAAGGCAAATTATTTCGCTCTGATACACAAGAAGCTGAAAAATTCTAACGTACGTATCAACGTAGTTTACAATTTCTTCAGTCCGTTATAAAATGTCCCATGATCAGGTCAGGTGCAAGATGCGTGTCATCTCTATGAGCGCCTCTAGGAGCTTTGAAAAACATGTTCCCTTATTGCTGAGCAGACCTGCACCTTCGAAGAAAGTCAGAAGCAAGGAATAGTGCCATGAACATGCTGGTACTTATAGAGTTGACAATTACATAGCAAACCTTCCGGATGCAGGCACCCGTGGGGTCTCGGTGTTGTTGATCGGTGTGGGGGTAAAGAGAACCTTTTGTTTTGCTTACATAAATATTAATATTCTACTCACCCGTACTTCATGATGGACAAACGTAAAACAAACAGACCATTCGAACAGTAAAAGTCATTTCTGAAGGAAAGGAATGATAATGAGAGTACTGTATGTCGCATTTGAAGCTCTGAATATATGCAGAAAACTTTCTGGGTGTTGTCATTGGAAGTGCAACGGAAGATCTCGGCCACGTCGGCCGCATTTTGATGTGGGGCGAAATGGAAGAGCGCTTCTTCGGTACGATGAACAAAAGCGTCTTTATCTGGGGCGGTTGTATCAGGACGAAGTTTGTCGCGAGACGAAAAGGATAGGAGTCAGTTGCGAGCGAACGACTGTTTACTGCTTTAGCCGCAGCAGCCAACAAAAAAATTTCTTCGTACTGGTGCTCCAGCGTTACTAACCCGTGGCATTATGCAGCAAACTTTGTGAATGTTGTTACGGGAAGTGCAGCGGTAGATCTCCGCCACGTCGGCCGCATTTTGATGTGGGGCGAAATGGAAGAACGCTTCTTCGGTACGATGAACAAAAGCGTCTTTATCTGGGGCGGTTGTATCAGGACGAAGTTTGTCGCGAGAGGAAAAGGCAAGGAGTCAGTTGCGAGCGAACGACTGTTTACTGCTTTAGCCGCAGCAGCCAACAAAAAAATTTCTTCGTACTGGTGCTCCAGCGTTACTAACCCGTGGCATTATGCAGCAAACTTTGTGAGCGTTGTTACGGGAAGTGCAGCGGAAGATCTCCGCCACGTCGGCCAAATTTTGATGGGGTCGAAATGGAAGAACGCCTAAGAATTTTTATTGAAATTCAAAGTGGTCCCAGACGGTTCAGATCGATGAGGAATCCACTCCCCCCCCCCCCCTTCATCGTGCCTTATAGTGAGCTGGTGCGTTTGGCTCCTAACTTTCTGGAATTTTGTTTTGCTTACATTTTTTTCCTTATTATCCACATTCGTGCATCGCCTTGCATGTCGCGGACACATGCATATCTAGCCCAGGAATGCCTTTATGGGCAGTTGCAAGTTGGTGCTCTGTATCGCCTACTTTGCAAGTTCGTCCTCTGCTCCAAAGACTTGAGCGTATAGCTATATCCAATTATGTCTTTCCTGAATGACACCTCCAGTTGCTTTTTGTTCGACGCTTGTAGAGGCGACAAGTGGGAACTGCGAACACCATACGTCCTGAGAGCATTGCCGCCCGTTGTATCGGCCGATTTCGGAAAATGAGGGCATAGTCTTACTTGGCGTAGCAGATAATGAGTACAAGTGTTCATTCTTGAACATGCAGTAATGCAACCCCGCAAGACTGGCAAAGCGCACGTCTAGTACTTGCTGTTATTTTTCATGCCCTAATTCAACGCAAAAAAAGGGATACTCTGTAGCTTTTGTATGGCCCCGTAGATCGACACATCTGGTGCGGTGATATCGTGATCATTATGATCGTTGTTACTTACACGAATCGCGTCATTGCCAAGCCACACATCTCCTATGTCTTATATTTGGTAGCGCCTTCGTCATTTCTTCTGCAACCCCAATTTCTGCATTATCTCATCAAATAACCAACAGTGCTCAAACAAGGAATTTTGCGGTCTTAAAGGGGCCCTGAAGTACTTTTTCTCGAAGTGGAGAAATACATTTGAAGTTAAAATAGGCTATTTTATAATCACTTTGTCACAAAAAGTACTTTAATGCGTTAAGAAGAAGCGGAGTTATTGGCAATCAAACACGATCACCGTAGTGCTCCCCTTCCTCATTCAATGCCTTGCACTGCGAAGGCTACGGCAGAGTGGGGCGGGGCCCCAACGCACTCCGCCTCCGAAACGTCATTGTGGCACGCACTTCAAATTTCATTTTGGACTTCGATTTTGGTGCCTACGAAACGCTAAACGTAAGCCAAACGTGGTTGTCCTCAGGCGAGCCGCAGTTCGCTTAGCCACTGGACTCGTGGCGGGACCTCGCGCAAGCTGCGGTGTAGCCGACCGCAGCGACCAATAGTAGCCGTGTACTGGAGTGTGCTTTATTACAAAATAAAGCACACGGAAAGGAGCGAGGATCATGGGGTCTTTTGAAACGAGAGCGTTTGAGATAAAGGTGACTTCGCGCTGCGCTTGCGAGCTCCGCGGTCCGCGTATGACAGCAGAACTTGGCTGAGGTGCTCACAACAGCATATGCTACCCGCGGACTATGTTCATTCACCAAACCCGAGGGTTCGTTAACGGTCTCTTTAATTAGGACTGCAACTGCCTTCTGTGCCCCACACTCAATTTTGTTAAGGAAGAATAATAAGCTAGGGTATCGCGAAAACTAAAGGATGATAAAATTAAAAAAAAAATCACCGCATATCCACGGGGTGAATGATGATGAGTGGGCGAAGCTCCGGAGGGAATCATCGGCAAACCGTGAATCTTCCGTGTAATTCGCCCAGTCTCGCCGCACTAAATCGAACGATTGACTTCCGCCAATGACACGCGCCATATGTGACGTCATTCCTATTTTATAACAGCGCCCTTCATTATACTTGCACCATCTCCCGCTTAAGGGGACGCTAGCACAAACGCGTTAGAAACGTGCAGTACTCTCTAGTAAGGGGGAGAGGCCACAGCGTCTTACGCAGCCGTTTACACATGCCGGAACGTGCACCGTGTTTGCCGACGCCATCACATGACTTGCTGAGAGAGTATAACCCCCGTATTCATAAACGCTCCTCGAGTTGAACTGGACTTGCAACCGCCTTCAACGCGTTTCGAACGCGCTGCCCAAGGCGGTGGCAAGTCAAGTTGAAGTCGAGGAGCGTTTATGAATACGGGGGTAAGGCGGAGAGGCCACAGCGTCTTACACCAGCTTCTTACACGGGCCGTAACGCGCTAGCACAAACCCGTTAGAAACGCGCAGTCTTTCGTTAATGTTGGGTATTTATTGTCATCGTGGTGCGTGTGTCCATGTGCGCTTCGTAACGTAGTGGTTAGCGCCACGCGTTCGGAAGCGAGGGGTCCCTGGTTCGATTCCGCGCTACGGACGCAACTTGCGGATTTTTTTTTCATAAAAGTAGACGTGGCTACCTACTACTACTACATACAGGGACAGACCCACACCCTAACGAGCTTCGCCCATAAAACAGGGCAGACGAAGCCTACGCGTGGATGATACAGTACATATAATATAAAGAGTTCAAGACTTGGAAAATGACACAGCCTGAAATGCGAGAAAAACTTCGATATTTCATACAAACACTTTATAATTTTTCCTTCAACAGGGATATACACCTGCAAACAGATGTAATGTGTGTAGATAGAGGAAACGCTTTTTATTTGGTTGCTTACTGTAAATTTGTTTCAAAGGTCGATTGAACAAAACGAAGTGAAGTATTCATAAAATTGGTAGAGGCATAATATTTCACAGACAAACAGTCTGTAAAGATTGTCCGTTTTAGGGACAATACAATTTTTACACTGTATTATTTATATGTCGTGCTTTGATAAGCACTTGTACAAATGATGTTTTTTTCTTTCTTTTTTTTGCTATTCACTTCCTATATTTCCCCCAATGACATGTGAAAATGACCAGAATAAACTGGATTCGAAGCGAGAAAACTTGTAAGCATACTGTTTTCACTTCTAAGAAATCGGCGCGCATGGCGGAAACAATCTAGATGTGCAAATAGGCGTTGTCAATCATGTGAGAATTATTTTTCAGAAAAAAAGCATCAAAGCAGCTTCTGATAATATAAAAACAAGCAGCAAAGATTTAAACCTACACAGGTGGTAAAAAAACTGTCTATTTTTCCAGACAAATCCCGGTATAGTATGGCAGTTATGTCACACACTTTCTTTTTCCGGTGCCTTCATACCACCATGCTGCTACATTATTTCTATCCACATACTCGGTATTTGACCATCACCCTCTTCTTTTAACCTCAAAGGCTGAAAGCGTTCAGCAATCGTCTCTACGTTGTTTGGGATTGAAGGTTCCTTATTGACGTGCGAATCAGCATGCTACCAGAACGGTGTCGGGCAATTTAAACGCTCTTCCAGCAAGAGCCTCATTTTTATTTGTTTATTTAGTTATTTATTTGTTTATTTATTTATTTCGTACTGTCAGCCTGTCTTACAGGCCCTTGGCAGGCGTGGGATGTACATTTTATTTTTTATTTTATTTATTTATTTTTACATACTGCAGCCCTGTTAGGGCTATGGCAGGAATGGGGAACTTATACAGTTGTAGAGCGTACGATAAATTGCAAATATAAGCAGCAGGAGAGCAAGAAAACATAAACAACTCAAAAGATCGACCAGTAACATTCAAGCTTAAGCAAGAAATCGTCCAAAGGAAGGGAACGAATGGCACCAGGCAGAGAGTTCCAATAATCAATGGTAAATGAAAAAATAAGACGATATTTAAACGCATCAGTTCGCGACCGATATGGTACACTATTAAGATGGTAATATCTCCTAGATGAGGAATGCTCCGCAAATTTTAAGTATGTGCTAAGGCAAGAAGTGTTCGATGAGTTAATTAGTGAATGCAATAGCTTTAGGGATTCTGTGTTGCGACGGATGCGGAGAGTTCTTAGAATTAACTCAGAAAGTTTAGACGACGGAGAAAAGTTGCTGTAATATGGACGGTAGATCAACCGGATAGCTTTTTTCTGGACCATTTACAACTTGATGGTGTCTGATTTCTTATGTGGATTCCATACCACACAGGCATACTCCATAAGTGGCCGGATACCTGATTTGTAAGCGACTAGTTCAGCATTAAAGGAGCTGTGCGCAAAGTACGCCATAAGTAGCCCAGCCTTTTAAGTGCTTTGTAGCAAGTATAATTTACATGATGAGACCATGACATGTTGTTAGTAAAATAAAGACCCAGGTATTTTTATTCGGACACTTTTTCCAGTGCGCAACCGTTAAATGCATAAGGAAACGTAGATGGAAACAAACGGCTACAAAACGACATGTACACGGATTTCTTGAAATTTATAGTGATTTGCCAGGTTTTACACCATTGGCAGAAATTGTGAAGAGAATCATTAAGAAGAATATGATCTTTAGGTGAGTTTAGAGTTTGATAAAGCACGCAATCGTCCGCGTATAAACCTATCTTGACAGGTATGTAAATCATTAATATACAGCAAAAAGGTTTAACAACCTGATAACATGTGAAACAAAAAAAGAATGTAAAAAAAGGTGGAAACCGTCAACAAATCGTCATCTCGTCACAATGAAAAAAAAAAAAGGAAAGAAAGAAAGGAAAGAAGATGTCAAGAAATTATGCAATACAGCAATTGTTTACACAATGGCTTATAGACACAAAAATAAGGGTGCTCTTAACATGATATCGTCGCGTATACCCTGTTGTAGAATACACGCTCAATGAGGATCCAGGCAAGCGTAAGCGTCGACGCGCGATGCCGAGACGAACCACGTTCTCTTCTTCTCCAGTCCCCTTGCTGTGCCACACCATGTGGCATTACTCCATCTTGAAAAAAGAAGAAGGAAAACATACACAGGCTTGACGTGAGACCGCCGAGATGGCCTAGGACGAACACATAGGCTGTAGTCACAATCACTGTGGTGTGTGATATAGTCACAATGCACTGAGGGACGACAAACAACCAAATCTAACCTAAGTGGCTGAAAACATCGGATATTAGGGGCTATAGTATGGTTTCAACCTCAAAACATGCACAATCTCAGGTTGCGGTTGTCGACGTCGGGGAGGCTGGCTTCCGTCAGGAAGGGCTTGGTAATTCACGTCACTAATTCGCCGCAACACTGTATAAGGTCCGAAGTAGCGACTCAAAAGCTTCTCAGATAATCCTTTTCGGCGCACGGGAGTCCAGACCAAGACTTGATCACCAGGTTGGAACTCGACTTGTCGATGGCGGAGATTGTAACGGTGCGCATCGATGCTCTGTTGTTTCTTTAAGTGCACTCGGGCAAGCTGACGGGCTTCTTCCGCGCGTTGCATGAAAACTTCGGTATCTTGGGCGAGATTGAGATGATCGATGTTGTCGCACGGCAGCATTGCTTCTAACATAGTCTGCACTTCACGACCGTAAACGAGGTAAAACGGCGTGAAGCGTGTTGTTTCTTGCGTAGCAGTGTTATAGGCAAACGTTACGCAAGGGAGTATCTCGTCCCACGTCTTGTGCTGTACGTCTACGTACATAGACAAAAAAATTATGTTGAGGCATTAAAAAATAAAAGAAAGGAAAAGCCTCGCCTGTGCCACCAAAGTATAACAGGCTTAAACCAATTAAAAATAAAAAATGAGGGCTTTCGCCAAGATAAAAATTTTGTAAAAAATAAAATAAATAAATAAATAATAAAAATTACCTATTTAGCATCACCCCAGCCACGGGAATGGGTCTGATCAGCAGAAATTATTTTTAGTCTACAATCACATAGGGTTGTCTTCAGTGTCTTCACTAACAATGGTTTAGTTCAGGTTGTCTGCTCTGTCTTCTCCCTGGAGGAGCTTGTGTTTGAGTTGTAAGTCTTCGAATAAGCTCCTGCAGTTGGTCCTGGCTTGAACTCCTCCTGCTAACTTAAAAGAACACTATTAGATTACCAAATTCTCTAACATTTTTTTTCACCTAATTGTATTGTAGGTCCTTCTATATTATTTTGTGTTAAGACTGAGTCCTTTATTGTATTGTGATTGTGTTTATGCAGTGTTATATTATGTGCCTAGTATATTTCCCCAGGAAGGAACATGGCTCGAACAAGAGTTAAGTTATTATTTGATGGACAAAAAAACTATGTTGAGGCATTAAAAAATAAAATAAAATCTGTCCTTGTAAGTAAATATATGTATTTTTTTATGCACTGGCTGTGACTGCCATGGTTGGTTCTGTAAGCACTTCGCAATAGGCTTCTTTGATTTTTACTTACTCTGTTTTCTTCTATGTGGTAGTTCTACTTTTCAATTTTACTTGCCCGTTTGCTCTGAGTTGTGACCTTACCTAATTAATTTTTTTTCTATTTGTACAGTTAATCATTTTTAAATTGTTTTGGTATTTTTGGTTTGTAGGATTTTCATGTCTATTTTGCAGATTGGAGCCCCGTAAGAATGGAACGGGGTATATAGTGGCTTTTATTATTAGTAGTATTTTTTCAGTCTATGTATTGCATTTATTTTCAGCTGGACAGATCCATAGTCCAAACATGCCTGCCGGGGGTGTAGTGCTTTATTATGACCCACCTTGGTTTGGCCAGGGGGTCATAAGCCTCTTAGAGAAGAGTTGTGAATTGAGGTATTAGGTCATGGGAACATCATATAATGATGTGAATGGCAGTTGGCTGTAAGATTGGATGTGCCCGTGGGTAGTGTGGCAAACAACATGAATGCCTGTTGGCCTTTTGCAATGTTGACATGATCAACCATCAACCAGTGCACTAGCTCCAGCTATGGGAGAGTTCTAGTTGGCACTGGTCTGGGATCGTGTGTAATAATTTATTGGACGCGATCAACCATCAACAAGTGCCCTAGTAATCCGACTAATGGATTGTACTAGTTTTGGCACAAGTCTGGGATCAGTTTGTAAGCCAGTAAGCCAGTTGGCAATGTTTGCCAGTGCCATTTCCAGGTATGGGATGGCCCGGTTAGAAGTATATTCTTGTGGATGTTGGCGATGATCAACCAAACAACCCGTGCTGTGGTGCTATGGAGATAGGGCTTTTGGTATGAGCACGGGTCTGGGATCAAGTATTGATGGGATGGAAGTTCTTTTCAGAACGATGAGGAGGCTATGTATGGGTGGATAAAGCACACCCCTTACCCTGCGACGAATTTGGACTTTGGATCTTTTGTTATAACTTTGATTTAAGGAATGTTTTACCCTTCCATTCTCATTACAGGCTCCAATTTAGAGTTAAACTTGGAAAACTTTTGCATTGATTACGCGGACCATTTCCGATATTGTGTCTACAAGTTCTTTTTTACAAATTATCTCATTATTTATAACTTGATAGATGGTCTTTTAAACTTTTTATTTATTATATCTCTTTCGGTTTTTGTTAACTTGCAAGAATCAAGATAGTGATCAAATGATTCTCCGTCCTCTCCGCATGGACATCTATCAGTTTCTGTTATATGAAATCTTTTGAAGTAAAAGGGAAACCTTCCATGAGCCTTACGTCTACGCTTACGTCTACGCTTTGATTCTTTGTTCAGGGTATCATGAACGTATCGCTTTAGTTCCTGAAATTCTACCAAAAACTGCTGCATTTGTATTTTAGTTTGCTCCTCTATTTGTTGTTGCATTAGTTGCAGTTGTTGTACCGTGAGGTTTGCTTCTGGTTGTCGTGTCCCTGTGTAAACTACAGGATCTCGGTCCGATGTAGGTTGTGGTGGTGCGTGCCCGTTGTCCTGTGGCTTTTCCTTTGGGCTGACTATTTGCTGTTGTGTAGACTGTACTGTGGGTCTTGTGGTTCCCATAAGTTGCGCCAGCTGTTTTTCGAGCCAGTCTATTTTGCTCTCATATCTGTCTAGGCGTTGTTTCAGTTGTTTGTTTTCTACGATTATTCTTTGATATTCTACGTTTTGTGTAGTGAGTGTAGTATGTGAAGCTTTGGGAGCCACGACCTCTGCCCAGCTTACCTTGGCCGATGATGTCTGTTGAATGTGTCCGTGGTTCCCGTCGATGCTTCTGCCGCCTCCTGCTGACGAAATGTGGTGGTTCTTCTGCAGAGTCGGTGTTTGGTGGGGGTTCCTTGGTGGCGTTCGTGGTCGTCGGTTCAGGGACGGCGAGCGCGACCGGGAGCGGCGCTTGTCGTCGCCCGATTTGTAGGCTTCTTCTTCCTTTGCAGAAGAGAACCAGCGGATGTTCTTCGTCCTCTGTGGGTGCTTGTTGTTGTCCCAGGGGATCTTATGGGTGTGGTTGGCCTCCAGTTGTGGCTGTTTAGGTCTCGCTGGCTTAAGTCTCTTTTTGCAAGTTGGGTCCCGTGTGGGATGGGCCTCCCCGCACGAGGGGCATCTAATAGCACACGGGTGTCCATTTGTTGGATCTGTTAGTCCACACAGATAGCAAATAGGGCGGTCTGGATGCGGGAAGACGTCTGTGCGGTGTCCTTTCTCTCGGCAAACCTTGCAAACTTGAATTGTGGGTCTGAAGGGGTAGCACCGGAGCTCCCCTCCGTAATAGTACACAGCTCGAGGTAATGTGGGACCAAAAAAGGTGATAGCTGCCCTTTTGGTTGTGCCTATCATTCGAGCAGTGATGAACTCTACCCCTTGCGTTCTCACACAGAGGTGGGCTATGAGAGTGTCGGTCGAGGTGTTCATCGGTACACCGTGGATGACCCCTCTTAGAGTGTCGTCTCTATTTGCGGCGTAGGCAAGGACGGTGTGGGTCCTGCCGTTCAATACGAGCGTGCGTATGAGGCGGGCTTTGTCCGCAACTGCCTCATATTTGGTCGATAGGATCGCAATGTTTGCTCCCGAATTAATTCTAAGGATGAATTGGTCATCCTTGAAGATAGCTTGGCATGCCTCTATGATTGCTTGCGCAAGCGTGGGAGTGAGAGTATTTCTTAGTGGAAGGCCTTGGTTTGGGCGAATGACGATTTTGTAATCGTCCTTAGGCAATGGCAGTAGTTTAGGCAATTTCTTATAGGTTGACGTTCTCGTTTGAAATTGGTTTCGGGGCTCTGCGTTGCGGCGCCTCCGCTCCAAAGCCTCTTGTTTACGTTGTTTGGTGAATTTCACTGCCTGCCAGTTTGCGTTCTCTTCTTCACGCGAGTGTGAGATGCTAGCCTCTCGACTCACCGAGTCAGAGTGGTCTTGAGTTTCGTCCATTTGGTCGTCTGCTGTCTCATCCTGCTGAAGCTGGCGGGATTCTTCATTAGTTTCCGCGTCGAGAGCCATGGCTAGGCGCCGCTGCGACGCGGGAATCCCGGCGTCGGTGCAGCTGCAGACGGCTCACCGAGTTGGCGTTGGGTTAGCGTTCCCCGTGGTGGCGAGCTTTATGGAATCCTTCTGTCCCTCCAAGCAGCCGTAGATGAACTTGGGTGACGTCCAGATGTTCCTCGGAACTTCGTGAAGCTGATAGTAGCGTTTTCGGGCGATGGCCTAGCGGTAGAGCATCCACCTCGTATGCGGAAGGTACCGAGTTCAAATCCCGGTGCCGCCGGGAACCCACCGGTTTTTCTCATGGGTAGAGATGTCTCCTGGCCTGGTGCTCGGCTGTCGTGGCGGTCCACATCTCGAAAATCTGTTGACATTGTCAATACAATTCAGGACGTGGCTTGAGGTCAAATTTTCCTGATTTCCTGAGCGGCCCAGACACCACTTTTTTTCCGTGCTCACGTTGGTTTCGATGGGAATTCAGGGCGCAGGCTCCTTTCCCATGCGTATCACCCCTGAAGGAAGCCGAACGCCAGGCCAGGGTACGCTTGTACCCTTTTGAACCAGTGGGTGCCCGGCGGCGGTGGGAATCGAACCCACAGCCTCCTGCAACCGAGGCGGGCGTTCTACCACTAGGCCACGGCTGCGGTCTGATAGTAGGGATAGTAGCGTTTTCGGGCGTTTTCAAGCAAAAGATCACTGAGAAATCATGAAGATGAGGAGCGCGAAGTAAGCGTGTTGGTATTACTTAGCGCCCCCTGGCGGTCTCCTTGTTAATCAGGAAAATTTGACCTCAAGCCACGTCCTGAATTGTATTGACAATGTCAACAGAGCACTTAAAGTACACATTGACCTGGTGGGCTGGCCGCGTGGGGGGGGTTAACTCGGCCACTTACCAAAAAAATGGGGGCGTGTTGCAAGCGTCGCATGATGATGATGTTGATGATGATTTATTGGCATCCCCTTTGAAACGGGGTGGCGACAAATAGTCACCTAGCCTGCTTGATTTAATCAGGTATACTACACATGTTCTTTGTCTCGCATTTTTGTATACCTTTTTCAAAAATTTAGCTTGTACCGCTGCCTATGATTTTAAGAGATCAGGTCGTATCGATCTTTTCCCTGCTTTTTTTCCACCAGTACTCTAATCGTCTCTTGCTGATCTCTACGGCTGATCTGTTTATGTTTCCTTCCACTTTAAACCCAAGCGCTTCTGGGAGTTGCACGTTACCTACGGTTCTCGCTGGGTGGATCCCGTCGCATTCCATTAGGATGTGCTGAGTGGTCTCTGGATCTTTACTGCAGCATACACATGTCTCATCTAGTTCCGAATATTTGTTCCGATATGTTTTCGTCCTTAGACAACCGGCTCGAGCCTCAAATAGCAAGGCACTGCCCTTTGTGTTATCGTACAGATTTTCCCTTCTAATTTCTTTCTTCTCATTCTTGTAAATCTCCATTGTCCTTTTCGTTTCCATTCTTTGCATCCAATTCACGGTCTCTATTTCTCTCACTTTCTCTCTGATGACCCCTGGTTGTCTATTTACAGTTTCGATTATCCTGTACTTGGTTGCCAACTTCCTTGACCTCTTCATCCATTCTGTGTCCACGCTTTTCATGTAGAGATACTTGTGCACTTTAGCCGCCCATTTATTTTCATCCATGTTCCTGAGCCTTTCTTCAAAACTAATTTTGCTTTGTGCTTCTCTGACTTCAAAAGAGGCCCAACCCATGTCTCCATGCACTGCCTCATTTGTCGTATTACCGTGTGCTCCCAAAGCCAACCGGCCTACTGATCTTTGGTTAACTTCTAAACCCGCCAATATATCCGATTTTAAGCATAGAATGGCATTTGCGAATGTTAGCGCTGGCACCATTACTCCTTTCCAGATTCCACGCACCACCTCATACTTATTGTGGCCCCACAGTGCTCTGTGTTTCATTAATGCTGCATTCCGCTTCCCCTTTATTTTCAGATTATCTTGGTGGTTGCTTGAGTAATTCTTTCCTTCGTTTATGTGTACGCCGAGGTACTTATATTGCTTCACTATGGGTATTACTTGCTGTTGAATTGACACCACGAAGTTACTCGTGTGTTCATTAAAGATCATAATCCCTGATTTCTCTGTGCTAAACTTAAGGCCTAGATTTGTCGCTGCGTTCCCACAGATATTCGCAAGTATCTGTAAATCTTTTTTATTGTCCGCTAGTAGCACAATGTCGTCTGCGTACATCAATCCAGGGACCTTTTGTTGCACCATTTGTCCATTACGCATGTAGGATAAATCAAAACCTAATTCGCTGTTTTCCAGTCGTCTTTCTATGCCCTTGACGTAAAGCGTGAACAACAATGGTGACAGAGGGCATCCTTGCTTCAATCCTTGGTGAATTCCCACCATTTCATTTCCTTTTCGACCTTCCCATGCCACTTGTACTTGGTTGTCTCGATATATCTCCCTCAGCAGCTCCACGAAATCGTCATCTATGCCTTCGTATTGAAGAATATCCCACAACAATTCCCTTTCTACGTTGTCATAAGCTCCTTTAATATCTAGAAATGCTACCCATAAAGGTCTTTTCTGAGCTACTGAAATCTCTATGCACTGAGTTAGTACAAACATATTGTCTTCTAAGCGTCTGCCTGGCCTGAACCCATTCTGTAGTTCCCCCAATACACCGTTTTCCTCCACCCACTTCGAAAGTTCTAATTTTATGGCTTGCATTGCCATTCTATATATCACCGACGTTACTGTAACTGGCCTCTACGAGCTCGTCTTATCCTTATCTCCTTTGCCTTTGTAGATGAGATTCATCTTGCATTCACGCCATCCAACGGGAATATTCTTTGTTCTAATCACTTGCTCTATGGCATTAGTCAGCAGTGCCTTGCTTTTTGGACCGAGGTTTTTGATTAGCTGTATTGGGATTTCATCAGGTCCTGCTGCCGTGTGGTTAGGGACATTTTCTGCTGCCTTTTTCCAATAGAAGCTTTCTACGCTGAATTTTGATCTCTCAAGCCTCTCTGTTGTTGCTGGATCTGTTGTCTGAACTACACTTTTTCTCGTACCGAAGTTATGCCTGATAACGTCTGTGATGTACCGCAGCGCATCATCGCCTTCATAGATGTTACCGTCTTCATCCCTTTTAGCCGTTTGCGAGTTTCTAGTTGGAGCTCCGAGTGCTTTTATATGGTTCCAGAATATTTTTGGGGCGCCTTTGTCTCTTTTGTGAATGTTATGCACCCAACGTTCACTTGCGCATTTAATTTTCTCTTGCACGAGCTCACTCGCAACCCTTTTCTTTTCTCTGTATGTATTCCATCTAAGGAGCACCTCTTCTTCTTGTAATCCCAACTTTTTGGCTTCTCGATGAACCCTAGATGCCTCTTTACACTCTTCTATAGCTTGTTTAATTTCCTTGTTCCACCACTTACGTGGTTTCCTCTTTCCAATCCAACAATTGTATTGCCGTGTCCGCCTTATTTCATGCTGCATAACCTCCACCAGTTCCTTATATTCCCAGACTGCTGTAGGAAAAGCCTCAATTTTCTTCTCTATGTTGTTTGCGATCTCTGTTATTTGCTCGTCATTCATTTTTAAGAACTCTGAGGCTATTGGTTCATGTTCTGCGCTGGTATCTCTCCCAAACTTTAATGCTAAACGTCTATGATCGCTTCCCAGGCTATTTTTTCCATTTTCGTCTATTATCATTTGTTCCAGTTGTTCGTAGACCATTTCTGAGACTAAGGCGTAGTCGATACATGAATGCCTGTTTCCGCATTGCCACGTTACCTGTCCATGACACTTATTTTCCCTGTTAACTACTATAAGGTTCTGTTCATCACACAAATCCAGCACTAGAGAGCCGTTGTAATCAGTATATCCGTCTAAATCGTCCATGTGCGCGTTCATATCTCCCACTAATATCACCTGGCCCGAGTTACTGAACTCATTTAATATCGCTTCTAATGCAATCGACCAATTCCTTATTTTTTTCCCTGCTATCACTACCTGTCCATAGGTAAGCTACTCCCAGCCACGTCTTTTTACCTTGCCATGTACCACTAATCCATAAATGCTGTTTACATGTCTCGTTTACCCTTCGCCACTTCAGACCTCGCCTAATTAGTACGCCTACGCCTCCGCCTTTCCTTGACCCGGTCATTCTGTTGCACCCTTCCCATACAAAGTTGTCAATGACAGGCGGCTGCTCCAAATCTCGTAGATGCGTTTCGGTCAAGGCGTACACGCTAATCGCTTCATCATTCAGTTGCGTTTGAATTTCCAGCCATTTTTCCTGCTTACGACCACCCTGCATGTTAATGTAGCAAATTTTACCTTCTCTATTCTTATCCTTTCTGCGTCTTTTCCTGACTCCTGGTCGCCTAATTCTGCCCTTTACTGGTGTTTCGCTATGTTCAATACTCAATCCTGCTTCCTGATTGCCTGGGGCCCACCTAAAAAAGCTACAGCTCGTGCCGCGAATCGACTTCCGACCGGTGTTGCTACACTTTCACTAAAATGTATCCCGTCACGCACAAAAGCGCCTTCGCGGCCTGCTCGGCGCACTTCTCGGTTGATGTCAATGACCGTAAAATTCATTGCTTTAGCTAGAGTCCAAATTTCCCTGTTTACTGCAAGAACTGCCCTTTCAATTTTATAACCCTGCCTTTCAACCTCTGGCACCGTGCACACCGCGATTTGTACTTCTTTTGAAACATTCCGCAGGTCGGTGACCCCTTTGGCTATTTGCTTTGTGATTCCTGCTCCTCGTCCGTTCAGTGCGTCAATCACTCCGCCCATTATCACCACTAGGTGTCTCTCCTCCATTGTGTCCCACATGCGTTCTTTGGCCTTCGCTATCACCTCTCTAATCGGCTTTCCGGGAAGCGCGCTAACCTGGACTCGTTCGTCTGCCCCTACCCTCTCTGCTATCGCCGGTTCTACTTTACGCATGTTGGAATCCCCAACAAAGACAACTCGACGCTTTCCTTCCCCCTCACCGCCGAAAGCTGCCCCCGAAGTCACAATGCCCTCCCCTCCTTTCTTATCCTTGCCCTTGGCTTTGTTTTCTTCCCCGGCCGCGTCAGTGGTATCCCCTTCGTGATTATCACTGACGTTTCCGCCACTGCTTCCCGGCGTGGCGGGTTCGGCTGTCTCTGCACTCGCATCGGAGCCAGCTCCGTTCGCGGTGCTCGCCTCGATGCGTTCATCATTGCTTTGCAGAATGGTGGCGCTCAGCTGGATTTCTGCGTTAGCTAGCTTTTCTTCTGCCTCCTTCCTCCGCTTCTGCTCGATTTCAAGTTCCTTTTCTAGCTTTCCAACCCGCTTAGCTAACTTATCTTTGTCTTGCTCTAGGCGGTCTAGCCGCGACCCTAGCACACACATCCTACAGATAAAATCTGCACCATTCGCTTCGCGTGCTGACTTAAACCGCGTTTCTTCCAGCGCGTAGGAACGCTCGCACTCAGAACAACGCACGCGTGGGTTCCCCCTAGTACCAACCATCATCTCGTACTAACAAGGCGTAGATGTGGGAAAAAAAAATTTTTACCGACTTTTACCTAAGCGAGAAGACCAAGAAAGTGAGAAAGCCTTAAAATAATTTATAAAGATTGCTTGGCTAAGCTAACCCTCCTAAAAAAACCAAAAAGTGAAATATAAAATAACAAAACTTATCTCTTTGGCACGCTGCTCCTGCTGCGCTTGGAGATGGCACCATCTGTGTGCCATGAGGACAACATCTGTTAAAAAAATAAAGAAAAAGTACGACCTTCCCTAGAAAAGTAAGTTAATAAGATGGGGATAAAAGATAGTGGCCGGAGAGGTTTCAAAATCAACTTCTCTTTTATTCATCTAGCATAATGCACTCAATGTACAGGACCAAAATATATATATATATATGCTTCAATGAATAAAAAAGTACTATATACATATATATATATATATATATATATATATATATATATATAGCCGGTGCACAGTCGTAGGATATAGGCACGTATGGGAAGCCTTTTTACAGTTTTTCGCAATTCCATGCAATACCACGTATTCATATCCAGCAGTTATCAGACAATACAGCATTGCAGCAGATTATCTTTTAGAAAACATTCGACTTACTAATTTTGCGGCGTGTAGGACACTCAAAGTCTGTGTTGCGGAGATTGAACTGATACAGCGAGACGTTTCTTGGTGGAGCGCTCTGCATTTACCGTCACGACGAGACACGGCGCGTCGTATGCAGCAGCTTGAACACGCACGATAACAAAAAGTCTCCACTCCCGCCTTCGGCCAATAACGTGTGCACGGCACACCAATAAGGCCAGCACAGGTAAAACTTGAAGCGAAGCGCACGTCAAGCGTGCAATGCCATTTCGCAGGACATAATAGACAGTTTTAGTTACACGTACGTGGAGACTTCACGTACGCAAACGTGAACAGTCTACGTACCTTACATGCACGCCATCTGAAACGCTTTTAGCTACACGTACGGGACGCACCACGTAGCTACATCTATCGGGAAATATGAACAATTCAATTCAAGATGAGTATTTCAGCGAAGCCAGTGATGTGCATTGATGCGTGCCGGTCATCGTATCCGCAATGCCCGGAAGTGTGTTGTGCAAGCGTTATCTGTTGTCATCGTTGACATGGAATGAAATAGATGACCGGTCATCCTGTCGCCGTGTTTCCATGCAAGCCATCTGCGCGCGCTCAGCACGCTATCGCTTGTTCGTGATCTCGCGAAACCCCCGCGCGAAGCTGTCTACGTGCGCAAGAAACGCACGTAAAAAATCGAATCTCACGTACGACCGTGAGACCAGCGCGCGGACGCTACGTTCTGCGCATGCGCACTGCTTACACGTAGAAGCTCTACGTACGCAAAGCCTCTACGTGCGTGTAACTAAAGCTGTCTAATAGCTGCCTTACTCAGGCCAGCAGTCTGTTGGCTGTAGCAGCGAAACAGCACTTAATCACGTCATGCCATTGGCTGCGAACCCCCGTCACGAGCACGCCTCGACGGAGTTCTCAATGGCTGCGACGCCACGTCACGAGCTCCACCTCGACGGAGCAGAGCGGGCCAAAGAAAACACCTGCTGCTCATTAGCGCACCAAATGTTGCGAGAGGGGAGAGGGCACAGCCGTGACACCACGTCACCCTCGCTCTCGGCTCAAGCTCTCGATGGAGCAGAGCCAGCGCCTCCTAGATAACAGGCCTGTGCACACTGCTTTATGATGTCATTCTACTTCGACCGAAATGTCCACTATCTAGCCCAGCATGACGAAAGAGTTGACGTGAAAATCATCGCGGCTTATTCGGAATCACCCCCATTTAATTCTATGACAGTCGGGCAAGGTATCATGACGTTATGGATCGAAGTGCACAGGCCGTGTGCTATCTAGAAGGCGCTGGAAGAGGTAGTGCTAGGGTGAACATGCTGGGCCCTTCGTGCGCCAGCTATTGAGTGAGGGGTGGTGGCATCGAAGCGAAGCGTCGCCCAATGGGCTTCGCCGCGTCGGTGGCATGCAGCGTTCGGCCCCGCAGGCTGCTACTGCTTGCTGGCTTGGGAAACATGTACCGCTGCGCTACATTAGTCGCAGGGGAAAACTCGAAGGTGCGCTCACCGCCGTTCCATTAGACATTAATGCTTAGGTTTGATTAGTGCTTAGGTGTCCTCGGATTTTATTTTGTAATATTTCTGTAGATATAATTGCAGATATATACGTATTTAACAATTTAGATCATGTACTTTTTACTCTTTGTTTCTGTTGTTGTTTGCGTGTTCAATTATGCATTACGCAAATTGTGTGCTCATGTACACCCACCCCTTATGCACTACAACCATCAAGAGGCTTATAAGGTAATAAAGTGAAGAACGTTGTAGAAACACCTGTGCCTGTTAATGTAAATCGACCTCGTAATTCCTTCTTGTTTTTCCATTACTTCTATGAAAGGAGCAACAAAGAAGAGCAATCTTCTCGCGGGCTTGTGACACGCCTGAAGTCCAGAGAGTGCAGTACTTCTGTTGAGGTGTGCAAGGACTCCGGAGTCAAAGGGCTTCTACACAAGTTCGAAAAAATATGATAGGCGTGATGATGAGAGTTGTCGCACCGTCTTTGGATGTGACTATAATCCGGTGATATCTGCGGACAAGCTGTTCGAGAGTGGCATCACTTGGTGGAAGCCTGCAAGAGAACCATGCTGAACGTACATCCAAAACTGGTGGTGTCTTTATCCTCAAGTTCCCTAGCTAATACTACCAACGGCACATTAGCCATGGCGGGATGGTTAGAAGATACGAATAAAGACGATGATTGGAAGTTGGATGAAGCTGGTCGGTGCGGGACAACCTGACGTTTTTCAAAGTCTTATCAGACAAAAAGTTGGATAATTAGGACGTATGTTGCCTTATACTACAAAAATCTGTGGTACGGAAATAAGTAGAAATAAAATGTAGCAAATCAATGAAATAAATTACCTTATTGATGATGGGCTTCGTTGTAGCGATACACTACAAACTCAACTACCAAGTAAGACACACAATCATTTAGCTACGCATGGGACCCTGTAATGTGGTTCCTCGTTTTCTGTCCTGGTGGTATGTACGTTGCCGAATTTACCATGTTCCAACATGGATGATTTGTGCTTCAAATTAGCGCAACTATTAATTATGTTTTTTCTCTTGGGTTAAACTGTTTTACTGCTTTCGTTTCTTTGACCACGTAATCTGTACCCAGCGACGAATACATTTTTAACAGCGAAGCTCTTTGAGCGTGCGTGCGCACGCAGTCTCCTCCCCGCCAGCTTCCTGCCTTCCCGACCCCTGCCTCTATTCTCTCCATTTTAGGAAACGCCACCTTGACTGGCGGAGCGAGCGGACGCACTCAACATCGGTTCCACCCGCCTTGGTTGCTCAGTGGCTATGATGTTTGGCTGCTGCGCAAGAGGTCGCGGGATGAAATCCCGGCCATGGCGGCCGCATTTCGACGGGGGCGAAATGCGAACACACCCGTGTACTTAGATTTAGGTGCACGTTAAAGAACCCCAGGTGGTCCAAATTTCCGGAGTCCCCCACTACGGCGTGCCTCATAATCAGATCGTGGCTTTGGCACGTAAAACTCCATAATTTAATTTTAATTTAAAATTGGCTCCGCAAATTTCGACCTGGAAAGGCTGTTTTTCTACCCAGAATAGCCTGACTCCTGCTGCAATTGGTCAGTGAAGGTGTTCTACACCAATTTCCACCATTCCAAGGCCGATTCCGGCCCGATCTTCAAGTCCGGAACTCTTTCCTGCTTCGAGCCGAACGCGGACCAGTAGGCCTCGCGTTCATCGAGCGGCGTGACACGAGAAGGACTTCGGCCATCACATCCAAGCTTGCGCTGGGATTACGATTACCCGCTAGCAACGCACTCCTCGGCCTGCTGGCATTGCACATGCCCAAATGTTTTGCGATTTACACGTGCCACGTGTTCGCCGCTGTGTGTGCGCCTCGTGTGTCAGGTGTCACGGTGGAGCTCCCTGGGACCTCCGATGAGGAGGTCATGGACGAGTGAACCTCCCGGAAGCGTGGTCGAGACAGTGAGGACGAGGACGAGGTTCCCAATCAGTCGAAGGGCCTCGGTGCCCTTCCCGACTTAAAGCGGAAGCCTTTGACTCGTCCATCCGGCTCTGCTGCTGGCGTACGAGCTCCACATGCAGCGATGGCGGCGACCGGCGCAGTAGGTCCTACAGCTGCCACCCCTACTGCAGAAAAGACCGCATCAACTCATGTTCCTGGGAAGCCGGCTACTGCTTGTCTGGAGACGGCAGAACCTCGCCAGCTTGAGCCTCACTGAAAGGTGCCGCAACATAGTGCAGCTGACTTCCCGAAAAGGAATCAGCGTCCAACCGCAAACATTGCAACGAAAAAACAGAAGAAAAGGAAAAACGCCAAGGCCAAGCGCTCCCCTCCAGCTGGCGCACTCTTTGCTGGTTGCAGCTCTTTGCAGGATGCCTCAACGTCTACCCCAGCAACCCCCCCCCACAGCAGGCTCACCTCAGACAGCCGACGCCTGAGGCCATGACCAGCTGGGCGAGGGCCCGCGAGCCTGCTGGCAGCACCCCTGAGATTGCCGATGACTTCAGCCTGGTGATGTCGCGCGCCGCCCGCCGTCATACCAGAGCTACCGTGGCCCTGGCATCAGATTCTGCTGTGGCAGGAACGGTCTTGTTCCGGCCCTCCGAGAAGGGCGGCTCCTTCGCAAAGGAACCGCGCCTTGCACTGACTAGTGCACTCTCGCCTCCCCAGTGAATGACTGCGGTGCGCGTAAACGAGAAAAGGTATGTGATTGCCGCGGACCCAGCGATTCAGAGTTGCCTCGATGCGCTGCTGGCCACCACCGAACCCCGTGGCATCCCTGTTGCGGCCCACTTACCCGCGGATCGCACGCGGAGCACAGGGTTTGTTCACAGAGTCGATGTAACGCACAGCGAAGCTGAGCTACTGGAGAGCATCCAGAGCAGCATTCCCGTCCTTGCTGCCACCCGACAGGAGAGCAATGTAGCCCTCCGATTCGCCGGCCCACTACCTCCTGAAAGCGCCAGCATTTTCAAGCTCTACTTTGCAGTACGGCCGGCCCGCCCCCGTCCGCTCCAGTGCCAGCAGTGTGGATGCCTCGGCCATGTGGCAGCCACATGTAAATGGCCCAACAGCTGCAAGAACTGCAGCCGCACGCACCCGGCTGCAGAATTCTACAGCAACCAGGCCCGCTGCACCAAATGTGGAGGCAACCACCCCGTTCCTCCTGCCCGCCCCAGATGGCAGAAGGAACGCAAGGTGGCCACCATTCTGGCGACTTCCTCAGTCCAACTATTCAGGCCTGCAGTCCGGACGATGGTAGGAGAGGGAACCCTGCAGTCAAGCCTGCCAGCACCTGTGCTCAAGTTGCTGCTGGCCCCCGGAGACCAGACCCTCCCCCCCGGCACTCCAGTCGGTCGCAGCCCCCTCTAAGCAGCCTACCACCCCTGCTGCTCGACCACCCGCCAATGCAGCACAGCCCTTGGCGACTCCTGCCGCTGTCTCGAGGGACGCCCTCATCGCCTCCCTGCAGCTCACTCTCCGAGCAGTGGGTAAGCTCCTCTCAGTGGACATCCCGCTGAAAACCCTTTGCCTCCAAGCTGGGGGACTGCAGGGAGAGAAGAACCGCCATGAGTAGTGGCCGAGGGAACAGCCAAGACCGTCGATTGCTGCAGTGGAACGCGAATTCACTGCGGTGACAACAGGCGGAGCTTTGTTTGCACCTCCTGCATGATGACTACGACGTGCTCGCCCTTCAGGAGGTGTACGTAACGGCTGGAGCCCTACGCTTGCCAGGGTATGTGGGTCACGTAAGTACCAAATCCTGCACGATGGACACGTGCACCGAGGCACCCTGCCGGGTGGCCGGCCAAGTCTATGGAGCTGCCCGATGTGCTACGTTTGGGCGAGTATCCCCCATACTGTGGTCCCTGTGGATGATCTGGCCGGTGGCGCGATGGAGTGCTGTGCGGTCACTGTCCGCAAAGGCTTGTGTGACACCCCATTGGCCAGCGTATACATCCGGCCCCGTCTCACCTCGGATGCCTCCAGCTTCCTGCCGCTGGCAAGCCACCTCGGGTAAGACTTCCTCCTTTGTGGGGACATGAATGCCCACCACACAGCCTGGGGTAGAAAACGCTGCTAAACTCGTGGCCGTGCCATTGCTGACATCATCCTACGTGCAGGTCTCCTGATGCTCAACACCGGAGAGGTCACCTACGTCCGACGAGGTGTGCACACGGCAATAGACCCCAGTCTCTCAACTGAACGCTGCGCGTACATCTGGACAGTTTGTCCAGACACTTGGGGGTCCGATCATTTCCCCGTCATCCTCTCTCATGGCGCTGGTCGGGCCCCCGGAGCAGGGTCTGTTCTATGGTGAACTGTACCCTCTTCAGGAGACACTGCACAGGCGATCCAGCAGATAGCGACTTCCTCCAGCACATAAAAAATCGCGCCACGGCAGCCACCATAGCGACGCGAGTGCAGCCAGTACGCCCTGTTTCTGACCTCCGGCAGCTGAATCTCCGGGCCTCAAGGAGGAGGGCAGAACGTCGGGCCACCCGCACGGCTGACCAGGAGAACTGGACCATCTACCGGAGGCTGGACGCAGTATGCAGACGACACGCAAACCAGCGCCGTCGGCGGAGCTGGTAGGGAGTCTGCAGCTCTATCTCCTCCACTACGACCAACTCAACAGTGTGTCGCTTGCTGCGATCACTCCAGCAGGGCCCGAGCCTCCAACAGCCCATTATGGCTTTTTCTGTCTCCATAGAGCTGACGGAAACGGCCCTGGCAAACCTCCTGGCCAGTCACTTTGCCACCTGTCCTGCTCCCCGATCCTGCCAGCATGGTGAGAGGAGCAGCCCCGCACATCTTCCACCACCAGGACTGGACACTAGAGCAAGCGGCGGTACAGTGCAACCAGCCATTCCGACTCCACGAGCTGACCAAGACCCTCGACCGTTCCAGGCGGCGCAGCGCCCCCGGAGCAGACGGGATAACCTTCCAGATGCTTCGCAACCTGGCAGACGCAGAGAGGGCTCGGCTCCTGGACTGCCTCAACGCCGTCTGGACCAGTGGACAGCTCCCCGAATCATGTCTCACTGCCATTATCGTGCCTATGCTAAAGGCACGAAAGCCAGCCACCGCTCCATCGTCCTACAGGCCTGTCTCCTTAACATCCACTGCCTGCAAACTCATGAATTCCATGGCCCTGGCCCGTCTGGTATGGATCTCCAGGATGCTGGACTTCTTCCCGGAGCAGTACACTGGTTTCCTGAGCCCCCGCTGCACAGCTGATTCCATCAGCGATGTTGTGTCGACACTGGAGCAAGCCAGGAGCGAGGGAGAGACAGCTGTGATGTTTCTTCTGGACGTGCAGAGTTCCTTCGCAGACAGCCGCATCTAGCAGTGATGCACGCCCTCGATGCAATGTGGGTGTCTGGATGCATGGGGCACATCGTGCGTGCCTTCCTATCAGGCCGCTCTTTCCGCATATGTGTGGGCAATTCACAGAGCTCCCCGCAACCGGTCACGGCAGACGTGCCTCAGAATCTGTGTTGAGTCCTTTTTCTGTTCAACGTGGCCCTAGCAGGCCTGCCTTCCACCATCCCGAAGGGCCGGCGCTTCCCTGTGCATTGCTCTGTGCATGCGGACGACATCGCCCTGTGAACCAGCGGTCCACAACGCAACCTCACTGCAGTCCGGACCTGCCTCCAGGAGGCCCTGGACGCCTCGATGGGCTACCTTGCTTCCGTGAGCCTCTCGGTATCCCCCGCCAAAACCAAGGCCTTCCTGGCACACCCCTGCTCGGCCACCCGACGGAGTTCTGCCTGTGTCGTCATAGGTAGCACCAGGATGCCATGGCAGAGGACAGTCAAATACCTCGGGTTGCAGATTGACCACCTGCTGACGTGGACTCCCGCTTTGAAGGCTGTGGTGGCGCCGGTCTAGAGGGTCCAGAGAGCAGTGAGATGCATTTTCCTGACGGGGCGGGCATGCTCGCCATCCTGGGCGCTGCGACTGCATTCAGCATCCGCCACCTCAAGGCTGTTCTATGCCCTGCCACTGATCACTCTCTCAACAACCAGCCTGAGACGTCTAAAACAACTCCACCAGGGCTTCATCTGGATTGTGCTGGGGCTGCCCCGGTCCTCACAGAGAGTGGCAACGCTTGCAGAGGCGGGAGCGTGGCCTTTGTCTCTCCTGCTGCAGCAGCGTGGCTTGCTGCCCGTTGACAGGCTGGCCCACGCCCCTGATGGAGAACCCCTGCTCACCCGCCTGGTGGGCCGACCCTCTTCCAGAATGGGGAGCCTGGTCGAGACCTACCATACTGTGGTCGGCCAGGTACCTCCAGCAGTGCGACTTCCACCACCACACGAGAGGCCCTTTGTCGTCTGCACCTCGCTAGAGGGGCACTCCAAGCACCGTTCTTCAAGCTGCACACTCCTTCAGGTGGCCACCTCTAAGCTGGAGGAAGAGCTGGCAGGGAGACTGCTCGTCTTCACGGACGGCTCCGTCCTCCCCGACACCGGCTCAGCCACTGCAGCCTGTGTGGCCCCCGCGCTCGGCAAGGCATCGATTTGCCGACTCTTCTTCTCGGCCAGCTCCACTGCTGCTGAGATGGCGGGCCTTCACCCGGCCGCAGACCTGCTGGCAGCAGACCCTCCTGGAGTACCTGTGGCGCTGGCCTGCGTCTCAAGAGCAGCTCTCCAGGCCATGTGTCTCCCGGAGAGGGCTGGCCTTAGTGCAGCCCTCTTGGTAGCCAAGCTTCATGCCCTCCGAGCCAGTGGCACTGATGTCTCGTTGCACTCGATCCCTGCATACGTGGGAATCCCGGTCAATGACGAGCCAGATGCCTTGGCAAAGGAGGCACACGGCATGGACACGGCGATCAGCCCGGCAGTCACTGCCTCAGACTACTCCAGGAGCACCTTTCAGCGACTGCTGCTGAGCTGCCACCCCGGCGCACACGTGGCGAGGCGGAGTCCTCCGACAGTGATGCCGGACTGGGGAGTGACAAGGAGGGAGAGGTCCCTCCTGCTACGCAAACGGATTGGCTGCAGCTGGAGAGCCACCCGGAGCTTCTGCCTGCGTAGAACTCACTCACCAGCCTGCGCACAGTGCGGGGCAGACGAAACACTGGAGCCCCTCTTATGTTTCTGCCCCGCACTCAACCAACACCGAGCCAGCATGGTGGCTCAACTACGCTGCATGGGCCTGCCTCCAGCCTCCAGCACGGACCTGCTCTTCCCAGCCGGCAGTTCCAGCAGGGTTTTCAAGGTCGTACTCTGCTACCTTGCCGATTCGATGCTGGTTGACCGACAGTAATGACACCCTGCCCGAGACGATGACGACTACCCTCTCCCTCCCTTTCTTTCACTTTTCCTACATTCCATCCCCCTTTCCCCGCCCCTGAGATGTTGAGCCGTGCTCCCTATAAGGGCTGCAGAAAAATGCGTCTTTGCTCTTTTCCTCAACCTCTGCTACCTTTCTACCTCTACTTACTCTCAACCTTTCTCCTTGCTCTGCTGAGCAAGGAGAAAAAAAAACACCGCATATCCACGGGGTGAATGATGATGAGTGGGCGAAGCTCCGGAGGGAATCATCGGTAAACCGTGAATGTTCCATGTAATTCTCCCAGTCTCGCCTCCCTAAATCGAACGATTGACTTCCACCAATGACACGCGCCATATGTGACGTCATTCCTATTTTATAACAGCGCCCTTCATTATAATTGCACCATCTCCCGCTTAAGGGGACGCTAGCACAAACGCGTTAGAAACGTGCAGTACTCTCTAGTAAGGGGGAGAGGCCACAGCGTCTTACGCAGCCGTGTACACATGCCGGAACGTGCAGCGCGTTTGCCGACGCCATCACATGACTGCTGAGAGAGTATAACCCCCGTATTCATAAATGCTCCTCGACTTGAACTTGACTTGCCACCGCCTTCAACGCGTTTCGAACGCGCTGCCCAAGGCGGTGGCAAGTCAAGTTCAAGTCGAGGAGCGTTTATGCATACGGGGGTAAGGCGGAGAGATCACAGCGTCTCACACCAGCTTCTTACACGGGCCGTAACGCGCTAGCACAAACGCGTTAGAAACGCGGTCTTTCGTTAATGTTGGGTATTTATTGTCATCGTGGTGCGTGTGTCTATGTGCGCATCGTGGCGTAGTGGCTAGCGCCGCGCGTTCGGAAGCGAGGGGTCCCTGGTTCGATTCCGCGCTACGGACACAACTTTCAGAATTTTTTAAAAATAAAAGTAGACGTGGCTACCTACTACGACGACGACGACTACTACTACTACATACTACAGAGGAGGGACAGACCCACACCCTAAGGAGCTTCGCCCCTAAAAGGCGAAAGCTTTCACTAGGCCGAGCAAAGCTCAAGACACAGCGAAGTTGGCCGATTGCTATCGAGCGGCTAGCCTCTAACGCGTTTGGCGTCGGCAAGCAGGAGCGTTCTTGGCCCTGTGGCAACCTTGGTTCGCCTACCTGAGTTTGTGGCATGCTAGGAACGCTGTCGCTCGTAGACCCCTACGCGTCCAGCGCTAGTCACGCTAAATGTCGCGAAAGGGAAGGTTCTTCCGAAAATGATCGCTCGAGAATATCTTCCTATATTCGTAGTTAAGTTAAACCAAGTTATGACCTAGCAGCAACCAAGTTCATACCTAGCAGTAGCAGCCAGTAAGCTTCGCTGTGCCTAAGCTTTGCGCGACCGAGTGCAAACTTGCCGGCTTTTTTGGTTTTCTTGTATATCATTATAAAAATTGAAATCAAGTCTCTTTAGAAAATTGTGCGCGATGCTTACGTCAGCCATTTCGTATTCGTAATGACACCGAAACGCAACCAGTCGTCCTTGAGGTAGTCCTCCCGGAATGTTGGGCACAATGCCGGTTAACCGACGCCTTCGTTCGCAACAGCGCATCTGCTAATTAAGCGGTGAGACTCAACTGCTTCACACACTCGAATTCCTTCACTAACCTAGCCAGCCCACCGTCCTCGCCGCCTTGCCTAATTCCACTCCTCAGACTCCTACCGAATCTACCATCATCCACCTAGCTTCACGAGAGATGGCTATTTGGCACTTGTTTGCAAATATACTGTTTTAACACAACCCAGCGTCACCCATTTAGGTCGACGGAAAAAGCCTGTTTGTGCTCATTTAATTGTAAATAAACTGTTGTAAAATTGTCTTTCAGTATTCTTTTATTATTAATTTCATGTGTAGAGGTCTCCAAATTATTCACCTAATATATTTATATCGGGTTTTCCTAGCGACAATTGGTATAGCCAGTATGGGGCCAATTGCTATAAAAATGCCACAATCAAAATGCTCGCGGCAATAATGGCTGCAATGTCTAGAGCCAGCATATTTACGATATTCGTCATGCAAGGGGGATTGGCCGAAAGCTGGCAATAATAATGGCAACGAAATGGCTCATCGCTGGTACTACACTAGCAAAACAATGGCTGCTGCATTGGCTCTGGGCCAGGCTCGGATTGGGTTTCACTTTGCCAATATGCCAGCATTGTTTAAGGAATGGTACCAATTTCTGCGAGAATTGGGCCATGCTTGGCCCATTGCTGGTGTGCTGCCTGGGTAGAGTGCAGCTAAACACACCGCCTTGTGGTACGCCTATTTCCTGTGTATATAGACGGGATAGGACGTTACCAACTCTTACACTCAACGCGCGGTCAGACAGGTAACTTTGGGTGATATTTAGCAAATAGCCTAGGATTCGCATTCCCGCCAAATCACGGAGTATTGCGAAACGCCACGTGGTGTTATAAGCCTTCTCCATATGAATAAATAATGACACAAAAAGAACTGCTTATGAACGAAAGCATCGCGAATATTCCCCTCGATGCGGACGAGGTGATCAGTTGTGGATTGACCTTCCCTGAAACCACGCTGTAGGGGTCTAATAGTTTGTTACTTTCAAGAAAATGAAGGAGGTGCCGGTTAACCATTTTCTAAAACAGCTTACATAGGCGATTTGTCAAGGCTATAGGCCTATAACTGTTGGCCCATGTCGGCTCCTTGGCGTCTTTAAGTATTGGAATGATTATTGCTTCTTTCCAGGCAGACGGAATGTAGCCGGCAGAGAACACGGAATTAAAGACTGATAGTAGTGTTTTGTGGGTTTCGGGGTTTAGGTGCTTGATCACCTCGTACAGTAGTCTGTCACTTCCTGGAGCGGATTTGTTACAACTATTTAGTGCAGCCTAAAATTCTGCCATATTAAATGGACGGTTGTTGGGTTCATTTCTATTTTCTTTACGATCCAGAGGCAGTCGTTCCGCTTGTTTCCGGTATCTCAGAAATGTATCTGAATAGTGGGATGAACTAGAAATCATTTCAAAATGTTCTCCTAGAGAATAAACTTGGTCAATAAGTGTGTCTCCCTGTGTATTTACTAATGGTAGAGGATGAGTTTCGCGGCCTTTTATTTCATGTATCCTGTTCTAGGCTATTCTTTCATCTGTATATGAATTAATGCTAGAGACGTATTTCTGCCAGCTTTCTCTTTTAGCACGGCGTCGCGTTCTTCTACCTTCCGACTTTATTTTCTTGAAGCTGATTAAGTTCTTGGTAGTTGGAGAGTCGCGAAGGTGACTCCGAGCCTTATTTTGCTTTTTGCGAGCTTTCTTACACTCCTCATTCCACCAGGGGAATACGTCAGTTCGTTTCAGGGACACATAGTGACGCAGCATCAGTTATAAACGCCGTCAAATATGACACTGCATCATCGATAGGATGGAAAGAGTGGAGAATGAAAGGTACGGAGGTTAACCAGTTCAGCACAACTGGTTTGCTACCCTACATATGAGAGCGGGATGAGGGGGAATGAAAGATGGGTAGGAGAGAGAGAGAGAGCACATAACACAGCACACGCATCGTCAGTCACAGTCCGTCACACTTGTGTGGTACGTGACATCACTGTCACAGCTGCTAGTGCAAACCCGTTTCTTTTAAAAACCTAAGTAGTCCCTTCGTCGCCTTCAGCTGCGATGTCTTCCCAGGCAGCACGACAGCACTGGGACAAGCATGGTCCAATGCTCGCAGAAATTGGTACGAACTTTGGCTCAATCCTGGCATCATGGCAAAGTGCAACCTGATCCAATGTCCACCCACTGTTCGAGCCAAGATTGGCCGTACAGTTTGCCATTCTAGTATCCAATGTAGTTCGAGCATAGAGCCAGTGTTCAACCATTCTGTATCCAGTGTACTTTAAGAATCCAGTGCTCAGCCATTCTGTATCCAAAGCGTTTCCAGCATATCCAGTGCTCAGCCATTTTGTATCCAACGCGTTTCCAGAATAGCCAGTGCTCAGCCATCTTGTATCCAACGCGTTTCCAGAATATCCAGTGCTCAGCCATTCTGTATCCAACGCGTTTCCAGATTATCCAGCGCTCAGCCATTTTGCATCCATTGTGTTTCAAGCATAGCCTGTACTTGGCGATTCTGTTGCTTATATGCTAGCTTACTGCGTATATAATTAGTAGCGAAGGAAACGTGATGGAAATAAGTGCGGGAAGGAAACTTCCTGCAGACACACGCAAAGCATAAACGAAAATATAATTTATTTAGAATACTATTTAGAATACAATTCTTTAACTGATGCACGCATCAGTAGGGGTGCTCAGCTCCAGGGGTAGCAGCAGGAGGAGGGGCAGGGGCGGCAGGCACTGCAGGAGCAGGGGTAGCAGCAGCCGGACAGGAGGAGCCGACAGTGGAATGGCCAGGGACCTGAGGGCTAGGGTGGGCAAGGAGAGGGCAGCAGTGGGCCGGCAATGATTCCTGCCCCAAAGGGAGGGATCATCGGGCTTCTCTGCTGCAAGAGTTTCTGCGAAACGCCTCTTCCTGCCACCACCCCTGTCCACAGACCCTGGCAACCACCTCTTAATGAAGTCCTGTGCTTCTGTCAGGTTGCCCCCCCCCCCTTTCGCACAGATGACATCTGCACACAACCATACAAAGACCACAATTAGTCCATACAACATGCACCGTAAAGATCAACCACAATAGAGCAGGCAAACACATTCAACAAAAGAAAACCTTAACATGAACTCAAGAGACTTAGTGAAATAAGTTGGTAAGTCTTTAGCACACAGTTCGAGGTTCACAGCATGCTCAGCGGCGAAATGCAGGATACGCAAAGTATTCCTGTGGATAATTAAATGCTGCTATCGCCTTCCCCACCATGAAAATTCTTGATCCATTTACAGGATCTTCATCCCTGTTGCCTTCGTTGACATTCCTGTTTTTCCACCCTAACATAGCGTTAACGTCATCAGTGATGATCACACCATGTCTTTACTAACCGAGACATATTCAACTGTCTCACCCACTGATGCTAAACGTGTAAGCTGCCTGGTATGATGCAATTCATCGGCATGCTCGTCAAGCAATTCACCTAAGCTGCCATTGGTGCTAATGTAGAGCACACTATCGCAATTTCTGCAAGGGCAGTGGTGGCTGAGTATGTCACTTTCATAGTAAAAAATGAAATCAGCCAACAGGGACGCCTAAATTTCTTCGTTGTAGAAGTTGACAATTCATATGAAAGACAGGATTTTGGCAAGGACAATCTCTTGTTATGCAAGCCATTTCGCTGTAGAGGAGTTCGGCTGTATACAAAATACTTCAACAATGCAAAAGGATGACTAAGGAAGCTTTACCTGTGACTATCTGGCATAACTTCACATTGATGAATGCCCTCTTCCCCTTCCTGCTATGAAAGCTGTAAAGCACTTGGACGGGGTGCGATATTACAGCCTTCATGGCATTCGATGCCACCTCGCGCAATGACTTCCCTCCGATTTGCAGGAGGTGCTTGCGCTGCAAAAGACAAAAATTGACACATTTGGAAATGAGCATCTCCAATCTACCAATACTACCAGAATATAATTTATTGCCAAGTGAAGTGAATTTTCAGCTGAGTGCAAAGCAAAATATTTTTGCTGGAAGAGGTTTGTGATGCAATGCCCTTTAATTGTAAATGTGCTCCACAACACCTAAGCGTTACTGGAAGAAACACAAACATGAAGTGCATCAGGTCTTGTCTGTTCTGTGCATTTCATGTTTGTGTTTTATAAACCTTAGCACAGTAACTATGTTTCATAGTAACTACCTCTCCAAGCTTTCACTATCATTTGTAAGCGCACCAATTCTACTCCCGTGCAAATTCCCAATGCATAATTAGGGGATGTGACATTAGAGTGCAGGAAAGTCAGATCTACACATGTGTGGCACAAAACAGCTTAAAGGCATACCGACATGGTATTTTCAGACCTTCACTATTTTCGTTAAAGGGACTGACAACCAGTTTTCAAAGACCTAGTTTTGTGGTAACAAAAAGCTAACCCTCAGCAATGTTTGCACCTGCAGCTTCGCAAATTGTGAAAGCAGCCCATCATTCTGCTTTCACAGGATGAGGGGAACTACAATTAACTGCTCACATTTTGGCCTTTCCAACCACTTTTGAAAACATAAAGCTGGTACAACAAGCTTGCATTGTCGTACAGACCTTCTTACATTTGTACAGCGTTTTTCCCCCAAGTATACGCCTACATCATGGCTGCCTGGCGCCCGTTATTATTCTGTCGATAGACTTACCAAGCAACTCATCAAAAACAAAGGCAGTGCCACTTTCACCACAAACGAAGGCTTATCAGCATATTGCAAGGTAAAAAAAATAACAGAAAATGTGGACTGCATTTCAATACTAATAAGAATACCATCAACCCCATACAATAATAGAAAGCCATGTGATAGGCCTCTTATTCATGGTAAATAAGGAACAGTGTCCTGAAAGCGTAGGGAGACGTAGACGCACCACAAGTGCGGACTTTCAACTGGTAAGTTTATTGAATGAGTGAATTTATGAACAGTTGAACTGCACATACACCTGGAAGGCAGTGAACAATTTATGACATGCACTCGTGGTTAGATCAGGTGATACTAAAAAATAATGAATTAACAAAAATAAAAACCATCGCGCTGCTCCGCTGTCAACGATTTGCGCGGTCTAAAAAGGAATTTTTTTCTTGGAAGACTATTGCAGGCTGACTAATGTAACCTGGTCCTGCTTTCTGTATTCTATAGGCCTCGCAAATTTCATGCGTCAATTGGTCTCTGTGGCAAAAAAGTATCTCGGTCCGAGAGAATTCTGCAGTGCACCCGCAGTTACGGCAATGCATTGCGAAATGCGAGGCACAAACAGTGCATTTTGGTGCTCCCTCGCACACCTTTGCACACCACCTCGATTGTGCCACGTACACTCGGCCACAGTTGAGGGGGATGCTGTACACGATTGCAGTGGCGCAAGGCACACACATGTTAGTGTGCCTTACAGGGCAGACGCTACCTACTTTCTCTCTGGCTGAAAAGAACAAAACAAATCTATGCCATGCCACGACCCCCCCCCCCCCTTCAACCTGGGCAAACGCTAGTGGATGTATGGCTAACGGCTTGCTTCTTGGTGCAATCGTGTACAGCATCCCCCTCACCTGTTGCCGAGTGTACGTGGGTCAATCAGGGCGGTGTGTAAACGTCCGTATCAGGGAGCACCAAAATGCACTGTTTGCGCCTCTCGCATTTGGCAATTCGGGTGCACTGCAGAATTCTCTCAGACCGAGATTATTTTTCGCCACACAGACCAATTGACTCATGAAATTTACGAGGCCTATAGAATACAGAAAGCAGGACCAGGTTGCATTAGTCAGCCTACAATAGTCTTCCAAGAAAGAGAAATTTCCTTTTTAGACCACGCAAATCGTTGACAGTCGAGCAGTGTGATGGGTTTTTTTAAATTCATTCGTGTTTAGTATCACCACGAGTGCATGTCATGAATTGTTCACTGCCTTGCAAGTGCATGCACAGTTCAAGTGTTCATAAACTCATTCATTCAACAAGTTTTCCAGTGGAAAGTCAGCACTTGTGATGTGTCAAGTCTCCCTTCGTCTACGTGTTCAGTGCGCTGTTCCTTATTTACCATGAATCAATACCAAGTTGTTCCAGTTTTCCCTCCTCTTCAGGCCACTTATGCATCTTCATGTTTTTGCCATATGGGGCGCCAAGGGTCATTTTTCGCAACTTTTGGGGAAGAATTAAAAATATAAATCCACATTTAATGAGAAAAACATGGCTTATTTTAACCAGTAGGATAGGTCATTTTTCCACAAGCGGTTCTCTCAATTCATGTTCTGATCAGTTGTCTGTCCCTTTACGTAAAGGTGCCGGACTCTAAAACCCCAGAAATATACTGGAAAACCCCAGAGTGCACCAAATACATAATTGATACTAGTTTTTCTACAGCCAGGTTTCGTTCAGCTTTCTCCCTCTCATAACATCATGGCACAGAAGGCAACCACGTAAGACATCGGAAGGTTTGACACTTGCTTCCACTTGCTTGTCGAAAGGATGTTTCGGCTTCTACACAGAAGCCTTGTTCACTGACTATTACTGATTTCATTCAGCTACAACAGACATATGGCCAACGACTATGTCAGTGAACAAGGCTTCATGGAGAAGGCAGAACATATAACCCCTTCAACACTATTTTGGTCTGCATTAATTATTGTGGGTTTAAAGTGCGTGGGAAAAACCATGTCAAAAAACAAAACAGATGGCAACCAAGGTGAAAAAACATTAAACAATGCTATTTTCCCTTCACGGGGGCCGTGTTCTCCCGATGGCCAGCATCTGTTTTTGCCATGAATGTTCAATGGAATGGTTCGAGCTGTTCGCAATTTGACCGACTTTCCCAACCCTTGTCATTAAGGCATGGAAAATGGGGTACCCCCATTACAATACCGTATTTACTCGCATAATGAACGCCCTTTATTTTTCCCTAGAATATATGCGAAAGTTGGGGGGGTGCGTTTATTCTGCAGGGTAAAAGTTTGAACGATTTGTTTATCCGCGGCCACCTCTAAAGAAAGCCGCAGTTTCGTCCGAAAGGCGAACCATCGATTGCGATAGCAAATGCGCAGATAGCTATACAAAGTAAGGATAGTAGTTCTATTGCCCGTATAAACTTCCAAAGTAATTTAACCAGCATGGTGTCAGCGCGCAAAGGCAAACATGAACCAATTGCACTCGATGACCGCGGACACTCACTGTCGAAATGCTGGTGTGAGGAAGCGCTGCAGCAACAGCCAGCGAAGTGACCTTCATGCCATGTATCACTTCAACGCAAACTGAGCACGATAACGGAGTACGCTCAAAAGTATAAGCCGCCGTCGCACCTAGACTCAGCCTCCGACGCAGATCGTTTTCAAGATAGGGCGCGTACGGCCGTGCAATGTGCAGTTGCTGTGCCGCCTCCCTCCCCTCCCAGCAGCGCCATGCACACGACGAAATATGGCGCGTTTGCTACCCGCTTTCTTCCCCCCAACGCGGGATAAAGCCACGATCGTGGGCGCCGACTTCAAAAATGCACCTGGAGTGTCCATATGATTGCTGCCGCAATAAAAGTAGGAGACGCGTACAATTCGGCATCTGATACAATCGTACCCACTGAATGCCATATCGGACGCCAAATCGTACTGTGTCTCTCCTACTTCACGGCAGCAAGTTCAGGGTGCGTTTATTACACGGGAGAAAAAAAATTGAAATTTTCACGACGAAACTTGGGGGTGCGTTCATTATGCGAGCGCGTCCATTACATAAGTAAATAGGGTATTTCACTTATTCAATCTGAAGAGCATAAATTCTCTTACATAATGTAGCATAGTAGCAGATAAAACAAAGCACAGAAAAATCAGAGTAGTGGAATAAAAAGTAACAGGGGCCACAGGGTATGTGGGTTTACAATCTTAAGTAATTGCTAGTGCTCTAGAAAATGCTTTGAGCCATTGCATGAAACTGGATAGTTTAGGAGTTTGCTTCATGGGCTTGTAGCACAAGAAAAAAAAATGTTAGTGCATAGAGGCAATTCGACAACAGGTACACTAGACTTGCTGCAAATGTAGTTTTCATTACATATCCAATTGCAATGCAATTTTCAAACTCTATTATCTAGAAAACAAAACTGTAGATTAAAATGAGGTAAATACAGTATATACAGAACATCATTGCACACCTTTTCCTGTACTGTGTCCCACTTGTTTGCACTGCTATTTATCATTCACGTTGTGCCAACTCTTCCAACAAAAAGAATTTATTCACAAGTGCTCTGCATTGTGTCCTTCTATAGAAAGCTGCCACAGTTTGCATTTTATATCAGCAATAGATTTTTATTAACTTAACGATATACTCCTGCTTCATGAATGTATCTCTACGGAGAGCTGTTCGAAATCACCGATTCAGCAAGCCACTATGGTAGCTCAGTGCCTATGGCGTTGCGGTGCTGAGCTCGAGGTCAAAGGTTTGATTCTGGCAGTCAGGGTCACATTTCGATGAGGTCTCATTGCAAGAACACTAGTGTAAGCTTAGATTTAGATGCATGTTAAACTAAGGTCCATTCCAAATATGTCATTAGAAACTATACAGCAGGGAATTATTTCCATGAGCTCTTTAGTGTGTGCGATGCCAAGTTCCTTCACATAGAATCCACACCATGTTTCATGAAACAGCACAGAACTTCCACATGTTACATAGCCTTATAATTACAAATAAAAGGGCAGTACAAACCAAGGTGGCAGCCACAGCCTCATCCCGCACGGCTGCCTCTACTTCTTTAATATTGCCGGCAGGTAGCCGAGGAAGATCTGGGGGCACCGTCGACAAGGCAGGCTGAGACACTGCACGGGTCTTATCGAGAGGCTGTTTCATCCAGCCTCTCAGACACGACCCGTACTTCATGCCTCAGCTGCTGCAGCTCATGCAAGACGTCCCTGTTCTGCTGCCGCACCTCCAGCTGCACCCGCATCAGCATCGCTGAAACACACAATTATTTACTTCACAGCAGAAGCGGTACATTTATGGCATATTTGGTTGTTTCAGAGCACTCTGGTAAATGCAAAGTATCAGGATTTGCACAGGTCTCGGTGACAAAAATTCATAAGTATTTAAATTCTTTCAAGGGTGCTTCCAGCAATAGAAGGAGAGGTGGAACCATTGTATTGTGTCTAATGGGGAGTACCATATTTTCCGGTCTATAAGTCGCATCCTGTATAAGACTCTACCCCTCAAACTGGCAGCTTTTCCAGAAAAAAAACGCAAATAAGTCGCACCGGTGTATAAGACGCACCTCTTCGTTCGGTAAGCAATTAAAAAAATTGTAACGTTTCTTCCGTGAACGTGGGTCACGCGCAAGCGTAAGGGTGCTTCTAGTTCACTGTAGTAAGATGATGATGATGATGATGATGATGATTTATTGGCATCCCCTTTGAAACGGGGCGGCGACAAATAGTCACCTAGCCTGCTTGATTTAATCAGGTATACTATACATGTTCTTTATCTTGCATTTTTGTATACCTATCATTATTTTTCTTTTTCAAAAATTTACCTTGTACCGCTGCCTATGATTTTAAGAGATCAGGTCGCATCCATCTTTTCCCTACTTTTTTTCCACCAGTACTCTAATCGTCTCTTGCTGATCTCTACGGCTGATCTGTTTATGTTTCCTTCCACTTTAAACCCAAGCGCTTCTGGGAGTTGCACGTTACCTACGGTTCTCGCTGGGTGGATCCCGTCGCATTCCATTAGGATGTGCTGAGTGGTCTCTGGATCTTTACTGCAGCATACACATGTCTCATCTAATTCCGAATATTTGTTCCGATATGTTTTCGTCCTTAGGCAACCGGCTCGAGCCTCAAATAGCAAGGCACTGCCCTTTGTGTTATCGTACAGATTTTCCCGTCTAATTTCTTTCTTCTCATTCTTGTAAATCTCCATTGTCCTTTTCGTTTCCATTCTTTGCATCCAATTCACGGTCTCTATTTCTCTCACTTTCTTTCTGATGACCCCTGGTTGTCTATTTACAGTTTCGATTATCCTGTACTTGGTTGCCAACTTCCTTGACCTCTTCCTCCATTCTGTGTCCACGCTTTTCATGTAGAGATACTTGTGCACTTTAGCTGCCCATTTATTTTCATCCATGTTCCTGAGCCTTTCTTCAAAACTAATTTTGCTTTGTGCTTCTCTGACTTCAAAAGAGGCCCAACCCATGTCTCCATGCACTGCCTCATTTGACGTATTACCGTGTGCTCCCAAAGCCAACCGGCCTACTGATCTTTGGTTAACTTCCAAACCCGCCAATATATCCGATTTTAAGCATATAATGGCATTTGCGAATGTTAGCGCTGGCACCATAACTCCTTTCCAGATTCCACGCACCACCTCATACTTATTGTGGCCCCACAGTGCTCTGTGTTTCATTAATGCTGCATTCCGCTTCCCCTTTATTTTCAGATTATCTTGGTGGTTGATTGAGTAATTCTTTCCTTCGTTTATGTGTACGCCGAGGTACTTATATTGCTTCACTATGGGTATTACTTGCTGTTGAATTGACACCACGAAGTTACTCGTGTGCTCATTAAAGATCATAATCCCTGATTTCTCTGTGCTAAACTTAAGGCCTAGATTTGTCGCTGCGTTCCCACAGATATTCGCAAGTATCTGTAAATCTTTTTTATTGTCCGCTAGTAGCACAATGTCGTCTGCGTACATCAGTCCAGGGATCTTCTGTTGCACCATTTGTCCATTACGCATGTAGGATAAATCAAAACCTAATTCGCTGTTTTCCAGTCGTCTTTCTATGCCCTTGACGTAAAGCGTGAACAACAATGGTGACAGAGGGCATCCTTGCTTCAATCCTTGGTGAATTCCCACCATTTCATTTCCTTTTCGGCCTTCCCATGCCACTTGTACTTGGTTGTCTCGATATATCTCCCTCAGCAGCTCCACGAAATCGTCATCTATGCCTTCGTATTGAAGAATATCCCACAACAATTCCCTGTCTACGTTGTCATAAGCTCCTTTAATATCTAGAAATGCTATCCATAAAGGTCTTTTCTGAGCTACTGAAATCTCTATGCACTGAGTTAGTACAAACATATTGTCTTCTAAGCGTCTGCCTGGCCTGAACCCATTCTGTAGTTCCCCCAATACACCGTTTTCCTCCACCCACTTCGACAGTTCTAATTTTATGGCTTGCATTGCCATTCTATATATCACCGACGTTACTGTAACTGGCCTGTACGAGCTCGTCTTATCCTTATCTCCTTTGCCTTTGTAGATAAGATTCATCTTGCTTTCACGCCATCCAACGGGAATATTCTTTGTTCTAATCACTTGCTCTATGGCATTAGTCAGCAGTGCCTTGCTTTTTGGACCGAGGTTTTTGATTAGCTGTATTGGGATTTCATCGGGTCCTGCTGCCGTGTTGTTAGGGACATTTTCTGCTGCCTTTTTCCAATAAAAGCTTTCTATGCTGAATTTTGATCTCTCAGGCCTCTCTGTTGTTGCTGGATCTGTTGTCTGAACTACGCTTTTTCTCGTACCGAAGTTATGCCTGATAACGTCTGTGATGTACCGCAGCGCATTATCGCCTTCATAGATGTTACCGTCTTCATCCCTTATAGCCGTTTGCGAGTTTCTAGTTGGAGCTCCGAGTGCTTTTATATGGTTCCAGAATCTTTTTGGGGCGCCTTTGTCTCTTTTGTGAATGTTATGCACCCAACGTTCACTTGCGCATTTAATTTTCTCTTGCACGAGCTCACTCGCAACCCTTTTCGTTTCTCGGTACGTATTCCATCTAAGGAGCACCTCTTCTTCTTGTAATCCCAACTTTTTGGCTTCTCGATGAACCCTAGATGCCTCTTTACGCTCTTCTATAGCTTGTTTAATTTCCTTGTTCCACCACTTACGTGGTTTCCTCTTTCCAATCCAACAATTGTATTGCCGTGTCCGCCTTATTTCATGCTGCATAACCTCCACCAGTTCCTTATATTCCCAGACTGCTGTAGGAAAAGCCTCAATTTTCTTCTCTATGTTGTTTGCGATCTCTGTTATTTGCTCGTCATTCATTTTTAAAAACTCTGAGGCTATTGGTTCATGTTCTGCGCTGGTATCTCTCCCAAACTTTAATGCTAAACGTCTATGATCGCTTCCCAGGCTATTTTTTCCATTTTCGTCTATTATCATTTGGTCCAGTTGTTCGTAGACCATTTCTGAGACTAAGGCGTAGTCGATACATGACTGCCTGTTTCCGCATTGCCACGTTACCTGTCCATGACACTTATTCTCCCTGTTAACTACTATAAGGTTCTGTTCATCACACAAATCCAGCACTAGAGAGCCGTTGTAATCAGTATATCCGTCTAAATCGTCCATGTGCGCGTTCATATCTCCCACTAATATCACCTGGCCCGAGTTACTGAACTCATTAATATCGCTTCTAATGCAAGGTACCATATATGGTACCATATATTTCTGCTCCAGGCGCATTTCTGCCGTCGTGGTTGCGCGATGTTCCGTATAAAGTCCAAGGGCGATAACATCGTCTCCGCGCGCCATACCCTGTATGTGCGAGTGACAGCGTCCGACAGTGAGCCGAATCACGCACAAGGGAGGAAGGCAGCGCGGGAGGGAGGGGGGTGGCGGTTTGTATGCTGGTAGCAACTGCGTAGTTTGCATAGCAGCGCGCGCTGTATCGTGACAGTGATCTGCAGATGCAACGAATTCGGGGTCGGCCGACTCGCTGTCGACCTGCCGCCGCTTGCGTTGCTGCTCAGTCCTCATCGCACAGCGCTCTGGAACTCGATCACAAGAAGAACCCGGCACCTCGATAGCACGCACAGAACTTGCAGCAATTATGTCAACCAGCGCGCTTCGCGTGGCCATAACATCGAATGCGTTTTTGACGGCAGTTTTCCCGGGGAAAAAAACGTACATAACTCGCACCGTTCTATAAGACGCACTGACGAAAAATTCAGAAAAGTACGGTAAAGTACCGCAAAGTACGGTACTTCGAAGGTGACCACAATATGTCCGAAAGTTAGCGAAGTTATTTCTTTAAAGCCTATGGCAAGAACTTTTGAGACAGACCTTGTACATCCTCGCGTCATCATTTTTGATTATGCATCTCAACATTGGAAAAAATCTGCCTGCAGAAACTTTCCACCATACCTGTGGCACTTATGATAGCCATTGAACATGTTCTCTGCATAAACTCAATGATGCGAGAGAGACACTTCAAATAATGTACCAATTTGAAAGCCTAGAGCTTTTTTTTGCAGAATGATACAGATAACATTTCTGTCATACGTTTAGGTGTCAAGAATGAACTGCAGGATGAAAGCAACCTCGAAGTTATTCGACTTTTATGGGCTTTGTAAAAATGTAAAGAAACTCACACATCATCTCCTCAGAACCTATAAATTCACCTTCCAAACTTGCGTGTGACTAAGGATCACAGCTCAGCATACGATGGGCCATTCTTCAGATCATAGAAACTCTCTAAACTTCTTGCGAACATTTCAAACTTGAACTTGCCCTCCTGGAAGAGTTCTAGCACGTAGCCTCTTTGATAATTACTTTTAAAGGGGCCCTGGAGAGCCCTTTTCCAAGATTTGAGAAACACATTCTGCTGTTGAGTGCAGCATTTTTCCAAGGAATACAATTTAAAAAAAATGTTTGAAAAGGCCTCATAAACGAAGGAATTCGGAGGATAATATTTACTTTCCCTCTTAAGCCGGGACAGTGCCAGTAGCAATGGGATGCCTATCACACCTCACCTTAACTTTTTCGAAGGAAACTTATGGTAACTTTTCAAGATGGGTATCAGACAAAACTTCTAAGAATGATAAAGGAGTGGCGATGCATTGGCAATTGTCGATTACCCACTTACTAATTCTCTCTAATAAATCTGACAGGGTATGAACACAAGTAATTTGTCAAAAGAATTGACCACATAATGCCTACTGGAAGCTAGCCAGCATTTAAAAAATGGTGAGGAGCAGCCCTCTGGAAAGCTATCTTTACAGACTGCTTCTTAGCTCCTCCCGTTACGTGTAGAACGTGTTTGCTTGCCAAGATCAAGGGGTGGTTCAGTGCTGCTTTAATGCACAAATCGCAAGGTCTCGGTTTATTTTTCAGTGCCATCTACTTTTAGAAATTGATTGCTCAGATAGGCCAAAACAAATGCCGACTTGTGCATATTGATCTGTACAGCAACACATTGACAATCTTTCCAGCCACATGCAAAATAAAAGTGCTACTACAGCCTACTTCCTAAGCTGACTCCAGCATATTCCATTCCATTCAAAGGTTCCTGCTGAAGCCTAGAGATTTCTATGGGACCAACTTTTGTTATACCAATCCTAAAATGAATTCAAACTTGGCTGGTCATTGCACACGTGTTTGGCCCTAATGGTGACCGTATTAGTTTCGAGAAGCCTAATAAAAAGACCAGAGCTAGTCAGTTAAACACATTGCATGGTTATTTTATGGAAAGCTTATGGGGTACAGGTAGCTCCAGTCGAGGTGAAGCAGCACGCCCCTCTTCACCATGGCCAGCTTCAATGCCTAAATGTTTATGCACGTACATTTATTTTTGAGCCACTATATACTAAATCAACAATTCAGAAATTTTCAAGGCAAAGGTATAGTCATAAAAGAAAAAGTGGGCTGTTTAAGTAGCATGGCGATTTTTAAAAAAAGAAAAAGAATGCAGCTACTTAAAAAAAGTTCTCTAATAAAAGAAAGAACATTTTGATCCAATATACTCAACCATACACCACCATTTTTTGGGGACAGATAGAGAGCTATGCAGGAGGCAAGCACATGTCAACACAAGGTTATATTAATCTGGAAGTGACTGTACGGTATCCTGGTAACCTTTGTTGCATGCACTTCGACTTGCCACTTTAGCCTGAAGCTGTCACCTCTAGCTTCCTGGTCAGCCCAGTTGGAAGAGCGACTTCTCTGTAAATGTAACCCTGCTCTGAGTTTGGCTTCCCCTTTCACATAAGCATGAGCATAAAAAAACAAAAAACACTAGCAATTACCCGACAGCTCCGTGGTGCCCACAGCCGACTCGCATTCCGCCTTCTTGGCCCTCCTCTTTGCCTTGTCATAAGTGCCTTTGAACAAAGTAAAAATATTCAAAACAGATTATAATAGACACTAGAACAACAAGCAACCTGTTAAGCTGTGCAGGCTACATTCAACAGACAAATGTCATGAATGCCTCTGTGAATGCCCACAGCAAACTGCGCAGACATTGTAAACAAGCTGGCACAGCTTTGATGACGTCAAGTATCAGTGGTACAAGTTAACATAACTCAGGAACTGTAGAATGACACTAAAGAATTAGTTTGTCATTGTTTTTATATTCTTTGCAAGTTTTCTGTCGCACCCACCGCCACCAACAGTCAGTGTTATTACATATTGGAGACAGTCAAGCACCTGCAAATCTCAATAAACAATGAATCATTTATTATTACAAACCCCTTTCAACGCAAACATGCAGATTGCATTTGGTATATCTTGGGATGGCAACATTCAAACTGGCCAAAAGGTGCAAGCCTTTTGGTGCACAGTTTTTAAAGTTAGATGTTTAGCAAACTATGCAACCTTTTAAGGCAGGTTTACACCTGCAAAATATCAGCCATAAAATGACAAGAGTACTGTTAATACGAATACGGCAGCGGCGGCGGTGGCGGAAGGACGCATGGTCTTAACTCTGTTTATCTTCGTTTCCCAGAGACCGCCGAAGCCATCTGATCTGACGTCACGCATTGCGTGAACTGGACTCTGTTTGCGCCCCTGGCGGCTTCCTGGCAATCGGGGCAATACGGCAGCGGCGGCGGTGGCGGAAGGACGCATGGTCTTAACTCTGTTTATCTTCGTTTCCCAGGTTCGCTGTTCCCACTGTCCACCACTCGAGTACTGTGTGCCATTTGCTGCCTATACCACCTCGAGCCTGGTTATACGTCCGGTTTCAACGTCATTTCTTTTGTCTTCTGGGCGTTTTTTCGGTACAGAGACCGCCGAAGCCATCTGATCTGACGTCACGCATTGCGTGAACTGGACTCTGTTTGCGCCCCTGGCGGCTTCCTGGCAATCGGGGCAATACGGCAGCGGCGGCGGTGGCGGAAGGACGCATGGTCTTAACTCTGTTTATCTTCGTTTCCCAGGTTGGTGATATCGCTATCTCGAAGTTAACCTTTAGTCACTTTATTTCGTTACACTGCCGCCGCTGCTGCCTTGCCGTTCCTGCCACTGGTGTTTTCTGTGTCGCTGTGTTTTTCTTTTCTTGTTTGTGCGTACGTATTTTGCGCGTACGTGCCTTTATCTGCCACAATGCCTGTGAGTGGTGCGTGTCCCGCCTGCAGCGAGGCCTTGCCAACTGATGGGCGTCTGTTGAAGTGCATCGAATGTGAGTACGCCTACCATTTGGGAAACTGCTCGGGATGGTCAGAGAGCACGTTTAAGAGCAAGGGAGAGACAGGGCGCAGTACTTGGCGGTGCACTGATTGTCGAAATATGAAGCCGAAAGGCGCCGGAAGGCAGGGTATGGAAGCTGAGCTCGCTGCTAGTCTGGCTGACATTGCCAGGAGGCTTGACGCTCTCGCGGGTCTGCCAGGTCAGGTAGAACAGATTAAGGCATCGATACAGTTAATGTCTGACAAATATGATGAAATTCTGAATAAGCAGGTACAGCAAGATAGGGAAATCGGCAGCTTAAGACAGCGCGTCGAAACTCTGGAAAAGAAACCCTGCTGCGACAATGCACAAGTCAAAGAACTAGAATCATCCCTAAATAATCTCGAGATGCACAGCAGGAAGCATAACATTGAAGTGCACGGTGTTCCGAGGACTCCGAATGAAAACCTGCTCTTAAAACTAAATGGCATCGCAAAGTCCACTAATCTTCCTGAATTGAGTGTAAACGACGTCGACGCTGTTCACAGGCTCCCCGCTAAACCAGGGAAAGAGCCTGGCATCGTAGTTGGATTTGTGCGGCAATCGCAACGTGACGCATGGCTTGATGCTAGAAACGTCCTAAAAAAAGGTGAAATCAACAGCGACCATTGTTGAAAATATGACCAAGCAACAGAGGGACCTCTTACGCAACACGCGTACATGGGCGGCTGAAAACGACTATCGTTTCACCTGGCACTCGAATGGGAAAGTTCTAGTTTGGAAAGCAGAGGGTGCACGTGCTGTTGTAATCAGAAGTAAAGATGACCTATTGGAGCTAGCTGCTTGATAGGTCACTGCCGCATCCATGGAGCTCCCGCTTAAAATGGTTTCTTTATTGCCCCACCTTATTGACCCGGCCGAGCTTCCAAATCATGGTTACAGCGAGTTCAACAAGAGCATAAATTGCTTTCACTTAAACTTGCAATCTGGAAGGAACAAATATGACGACACAGAACATTTTTTTAGTGATATACGTTTCCCGTTTCATGTACTTATGTTTACGGAAACTTGGTTTCGTAATGATGCTGAAGCTTTTTATTTGCCAGCGTATAATTGTCACTGCCTAAACCGTGATAGTAGGCGAGGAGGTGGAGTGTGCATCTTAACGCTTAGGGAAATGAATTGTGAAATTCATTCAGTGTTTAATGTGTCACGCCCGATTACGAAGTGATTACCCTAAAATGTGGTTCCTTTGTGTATTGCGTCTGCTACCGCCCACCGGGGCGAAACATATCCAATTTCTTATCCTTCTTGGATGCACTTTTGCAATTTGCTGATGACTTCAAGTGTACAGTAATCCTCGGAGAGGACTTGAACATTAATCTCTATGCTGATAGCGCCATGAAACTTGACTTGGAATCATTATTAAACGTTCACTTATGTCACAATGTAATAACTGTACCTACACGTATTACTGAAAACACAGCCACAACATTAGGTGTCTTCATAACCAATTATAACAGCTCTTACATTAAGGCAGGCGTTATTAATTATGTTATAAGTGATCACTTGCCAGTTTACATTTCACTGTCTCAAACCAACACTTTAAAAAAGCAGAAGCACTCTTACGTGTACCGTGAAATAAACCCTGTCACGCTGTTAAAATTCCGCGACTGCTTGTCTAACGTAGACTGGTACGATGTTTTAAAAGAAAACGATCCAGATGCAGCCTATGAAAAGTTTTTACGCAAATTTACGCGAACTTATGATGAATGTTTCCCCTACAAAACATCTGGTAGGTCAAGAAAGTCTAGGAAACCGTGGATGAATCAGGAACTGCTCAGCCAAATACGAAAACGCGAACAACTTTACAGATCGTTTGTTCAAGTAAGGTCTGCCGAAGTACTGAAAACTTATAAAGCGTTCAGAAACCGCGTCAACAAAAATATTCGCTTAGCCAAAAAGAAATATTACACCGATCTGTTCAGCTCTTCTCAAGGGAGTTCTGAACAGCTTTGGAAAAAATTAAGATCGGTAATTGGTCATGTTCCTGAACCACTTACGAAACTAGTAAGGGAGGGAATGGAGTTAGAAGGCTCGGAGCTTTCTAACGCATTTAATAACTTTTTTGTCTCTTTCACCCCTTTGCCCACGAATAATTATATCCCAACATTAATATATCATAACGAGCAAACCATTTTCTTAGATCCGGTCAATGAAAGCGAGGTTGTTTCGTCTTTTATTAAGCTAAATAACAGCAAGTCCCTCGATCCATCGGGAATACAAATTACACCAGTTAAATACGTTATTGATATCGTAGCGAACTGTCTAGTTCATATTTTTAATACGTGCCTTACAACCGAAGTGTTCCCACGTAAGATGCAGTGTGCGAAAGTTACTGTTATATACAAGAAAGGTGACAGAAACGATTTTTCCAATTATAGTCTTATTTCCATCCTGGCAATTTTCTCAAAAGGGTTAGAGAAAATAATACTTAAACGACTCGCATCCTTCGTTAACAGATATAACATTCTAAACCCAGCACAATTTGGTTTCCAAAAAAAATAAATCAACAGAACTAGCACTTCTTGCACAAAAAGAGTACATACTTGAAAACTTCGAAAATCACAACCTAGTTCTAGGTGTGTTTTTAGACTTCACAAAGACTTTTGATAGCCTTAGTCATCACATTCTTCTCCAGAAGCTTAATCACTATGGAATTAGGGGTAACGCACACTCCTTAATATCATCCTACTTACGATACCGCTCACAATATGTAGAAATTAACGGGCACGCATCTTCCTCAAGACAGATTAATTTAGGTGTACCTCAAGGCAGCATACTGGGCCCATTTTTATTTCTTTTATGCATCAACGACGTCGTCAGCGTTGATGAGACGGTAAAGTACATTATATACGCTGACGATACGAGCATTTTCTTCTCTGGTCGCTCCGCTGTTGATTTAGTAAATCATGCAAACATGGCTCTTGAATCAATTCACGAATGGTCCCTACAAAACCACCTGGGTTTAAATGTCGCAAAAACGAAAGCTCTGATGTTTCATCCGCGTCATAAGGTGTGCCCCATGCACCCGCTATTTATTAATGGTATATCAATTGAATACGTTGAGTCCTTCAAAACTCTAGGCGTCTTTTTTTCTGCCACCATGTCATGGGATGCACACGTTGATTTCCAGGTTAAAAAACTCTCACGTACTATTGGTTTCCTGCAGCGAAACTGTTCAGTGTTTCCGGTTAACACAAATCTACTTCTTTATAACGCGCTATTCTCTTCCACTCTGAACTATGGTGCTCTTGTGTGGGGCACAACCACAAATGCTAATATTATGAAATTGTTTTTACTGCAAAAGCGAATTATTAGATTAACTTGTAAGATGCCCTACTTCTCCCATACAGCTGAATTGTTTGCGAAATTACGCATAGTAAAGGTTCCATCACTTCACGAATACAGGCTTTCCCGCCAATACAAATTATGCACAAGAAAACAGGACAACGCTTTGCAAAACATAGCCAATCTTAAGATCAACGCAGTTGCATATTACACACGTAATCCGGAACAGTGGGAGGTAGCACGAAATCGTACTAACTATGGAAAACAGATGCTTCGATACCAGCTACCTTCACTGTTGAACCGATTACAACAAAAAAATCGTGTCGAAATAACAAACATAACATGGCAAGAGCTTCGTGACTTGTTCTTATAAATTTTCTTTAACATTACTTGAGTTCATTTGACTGTGTATTTGCACCAATCCTTCCAATGTTTCCGCTTTTTCTCTATGTTGCCTTATTTCATAATTTGTTTAATGTATACTATAGCTAAAACTGTTTACATCAGGTTCCTGTTATCCTAATGTTTAACAATCTTCTACTGACATGTATAGTTATTCCTGCGTATATATTGTTCATCATTTTCTCCGATCTTATTCATTTTTTTATATTTTTTTTGTCCTACGCACTGTCCGTTGCTGTCATTCTAAGGGGGCTGTCACCCCGTCAAGCTACTCATTGCAGTAGCTTTTTGTGACTGCTCCTTTCTTTCTTGAAAAGACAAATAAAGTAAATCAAATCAAATCAATATTTAAGCCATTGGTAATTTTACAGATGTAGGCATTGCAAGCTAGGCGGGGGAAAATTATGCAGAATAATAAACAGCGAAGGCTTGTTTACTTTCCTTTATGTGCAACAATGGTGCTTGTCAGCAATAATTGCAACATCTTCAACAGCTATACCAGAGTGCATCATACACAAACTTTAATTTAAAGAAAAGGGGGGGGGAGAGGCAAACGAACTGTGTTGGTCCTGACCACCGTGGTCTTAAAGGGACACTAAAGAGAAAAGTACTTCTGCATCAGTAAATTACTGTTCAGTCAACACAAAGTGCATGTTCTTTGGAGTTTGGTTGAAAAAGTGCTAGTATTCATGGTGCACGTCATCCAAGTAGCAAAGTAATGAGCCAACTTTTTATTTGTTCTAATTGTCAAGATGTTAATTTGGCAGATGAGCATCACACGCGACACCAAAACAAAGCGTTTCCAGCGAGGAACACATTGTGTGCTTATTTTTTGAGCAATGAACCCCCCCCACCCATGAAATTTGAAAAAGATCATGTGCATGGAATTGCAGGGCCCTGAAACTGTCTTAGTGGGTAAGCAAGCTGGCCCTGTCATTCACAATAACATAAATATTCTTAACACAATGCACCAACAGCTCCCTGATATTATGAAATACCAACATAAAAGAAATGCACAACTCCAAGTGGTTAGCCTGCGACAAGCAATTTACTTTCCCGCGTGCCTCATAATCGAAACTGGTTTTGGCTCGTAAAACCCCAGAAAGAAGAACAGTTAACTTGCCCCGCTGAGACTGTTGGATGGCACAGCAACCTTTTGCACACGGGTGCATTGACGCATGGCAGTTTTCATACTTGCAGGCTTCTCTCCACGAGAAAAAAAAAGAAACATGATGTGGACCTTGCTAGAAGCATGTCACTCTAATATATCATACAACTTCCTGATCAACACCCTAACAGATAGATGACTAAATTATAAGAGTTAGCTATAACTAATTAGGTGCCAAAGGCTAATAAATTACTGGCCATTTCTCAACTGGACTCTGAATAACCTGCACTTGGGTTTATTTGTGTAAAATTATCTGTATTTTTAAAGCTTTTTACATAACAGCTGGGACACTATACTATCAGGGTTTTTTTTGTTGCAGAGGGTAGTAGTCACAGGTACAAGGATTAGGTACAACACAATGTCATTCCTACTTATCCAATGTTAGCTGTTGCAATAATACGAGAAAAAAGAACCGTATTAATGCGACACAATATTAGGTCAAAACAAAAGGAAAGCATGGTACAGTAACTGGTACATTTAGCATATGAGCACTTAATACAGCCATGAGACAGTGAAAGGGCTAAAACAATACATTGCAGTTACTGCCCTCATAAACTCATAATCTTGAACTTGAGCTGTTTGGAAGAGATGACAATACTACTCTTTTGATTTACGTGGTATACATGAGTTCAAGGTACAAGTTCAACAGTCGGTTAAGACAGCCGAGCATAAGGTTAGCCGTGATATGAACGTCAAACTTATACAGGGTGCTGAATAATTTCGCTACGCCTGTTCGAAAAAAGGTTTTGCACTCATCACTGCACTGTTCTTGCTGAAATTTTGCAGAACGATCACATTTTGCGGTCGCCTTCATTGAGTATGACACCACAGTTAATTGCCTGGTGTTTTTAGAAAAAAAAAGTGAAAATCTGCCTTCACTTGTGGGGTTGTGACCTGCTGCAACGAGAGCACTAGCATAAACTTGTGTCGCTGCCTGCTGGCAGCTGCAGAAAGCAGCTGGTCAGGGAGGTTTGCCACATGTTCCAGGAGCAGGCAACATGCGGCAAACCTCCCTGACCAGCTGCTTAACGAAACTTAACACCCATGAATTTTGTATATGTAATGAAATTGCGGTCTCACGAAGAACAAAAATCGTCTGTGTGGAAACGCGACTGTTACGAATAAGCAATTGGAGCAAAAGTTAGGTGCAGAACTATTACTACTGACGTAAACCACCTCATGACTTGCCGAGAAGCGTGTTGACTGCTGCAAATTATCTAATTTCTGCCTAAGGAAGCTGGCATGACATCAGAATCGCCGCGCGTATAAGGAGTCGTTCTGCGCCTAGTCTCCGCGTCGAGTACGGCGCACGCTGCAATTGAGAAGTTTTTTTCTATGCACCGAATCTGTTTTATAGGTTTTGCTAAAGATCCACGTGTGCCACAAGCGCTCCGCTATTTACATGCGCCGTTTGATTCATGTGGTCGATCCACTGCATAAGGCTGGAGCTTTCTGTGCAAGCATGCGAAATCGGCGGTTTCATTAGAGCACGTATCCTTTTGCACGAGGTACAATTAAGCTCGTCTCCCATCGAGAGCAAAGCTAGCGGAAGGCGGTGAAAGTTTACGCTAAGTTGTGAACAACACGTGGCTGAAGCGAAGTGTTACATGCTTATGTCATACTGTGGCACTAACACACACCAGTCGTACTGGACGAACAGGGAGCCATTAGGCCACGCCGAGCACTAAAGAAGTCTCTTTGATTATTTTTCAGGTGCTTTAATGTTGGCATTGAATCCACATGGCTTTGTTTGGCACCACCACAGCAGTGACGTCGGAATTTCTCGCGAAAACGGCTAATACACGGTTGCGTGTAGACTCCGCTGGCCTAAACGATGCAGGAGATGAAGTGCTTGTGGCCGGATAACACGCGCATAGATCCCCGACAGACCTCTATATCGCGCAAGTCGTGCATGAAATCTACGCTCAGCGTCTTTCTGTGCGTCAAAAAAGCGGTCTATTCAATGCCATTCCGGAGTATATAACATGCGCGCATGATTGAACTCATCTCGAGCGCACGTAGTACGCGACCGATCGGCCTAGCCAAACGTGCGCTCGCTGCATATTTGGCACGCGCCATTAACTACGTAAATACTCGCACACGACGTTGACCCGTAGATGAGAATGCACATAAGGTACAATCACGACAAGAAAACTCTCGTATTAAAAAATGCACACTCACGCACATGTTGACTTCAGGCTCCTCGGTTACCACGTTGCGCACAAGGCAAGGCTGTCGTCGATGGCGATGGCGCAAATTCCGGGACGAAAGGAGGGAGAGAGGAAATCGAGGAACCGACGCTCTTTTTTTTTGCGCCATCTCTCGAATCGCCAGTGCAAAAAAGTACATTATTATTTAATTAATTACGGCGGATGATACGCAATAAAAACAAGCATACCGGGAAGCGCGTTCAAGTCGCGTGGGTTGCAGCAGAATCATTGAATGACAAAAACGAAAAAAATGTATATTAAAGTTTGTATTAATTCGATCCGCAATCCAGCTTTCCGTGACTGTAGAGTGTACTAGTGGCTGCTTCGCTACGGTTCGCAGGTGGTGTAGGTGAATCGAACGTAGCTTTGACACGTTCTATTCACCTGTATTAACAGCTCATTCGTTTCAGCGGTGCAGCAATGGCGCCTTTGAACACCCTATGAGAAATCCGCCGTTCGTTTCAAAATATACAGGAAAGGTGCAGGGCTGGTTCGCGATTTTGCTACGCCCTTTCTACTGTCGGTGCCGACTTTGTGCAGTCGTGCAGGTACAGTGTCCTAGAATGTACACATACCTTATATTCTAATAGACTGTGGTACAGGTGCGAAGCAGCAGCGCAGGAGACGACACAGCACACATGCACAAGCGCCGTTAAAACCCAGCTTACGGGTATCTGCCGTGTCTAGGCAAGCGCGGGTATATTAACGTCTCCGAAGCCGATTACACCAGCAGCTCAAGACCTATTTAACGCAAGCCGTGCACATTGGTCGGACAAAACACACACCTGCACCGGGTCTGCACTTCGGCATTCGTTTCGTGTGCCGCGCTTTTCGTGAATCGGTGCGCGAACTGGTTCACAGTGGTGCAGGCGAATCGAACGGGTCTTTAAAAATCCGTTCGCTTCATGGAAGAACGGGAAAAAAATGTCGCAGTTTCGCCCGAAAGGCGAAGCATCAATGGCGATAGCGAATTAGCAGAGAGCTATTCGGAGTAGGGATAGTAGCTTTATCGGCTACATAAAGCTGGACACATTCACTTACTAACTGAATTAACAAGCGTGGTGTCAGCGCGCACAAGCACACATGAATAGATCACACTCGATGACCGCAGACAATCACTGTCAAAACGCTGGCAGCCAGCGCAGCTGCCGCAGCGAGCGAGCGAAGGTTCGTGCGGTTTATCGCTTCAAGGGAAAACTGAGCGGCCGAATGCACAGCGCATACAAAAGTCAGAGCCGTTTGCAGGTCGCTTGCAAGATACGGTGCGCGCAACAACACCGGCAGCCCGTACCGGCGCAAACATAATAAAGAACCAAGCGCAAAGCCCAAAGTACATGAACGCATTTGTTGGCAGAGTAGAAGCCGCCTCCGCCCCCCCCCCCCTTTCGCGCTTCCTTCCCGCTTTGCTCCTTTCGCGTGGGAGATTGCGTCGCCAGTTCCCCTTGCGCCCGGTTGCAAGATTTTATCGTCCTTGGACTTTATACGAACCTCACGACGACGACGGCAGAAATCTGCTTGAAGTGTCCATATAATTGCTATCGCAATAAAAACTTCTTTCATGGAGGAAGAAATTTTTCTTCCTCCAGGAAAAAATTTTCTTCCTCCATGGTTCGATTCGATTCGGCTCATGCGTTGGCAGGTCGGCTGCTCCTTGCTGTGACTGACTGCCCCACTGCACTGCTGCTGTCCACGCTTTCGCCTCGCTGTCATCTTGCGTTTTTCGGCATGGGCTACAGCGTTGCGGTTTCGGCATCTGACTCATCCCTCTCGCTCATCATGCCCTCCAAGTGGAGGAAATGTCGAGTCGTAAGAAAGGAATACAACAAGATAATGAATGAGCTAGGACTCGCGCAGCTTGTTGGCCTTCCGTGTCCAAAGACGAAGCTGCAAGCTTCACCTCTGCAGACAGTTCTCGTGTAGAGCGACTATCGCCTCCGAAGCCGGGAACCAGCAGACAATCGTGAAGTTCAATTTCCACGGATGACAGTGGTGAGCCTCCGTTCAAACGGTTGAACGAGCGGTCGATAAGTGAAGCCTTTGTTGACAACGTCTGCAGACAAGAAGCTCCTTTTCTAGAATGCCAATCAGATAGTGCGGGTACGTCCTCATGTGAGCACAGCGACTGATAGCAGCTCAAGTGACAAAGGAGGTCCCCAAGGTAGCGATTCAAGTGATGAGTCTGATGACTTTCTCGCTTCAGACAGCTTCACTGGGCCAGATGAGGGAATAGCCTTCACTTGTAGTCCAACGCTCTCTCATGTACTTTCCGAACAACTGTCTGCAAGTGAAGAGCTTGCTGTAATTGCTTCCAAACATAATATGACGCATGCATGCATTAACGATGTCCTCGATTTCTGCCGGCGAAGAGGCATCTCTGACCTTCCAAAAGATGCTAGGACAGTTTTGAAAACTGAGCGCAAAGCTCAGGTGGAGCAAAATGGTTCATTTGTGCACTTTGGCCTTGCAGAAGGAATTCGTCAAGTGTAGCAGCCGGGGCAAGTAGTTCCCAAGTGAACTGAAGCTTCAAGGCAACATTGACGGAGTCCCTCTATACAAAAGTAGCCAGCTTGCCTTTTGGTCCATTTTGGGCCGCATAAAAATGTGGAGGCATCACCGCCATTTGTTGTCAGTGTGTGCTGTGGTGCAGGGAAGACGCTATGTCTGCAGGATTACCGAGAGCCATATGTGCAAGAATTCTCCGACCTAATCTCTGAGGGGTTAAGCATAGGAGATGTTCATGTTCGGGTGAGCATTGGAGTCATGGTTTGCGATGCTCCTGCAAGGAGCTACGTCAAATGTATTGTTGGCCACACTGGCTATTATGCGTGCGAGCGATGAAACCAAAAAGGGCAGCACATTGAAAACGAGGTGACATTTCCCAAAGTTCATGCAGCAGCACGGACAAATGCATCAGTTCGATCTCAAGAGAACAAGCGCCACCAATCTGGTGTTTTCCAGTTATCAGTGCCCTGTTTGTGCTAGCTTAATATATTCTCAATTCATTTCTGTAATTGGCATACTTTAAATAGAGCTGCATTGTTTCAGAACAGAAACCAGCATAAAATCCAGGAGGGCAGAAGCAAAATAAGTGACAGGACAAGAGTTAGACTTGGAGATATTAGTTTATCTTCACAATGCCCAACATGACATTTTTGACACACAAGAGTTCGGTAGCTCAAAATGCTGATATAAGTGTGGGAAAGTTAGCGAAATTCACGCTAGTGTCTTCGACACACTGAACCAAAGCTTAAATTGTAGGTAGCTCAGATAGTCAATTTATAATTAATTACTGGTTATAACGACTTTTTTTCAGGTGGGGGGAGGATACAAATGTACTTTCTAGGTGACAAAGTTTAAGTTTTTTAATGTTTTTTATTATTTGTTTGTTTTTGTTTTGTTTTAGCAAAATGGGTTTTAGGCTTTCAGGGGTTATTCAAAGGATATATCGCAACTAAATGTTTTTTATGTATGTGATCCCTGCAGCCACATCTCACCTTAACAAGGTCCATACGTTATTCTAAATGTCTGCACTCGCCTAAACAAGGTTCAAATGTTATTCTAAATGTTTGCATTCTTTATCAGTGAGAAAAACAGATGTCATGCTTGCATGTCAGGAGCTGTCTTTCTTAATTAGTACATTTCCAGAAGCTCACTTTCAAGAGTTGTACATGCCTTTCCCATTTCACGCACATCACAAAAACTGGAGGTATAGCTGCATTCACAACAATGAAAGAATTCTTCTCTTCTCTGTTGTGATCACCTTGACGTGTTGTGATCACCTTGACGTGTTGTGATCACCTTGACGTGCATATTGCTGCCCATCTCATTTTTTTTCAGTCACTGTGCCACCACATCAGCGGCACTACTGAAATATCCATCAGCTTCCAGGCAACAAATTCCTTGCTGAAGGCTCTATTCATTTGAGTGAATGCAGCACTCATTCATTCATTCATTCATGCATTCATTCATTCTTTATTATTAGAATATAAAATATACACTCTGAGTAATTTGTTCAAGCATTAGGCATTAATGACAACATGCCTAATGCTTGAAAAATGAGCTGCAATGAAGTGCAGCAATGTAGTTCTGCCTAGATTGCAACATATTTGGGGCTAAGCCTGACAGTGACTACACAATAGAGCAGGTTGGTCATCATTCAGCACCTTGCCTATCTAAGCCTCGCATCTTAATGGCAGCAGCCCTGGCTGCTTCCACACATGTGGAAAGCTAGCCTGAACACAGTATATAAATCTGCATCTATGCATGCAGTATGCACATCGTCATTGGAGCAGCCTTTTGGTGTGCTGCTAGCACAATGGAAGCACCCCATTAATCCACACTCCATTTTACGTTACCTCAAGCTGTGCCATGGAAGATGAGAGATGGCACGATTACTGTATCTGTGATGCGTCATGGCATGTCCTTATAGTTGTCATGCACGTCATATTCGACATGATGCCCCTTATGAATGAAGCATCAGCTTAACCACTGCATTGCAGTATAGCATAGGGACACTAAAGAGCAAAACTAAGTCATTTTAGACTGACTTAGGTTGACTTTTACTGCAGAATATAAAGGCCAAATGTTTTTTTTCTTTTTTAATGTCGTAATGGTGGATCAACGTGGTAGTATGAAAGATTTCAGTGTGTTCCCTCATATTCAGGATGTGTTAAGACAGGGGAAGCACTTAAAAGTTCCTAAGGTTATTTTTTCGCTTCTTTAGATTGAAGTCATTCTTGACCAGATAAACAAGTAGACCAGAGTAGGTCTTGTCAAAATTCAAGACATCACAGTGAGCCTGGTGCTAGAACTTCACCGCAGCACTACCACTCATCTTTCAATTTTGCTTCTTCTCGGACTTGCCGAGCTGCCTCTTTTGTTAACAGTGGCCGTTTTGCTATTGCAGTGCATAATTTATGAATACAGCCTAACTTGGTAGTCCCCTTTAGCGCACCTATAATGTAAAGTGTAAAATTGCTGTTACAGTTGAGCCTTATCTGAGGTGAGTACATGGTTATGAACACAGACACCAAAACCATGAGAATTTTCCTGTGTGCATTGGCATGGGAAATAATGACGATTTGGTTAGAGTGAATGCAATAGCCACCTGGGCTTGGATTTCTTAGGTCTACTTACAATCACTACCACAAAGTGTATGTTAATTGCAAACACCTACTGCACTTCCTTCAAGCAACTGGTAGCAGGACTCTCACACATAACTTCTACACTGTAAACAGTTTAGAATGTATACATAAGTAGGAACAGCTGATGGTTTAGTGTGGTAATTAACATGATGAAACAGCACTGAAGGAAAACACAAAAGAAGAAACAGATAATGCAGTGACTATAAACTAAAGTTTATTTGAAATGTGTGTGCCATTTCATCAGGTTACCACACGAACTTTCCAGTTGTCATTAGTTTTGCAGATTTTAAGCTGTTTGCAGTGCTAAGATGAACACCACACAAAGAAACAACAAGCTTTTCAATAAACTGTAGTTGACATAAAAGGGCATTTAGAAGCCTAGTTGGTGCATATAAAACATGATTTAAGAACCTTCCCCCCCCCCAAAAAAAAAGCAGACATGGCACGAAAGAAAGAGTAGACAATGGACAAGCGCTTTGAGGGTTCAGAGTTGTGACTACATATGTGTCAGATGTTGCAACATTTAGGAAAAAGGCCTTCTGATATATAATTGCCATGGAAGTTTACATTGCCTTTCTGTATGGATAACACTGAAAATACTACTCGGTCCTACCAGCAGTGGCCAAAATGCAATGAATGTGGGCAAAATGCAAAATAATGCTTGTGTGTAATGCACTTTGGCTGCATGTCGGACTCCCAGGAGGTCAAAATGAATCCATTTTCTTCCTACACACCATTTATCACAGCTACGTACACGCTTGTTGCTTAGGGACATCAAACCCCATGAATGAAATCTTTTTATGCACAGCATTTGGTCACTTGTATGAGCTGTTATTATTGTGCACAGTGTAATGGATGACTGTGGCATTCTTTTTAATGATGAATTAAAAAGTCTGTGATGACACGTGAGTATGTGTATGTTTCGTGTTATATGTTTTGTTGCCATAGAAGCTTCTAACATGTTTTATTAATCCAGGCACATTAGCCTCAACCTCACTTCACCAATGCGGCTATAAAGTCGCGTTTTACTTTGACTAGTTAACTTTTGGTGAATGCACGGAGAGAACCATGACCACAATGTAAACCAAATTTACAATACATATGGTAAATAGCCCCGTTTAGAGAAATAATTATCTATCACTTGTGTGGATCATGCACAAGATCAAAAACCTCAGTTCCTTAACCATCCTGAGTTGTGTATAACGTAAGTGCTAAATTGATATATGACAAGATAAACTTAAAGTTATAATCAAAGACAGGGGGCGGCCTATACTGCAAGCTCACCCTCCGCTAAGTACAAAATAACTTATTAGTCACGGCTAGGTTGCGTGTGCCGCCGCCCAATTTAAAGGGTGCAGCCTTATCCACCCATCCATCCACACTTTTGTGAGCATGTCTCGGAAGTCCCCGATCGCGGGATCGAATCCCGGCCACGGCGGCCCATTTCGATGAGGGCAAAATGCGAAAACACCCGTGCACGTTAAAGAACCCCAGGTTGCGCAAATTTCCGAAGTCCCCCACTACGGCGTGCCTCATAATCAGATCGTGGTTTTGGCACGTAAAACCCCATAATTTGTTTTCTTCGCAAGTCCCCGAGAAATGCTAGCACTTCAGCGGCATTTCTCCCAATAACCGCAGATTAATCGGGGTGAGAACGCATGGAATTACAAACGTTAACCGCGCATTAATAAGCAACTTAAAAAAAGAGCCTCGAGGATTCGAACACACATCCTGTCGAAAATTGTGATAAGGTATCCGCACCCCACGCACACGACCACCTCACGAAGCAGGTGGTGTATTTTACGTAGTGATATATATGTATTTCTTTTTTCCATCAGATTTTGGGTTTGCAGAATCAGTCACGCTTAAACGTCTCTTTAAGGTTCGATTGATAAGAAAGACATTGCACCGACATGCCGTCGACACCAATGATCGAGTCGAGTGCCTTTTCTGCCGACGGCGCCAAGAAAAGGACTTTGGTATTCCTGCACGTCAGGTCATCGGCTGTCGTGCGAAAACTTCGAAGCAAAGCATTCTAGTGAACATTGCAATGTCGCACTGTTTTGTTTGCTTCTGCCCAAAGCCGCGCGAAAAAAATTTTGAGCGCTTATGTACACGCTTCAAGCACTCGGCAACCGCCCATACATGGAGCCACTTGTGATTACTGTACTACGTAATCCTCTGACCGTAATGCAAGCATACGTTCCTCGTAATTAATTTTTATCGTAAGGTCATTCACAAACCATTGTTTAATTATCACGTGTGGAGCACACTTAAGCCCTGCTGTGAACAACCCGCGGTCTGTCACAGCAAGTCGATCAGCCCGTCCCCCGTGACAGATAAGCATATCAGCGAAGCCGTTATTAAATCTCAACGAAAGTGGTATCGTCAAGCGAACTAAATAATTAACCAACGTGTTATCAGCTCTGTTGAAGGGGTCACAGCTTGCAAACCTATTTCTGGTTCCTGCGCAGTGTGCCTGTGATCAGAGCATTAGTCTTTCAAACATGCTATTTAACCTTAGCAAGTCGTACCAGAAAGTATTAAAAATTTATAAGGCGTAAATTGGCTTAGTATGGACCAATGTAGCCCAAAGAAAGCCAACTTAGTAACCCATGTTGGCAAGTCCATATCAAAGTTGGTCCAATAATTCCCGCCTTGTTGAATGGACGAGCTAATATTGTTTACTGAATGTGTAATGCGGGCCAGCGTTGGATCTCTATCAGAATGGTACAGCCTATATTCGTGCCACACTGTTAATCTTAGGCCATCATTCGGCCAGGAATTAGAATGGCCCAGCCCATATTGGAACCACGCTGTTAACCTTAGGCCATCACTCGGCCAGGAAGTGCCAATACGAATCGAACGTTGGTCCAAACTGACGTGCCGCCTGGGTTCTGTCGACGACACGTGAGAATCGTTTCAATTGACATCGGTCTATTGTCAAGGTGCGCTAGAACGGACGCCAGGGACTGTCTGGGAACATTATATTCAGGACAGTCGCATAGAATGTGTTTTAGCGTCTCCTCGCAAAGACAGGCATTGCAAAAAGCGTTGTCGGCCATTCCAATCAAAAATGAATAAGATTTTGTGAATGCCACCCCTAGCATTAAGCGATAAAGCATAGTGGCCTCTCTTCGGCGGAGTCCAGTTGGCATACAGAGATGCATCAAAAGGGCAGGTGGTATTGTCCATTCCTCCAGTTGGTCTGGCTGCTTGGTGTGTAACATATAGAGAGCGCGATCTCCTGTGCAAGCACTCGAAGTCTGCTGGCTGCGTCGGACCGTGAGAGCGGTATGGCCTCTTCCTGTGTGTCGTCAAGAGGTGCCCGAGCGGCATTATCGGTGTCTTCGTTCTCTATGACGCCGCACTGGCTCGGAAGCCACTGAAATTTCATGTGGTGTCCTTTCTCATATGATGTATGGAGTAGGTATCTAAAATCGAATACGAGCTGTTCGTATGGCCCGCGACGCAGAGCTGATAGCACAGATTGTAGGGCTGCCTTTGAGTCACTGAAGATTGACCATTGTAGACGTGGTTCCCGATTGACGAAACAAAGTGCAGCTCGAAGATCAGCTAGTTCCGCAGATGTCGATGTCGTTGGGTGGTCAGTCCTTAAGCTGATGGTAATAGCTCTTGCTCGGACAACCACAGCACCGGACGAACACTGGAGGTTTGTGGAACCATCAGTATAAATATGTACACTGTCCGCATACCTCTCGTGTAGAAGAACCAGAGACAGTTGTTTCATCCCAGGTGACGACAGCTCAGATTTTTTCTTGATTCCTGGTAAACTGAGAAGTACGAAGGGGGTATTGATGGTTTAGATGCAGCGGTGAAGCCAGAGGGAAGTTTGTCGTTGTACTTGATGATAGTTTTAGAGAACGATGCTTGGCGCCTGTCTGAAGGTAGTGTTGCAAGGTGGTGATAGGGGGCATGTGCAAAATTTCTGATGTGCGTTCTCATGGCTTCCACCGTAATGTGAGTTTGCATCGGATGGTCTCGAGCAATCGCAATAGTTGCCTCTGTTGACGTGCATCTGGGCAAACCAAGGCAAACTCTGAGTGCTTGAGCTTGTGCTGCCTACAGAACACGAATATTTGTCTTGCAAGTGTTGTTCCGCACAGGTAGACTATATATTAAAAAACCTAGAAAGAGAGCTCTGTAGAGTTTCAGCATTGCGTCTATTGACATCCCCCACGTCTTTCCTGTCAAGTATTTAAACAACTGGGAAGTTGCCGTCAGGCGCCGTTTCATATAGGCCACGTGCGGGCTCCAACAAAGGTCTCGGTCAATGATTACTCCAAGAAACCTGTGGGTTCTGACATTGGAAATGGTCCGCCCATTGATTGAGATGACATAAGGCGTCATTGGTTTGCGAGTAAATGCCACTAGTGCGCATTTTTCTGGTGATATGCTGAGACCTTGTTTACACAAGTAGCTCGCTGTCAAAGTTGCTGCTCTTTGAAGCCGCACACGTGTCTGAGGACTTGTGACTGCCAAAGTCCAGACACAGATGTCGTCTGCGTATATTGAAATCTTGATGGTAGTTGGTAAGTATTCAGCAAGTCCAAGAAGAGCGAGGTTGAATAGCGTCGGGCTGAGAGCACCGCCTTGAGGAACGCCTCGGCTGGTATAGCGTCGCGTAGTCGGGCCATCGTCAGTTAACACAAAGAATTATTTTGCAGATAGGTAACTCGCAATCCACAGAAAGACTCGACCACCTAGGCCAACCGTCGCAAGAGCATCGTGACTGGCCTCATGTAACACGTTATCGTATGCGCCTTTCACATCTAAGAATAAAGCTGTACATAAACGCTTACGAGACCTTTCGTGCTGAACATACGAAACGAGAGCAACTACATTGTCAATGGAAGAGCGGTCCCGTCGAAAACCAGCCATGGAATTCGGATAAATCTTGTAGTGTTCAAGGTACCATTCCAGGCGGCGAAGGATCATCCATTCCATTATCTTTCCTACACAGCTGGCCAGCGCTATTGGGCAGTAACAGGTGAGCTGGAGTTGCGATTTGCCGCCTGGTGCCACTCTTGAAGCAGGGCATCATCGATAGGAAACATACAGATGTCTTCCCAGGTCATATATGTCAGCTCTCTCTATCGTTTCCAGTTTGCACCGTCGACTTTCCAACGGGGCAGATGTGGAGCACATTCATCACCTTTTGTTAATTTTAAGATGATTGGGAAATGGTCCCTCCCGTATAGATTTTTAATCACGTTCCACTCTAGATATTGCACACGTGTACTTGATGCAATACTTAAATCTATAGATGAGTATGTTTTGTGTGCCACACTGTAGAGTATGACACGTGGGAGGGTCCAAACCTCATGTGCTCGGTTACGTGGTTGCCAGGCAATGCAGTGGCAGGCGGCACATATTAAGGCGGCTTAAATAGCTCTGCTGTTGAAAAAAACTTTTGAATTGTCTATTTTCGAGTGAAGCTTGTATACGCTAGCCTGCGCCGGTGATGTAATGCTTAAGCTACTATGACTCATACCCGTGTTGGCTTTTCAGCATGACACCGCCACCACCAATACCACCTCCGACACTTGTGAGCCTATAAAGCTTCGCCTGAAAAGACAGAGACGGTGTGCAAAAGCTGCGCCTGTGCCGGAACGCGCGACGTGCGTGACCGATCAGGGCCGTTTGGTGTGGCGTGGTGGATGGAAGGAAGGGAGGTTGGCGCGCACTCCGCCGGAGTTCTATCGCATCAGATCAGTTTCGGCGGCCGGCTGAGAAAGCCGTGCGTGGTGCGTTCCGCCGAGGAGCGAGAGAGAGAGAGAGATAAATGAGATGCGAAAGGCAGGGAGGTTAACCGGAAGGTAAATATCCAGTTTGCTACCCTACACTGGGGAAGGGGTAAGGGGAGACAGAAAGATAAAGAAAAATGCACACACCTAGAGAGGTAGATAAAGAAAAGAAAACACACACACACACACACACACACACACACACACACACACACACACACACACACACACACACACACACACACACACACACACACACACACACACACACACACACACACACACACACACACACACACACACACACACACACACACACACACACACACACACACACACACACACACACACACACACACACACACACACACACCACACACACACACACACACACACACACACACACACACACACACACACACACACACACACACACACACACACACACACACACACACACACACACACACACACACACACACACACACACACACACACACACACCACACACACACACACACACACACACACACACACACACACACACACACACACACACACACACAACACACACACACACACACACACACACACACACACACACACACACACACACACACACACACACATACACACACACACAAAGGAACTCAGAAGCGTCACAGTCGTCGAGAGCAGGCTGCGTTTGACCAACGGCGCCGAGAACTCGCTCTGGAAAGGGCTCGTGGTGGACGGCCGATTCTAGCGTGAGCGCTTCCGAGGCCCAGGCAAAACCCCGAGCTGCGGGAACGTCAGCGAAGAGCAGCCTACCCTCAGTTTCGGGCAAACGATGCGGAACACCTGCGACAGCGTTGTCTTGCCACAAGCTTTGTTTACCTCTATTTCCTCGACAAGGAAAGAGCTCTGATTTTTTTTTTCTTTTTTGCATGACCACTGTACTTGTTCAATCATGTTGCCGTTAGGATGCTTATCATGCATGAAACAGTTATCACAGCTGAAGGCTTATTGTGTTTGGTCTAATAACTAATTTTCCACCTCGGTGAACACAATTCTTCTGGAGTTCATGACGCAATAGAAAATCATAGAGACTTGGGAATATTTATTTCGCAGAGCGCCACCTTCTGAGAAACACCGTGAAAAGCAAAGTCTTACTATAACAGAGAAGAATGTTGTTATATGTTTTTTGAGTATAAAAAAAACCTTCGCAAATGTATGCGAGCCCTTGGAAATCCTAGATAAATACAGCTGGGAGTTATAAGGAAATTCCCAAACCTTTAGAAATGCTAGAACTCCTAGATAAATACAGCTGGGAGTTATAAGAAAATTCCCAAACCTTTAGAAATGCTTTGGCATTTGTTTGGCCACGTTCGTAAACCTATTTATGACTTCCAAAACGCTTGCGTGCTTTCTGAAACTAAGGATAGTAGCTTTATCGGCGGTATAAACTTGTACACATTCGCTTACCAACTAAATTAACGAGCACGGTGTAACGCGTGCACAAGTAAACATGAACACATCTCGCTCGATGACCGCGAAAACTCGCCGTCAAAACGCTGGAGTGAGAAGGTGCGGCAACAGCAGCGAGCGAATTGACCTTCTTGCCGTCTCTCACTTCAACGCGAACTAAACGTCTAAAGCGCAGCGCATGCGAAGATACCGGCACTATTTGAACTTTTCTCATATCTCACATCGCTTTGAAGATCAGGCCTGCGCGGGGCACGCACATTTTCCACGTCGCTTTGCGTGTCAGCCTTTCCTTTATGTCCTCATTTCAAAGGTTTTGCATCAAACACCAATTGCTACGTCGTAAAGAAAGAGACGCGTCTCTTATTAGCATCTTCTTTTATTTGCGCTGTTTTCATCAAGACCTAAAATGTACCAAAATAAAATCTTCGCGTTTGCTGAAACTTCTGTGTCTGTCTTATTGGCTTCTGCGTCTCTAGGCTTTTGCGACATGCACCACTTGCTCCCCAGTGCACAAAGGCGAACATCCCTTCTTGGGGACGCATTTTCTTGGCTCTGCTTACTCGCGCTAGACATGACACCAACCGGTCGATTTCAAAATGCCCCTGAATTTTTCTACTCGCGTGTACGGGGTGACTTAAATGACATGAAAATGCACTTATTCAAATTCAATGTATTGATCCTTTCTTCAGCCAGGAAAGTTGTGGCACTAAAATTAACCTTGACAAGTTAAACTTTTTAAATTTTCACTTCTTCTTGTTCACGTGTCGGGCAAGCTTCCATAACCTAGTTTGTATGAGCTGGAAAACTATGGGCAATATGTAAATGAAGAATAGTCATAGAAGCATTGTTTTGTAAATAAGGTGACCGAGAGCACACAAGTATGCTAGAAGGTATTTAACAATGTCATTGTTGACAAGAAAACAGAACACAAGCTTGACTGGAAGAGCGTCCTGCCAGCAGACATAGCGTCTGCTATATCTCGCCAACATGCAGTTTGCATAGAATGGTGGAGTCTTCAGCAGCGTATTGTAGCATGACCCGAAACAAATGATTGTGGACTTTAACCGTCAAAGTATGCGTATGTTCTCACATAATTAGAGTTGGGAAAATCTGGACAAGAACATTACTTAAGTCTACAAAATACCAAGAAATCGGGACACGTTCTTCGACAATGAATGAAGCGCTTAAATTCGTTTGCTTGTTCCCATTGGCATCAAAATGCTTATTGTGCTCTTTCTACCAAAACACATGGTGCTTCATTCTCTACCATCGGAATAATTTGTAAACGATATCTCAAGCAGCTGCCCGCTAAACCTGTGTCTTTTCTTTCACGATAATCCTAAAGTTGTCTGGGGAACAAAAGCTCCTCTTCTATAGAGACGAAATGAGTGATCATTTTACGCCCAAGTCCCAATCACCATTCGTTGTATTCGCTAAATCACCAACTCAATGTCACGACTGCTGCAGAGTTTTCCTGTAAGTAGGACAATCCAGCTTCCCTGCTACATAATTTTAGTTTTCAAGCTGCACCTCTACGTCACGCCAGACACTTTGCAGCATCGCAGTTCAACTCCGCATTATTTCATACTCATCAAGGGTTCTCGAAGCCGCATTAGTATCTCCGACCATGTCAAGCACATATCACGCTCATAGGGAAGATGGTAAAATGAAGGAGCGAAAACAGACGCTTTTGTTTCTCGCATAGAATCAGCGTATGCAACATTGCGGGACTTTATAGCCAGTACCATCGATAGCTCTTGAATGACTGTGTAAGAGAAAGACAGAGAGAGACCTAGGATTGTGGTAGAATTGATACGTTATACTGTATAATCGTGGAGATGTACTATCAATCATATATCAAAAGTAGTGTTTAAAAAATAATACAAATTGAGAAGGTTAGGTTTATCAAGGCAACAAAGGCCTTAATGAACGCAAACATTGCTTTTAGTACTACATAATAATGATAATATTATTAATACCAATGTGTATTTTTCTTCGTCACAACTGAGTAAGGAAGCTGAAGGTAAATGCTGCTTTTCTTAGAGACAGCTTGACAAAGGTCCACACCTGCCATTGTACAAAACAGTCACTAGTAAGCAGCGGGGAATTACAATAACATACAACATAAAGCAAATGTGTTAATGAAATACAAAGGAAATCCTAGACTCATAAACATTCAAATCAGAAAACAAATATAAAGCAGAACAGAAAACAATCGTAATTAAAAAACGTAATTAACCGATGCAATATTCCCAACTCGATGGGTGTACACTACAAAAAATCTATGTTAGCTTGCACGTATTTATTAGGTTGTGTAGACATTAGGTCGAACAATTTATCTTTAGAATATTTCATTTTTTGGGGTTATCCCTTGTGACATTTCTTTGTATTTGTACATATACGATGTAATGTCTTGCTGTTGATGCCTGTTGCTCGATAAATCTATACCATTTAAGAATGGCATACCTTAAACAATAAAATAACTTATTTTTATATGAGGTATCAAATTAAGCAAACACAAAGAAAACAAAATTTGCAATTGTAAAGTACAGCGCGACTGGCCGCACCTGGCCGCTGGATCTATTTTGCGTGTATTCGCGGGCTTCTTTCATCCTCGCAAAAGCGTTTTTATCTGGCACGTATTGAGCTACAGAAAGGTGTATCGGGAGTTTTTCACGTTAATTTAAATTTTCCCATTCACACTTTTAATCTACTTGCAATATTTCAGAAGTTCAATAAATAAATGAGACGAGTTATGTAATTGGGAGGATGCAAAAAATAATCTGGAGGATCGCCAAGCGACGGCAAATAATATTACTTTTCTTCTCTCCAGCTGATTGGCAGTAGCACATTTTTAAATCTTGGTGTATTATAGTTGGGACACCCTGTATATTAGGGATATATCGGTTTTCTCCTTCTCTACCTCTAATTGTGGTGTAGGAGCAAATATTATTCGGAGGGGAATGAAGTGTGACATTAGTCTTTATAATTTATTACGCATGTGTAGTCTTTTTTAATTATAAGTTGTCTGGCGTTCCAGCGGGAGGTAAAAGAAAATTTAAAGGTTTTTATTGAGTTATCTATTTTCAATAAAAACACACATTCATACGCCACTCGTTACACAGAACAATGGAAGGTGGTCACTGGGCAGGCAGATTATTCAACGCAAAAATTATCATACCAACTGCCAACCCTAATAAATTTATTTTATAAATCAGATATTGAGTTACAAACAACTTCTCTGCCAACACTATGCGAACATTTCATCAATCCTTGCTCACAGGATAAATTAAGAGTATTATCTAGTGTTTTTTTTTTCATTTTTAACTTCTCTGACTGTTTCATGTGAAATTGCATTCACTTGAACCTTCCGTATTCTGAATAAGTGTGCTATTTCTGTCTGCTTTATAGTGGTTTCTGTCGGCTTCAGTCAAGTTCCTTTTTCTCAAGCGACTTTTACCCACCTTACAAAGCGCCATCCTCCATCGTTAGTGGAAATAAACAGGATTTTATTAATATTATAAATGTTATTATTATTATTAGAACCTGTTGAAGTGATTTTGCCGCGACTGTCAGGTCTCTGCCACACAAGCCCTTGGAAGGATTCGGCAGACCTCACAAAAAATACATGTACCAAAGAACTCGCAATAAAGGCTATTATTATTATTATTATTATTATTATTATTATTATTATTATTATTATTGCTAAACGTATTTTTTCATACTGCCTGTTAACTAGGGCATGACGCTAAAGATGCAGATGCTCGTCCTACAATAAATATTTGTATTGCACATAAGCGCGAATAATACAAGTAAAACTGAAATGAAAATTTCAAACCTAATCACCCCGTTATCATACTTCGAACCGTTGTTTTTCAAGATGGACTCTGAGTACGCTTGAAGTACCTCTGAGTACCTTGGAAGCTTTTAATGCAGAAAACATAGTCTAGTGAAAGGCAATAGAAGACAGTTCTTGTGCTAAATATACTGAAAAAACTGATTACACGTAATTATTTATTATACCTGAATATAAGAATCTGCGTTCTATCACTCCGTAGGGTCAATGGTATATACACATTACCATTATTTATTTATTTATTTATTTATTTATTTATTTATTTATTTATTTATTTATTTATTTATTTATTTACAAAATACTGCAGGCCCAAGCTAGGGCCCATGCAGGAGGGTTATCACAAGGTATACACAAGCAAAAAAACATCAAACAAAATTCATCACGGATCACGAACAGAGTTGTTAATTAGGCATGGGTGCAGGAGCTTATTATTTGGGAGATTGTAGGGAAATGTTCATATAGTGAACACTGCAGTGGCGCACCGACGGGGGGGGGGGATTCGGGGGTTGGAACCCCCCCCTGAGGCCGACTTAACCCCCCCTTTTGTTTAACCCCTCTTCTTTCCTTACGCATTTGAGTACTGCAACTAAGATGTAAGACACGCAATCGTCTGCACACTCGCAAAAAGCGCATTTTTTGACAATTTCCCGTGCAGAAATCGAAATTAGTGCTGTTTAGATGGAATTGGCAAACTGTCAACCCCCCCCCCCCCTGGCAGAGATCCTGGGTGCGCCACTGGAACACTGATATACAATAAAGCAACGTTTGATAGGAAAGCTGTTGGAGAAAATAGTTATAGCTAAATGAGAAATACTATAGTGGACGCACTTACGAGTGAAAAATAAATAAAGGCGGCTTCGGATACTTTATTCATAGCTCAAAGTTTGTAATTACGATCGACAATTTTTGTACTAAGCTATGAAAATTCAAAAGAAGCATAACAAGTACAAAAACGTTCCTGGAAAACGTTTAATGTCGTGGTGGAATATAAAACTCCAAAAAGGGAAAGCAAGACCGATAAGAAAAACATAGTACAGACAAAAAAAGAATCTGCAAAAGCCATCTCACAATGACTGACGGCGGTGAGGCATTTATAATGGAAGCAATATAACGACACAATGTATTGCCCCCGTTGAGACGAGTTATGAATGAGGCGTGCACTACTGCGGGACTTCTCTTACACGTTTCCATAGCAACACTCGGCGCCAGCTAGTGGTGCTGCCGTGAAGACTGCGCATGGCCTAAGAAATGCATAGTGCGCCAGTGCGTGCTAACGCCGAGCAACGCAATACGGTGACCCGGCTCCTCTCTGGCGCCTCGTTCTGGACACGGTGCACCACCTAATGGTGCGGCCAAGAAGTCCGCTTATGGCCTCTGAGACGCGTAGTTTGGCGAACAAGTGCCTGCTTACGCTGACAGTAGTTCTCGCTTTTCTGCACATCCTCCGTGATCCAAGTTGGCGAGACGTTCATTGAAGAGCGGAACATACACAGTGCATTTGTGGTGCAGCCTGCTAAAGCATCGTGTTGCTGTGCTCGCATAACCTTTGTGATGTAGCTTCGGTTCCACCCAGCACCTCAGAATTTTCAAGGATCTTTTTCGTCATTGTTGAGCTGCACATTCACAGTGGCACATACCTGGTTACTCAAGTCTGTGTAAAGAGGTTGACACACACATACACATGCATACATACACACATACGCACATACATAGCCACTGCTTCAAGTCGGCGTCAAAGGTTTCATGGAACTGCGCACCTTACAAGTTTCGCATCAACAGTGGCCTATGTCAGCGTGAAAAAGGTCCCCAAATACAGGTTCATATGTTCATATTGCCATATACTCAGTATCCACATTGGTCCGACGGTGGGCTTCGAACCCTGTTCACTCCACACAGCAACATGATGTGCTAACCATTCGACCATCGACTACCCAGTGACCGCAGTAGGCGGGAAAGCAGTTAGATAAGAACATGTAAAGATAGATACATAGATGCAAACACAGAGAACCCGCGAAGAGTGCTTCAATTGTTTCGTATTGTTTCGTATACAGACGTGTTTCGTATTGACGGATATATGTTGTATACCAAAATAGAAAATCAAGAATTGCCGGTCGTGTATGCAGGCATGTAAAGGCTGCATTTGTGTATGAGTATCATTATTTGTCTCTGTGTACGGAGGAAATTGAGGCGTTAACCTTAAAGTATTAGAGCTATATGTTTGTAGATATATACAGGCGACATGATGGCGTTTCATTTATTCAATATCTAGAAAATCAGTTTTCCGCTGTAAATGAGCTTAATCACATTTTAGTACTGGGAGGAGACTTTAGCACAGAGGTGTTGAGCAATACACCTTAACATACGAGATTTTCAGACCTTGCTTCCTTTTTTATATGAAACGTATCCACCATCCAAACGCGTATGACCGATGTCAGTTCTACTGTACTGGACTTGTTCATTACGAATAGTACAAATAGTTCAATGCATTCAGGCGTCCTTGATGCCCCAATAAGCGATCGTTTGGCCATATATCGAGTCCTAGGTAACATAACTAATGAATGGAGTCAAATCCTTCCTGCCGCCTATTTTCAACAAATAAATCCACGAACGCTATCTTCTTTCTGAGAGAAAATTAGCGCACTAAATTGGAATAACGTTCTGTTTTGTTCTTCAGCCGAACTCACTTATTATTGCTATATTATTACTGTATGTTCTGTGCATAGAAAACACTGTACTTAACCCGCAGGGGTGCCTGCGTAAGCAGGCGTTTGGTGGGTTGCGACACCACGGACCCGAGCACATGGGGGTCGGACCCTCCCACGCTTAACCGTGCGTGGCTTAGCCGTGTCCGGGGAAAAGGGGATCCTGGGGGTTGAGCCAATGCTGAGTGCTTGGACCTTTATGGCCCCTCGGCGGAGGCAACACACCCCTTTGGCCTCGGCTTCACGTAGACGGCACCCCCGGGCTGACCCACCCGGGGGAAATCGGTAGTTGCCTTTTCCTGTCTCTCTCCCTCCAACCTTCGTCTTTCTCTCTCACTTTCCATCTCTCCTGTCTTCTCCTCGCTTCGTTTTACTTCCAATTTTCCAGGCAGCAAGGGTTAACCTGGTGTAATCTATCCAACCTTGGGTCTATTATATTAGGTTATAGTGGCTATGTACAGCTGGCGTCTGCGTCTCCTTCGGGTCTCGTAGCGTCCCCTTGTTGGGCTCGGTGGTGGGTGGCTGGCATAGCTGCCGAAATCATCGTTACCTTTATGGCTTTTTCGTCATTCCCCCGACTCCCTGATCGCCCTCATAAACGAGGGCGCACCGAAGAAGTTTTTAAGTTTTTTGGCCGCCAAGTTGATAATTTCCCAAGATTTCATGTTATACATTCCGAGAAAGCAGAAAAGTCAGCAAGAATAGTCTCACCTTTTCTGGTTGCGAAATCACTGATGGAGGCTTTTGGCCCAGGCTACAAAGTTTCCAAATTGGCAAGCGGTGATCTACTTCTTGAACTCCGTGATAAACAGCAATACGAAAAGCTACCCAATCTTGTGTCTTTCGGGGCCATTCCAGTGAGTGTCACCCCACACCGTTCTATGAACACCATTCGTGGTGTCATCTCCGATGATGATCTAATGGAGCTAACTGAGACTGAACTTTTGGAGGGATGGAGTGACCAGAATGTCATCAATGTGAAAAGAATTAAGATAAGGCGTGATGGTAAAGAGATTCAAACCAAGCATCTAATCCTAACATTCGGCTCAAGTGTACTTCCCGAGATTATCGAGACAGGCTATGTAAAAATCCGAGTCAGGCCCTATATCCCGAATCCCCTCCGCTGCTTCAAATGCCAGAGGTTTGGCCACAGTTCTCAGAACTGCCGAGGCCGAATAACCTGTGCCAAATGTGCCGATGAACATCCATCTGAATCTTGTGAGAACGCGCCACACTGTGTAAATTGTGATGGGGAGCACGCCGCGTATTCGCGTTCCTGTCCATCTTGGAAGAAGGAGAAAGAAATAGTAACGATCAAAGTCAAAGAGAACATATCATTCAGAGAAGCGCGAAGGCGGGTGTCCTACCTGCCGAAGAATAGCTTTGCCGAAGTGGCGCGTCAGGGGGCAGCGCCACAACGGCCTCCGGCGGCTGTCAGGCCCACACACAGTGAGCCGGCGGTGACGCCATCCGCCCCCTCGGCGGCTGCAGCTAGTGCTGCTCCGCCATCTCAGAACAAGGGGCCATCGACCTCCGGGCTGGTGGCCTCAAGGGTCTCGTCCCACGAGACGAGGCCGTCACGACACACCAACCGCTCGCAAGAGCGCGTGTCCAGCGCCTCACAAGAGGCTATGGACACAACAACCAGCCAGACGGCGCCACTTGCGCCTAAGGAGCGGCGGGAATCTCTCGACCGCTCCAGAAAAGAGAAACCTCGCGTCACGGCGCCTGTAAAGGGCACCGTGAGCTAGACTTCATCTTCTGAACACACAGCAAAAACTCCTATTTCATTATGAACACGCAAATATTACAATGGAACGTTAGGGGTCTCCTTTGTAACCTTGCTGATGTCAAAGAGCTCCTTCTTAAATATAGTCCGAGGGTGCTGTGTGTCCAGGAGACGCATCTCAAAGCAGAGAACACAAACTTTTTAAGGCACTATGCCATTTTTCGGAAGGACCGCGACGACGCTACCGCCTCGTCGGGTGGTGTCGCTATAATAGTAGATAAAGGTGTTGCCTGTCGGCAATTGAACCTCCGAACTTCCCTTGAGGCAGTTGCTGTCCGAGCAATACTGTTCGGTAAGCTAGTCACAATTAGTTCTATTTACGTCCCTCCTTGTTATCAACTTTCCAAGACACAGTTTCAAAGCTTCATTGATGAACTTCCTCCGCCATACATAGTTGTCGGTGATGTGAACGCTCATAGCCCCTTATGGGGCGACTCTCGTTTAGATGCGCGAGGACGCCTTATAGAAAATTTTCTCTTTTCTTCAGGTGCATCTATACTTAACAAGAAAGAGCCAACTTATTACAGCGTTACACATAACACATACTCAGCCATTGATTTAAGTATAGTATCGAGTACTCTAATTCCATATCTGGAGTGGTCTGTTCTCAGGAACCCCTTTGGGAGCGACCATTTCCCAGTTATGCTAAACTTAACAAAACAAGATACATGCTTGCCACATTTTCCTCGATGGAACATGGACTCGGCCAACTGGGAAATGTTCCGAGAGCTTACGTATTTAGGCGGAGATGAAATTGCTGTTTTTAATATAGAAGACGCTGTTGCATACCTAACAGATTTCATTATTAGCGCTGCAGCTAAATGTATTAAGCAAAGTAGTGGATTAGCTAATAAGCGTCGCATCCCATGGTGGAACGACGAATGTCGGAAAGCGCGCAAAAATCAAAACAAAGCTTGGAGATTGCTTCGCAATTCTCCAACTGCTGAAAACCTCATTAATTTCAAACAGATCAAATCACAAGGTAGGAGAACACGTCGACGTGCAAAGAGGGAAAGTTGGGATAGGTACATCGCCAGTATAAATTCGTACACCGATGAAAGAAAAGTCTGGAATCGGGTAAATAAACTAACAGGTCGGGAGTCGCATCCCCTACCCTTAGTAAGTACACAAGGTGATAGCCTGGAAGATCAGGCGGATTGTCTAGGCGAACATTTTGAGTATGTGTCAAGTGCATGGCACTATACCGAAACATTCCTGAGAATCAAAGAACGCGAAGAGCGGCGACCCCTAAATCGCAAAGGCTCATCGAGTGAGGCCTACAATTCCCCATTTACTTTAGCTGAGCTTAAAGCATCTCTCGCTTGTTGCAACAACTCAGCGCCAGGTGGGGATCGTATCATGTACGAAATGATTAGGTACTTACACCCTGAAACACTGAAAACACTCTTGTCTCTTTTTAATGCCATGTGGGCGGCTGGCTGTATTCCGTCTTCATGGAAAGAAGCCATAGTCATCCCCATACTTAAACAAGGCAAAGACCCGTCCTTGGCCAGCAGCTACAGGCCAATAGCTCTAACAAGCTGCCTGTGCAAGCTGTACGAAAAAATGATAAACCGGCGCCTAATATGCTTCCTAGAAAATAACAAAATTCTGGACACCTTCCAATGTGGTTTTCGAGAAGGTATGTCTACAACAGACCACCTTGTCCGCATTGAGGCATATATTAGAGATGCTTTCATACATAAGCAGTTCTGTCTGTCTGTATTTCTAGACCTAGAGAAAGCTTACGACACCACATGGCGCTTCGGAATTCTCCGAGATCTTTCGGCGATGGGTGTTCGTGGCAATATGCTTAACACAATCGAAAGTTACCTCACTAATCGCACATTTCGCGTAAGGGTGGGCAGAGCTTTGTCTAGGTCATTCACACAAGAAACTGGTGTGCCGCAGGGTGGTGTGCTTAGCTGCACACTATTTGTTGTAAAAATGAATTCCCTGCACACAGTCATTCCACGCACAATGTTTTATTCGGTTTATGTCGACGATGTGCAGATAGCCTTTAAGTCATGTAATATTGCCATCTGCGAACGACAGGTACAGCTGGGAATGAACAGATTGTCCAAATGGGCGGAGGAGAATGGTTTTAAAGTTAACGCTCAGAAGAGCACTTGCATGCTCTTTACAAACAAGAGAGGCGTAACGCCTGTCCCAAGTATACAAATCAAAGGAGATGCGCTCTCTGTGAGCAGCGAGCATAAGTTTCTAGGAATCATTTTAGATTCCAAGCTTACATTTATTCCTCATATTAAGTATCTGAGGGCAAAATGCCTGAAGACAATGAACGTTCTGAAACTTCTGTCGCGCACAACATGGGGCAGTGATCGAAAGTGTTTGCTTTACTTGTATAAGAGTCTTGTCCTCTCACGGCTTGATTACGGGTCTATAATTTATAATTCTGCAACGCCAAGTGCATTAAAAATATTAGACCTCGTTCACAATCTGGGTATCCGCCTCGCGACCGGTGCTTTCCGAACAAGTCCGATCCAAAGCCTCTATGTAGAGTCTAACCAGTGGTCACTCCATCTGCAGCGTTCATATAGCAGTTTCACATATTTTCTGAAAGTACAAGCAAACAATGAACATCCTTCTTATTCAACCATAAATGACGTTACCGCTGCCACACTCTTCCATAATCGACCTGCAGCGAGAAAGCCATTCTCCTTGCGTGTGAGGAACCTCAGTGAGGAAATGGGTGTTCCGCTGCTTGATCATCGTCCTATGGCTCCAGTGAAACTGTTACCGCCGTGGCAGTGGCAATTCATAGATTGTGATACATCGTTTGTAGAGGTCAACAAACACGCGCCAGAGGCACACATTAAAATGCATTTCTTAGAGCTTCAATACAAGTACTCGTGTACGGAGTTTTACACAGACGCTTCCAAGTCACATGCCGGGGTATCTTATGCAGCCATCGGTCCATCCTTTTCGGAATCCGGTGTACTGCACCCGGAGACAAGTATCTTTACGGCTGAGGCCTATGCACTATTATCGGCTGTAAAGTATATAATGAGATCAAAACTTCAAAAGGCTATCATATTTACAGACTCCCAAAGTGTTGTGAAAGCATTGAAGTCACTCTGTAAACAGAAAAACCCTGTACTTAATGAGCTCTATTCCATTCTGTGTAAAGCTTATATCTCTAACCAGCATGTGATTATATGCTGGGTGCCGGGCCACAGAGGCATTGAGGGTAATGTTCGAGCAGACCAAATGGCCACATCAGTTACATCTCAGGCGTTACATCTCCCTACAGCTGCTGTGCCCGCAACAGATTTGAAGCCTTTCCTGCGAAAGAAACTGCGAAGCCACTGGCAACGCGTATGGGACGCTGAAACAGATAATAAGCTTCACCTGATTAAACCACAGTTAGGTTTCTGGCCCCCCGTAACGAAAACACGGCGAACTGACGTCCTATTCTGTCGTCTCAGAATAGGACACACGTACGGCACCCACAGTTTTTTGCTGACTGGTGATGAACCACCAACCTGTGGTAGATGTGGAGAGAGGCTGACCGTCCTCCACGTCCTGCTGGAGTGTCGGGAAGCCGAAAGAGAGAGAAAGAAACATTTTCCCCTAGCATACCACCATTGTGTTCCTCTCCATCCTGCTATGTTTCTTGGTGAAGAGCCGCTTTTTAGCACTAAAGCTGTCCTAGGCTTCCTGAACGATGTGGTCCTGCATGTTAATAGTCCAATCGTTTCGTAGCGCATCCTCTCTCTAGAGGATGCTGCTGTGATAGTAGTTCAGCATCTATAGCACATGCCTCCAGGCCCTTGCACTTCAAGGGCTCTGTTAAGGCAGAAGTGCTTTTTGAGAACTTTCGCCTCTGACATATTTTAGTATACTATCATTCTTTCACAATGCATCTCTCGTGTCGATAGCACACTTCATTACTTATTGCCATATTCTTATTACCTATAGATTTTACACACTTTACAGTGACTATTTTAGGCCCCTTTACAGCCATGCCACGTCTGTTTTATTCACACCTTATTATTCACTACTCATACCACTGACAAGCCATTATCATCGCCTTGGCGCTCTTTGGCCACATCTGGCCCTTGCGCCAATAAACTCTAACAATCATCATCAACACTGTACTTAAGCTTTAAAGAGATCAAGATGGCCGCACAATACCTTGGATTTCTTCAGCAATAGTTGATATGAAAAAAAAGGTATATCGAGAGCTTCTGATGAAGCGACACCAGAATAAATTTAAAGCTTTAAGGCATAAAGAAATAAATTCGCTAAAAGACAGAAACAAGCTAAACGTAATTATTACTTGAGGATCTTTGACAGGCTCATTGATTCCAAACAATTATGGAATAAACTAAATTCTATCACATCTACTAAAGAAGTGGCCAACGATAATAGTGAGCTGTCAATCAACAATGAAATATGCAAGGATGCAAAGCTAGCACTACACTTTTACCTTATTGGTTGACAGCACTCATAATTGCGATTCATTACCTTATTTTCTTCCAGCTCTGACTGATTATTGGTTTGCTAATCCCACAGACGTGCAGGAAGTCAGCAGGAGGTCAGCAGTTCTTTCGAAATTTCAAAATGAGTAAAAGCGAGGATATAGATCTCTTAAAATTAGACCCTATAATATTTATTTAGGTCTCATATGTGGGTATTTAGTGCGCTTTCGTTATGTCGCATTTACCACAGGAGTGTTTTCACAGAGAATGAAAACCACTAAAGTAATGGTTATATATATAAAGGCGGAGATAAAAGCAATTTAGGTAAATGCAGACCAATTTGGATTTTACCAATTTTTTCTAAGGGGTCCGAGAAACTCATTTCCATTCGACTGTATAAATTCTTCATTAAAGGGATACGGACACAAAAGTTGGCGGGTGGCTTTTTGCTTCGGAACAAAAGTTGAACTGTTGATAATGACAAATACAACAAGCTGCTTTGAAAAAAAGAACGAGAAACATCTTTTTTTTCGATTTCCTGTTGCACCTTGCCTCCAAGCAGCCGCCGGCAGAAGCTGAATTTTGACGTCATAACACCCACCCGCGGCCAAGGCCGGCCAGGTGGGTGTTCAGGGGTGTCGGCCCCTTGCAGCGTTTGTTTTACCCCTTTCGGCGTTCTTCGCTCGTGGTCCGTCTGAAACACTATCCCCGTCGGCGTTCCACGCAGGTGGTGCGTCTTACATGAGGCTACCCGCGGTGGTCGCTCGGTATTGACGCGTTAGTCGAGGCGGAAGGAAATGCCCAGACATTGCTGTTATAACAGCATCGTCGGTCGTGACACGCCGTCGCACACGTTTCCCAGGAACGAGAAGGTGCGTAAACTTTGGATACCTGCCTATTAGAGAGCTTTAGCTTGTCCGGTAATCGGGTAAGCGCGGGCATTGCGGTGTTCGGGCGGAACCGTAAACGTGAGCGGCCTGTATGGTGCTGCCACCTGGTGGCGCAGAGCTCAAACAGACAAAAACAGCTAATACTGCAGTAACCAAGTGTATTATACTTCGCTGCTGGTGTAAATCTTCGGCAACAATACGATTACGCCCCTGCCGAAAATTTACACCAGGAAATGACCAATAATTCTTGCATAAGTGTCTGGTGCAGAGCGAAATCTTTGCGCTACGGTTCGCGAAAACCTGACCGGCACTTCCACGGCCGCCTGCTCTTCTTTGTCGCTTGACGCGGAAGGCTCGTAACCGTAAGCGGTAATATTCCTTGCCAAGTTGGAATGGTCCTCATTTTCAGACGTGTACTCATCGCTGGTAGAGGCACCAGAACTCGAATCCATGCTCGTGATGGCGGCATCGGCGCGCTTCGAATGACCGCGGCCGGCCGGCTGGCTATCCGACGAGGGTGTCGTGACGTCACGCCTTCCAACTCCCGCGGGTCGGGCGGTGAGGCGCGCAACACAAAAACGCCAAAAATAAAGCCACCGGCTCAAGAATAAGCTAAGTGACCTCTTCTTTTCGGTTTAATCACACACTGAGCATTCATTTTCAGCATTTTCGTAAAATTTTCTGATTTTCCTGTCCGTATCCTTTTAAACATAACGTTATTACCTCGTCACAATTCGGTTTTCAGTCAGGTCTGTCAACCGAAAGTGCCTAACTTTACCAAAATGAATTGATTCTAAAAAAATGCGGAAGCAAGAAAACTTACCCTAGGAATATTCCTAGATTTCTTGAAGGCATTCAACAGCAAAAATCATGGTACAATGTTAGAAAAACTCCATTGTTATGTGGTTCGCGGTGTCATTTTAACTCTCATAAAAAGCTATTTGTCAAATCGGCAACAGTGCATATCAACCGAGAGCTGTCATCATCCATGAATGTTAGGAATGGGGTACCCCAAGGCAGCATATTGGGACCTCTGTTTTTTAATATTTTTATTAATGATATTGTGCAGAGTGACAGCTCTGTAGATTATGTAATCTATGCGGATGATATCAGTATTTTTTCTGGTGAAATGGCTGATGACCTCATTATGTATGCTAATGAAGTAATAATATACATGCATCGACTGTGGCGAATTCACTACACATTCCATCCTCTAAAACCAAGGCTGTACTGACCTGATATATATATAGAAGGTGCTGATTGGGCTATATATATATATATGTATATATATATATATATATATATATAATATGTGTGTGTGTGTATACATATATATTGTGAGCACATTCTGGGCATATCGTCGTCGTCATCTGTACATACGACTCATCATCTTGTGTGAGTGCTATTTGTGCGAAATCCAAATTATACGAAACGTGTCTCACGCTAACCCTTAATAATAATCAAATTGAATTTTCCCAAACTGTTAAAGCACTCTGTGTTCTCTTTGACTAACATATGACATGGAATTACCATACAGAATACATGTCATAAACTTCGCAGAGTTTTAGGTGTCTTGCGTCGGTGTCAAAATATACTAACTGTAAAACAAAAACTATTATTATATAACACTCTTTGTTCTTCACATTTATATTATTTTCATCTGGTTTGGTGCACAAGCCCTAAAGCATCATTATATAATGTGGTCGTGCTACAAAAAATACTTACGGCAAATTGAAGGTGTATCACTTGACGCACAAACCGCTTCATTTTTTATAAAGTATAGAATTTGAAAAGTAAACAGTTATTACGAATACCACCTTTTGTCAACTTTAAATCAGAGATACGCAGACGAAGTACCCTCTTACGTACTGTAGCCGATTTGCAACCAAATCCTGCCAGTCGCCTCACTCGCCGTGTATGTACCATGCCCTCGTACTAATTATGGACTCCAAACATTACATTTCTGTCTTCCGGGTGTAGAAAACAAGTGGAAATTAGTAATTGAATGTTCGCTTATCTTGTCTAAAACTGATATATATAGAAGGTGTTGATTGCGCTATATATATATATATATATATATATATAATGTGTGTGTGTATACATATAAATTGTGAGCACATTTTGGGCATATCGTCGTCGGCATCTGTACATACGACTCATCATCTTGTGTGAGTGCTATTTGTGCATATCGTCGTCGTCATTTGTACATACGACTCATCATCATCTTTTGTCTCGTGCGGTCCTTCGTCTCTGACTCGGGCGGCTGCTCGGAAATAAAGGCATCGCATCGACCGACGTCTCACAAGTGGTGGAGCGTGCTTCGATTCCCACGTCCTCTTACTTTCCCGATTCCGCTGGAGCTCCGATCCGGTCGTCGTTTGCTCTCGCCTAACACGGTGATGGCAGAACACAACCCATCCACCAGTGCTGCTACCACCTCTGCTCAGCCAGCTGGGCCTACCTGGACGGTGGACACCAAACACCGAGATCCTCCCGTCTTTGCCGGCCTCCGCGGTGACGACGCGGAAGATTGGCTCGATCACTGCAACAGAGCCAGCGACTTAGACCATTGGGACGACACGCACAAATTGCGGTATGTCGCTTTTTAGTTAACCAAAGTTGCGAAGACATGTTTTTTTAACCACGAAAGTGATTTTTGGACTGGCCTTCATTCACCCAGCAATTTCGCCAGATATCCGGCCTGTCCTCTGGACGCTCCGAAGTCGCGAAACAGAAGCTGGCAACGCGCATACAAGAACAGGACGAGTCCTATACATCCTACATTGAGGACGTCCTCGCTGTCTGCCACCGCGCACAGAGTGACATGCCGGAAGCTGACCGCGTTCGCCACATACTGAAGGGCATCAACATGGTCGCCTTTAATGCTCTCGTCATGCAGAACCCAAACTGCTTTGGTGATATCATCAGGGCGTGCCAACGTCTAGACACGCTCCAGTCTATTCGCCTGCCACGCGCCTCTTGCAACCCTCGTCTCAATGGTGATGCTGAGCTGCGAGCTCTGATACGCACTCTCATCAGGGAGGAACTTCACGGCCATTTTTCTGGACCTGCGACGCTTCTGGACGACGCACCTTCTGGACTGCGTGACATCATCAAGGGCGAACTGGCGTCGATGACAAACGCCCAAATGAACAAGTCTACTGCAATATTTCGTCCGCCAAGTTATGCCGAAATTGCCTGAACGGTTGTGCGAGTACCCGTCCTCCCTCAACCGTTCAGTCTGCACCTGCCGAAGCTTACCGCGACCCCCTAGCTTCGCTGGCAGCGAGTACTCCTGCACAGCCGTACTACTCAGTGTTGCCAGGTCCGACGAGGCGGCGTAGCCAAAAGCTAGAGAAGTTGTAGCCCAAATGTAGACCAGTGTTGCCAGGTCCGACGAGGCGGCGTAGCCAAAAGCTAGAGAAGTTGTAGCCCAAATGTGTACACACACAAAAAAAAACGTGGGAAAAACATTTGTAGCCAAACATAGCCATTTTTATTTGCACTTTTATTTGTGTATATATTTTCACATTCGACTACGGCAATCCTTGTTTGCACAACCCGTCGTAACAAAATGTCCATGCCGCCGTGATGGTCGGCCCTTGACATCAACAACAGCGACATCATCCTTGCACAAAACACTTGTATTGCGATAGCAATTATATGGACACTCCAAAGCAGATTTCTGCCGTCGGCGTCACCGTCGCCGTCGCCGTGAGGTTCCGTATAACGTCAATGGAGATGAAATCGTCGCCGCGCGCCGCCGAACGCTGCATGCGCGAGTGAAAGGGCGCGAGGGACGCGCGCTTTCGCTGGGAGTGAACCCACGGCGGAGAAAAAAATCACAGCATATCCACGGGGTGAATGATGATGAGTGGGCGAAGCTCCGGAGGGAATCATCGGATCTCCCGCTTAAGGGGACGCTAGCACAAACGCGTTAGAAACGTGCAGTACTCTCTAGTAAGGGGGACCGGCCACAGCGTCTTACGCAGCCATTTACACATGCCGGAACGTGCACCGCGTTTGCCGACGCCATCACATGACTGCTGAGAGAGTATACCCCCCGTATTCATAAACGCTCCTCGACTTGAACTTGACTTGCCACCGCCTTGGGCAGCGCGTTCGAAACGCGTTGAAGGTAAGGCGGAGAGGCCACAGCGTCTTACACCAGCTTCTTACATGGGCCGTAACGCGCTAGCACAAACGCGTTAGAAACACGCTAGAAACGCGGCCTTTCGTTAATGTTGGGTATTTATTGCCATCGTGGTGCGTGTTTCTATGTGCGCTTCGTGGCGTAGTGGGCTCACGCCGCGCGCTCGGAAGCGAGGGGTCCCTGGTTCGATTCCGCGCTACGGACACAACTTCGGAATTTTTTTTTCTCATTTTTCTCAGACTGGTTACACACTACTACGACGACGGGGACGGAACGGGTGCCGCTATAAGGAGCTTCGCTCCTAAAAACGCGCGTTCTGCGCCGTGCTCCCTTTAGGGCTGCAGAAGTATGCGTCTCTTTCCTCCTTTACAATCACAATATATGTGGAGCAAACGCGCCTTCTTGCGACGCACGAAAGGCCGTGGGGGGAGGGAAGGGAGGCGACGTTTAGCTGCGGCACCAAGTGCCTATTTATATCAGAGGCTCCGGCAACAGTCACCAACGCCGCATGCATTTTGTGCGAACGCGGGAAAAACACCGACGGCGTCGACAACAGTTCTGCGTGTTGCCGGTACTGCTGCATGTCCAAGTTTATACAGCTGATAAAGCTACTATCATTACTCCGTATAGCTTTCTAGAAATTGCTATCGCACTTGATGCTTCACCGTTCAGGTGAAACTGCGACAACTTTTTTGGTTAGTTCCGGAAGCTCTTAGGTGCCAGCGAATCGCTGCAGAGATCGAAATCAGTGCTTTTATTTTATGACAGATAGCACTAAGTTGTTATCTTTAGTTATTTAGAGTAATATAACTATGAACTATGCTTTTTAGCTCTCGTGAACGCAAAATAATGTTTAGCATCATCGATCTCACGTCATCTCTTCCTACGGCGTAGAAGTTCAGTGGTCCAGCGATCTGCGACCTGCTCACGGCTTCCTTTTTATGAGCTAAAACAAGTCTTTTGTGCTATGATATCTCGTGTTATTTGTCTCGTCGTCCTATCCTGTTTTCTCGATTTTTTTTTTCAATTAGCTTGGCCCGGCTTAGCGGGCACATGCTCTATATACTGTCCATTTACATCAGCCTGGCCACCGTCTTAGGTCTCTAGCACGGCAAGAACATGCGTTAAAATAAATTAACAGACAACAGATGCCACTCACTGTCTGAATCGGTGTAAGCGAACCTTTAAAAGATTACTGCGCAAAATGGCACACCAGTGTAAGAAGCGCGCAGTCGTTTTCGGTGACGAGCACGTCCCGAACGTAGCTCGCTCGAAATGGTAAAAGCCACGACGGCGCACAAAGGGCAAAAGTAAACAACAAAATGATAACAGTGGTTAGGCCGTGAAAACCGGTTACTGTCAAAAAATCAAGCCATGTTGATGGGGCAATAAGGTTTTAGAATAGGGGCCCCCAAAGTGTTGTGCCGCAAACAGCTTTGCGGGTCTTAGCGTTGGGGCATGCAGGAGTGAGCAGTTTTATTGCGATAGCAATTATATGGACACTCCAAAGCATATTTCTGCCGTCGGCGTTGCCGTCGCCATGAGGTTCCGTATGACGTCAATGGAGATGAAATCGTCGCCGCGCGCCGCCAAACGCTGTATGTGCGAGTGAAAGGGCGCGAGGGACACGCGCTTTCGCGGGGAGTGAACCCACGGCGGAGAACAAACGCGCGTTCTGCGCCGTGCTCCCTTTAGGGTTGCAGAAGTATGCGTCTCTTTCCTCCTTTACAATCACAATATATGTAGAGCAAACGCGCCTTCTTGCGACGCGCGAAAGGCCGTGGGGGGGAGGGAAGGGAGGCGACGTTTAGCTGCGGCACCAAGTGCCTATTTATATCAGAGGCTCCGGCAACAGTCACCAACGCCGCATGCATTTTGTGCGAACGTGGGAAAAACACCGATGGCGTCGACAACAGTTCTGCGTGTTGCCGGTACTGCTGCATGTCCAAGTTTATACAGCTGATAAAGCTACTATCATTACTCCGTATAGCTCTCTAGAAATTGCTATCGCAATTGATGCTTCGCCTTTCAGGTGAAACTGCGACATTTTAGAATATATGCGTTTTGCGTCTGCGGATAGCGTGTTGCACTTGCAGCGTCACTACGGCGTCAAAACAAGCAGTTATAAATATTAAAATGAAATGTACCATTTGATGATAAGAACAGTAATTTAGATTTTCGGGCTTTTGCGCTTAATTGCAATTTAGAACTTATTCTATTAGCAGCAAGCAACTTGTTGCGCCTAGTCAATCCGTGAAAGGCCTACGGGCCATGAAATCGACAATTGAATTCGGAATCAGTGGCGTCTAATGAATGAATCTGCATCACACATGTTAGTTGACAGAAAGTGATAACCGCAATCACGTCTCCTAGCGTACGAACTTCACGCGTTACCACGAATCGAGCCCACTTTGGTGCTAGGTTAGAGCCAGTGGCGCACCGACGGGGGTTTCGGGGTTTGTAACCCCCCCCCCCCCTCCTGAGGCCGACTTAACCCCCACCTTTTGTTTAACCTCTTTTCTTTCCTTACGCATTTGAGTACTGCAACTAAGATGTAAGACGCGCAATCGTCTGCACACTCGCAAAAAGCGCATTTTTTTGGCAATTCCCGTAAAGAAATTGAAATTAGAGATGTTTAGATGGTATTGGCAAACTGTCAACCCTCCCCCCCTGGTTAAAGCCGTCGCTTCGATGGACGCCGTCATGCTTGTCGACGACAGCTTTTGGGGCTCCCGCTAAATCGATGAAATAGTGTGCCCGACGCAAAACCCAAATGCCAGTTTGCGTCATGCGCATGCGCAGTGGCTTCGACGCTATTTCTTTGGGGCGCCAACACGTTTGATAATAATATGTGGTTTTTATTGGCGCAAGGGCCAGATATGGCCAAAGAGCGCCATGACAAATGATGATAGTTTTCCAATGTACTATAGAGTGGTCTATGAATTATAAATGGTTGATGTAACATGGCTGTAAAAAGGCGTACAAGCAGGTCGCTGCAAACTGCGTAAAATACATCGGCATTAAAATAATGACAATGACTAATGGTTAGAGTTATGACTATAAAAATTCCGTTACAAATTAATGATGTGTTAAAACGTATACAATAGCACTAGTGCTATTGGGCTGAGAGGCACGTGCTGTACAAACTTTCTGCACTGTAGTTGCAGCCTGCAAGACGCGGCTGCGCTACAGATACCCTGGCCAGATGATTTGTAAAGTGTTTACATCTGCTAAAAAATTTAAGACTATTAAAATCAAAAATCGGCTCATGGCTAAAAAGAATGCTGGGTGAAGAGGGATATGCTTACGATATGCGGGATAAAAGTACTTTTTACGCTGGGCTTCTATTTCAGGGCACTCGACAGGAACATGGAGGACTGTAAGAAGGTCGCGACACCTATCACAATTTGGAGGATCACTTCCAGAAAGAAAGTACGAGCGTGTGCCAAAAGTATGACCTATTCTTAACCTGCAAAGAAGCACTTCCTTGTGTCTTGCCATTTTCTCGGACATCCATTTCCCTATTCTTGGTTTGATCCTATGTAGCTTGTTTGACACTTCGTTGTCCCACTGCCTTTGACAACATCTCCGCAACTGATAGCGCAAGAAAGGCGTGTCTGCGCGAGAGATAGCTATGTTTGTGTCTGTATACTTAAAAACTACTGACGTGTCACTTTCGTCTGCAGCTACATTGCCTTTTATGCCTCTATGGCCAGGTACCCAGCACACTATGACCATTTGATTGTCCATGTAGGCTGAGCATAAACAGCTGTAGAGTTCGTTAAAAACTGAATTCTTGTATTTTCGTAGACTCATTAGAGCTCTAACGATGCTCAATGAGTCTGTGAACACAACTGCTTTGGTAACATTCATTAGCTCCATGTGTTTAACTGCCGAAAGGATTGCGTATGCTTCCGCTGTAAAAATACTTGTATGTGGATTTAGTGTACCAGATGTTGAAAAAGGCGGTCCCAGAGCTGCGTATGCAACACCAGCAGGAGATTTAGAAGCGTCTGTGTAAAATTCTGCACATGAGTAATTCGCATGAAGCTCGAGAAAATGTGAGCGTATATGAGTCTCAGGTGCGTGGTTGGAGATCTCTATGAAAGAGACATCGCACTCAATAGTCTGCGACTCCCAAGGTGGTGGAAGCCGACTGGGAGCCGTTAAGACATTCTCCTGTAGTAGTATGCCTGTTTCTTCAATCGACACTTCTAGACGCATGGACAAAGGAGTCCTCACAGACGGCCAGTTTTGATACAGCCTGGTAACCGATATGTCGCTTATAATGGAATGGCATGGGTGTTCTACATCTGCCTTCACCCTCAAGGAGTAAGATAGACCTAAATATGCTCTTTAGAGATGCAGGGACCTATCATCCGACTCAAAATACAGGCTTTCTACAGGGCTAGTCCTGAAGGCGCCTGTAACAAGCCGAATACCCAGATGCTGAACGGGATCTAACATCTTCAAAGCACTAGGTGTTGCAGAGTTATAAACTATGGTTCCGTAGTCAAGGTGTGACCGCACAAGGTTTTTGTATAAGCTAAGGAGGCATCTCCTGTCGCTTCCCCATGATGGGCGTGACAAGAGCTTCAGCAGATTCATAGCCATCAGGCACTTTGTTTTCAGGTACTTCAGGTGCGGGACAAAAGTTAACTTAGAATCAGAATCTAAGATGAGGCCTAAAAATCTATATTCATTACTCACAGATAGCCACTCTCCATTAAGGTAAATAGCGGGGTCTGGTTGCAGACCTCTTTTGTTCGAGAAGAGGACGCACGTGCTTTTTTGTGGGTTTAGTCTAAATCCATTCTCGTGCGCCCATATGGAAATTTTGTTGAGGCCAAGCTGCACCTGTCGCTCGCAGATAGCAAGATTACAAGATTTGTAACCGATATACACATCATCCACGTACACCGAATAAAACATTGTGCGTGGTAAGACACTATGGAGAGAATTCATTTTTACAACAAATAGAGTGCAACTCAGCACATCACACCTCCTTGTGGTACACCAGTATTTTGGGTGAATGGACGAGATAAGACGTTACCAACGCGAACACGGAATGTGAGGTTCAAGAGATAACTTTGAATCACGTTCAGTAAGTTCCCTCGGATGCCCATTCCTGCCAGATCACGAAGGATTCCAAAACGCCATGTGGTGTCATATGCTTTCTCCATGTCTAAGAACACCGACAAGAAAAAACTGTTTATGCACGAAGGCATCCCGGATATTTGTCTTGATGCGGACAAGGTTGTCTCTTGTGGATCTACCTTCCCTGAAGCCGCACTGTAAGGGATCTAGTATTTTGTTACTTTCAAGAAAATGGATAAGGCGCCGGTGAGTCATTTTCTCAAAGAGTTTGCACAGGCAACTTGTTAGGGCTATAGGCCTATAACTGCTGGCCGAAGAGGGGTCCTTGCCCTCTTTGAGAATGAGAATTATTATTGTCTCTTTCCAGACAGCCGGGATGTACCCACCACAGAATATGGAGTTAAATATCGACAGAAGTGTTTTGTGGGCTTCAGGGTGTAAGTGTTTGATCATGTCATAAGCTATTCTGTCTTTTCCTGGCGCTGTCTTATTACAGCAACTCAGTGACGCCAGAAATTCCGCCATGCTGAATGGATGGTTTTAAGGTTCATTCTTTGTTATTTTCTGATCCAGGGGCAATCGCTCTGCTTGCCGCTGGTACCGTAGAAATGTACCTGTGTAATGGACCGAACTAGAAATCTACTCGAAGTGGGCACCTAGAAAATCAGGCTGGTCTTCAAGAGCGTTTCCCTGGTTTTGTTTACCGGATTACAGGAATAATTTGCAGGATTAGTTTGCCGGCCGTTTAATTTGGCAACTCGGTTCCAGGCTTTCTTTCCGTCTGTGTAAGAGTTTATGCCTGATATGTATTTTTGCCAGCTTTCCCTTTTGGCACGGCGGCGCGTTTTTGGACCCTCCCTCTTGACTTTCTAAATGTTTATGAGATTTTCTGTTGTTGGAGAGTCACGAAGGCGTCCCCAAGCCTTATTTTGCTTTCTTCGTGCTTCCCTACAGTCACCGTTCCGCCAAGGAACAGATCGTTTCGAATGCTTTCCTTGTGTTTCTGGGATGCATATGGAAGCTATATTCACAATAAGTGCTGCTGCATTCGCTACTGCGTCGTCTATGTTACGTGGGTGAGCTCTCTGTATTGCTTCCAGTCGGCATACTCAATCTTCCACTGGGGAACATGAGGAGAGTTTTCTTCACTTTTTGTTAATGTTAAAATGATCGGGAAGTGGTCACTCCCATAAGGGTCTTTGATAACATTCCACTCCAGATATGGCATGAGTGTACTTGATGCGTTGCTTAAATCTATAGATGAATATGTTTTGTGTGCAACGCTGTAGAATGTGGGCTCTTTTTTATTTAACAAGGACGCATCAGCTGAGAAAAGAAAGTTTTCAATTAAGCGCCCGCGCGCGTCACAATGAGAGTCGCCCCACAGGCTGCTATGGGCATTTAGATCTCCAACAACGATATATGGTTGGGGAAGTTCAGCGATAAAGCTTAGAAACTCTGATCTCGAGAGTTCATAATTTGGAGGGATGTATAGAGAAGTTATAGTAACCAACTTCTCAAAGAGCACCGCTCGGACTGCGGCTGCCTCAAGAGGGGTTCGGAGAAGTAACGGCCGACAAGCAACATCTTTGCTCACTATGATTGCGACGCCGCCCGAAGAGGCGAGTGCGTCATCTCGATCTTTTCGGAAAATTGCGTATTTCCTGAGGAAGTTACCTTGTGTTGGTTTCAGGTGTGTCTCCTGAACGCACAGCACCTTTGGATTGTATTTGTGTAGAAGTTCTTTAACGTCATCGAGGTTGTGCATAAGACCTCTGATGTTCCAGTGTAATATTTGTGTATCCTTATTGCTTGTGTTCTTGTGCTGTGTGTCAAGAAGAGTCCCGTTGGCTTACGGAGCCTTTCCAGGCCCCGTAATACGTGTTTTGTCTTTCTTGGAGCGGTCGCGAGATTCGCGCCGCTCAGGAGGCGCTGGGTTCGCCGGCTGGTTTGTAGTTGTGTCCATCGACTCCTGGGAGCCGCTGGACTCCGCTCATTCGAGCGGGGTGTTTTCAGAGTAGGCCTTGCCTCAGAAAGCAGGGCCTCGGGGGCCACCAGCCCAGACGTCGATGGGCCCTCCTTAAGAGATGGCGCAGCAGCGCTAGCTGCTGTCGCCTGGGGGGCTGGTGGCACAGCCGCGGCCACACTCTCTGTGGGCCGGGCCGATGCCGGAGTCTGCTGCGGCGTTGCCCCCTTACGCGCCGCACCAGCATACCCTGCGATATGTAGGAAGGAAATGCGCTTTCGCGCTTCCTGAAAGGAAATGCTTTCTTTGACCTTTAACGTAAGTATTTCTTTTTCCCTCTTCCAGGAAGGACATGAGCGGGAGTATGCAGCGTGATCACCGTCGCAATTTGCGCAGTGTAGTGTCTCAGTACAATTGTCAGCAGGATGATCGTGCGACGCACGCTTTGCACATGTGGTACGGCCCCGGCAGGTTTGAGAGCCGTGACCAAATCGCTGGCACTTAAAGCAGCGGCGAGGGTTTGGAATGTAGGCCTAAGTTTGATTTTCAGATAGCCTGTTTCAATATATTCTGGTAAGGTACTTGTGCAAAAAGTCAAAATTAGATGTTTAGTGGGGATCTCTTTGTCATCCCGCCTGATCTTAATTCTTCGGACATTTGTCACATGCTGTTCCTTCCAGCCCTCAAGGAGCTCGGTTTCACTCAAGTCAAGGAAATCTTGTTCCAATATAACTCCGCGTGATCTGTTCAGAGATCGGTGGGGGCTCATCGAGACAGGGGTATTGCCAATTCCAGCAAGTCCGGACAGTTTCTCGAACTGATTCTTGTCATTTAGTTATATCAATAGATGACCGCTGGCCATTTTTGTGACCTTATAGCCGGGACCTAGTTTCTCAGTGAGGCATTTCGCAACAACAAATGGTGATAGTGTTCTTGCAGTTTTATCACGGTTTTGACAACCAGGCACGTGGTACTTCGGGCATATTTCTTTGATCTGGGCAAAAAGCTTCAGAGAGTCATCGATGCGCCCTCTCTTGGAAAGAGGGCGATCGGGGAGTCGGGGAAACGACGAAAGAGCCATATAAGTTGCTGTAATTTCGGTCGCTATGCCAGCCGCCCACCACGGAGCCCAACAAGGGGACGCTCCGAAACCCGAAAGCCACGAAGACGCCAGCTGTACATAGCTACTATAACCTAATATAAATATCCAAGGTTGGATAGAATACACCAGGTTAACCCTGGCTGCCAGCGAAGTCGGAAATAAGAGGAACAGAGGAGAAGACAGGAAAGATTGAAAGTAAGAGAGAAAGACGAAGGTTGGAGAGGAGGATAGGAAAAGGCAACTACCGATTTCTCCCGAATGGGTCAGTCCGGGAGTGCCGTCTACGTGAAGACGAGGCCAAAGGGGTGTGTTGCCTCCGCCGAGGGGTCATAAAGGTCCAAGCACTCAGCATTGGCTCAACCCCCAGGATCCCTTTTTCCCCGGACACGGCTAAGCCACGCACGGTTAAACGTGGGAATGTCCAACCCTCGTGTGCTCGGGTCCGTGGTGTCACAACATACCAAACGCCTGCTTACGCAGACGCCCCTGCGGGCGCCAACACGTTTGAGGCCCCTATTCTAAAACTCTTTAATAATTGCTTGGGTTTTACGTGCAAAAACCACGATATGATTGGGAAGCATGACGCAGTGGGAGACTCGGGATAAGTTTTGGTCACCTCGGGTTCTTTAACGTGCACATAAATCTAAGTACACGGGCGCTCCTGCATTTCGCCTTGATCGAAATGCGGCCGCCGTGGCCGGGAATCAAACCCTGGTCCTCGAGCCAGCAGCACGGCACCTCACAAGCTAAGCTAACACGGTGGGTGAAGTTCATGTGACGCGGTGCACTGATATCATCGTGGAAAACATGTTTCCATATTATCAGAATGAGTATCTGCATCCGTGACGTTACGGGCAAACCATCTAGAAGTAAAAGCACCAGAACCCACTTTTGGCTCAGGGTCTTGCTCCCATTCTTTTTTATACGCTCTCGCATACTTGGCCCACTTCCTCATGTTTGGATTCTCCTCTCTGAAGAGGATCTGATCTTACGTCTGACCTATCGAAATGAATCTCGAATGTAAGCACGAACAAAAATTCATCTAGCAGGAGAAGAAAAATGGCAGTAAAGCTATCGCGCCAGGTCGAAAGCTGTGCCTGGCGCGATACTTCACCCAGAAGACATGATCATGAAGACACTGGAGCCTGTCATCCACCCGTGCTTCCCTTCTTCCATGTCGGCGCCACGATCGCCCGAGAGCCCCGACTCTGTTATTGCTCTCCAAGTACAGTGTACTGTGAAAAACCCACTACTCCCAGGTTCATCCCGATGCCCGGGGATCGGGTGCATAACGGTCAAGCGGGGTGTAAGTTTAAGTGCATCAAAAATGAAAGCGACCGGCTCAAACAACGGCGCAGAGGAGGAAAGGAAGGGGGGGGCGGAGGTCATTTCGCGAATGCACACACGCACAGCCACGCGGCCGGCTCAGACAGCTAAAACATAGCCTTCGAGATTTGCTTCTACCCGATCAGAGCCACCTCTGGAGCGGGCATTGGGCCCCACTTATATTCCAAACAAAGCCAAGTCGCAGATTTTCAGTAGCCCAAATATAGCCACATAGCTAACTCATCCAAGTCGACGCCAAAAAATTTTCCTGTAGCCCAATTTGGCTATAAATAGCCAAACCTGGCAACACTGGTACTACTCTCCGTAGCGGTCGTCGCGCCCTGTTTGTTTCTACTGCGGTATTCGCGGCCATATTTCTGGCTTCTGTCATCAGCGTAAGCAAGATGAAAGGCGGGGCTATGCTACCTTTGAGCGAGACAGCGCACCTAGGTTTGACTCTTACGTTCCAGGGCGTCACCCAGGTGGAAGGCAAGGCTACGACACCTTTGAGCGAGACAGGACACCAGGGTTAGATTCGTACGTTCCCGGACCGTACACAACCTCTTCTGGTCGCTCTCCTTCACCTTCCCAGGTCATGGCTCGAGCATCCCGCTCGCCCCGGCGTCGCTCTCCTTCACCTTACCGCAGTTCCTCATCGCACTTGCGTGCTGCTTCCCATGCTGTGGACACCCGTTCCGAAAACTAGAGGATGCAGTTTTCGGAGGAGAAATTGCATTGTATCGGACTGTTCCAATTCCTCCTGCTCGCTCCGCCAATTTGCTCTCGGTTTGTGTGGAAGGTGTTTCTTTCGACGCCCTTGTAGATACTGGAGCCGCTATTTCGGTTTTACGTCGTGAACTGTGCTTCCGTTTGCGAAAAGTGCAAATGCCGTATGTTGGTCCAGTTCTATGTGGTGCCAATGACGTTCCCATCTTTCCTACCGGACAGTGCACAGCTCGCGTTCTGATAGACGGTATTTGTCATCATGTGCAACTTGCGGTGCTTTCGACGTGCGCGCATCAGATGATATTAGGATGGGACTTCCTGTCCACTGCTTCTGCACTAATTTCGTACGGCGACCCAACGATTCACATTAGCGACACCGAGACTTCTCCCGTTTTCCATTCCCCGTATCCTAACCTCATTGCAGCAGCAGATTTTATTATCCCACCAGAAGAACATGTTCTTACCCTTGAGTCAACAGACAATGTCGACAGAGACGCATTGGTTGTACCTTCTCAGCTCTGCATTTCTCGAAGACTCGCCATCGCTTCTTGCTTGGTCCGGTTCTCGAGTGGCTATGCCAACCTCACAGCCTTTAATACGACTCCTGAGCCATTACTACTGCCGAAAGGGTCTACTGTCGCTAAGCTCGCCGACGCTGCGCCGGTATGTGTCGTCAGTGTTTCGCCTGCCACGTCTTCCACGCATTGTACGCCCGCAGAAGGCCACACTAGTGCTATTAAGGCCACCTTGAGTGCAGATCTCAATCCGGCCCAGACCGATGCACTCCTCACCATTTTAATGAAGCATGAAGCCTGTTCTGACGTTTCTTCGCGAGGCCTGGGTCAGACCACGGTAACTACTCATCGAATTGAAACAGACGGCTCTCGCATCATTCGCCGTCGCCCGTACCTTGTGTCACCTTCAGAGGGAAAAGTTATAGAAGAACAAGTGAACGACATGCTGACACGCAACATTATAAGGCCTTTAGCAAGCCCTTGGTCTTCTCCTGATGTGATTGTTTAAAAAAAAGGATGGTTCTGTGAGCTTTTGCATCGAATATAGGTCGCTAAATAAAATTGCCCGTAAGCATGTTTATCCAATGCCTCGTATTGACGATGCTTTGGATACCTTACAAGGTGCCGAGTATTTCTCGAGCCTCGACTTGTGCTCCGGATATTCGCAGATTCCAATGAATGAGCCAGATAAAGAAAAGACTGCGTTTGCTACACCTGATGGCCTTTCCGAGTTTAACGTGATGCCTTTTGGACTGTGCAATGCACCAACTACGTTTGAACGTATGATAGATACTGTACTCCGTGGCTTAAAATGGAAGACCTGCCTTTGTTACTTGGACGACATTGTCATCTTTTCATCGAGTTTCTCCCAGCACCTACAACGTCTAGACCAAGTTCTCACGTGTCTAGAAAACGCTGGTCTCCAACTCAATACTAAAAAGTATCGCTTTGCAAGCCGAAGCATTAAAGTATTGGGCCACGTCGTCAGTAAGCATGGAATTCAGCCTGATCCCGATAAAATCGCTGCAGTACTGTGATTTCCGCCACCAACCACATCTAAAGAACTCCGCAGCTTTCTAGGACTGGCGTCCTACTTTCGCCGCTTTGTACGTGACTTCGCCACCATCGCGGCTCCACTACACAAACTTCTGACTTCGAGCGCGTCCTTTTTATGGTTGGACGTCTGTGAAGCCGCCTTCCAGACCCTCAAACGATTTCTCACGTCAGGGCCCGTGCTCCGTCATTTCGATGCAACCGCCCCTACTCTTCTACACACTGATGCCAGTGAGCATGGAATTGGCGCTGTCCTGCTGCAGCGGAATCAGAAGTGTGAAGAGCAAGTCGTGACTTATGCAAGTCGTGCTCTTTCTCCTGCTGAGCGCAACTACACAATTACCGAAGAGGAATGCCTCGCCATCGTGTGGTTAATACAAGAATTTCTACCCTGTCTCTACGGCCGCTATTTCACAGTTGTGACCGACCATCATGCTCTCTGTTGGTTGTCGTTCCTGAAAAACTTATCTGCACGCCTCGGCCGTAGGGCACTGCGCTTGCAGGAATATGACTTCACAGTCACGTATAGGTCTGGCAAACAACATCAAGATGCCGACGCTTTGTCGCGCTCCCCGCTATCTCCAAATGCCCATGCTTCACCTTCGGACTGCACGGCACCATCTAGCCACACGTGTCAGCACACGCCCAGGAGCCCAGGAAAGTCGGTTGGCTCAGTTGACTTTCTTCCGTCTACTGACCTCGTCTCACTCAAACGTACTGACCCATCCTGCCGTACGCTGATCGACCGACTTACTGGCTTGGCGCGACCCCCCAACAGTCGCTTAAGACGGCAGCGTTCACGTTTTACGCCTCAAGGTGGAGCGTTATTTCGATCAATCTGCCATCCTTCCAGTAACCGATGGGTACCAGTCATACCTCTCTCACTTCGACTCCCAGTATTAGAAGCATTTCACGACTACGCGACGGCTGGCCACTTGGGCTTTCATAAGACCTACGACAGCATCAAAACGCGTTGTTTCTGGCCGGGCCTTTCCACCTCTGTCGCCAAATACGTTGGCTCCTGCGCGTCATGCCTACACAGAAAACGCTCGACATCCCTTCCAGCCGGTCATCTGCAGCCTCTAGCATGCCCGTCCACCCCCTTCGAAATTGTGGGCATAGACTTGTACGGACCCCTCCCACTCAGGCCCGCTGGTCACTGCTGGATCGTTACCGCAGTGGATCATCTAACGCGGTACGCTGAGACAGCTGCTCTTCGGTCTGTTACTGCCTCCGAAGTCGCCGAGTTTTTCGTGCACGCTATAGTTTTGCGCCACGGCGCACCTCGTGTCCTCCGGAGTGATCGTGGCAAGACGTTCCTTTCGCATGTGCTCCGTGGAGTCCTCCAGGCCTCTGACACCACCCATAAGACCACATCAGCGTACCATCCGCAAACAATTGGTCTTACAGAGTGTTTTCATCGAACTTTGTCCGACATGATGTCAATGAATGTTCGACCCGATCACACCAACTGGCACACCATCCTACCTTTCGTGACGTTTGCGTATAATATTGCAGTCCAACGTACAACCAATTACAGCCTCTTTTTCCTTGTGTACGGTCGTGCGCCGTCTTTCGTCTTGGACACTACACTCCTTTCAGCACCTGCTGCTCTATCCGCATCTCTTTCTGAATAATTTGCTGCTCGCATCGCCCGCTGCCGTGAAATTGCCCGCGCCAACACCGCTACCATTCTGGACAAAAGGAAAATTCGCTATGATGCGACGCGTCGCGTTGCTTCGTTTCGCCCAGGCGACGAAGTTCTTTTGTGGACACCTGTTCGTGCACCGGGCCTGTGCGAAAAGTTTCTCCACAGATATCTCGGCCCCTACACCTTTTGCAAAGAACTTCGGCCGTTAACTACCGCGTCATTCCTGTCAGCTCAGCTACTGACCGCCGCCGCCGCACTACGGAAATCGTTCACGTATCTCGCCTGAAACCCTACATTCACCGTACCTACCCATTCTAGCTTGCAGTCTTGCTGACCACTTTCCTGAAGGGGGGGAAGTTAGTGTGAGCGCAATTTGGGCATATCGTCGTCGTCATCTGTACATACGACACATCTTTTGTCTCGTGCGGTGCTTCGTCTCTGACTCGGGCGGCTGCTCGGAAATAAAGGCATCGCATCGACCTACGTCTCACAATATATATATATATATATATATATATATATATATATATATATATATATATATATATATTGTGAGACGTCGGTCGATGCGATGCCTTTATTTCCGAGCAGCCGCCCGAGTCAGAGACGAAGCACCGCACGAGACAAAAGATGATGATGAGTCGTATGTACAAATGACGACGACGATATGCGCAAATAGCGCTCACACAAGATGATGAGTCGTATGTACAGATGACGACGACGATATCCGCAAAATGCGCTGACAATATATATATATATATATATATATATATATATATATATATATATTACTGAATATCAGGTCATTTTTGTGATGGTTAATTAGTGTCCATAATTGATAGATTGCTTTGCTTTTGAATGTTTTTTTATGTATTTCCGAGTTTTATTTTACGCTTTGCTGTCACAGGCCACATGCAGGTTCCTTTTGTGTTGTCGCTCTCCGCTGCCCGTAATTTTGTTATTTTGTTTTGTTATCCGGGTGATTGGGCCAGTCAAGCTATGAAATGCAGCTTTTTTTCTCATCACCCCTAACCACTTCTATGTGAACTGTTATGTACCTGCGATGTGATTAAATAAACTCAAATTAGTACACTAAGAAAGCTAACGCCAATACAGGATCCCTTATGTTTCTCAGATGCTGAGCGGATTCAAACCCACGTCACAAGTTTTCCTCGAGGACAGCAGCCCGGCGCTTTAGCAGGGTGTGCCTCAAATACATTGAGTATCTGTCGCTTTTCAACGAATGCCTTTCATGCCAATATTATAGCGGGCTACGTCATGAAGGCACTGTCAATGTGCAGCTCTTCAATGAATCTTTCACCAACTGGGATCATGGAGGATGTACCACTGGATGTGCGGCAAGCAAGGCAACACAACAATTCTCAGAGCTCGCAGGCACCGCCGCGCCATGCTTGTAGTCTTGAAGGCCACACGAGGACATACCTACAGCGCCAATTAATGACGCAGTGAGGCCAGAAAAACAAAAAAAGCGAGAGAGTAGCCCGGTGTCCGTATGACTCGTTTCTGAGCGTTGTTCTCAAGCACCGCCGTGCCATGCATTTCGCAGTCCATGCGTGGCTTCGCAAAGGCGGCGCTACATGACATCGAGTGTTTTTACAGAAGCGCTAAATAGGCGTCCCTCATCATGCCTGATGCACCGCTCGTTTTGAATGCGGCAATACCTTATGTCGCCATCTGGATTCAATGCTAAACGCTTTACCATTGACAGTCATCGTGAGATGAGTTCTGCCGAATTCTCTTAACTAGTTTGAAGGCATGCAAGAAGGTTGATTTTAATGAAGCTAAAATTCGCGCCTTGATTGCTGATAACGGGGCTCTGCTCACGCACGCGACCAGAACCACCGATCTACGTTAACAAACACTTGTCCCTGACAGCCGAGTGCCCTGAAGCTTCTGGCTACGCCTGTGATCAGCTTTGCGCACGCTTTGCGCGGTATTCCTCGTTTGTCGACAAAATATGACTTATCGCACACCTAGGCTTATCGCACACCTAAGGAGGGATGATGGTCGGCGTCAACTTGCATACTGGCCACAGTTGGAATAAAATTCTGCAAGCCGCAAATGATGTCAGTCGGCCAAGATCAGTATTCTTATGAACACGGCAGGGTACGATAACACGGTGGCGTCTTCATTGGGCGAACACAACTTCCCAGGGACCACGCCTCGCCGGTGCGTCAATGCATCGGCGGGGGGCAACAAGGACTGCACGTTGCGTGTTGTGAGTAAGCCTATAAAAAGGAAAGCACTTTTTGCTTCGCGAGTGCAACTGTTAACTGTTTGTGATCAGGTTTCAACCCTCGTTACGGATTTTATTTAGAACCAAAATTTTTGTTTCACGAAAGCACCCTCCAAGTTTCATCCATACGCCCATTTTCATGTATCTCTTCCTGAGGTTTCGTTTAAGAAGCTGGCGTGTCCAGACCTATGACTCGATGGTTTCTTTTTCAGACCTTTCTAAAGAAGCTCAGCAGTAATCTGGCAGACAGCTCAAATAAAGAGACGTCGAAGCTGACTGGTGGTTGCAATGCTCCTTTAGGCAGTGGTGGTGATAGCGTATCGCCAAAGCCTTTTGACTGCTAAGGATCGTCGCAATTAGCGTTGTAATCTAGTCGGCTGAGTCTAAAAGCGTTTTGCTTGCAAACGACCCTCACTTGCAATCATAACGGAAGCTTCGTTGTATTCAGACATACCCGACGCTGAACTCCTTCTGTGTTACTATAACGTGTTGTAGAGCGACAGAAGTTTCAGACGGGAAGGGGTTGCGTTACGCCTCAATTATAAGCTTATTTCTATTTAGTGGAACATAATTATAAATGTGGAATGGTCTGGTCCTACGTGTGTTGTGGTTTGCCAACAATTCTTGGGGATGACGTGAACCGGTGTCCGAAGTCCGGAGGCTAGTACCAGCACATTGTAAAACTTAATCGAGCTCTTAAGACTATACATATTAATCTTCCTAATACTAATTGGGTAACAGGAATGGCACATGAAAATTTTGTTCACTTGGAGCTTTTTGTAGATATTGCATTTTATTACAACCCTTATCAAATGCAGTAATGGGCCACGCGTGTCTCAAGGTCTAGAAAATAAGGGTTTATTGATCATGTCACGCATACCTGCCCACTCTCCAGATTTTTCCGGGAGACTACCGAATTCCGACCCATCCTCTCGGTTGTGCGGACATGGCCACAAGCCCCCCAGAAAACTGTCGTAGCTCCATCGCTCTCAATAAATACAAATTAAAAAATTCGCGTAGCTTGCACTGGAGGCGCAATGCTAAAGAGACACCGGAGCTGATGGGCACCTTGCTAGCCCTGGCTTTTAGGCTAAGCTAAGCACTACCAAGTCATCCCCAGCATTCTCCGGAAATTATTTATTATGAACTTAGTATTGATGAGCTATTGATTCGCTATAGATTGGCTATCGCAAGATATTGGCTATGTATTTGGCCTAGGCTAAGCACTACCAAGGCATTTCCAACATTTTCTAGAATTTAATGAGTAATAACCGATTATCGATGAGATGTTTATTGGCTATCGATAACTAAGTTTAAGTAGTCGCAACCATGCTTAGCTAAACTTAGTCAGGCTCAGTTTGGCTAGTTCACAGGGCTGTGTGCCATTGCGCTTGGACCCGTTCTGCACTACTAGCAGGATCGGCCCACATTTTTTGGCTACCACAGACAGATTACGCTGGGCATAAACAGCCCTGCTGTTGAGAATGCCTCATGCAGCATAGCCGAATCGTAATTGCCTCATGCGGCAGACTCATGCGGCCAAGGCAGACTAAAATCTAAACCATCGTTAGAATGGCTTAAATTCTGTGTGTATTGTGTACGCCTAACTCAGTTTGCATGAGATCGATACATATGGTGAGCAGTGTGCGTGAGGCCAAATTCTAATATACGTTGCATAAACGATGCTTTCTTTAAGTCAGCTTCCCTAATAAAGAAATTTGTTATGCGGTGAAGCATATTTAAAGTGGAAAGGGGCATCGTCTCGTGACATTGTACTTGACTTTAATTTATATAGGCGTGTACGCGCGGTTTCCGGTCACATTACAATCACCGAAATGGCCAATAACTATACTTCCAGCCATGCCTCTTTCAGAGGCCTTTGTGATGTTGCCCTAATCAAGATAAAAAAAAGAGCTTCTAATGCGAAAGCATCAAATGACCCATAGAACGGAAAATCACCGCCCCTTCCACTCCGTGAAGATGGTCGAATAGCGAAGCTGTGTTAGTTACACCGAGTGTTACACCATGCAAGTAAAACTTCGCAAGCAGTCTATAGTGTAAATCCTTTGTTTCACCTTTCTTTCACCTCATTTTCGCTTTTGCGTTCTTCGCTTGGTGACCATGCTTTAGGAGTGTTTTTGTTTTTTGCGATTCTCTCAGTAATTGTTTTTTCGCGCAAGTTTCTCGCTATGTTTTGCCGTGCATTCTTTCGCGTGCAAGTTCCGCCACCCCTTTTTTGCGCGCCAGTAATGAGAGCAAGGTTTGGCGTAAAATAAAAACCACCTGATTGTTTTTGTTGTTTTTTTATTCGGTGAGTAGCAGACGACGTTGGACGATCACTCACGTAAGTGTTCAGCGAGTGATACGCAATCCTTGGAGCACATGGCGGCCGGTGCTTTTTACGCCGCTGGTGAGCAGTAGGTGATCGACGGTGGGCTGAATGCAGTCATATTACATTACAAAGGCTTTCGATGTCATGCAATACATAAATGCATCAGCTCGGTGTTCCCAGCGCCCAAACACTTAGAAGTGCCAAACACTTCCCTCCTCCTCCGTTCCACTGTCCCGCTGTCCCAATGTCGACCCGACCGAAGCAGACGAGAGCTAATGCGCTACCATATGAAATCCGCGGAAAGCTCAGAATTGTCACAAATACATAAAGCACCACGTCATATACCAGTTCCCGGCACACTTAAAACCAAACATCGGTGAAGTCCCCAACCTTAACGAGCGTGCGCTTACAGACCGCGCGGCTTCACCCGACCACTCGGAGAACAAGGACGCCCCCACTAAATATAATGAAATCACTACAGACTACTACCTACAACACAGAGAGTATAGCACCCCACACCGGACGCTCACTCGAGCTCAACCGTTTACACTCAGAATGCTACAGACACATACGCCACGCAAAACAGACTACACACTACATGCCTGAGCTCTAGAACACGTCTCATTGCACCAATTGCAATACATCCCTCAACGTCAATCATTTATTGTGGCCGTGCTCGCAAGCTCACATAAACACCGAACCGGACAAGCGCAAGTTTCAAGAAGCAATCCAGAGCGAAGAACTCGCTCCCCAACATTGGACCGTCCAGCAGGTCTACGACGCCGCCAGAAAACTCTACCTCCCGGTTCCGTCGTGGGAGGCGCCCACTCCATGAGAGCCCCGAAGCTCTCATGGCCTGCAGGACCTTGAGTAAAGTTGATCTCCTTCCTTCCTTCCGCGGAAAGCTTCGTTCGAGTCCTGCGAAACAGTTTTTGAGGCGCGATTTTGCTTCGTCACTCAGTAACTGGCGTTAATAATGCCGTTCTGGAAACAGCAACGCGACCATGCGAGACGACGCATTACCAAGTGCGCAGCAAGCTTTGGCGCTCGCCGGAAGAAAAGCAATTTGCCTTCGCCTTGTCGGTTGTGGGAGCTGAAGGCGCAGCAGTACGCCATCACAATGAAGTGCTTCTCCTTAACAAGTTTAATTGATCCATTTGCGCATACAACACTTTCGTCGCACAGGCCCGAGAATGGCGGTCGGAGCGCGCTGGAAAGAGAAAAAAAATATACAAAACCGCAACGCGTGCTTCCACGTGACACGGATTGGCCAATGGGGAAGCGGAGAAGGCTGGGGCGACACGAGGCGGCGAGGAGGAAACGCCGGGGCGAGCGCGGTGGCGGCAACGTCTAAGAATGGCGCTACTTTGGAAGATTGGGGGGTTTTACGGCAGCCATGCGCTCCTTGTATCGCGTTTCAATCGCTGGTCAGTGTTTGTTGGCCACAAACCGCCAGCATAACTTTCGTTTCTTTCGCGGCAGGGTGGAATCAATCTTCGAAAACCGTATGAGATTCGCGTACAAGAGAGCATTCTGACAGGGGGGAAAGGGGTCACTGCAACCCATTTTCCCCTGTTGAGCTCTTTTCCTCTCCTCTTCCGCTAGGTGACCGGACCCCTTTTAGGTGAGAAGCAGCTTATGCGCTCGGGCTGTTGACGTCTTCTGTCGTCGTCGTCACAACGGTAAGAAAGTGCCACGCGCTCGTGCCGAGCGCTCCCGCGTTCATCTTCGTCTTTCACAGCTGTCTGCGTTGCGGCGCATGATTCCAGCGTAGAATTTCACTTTTCTTCTGTCGTCGTAATGGGGAGGCCGTGTATACGAGGTTATGAGCCATTGCTTAAGGCAGTATGAGCCTCTTAGCGGTGCATCACTGAAAGCTTCGCACCTCCCCAGGTTTCACGGTAGTGGAGCTGCATTTCGCTCAATGGGTCATTTGACACTTACGCATAAAATTTAATTCACCGCCCAAGGTACGTCACCACATTCAAAAGACGTATTTTAAGAAAAAAATACATTTTCTCTTTTTTAGGTTTCAAGTATTCCCAAACATTCAAAATTGTTCTGCCGAAAGAATTATGTTCTTATCTGATTTAGTTCAAAAGTTACAGCCAACTTACTAACAGCTGGTGAATGGATCTGAAACCGAAACCAATGTGGTGTAGTAACAGAAACTGATAGCTCAGCGAAAATCAGCGGTGTACATGGAGATTTTTCTGTTATGTTGTAGTTTGATACGTAGAAGATTATTCAAAGGCAATTTGTACGGCTTCCTTTTTTTTAAAATATTGCTTCAAATTTCCGTAATGGGGATGCATTACGCTACAAGCGTTAAAAGTGCGTCTCGGTTGTTCGTGTTGCGCGCGCTTCATGCTGCCGCTGTGAATGCTACTGGGATCGTCATTTTTATAGCTATTATTTTAGGTGGCAACAGTAATAACATAGGCTGAACGTTTTTATAAGACGGCATGGCCAAGTTCAAGGTAAAAAGGCGATTGAAACAAAAGTTTCAATCAAAACTTTCTAAAAAAATAGAAAACAATCGAAAAAAGATTTATACGAAAGTGAAGCCGGTTCATGATGACCTTTGTACGGATGAGCTCTTAAGAAGTGCCTGCACGGAAAATCCCAAACTGTGACGAGAGCTTCAAAGGTATGATTTGGCAACGGGTTCCCAAAGACGTCCGCGTGAGCCTGCCCATCCTACTTTTTGGTTTGTATGATGCTGTGTGGCACTTCAATGATGGCAACAGAAGTACAGCAGATATTTTTAAGGAAGCAGGCATCGAACATGGTCATCACACGCTCGTAACATGTTGCACCAGTGACCAGTACCGTGTAAAGAAGGCCCAGCGTCAATCAACAGTTGAGGCAAAATATCTCCGCAAGAAAAGATGGGCTGCAACAAAAGCCAAAACAGAGCTCGCGGCAGCTAAGAAGTGCCGTAGCTATGAACCTAGTGGATTTTAACTTTCTAGAGCGTGATGATCTTGTTGGTGCAAGGTTTGAAAAACTTTAATCTTGTTTTTCTCAAAACTTGATTTCTTCCATTTTCCGGTTGCACGAACAATTGTAACTTCGACATCAATAAATCGTTTTCATAGTGGGGAGAATAAATAGTTGGGAGAACTATATATGTTCAGTAATGTTTGGAGTGTCAGTAGAGGAAAACGAGTTCGAAAAGAAGGCAGTTGAGTTTCATGATAAAGAATATTGTTCGCTACATATTTTGGAAGGCCGAGCGTAGACGTAGTGATTCGCGTTCCAAAAGAACCAGAGGGCGTAAATTATAAGTAGGACCTCCAGAAAATAACATGCATTCAAACTCTAGAATGGGGCGGACATACGTACAATAAATCATCAGCAAGGTCTCCCTTCGCATTCCAAAACGATTGCTGCTGACTCTTCGTAATAAACCAACTGCGCGTGCTCCTTTAAATGCGATGTGTTCTATGTGTTAAAAAGTTAAGAGAAAAACAATGATTGCACTTTTGCTGACATTTAGCGACATTTGTACTCTTTTTAGCCAAATTTCAATCTGATTCAACTACGATTGCAAAGTTTTATATAAGCTATGTATATCATCTGATACCGAGAAAAATGCGATATCATCAGCGTATACGTATACCTGTACGTCATGATGTGTCGGGAAGTGATTTAGTAAAATATTATATAATACGGGGAAAAGTACTGCACCTTGAGGAACGCCTCTTGTCTGCTTGTAACGGTGAAAAGAAACACCGTTTTGATAGCAATAAAATGTGCGTCCGCTTAGAAAATTTTGAATCCATGCAATTATATACTGTGGGAGACTCACACTTTCGAGTCTGTTGATTAAGGTACTGTGATCGACACTGTCATACGCCTTCGCAATGTATAATGTCACTAAGGCCGCTACTTGTTGTTGCGGCGAGCGAGTTGAATGCGACTCTTCAAGCCAACATGAGCACACCAAATTGAGCAGCCGGGCCTGAATCCTATTTTTGAGAATCACTTAATATTAGGTTCTCGCCTATCCACCTATCGATGTTACCATACAGAACTCTCTCGATTAACTTTACGAGATTTGAGGTCAGAGAAATCAGATAAATCATCGCCAGAGAAGAAGAGAAGTCAGAGAAATCCATCGCCCGGCTTTTTGAGTAGCGGAATTATTCTGGCAGCCTTCCAATCTGGTTGAATCCATGCATTTTTAATCGAGAAATTTATAAAAATAAGCAAATCCTGGGAAGATAATTCGAATAATAGTGTTATCATTGCTGTAGTTATGCCATCAGGACCTGGGGCTGAAGCTGGCAGCATCTTTACCAGCCTCAAGAATTCTTCTAATGTGATTGCTATGTAATCATTAGCTGATTCAGGCGCCGGTATATGATAGTGGCGAAGTGATGTGAATCGACGCTCTAAGCCTTTTGCAATCTTCTCCAGTGACTGTACCAATTCAGTGGAAGTTAAGCTAACAAACTGTACATTTATCGGGGCTGAAACAATATTTTTAGACCGTAGAAACCTAAATAGGATCTTTTTATAACTAGACTGCGATAGGTAACTGTGATGTTTAGTGTTTTAATTTTCTTTCGCTGTCAAATCTTTGCCTGAATGTAGCTGCAACAAATTTATAGTCATTCCAATTACGCGGACATTGATTATAAAGTAATTTTTCTCCAGGCTGCCTTTCTTCTTTTATATTCGCGATCACAGTCCGGATTCCACCATGGAGAATAAGTACCCCCTTTAGTTGACTGCATAGGGAAGCTGGATTTTTTGAAACTGTCACTTATCACTTGGCACAAATTAACTGCCTTAACTTCATCATTGAGGCCAACCTGTTTATTGAAAGCTGATCGTAGTGAAACTTGAAATTTACAATAGTTAACATAGGTACGGACATACTTTTAGACCAAATTAACTGGTCGCATGACTTCAAAAATTATTGTAAAATGGTCGCCATTTGTGGCCAAGGTGATAGCAGACCAGGAGAAAATTACACAACCCGAACTGGAAAAAGTTAGGTCTAATACCGAACGCGATTTGCCGGATACATAAGTTGGGGTTCTCCAATTTACACAGTTAAGATTATTCGACGAAACCCAATCCAAGAATCTTTTACCCCAAGAGTCGGACCGATAACCCCTTGATACGTGGTGAGAATTAAAGTCACCAGCTATGATTGGATCCTTTCTGCAGGCTGTAAACGAGGCATCAAGAGAACCTGTATTGAGAACTCCTGTAGGAAAATAAACATTGACAACCGAAAATGGGGCGAATCTAGGATGCGTTAAATCCAATGCTAGAATCTCACTTTCAGCCGAGAATGGCTGGTGACTAATCTTGTCTTTATGACAAATTTTTGTTGAGATGAAAAATGCTAATCCCCCTCTACGAGAAGGGCGATCTAGACGAAAACTGCGAAATGAAAACTCTTTTCTGTGGATAAGCAAGTTTCTTGCAAAATAATCAAATCAGTAGAAACTTCTTCACGGAGATATAACAGATCAGCACCGAAATAATATAACGATCGAGCACCAAAACAAGGTTTATCTACCTCGTCGTCGTTCTCCCTCCGATAGCCACAGCCCCACTGCTCCTTATTATACAGTACACAAGTTACGTTTCTTTTTTTATTTTAGCGCGTGAGTACAAAAACACACAGCAACTTATTTAACAAAGCGACAAACGTTTCAAGAGCTCGTTGATTAAGTTGTCGTTTGAGCAAAGGAGACGAGAGACTTTCCTGCACAGACAAAATAGGCGGCTAAGATCAACAACTGATTAGTTATTTCAGAAGGAAAAACTGAGTTTAGGTATGTAGTGTTAAACTATGTAGCTTTAAATAGTGCAAAAATTTTATACATTGATGGACACGGGTCCTTGCAGACCGCTGGAAAGGGCTTCGTCCTGCCTTGGACATAAAGATAGTCTGATGATGATGATGTAACATTGCCGAGGTGACCACCCCTGATCCAAGAAATATTTTTACAGTTTAATATTTTATTTATTTGCGCTGTCAGCGCTCGAAGGCATTACGAAAGGAAGTGGGTTGAGCAGGGGGCACAAAAAAATGCCATTATTAAAAAATGTCACAGTTTCGCCCAAAGGCGAAGCATCAATTGCGATAGCAATTTAGCAGAGCTATTCGAAGTAGGGATAGTAGTTTTATCGGCTGCATAAACTTGGACACATTCGCTTACTAACTGAATTAACAAGCGTGGTGTCAGCACGCGCAAGCAAACATGAATAGATCACACTGAATGACCGCAGACAACGACTGTCAAAACGCTGGCAGCAAGCGCAGCCGCCGCACCGGGCGAAGGTTCGTGCGGTCTATCGCTTCAACGGAAAGTGAGCGGCGAATGCACAGCACATACAAAGGTCAGAGTCGTGTTGAGATAAGAGATGGTGCGGGCGAATGCCACAGCCGGGCAAAGTACGAGCGCTGTTGTTGGCAGAGTAGAAGCTGCGCCCCCCCCCCCCTTCCTCCCGCGCTGCCTTCCCGCTTTCTTGCTTTCGCGTGGGAGATTGAGTTTCAAGTTCCCCTTGCGCCCGGTTGCAAAATACGCCTTTGGTGCCGGAGCACAGCGTCGCCCCGCCTCCCTTCCTCCCATATCCCCACGGCCTTTCGCGCGACGGTCGCGTTTGCTTTCCGCCGTGCGTTCGCTCTCAGTGATAGCGCGCGTCCCCCGCGCGCTTTCGCTCGCACATACGGCGCGCGGCGACGATGTTATCGCCCTCGGACTTAATATGGAACCTCAGGGCGACGCCGACGGCAGAAATCCGGTTGAAGTGTCCATATAATTTCTATCGCAATAAAAGCAACTTTCTAATCATATAATTTTAGCTGGTCGTAGAGAGAGAATAAACTTTAATTAAAAGAGCACATGAGCGCAGGTAGCTCCTCCGCCCTGCAGTGGTTGGTCCCCTCAGTCCAGGAGTCCAGCGGCCTTATAGCTGCCCTTCTCGTTCGGTTGACCAGGTTGAGCTGGTCCGTCGAGTCGGAGCTGGACAGCACTGCCTCCCATTGCCGTGTGGTGGGGTGTGTTATGGGTGTGAGCTTTGGCGTGTTTGCGCAAGCCCATACCATGTGGTAAAGCGTTGCGCATTGGTCGCAGTGTGGACATTTATAGGAATACAGCGCAGGGTGTATCGCGTGTAAAGACTCAAATGTGGATATATGTTTGTTTGCAGTTTTCGCCATATTACGGCTTCCTCTCGCGTCAGAGCGTTATGCGATGGTGGTAGTGTTCTTCGTGAAAGGCGATAGTGTTGTAGGATGTGCGTATCGGCTAATGGTATGGGCTCTGAATCGAACTGCGTGGCGCGGTCATTTCGCGGCTCCCGGTGTGCATGCGCTCGGGCGTAGGCGTGCACCTGCTGATTGCCGCGTAAGGACTCATGCCCTGGAGTGGTACGTAGAAGAAACGTCAGTGCGCACCAGGAAGGCAGCTTTACAATTATACCATATTACCTGATTTTACAAATAATTTCAAAGAAACATAGTAAGTAATTAACAAATTCCGATTACACAACGTACGCTAGTTGATGTTGCATGGAACTTGCGTTTATTAGTACTCTTTAGGATTACCATTCAAGGGCTGTGCGAGGCCAGAAATAGCTTAGGCAAGTTAATGCGACTAAATCTAAATACGTATTTTGTACAGCTGATCAATACGATGCGATATATGTTGTGACGGGGATACAGTCTTACCCGGATATATCGAACGAAGTCATAACGAATTATTCTGTATATCGATCAGCTGTACAATCCACTTGAAAATTCCATACAAATGTATCGGGCTGGTGCGCGCGCATATAGAACGCCCGTTCACACGCGCATTGGATATATCGAACGCGGCGCCACGAAGAAGACCTCATAGTGCACGTCTTTGTGCACTTTGACGTAGAGCACTGCACGGGCCAATTTTTGCGGCCCGGGCCCGGCCCGGGCCCGTTTTTCCATTGGGCGGCCCGCCCGAGCCCGATCAAAGCTTTTATGGCGTGACCCGGGCCGGAAATAATCTACGTTACCCGCCCGGCCCGGCCCGCCAACCCTTTACCTTAAGCCCGAGCCCGGCCCGAGCCTGGCTCGAAACCGGCCCGAACACGGCCCGAGACCGAAAAATACATGTTTTGTCAGAATTGAGAAGCCCGAGAATAACTCGCAGAAAGCCCGAGCCCGGCCCGGGCCCGGGTCAAAAAGCCCACGCCGTGCCCGAGCCCATGAAAAAACTGCTCTACCCGGCGCGGCCCGGCCCACGGGCCGGGCCGGGCCCGGGCTTTCGGGTAAGCCCGAGCCCGTGCAGTGCTCTGCTTTGAGGTATTCGGCCACCTGGAGGTGGGGAAGAGATTGTGCAGTGAGTTGAGCCCCGTCGAGCTGTTCTGAATGCTCGCATGCTACCTCGGACGTCAACATTCCTTCTATCCGATTTTCGAGGCACAGTCGTGTTGGTTGAGTGCCTATTCACGTGTTTATTTTCCGCAAGCGATGGCTGCTACAAGTGTAAAGAAACGAATTAGCTTGGACTTTTCAATGAAGTTGAAAGTGATCCAGCATTTTTTTGCGCATAAATAAAGTGTGTTTGCTTTTTATCCCCGAGTTGTGTGCAGGAAGCGGCTCTCGGATGCACAAATCGGTAGCCAAGCTGGGGAGCCTGTGATTTTATATATCTGATTACCTACATAATGGACTTTTTGTGATCCCCTTCAGATTCGATATATCCGGGTTCGACTGTATCAGTTTATGGGTTATAAATTAAAGTTAAGTTTTATTTGAGGTTAGAGTAGCTATTTGATCATAAGTGGAACATATAAAATGAGTGCAGTAATTTTTAGTTATAATGAGGTAATAAATATAATGGAATTTCACACATTAGATGCATACTCAAATTTTGTCCCTATTAGTGTTTTCTATGTAGTAACTTCAGAGAGGATGGTGGCATTATAAGTGTACCGGAGCAAATAGCTCAATGCTCGATCCGCATTTCTACTAATGTCGATATACCAGGTAAGATTAGCGGTGCTATGAATGCGTAAATATTATTGCAACAGCAATTATATGGACACTTCAACCGGATTTCTGCCGTCGGCGTCGCCGTCGCCGTGAGGTTCTGTATAGATTCCAAGGGCGATAAAATCGTCGCCGCGCGCTATCACGGAGGGCGAACCCCCCCCCCCCCTTCCCCCGCGCCCGCTATCACGCAGAGCGAACGGAACGCTCGGCGGAAAGCAAACGTGACCGTCGCGCAAAAGACCGTGGGGGTATGGGAGGGAGCAAGGGAGGCGAGGCGGCGCTGTGCTCCAGCACCAAAGGCGTATCTAGCCACTCAATCTCCCACGCGAAAGCAACAAAGAGGGAAGAGGGGGTAGGGGGGGGGGGCAGCTTCTTCTCTGCCAACAACTTCTCCTTTGCGCTTTGCCCGGGTATGCCGGTCGCCCGCACAGTCTCTTTATCTCCACACGGCTCTGACCTTTCTATGCGCTGTGCATTCGCCGCTCAGTTTCGGTTGAAGCGATAGACGGCGCGAATGTGCGCTTGCTGCCAGCGTTTTGACAGTCGTTGGCTGCGGTCATTCAGTGTGATCTATTCATGTTTCCTTGTGCACGCTGACACCACGATTGTTGATTCAGTTAGTAAGCCAATGTGTCCAAGTTTATGCAGCCGATAAAACTATATCCCTACCCCGAATAGCTCTGTACTAATTTGGTATTGCAATCGATGCTTCGCCTTTCGGGCGAAACTGCGTCATTTTTTTTGTGAATATACAGGCTATAACTCCGTGTTGTTAAGTAAGTACGTCGAAGAGCTGTTTTGAATGGGAGTTGCCCAGATTATGTTGCTGATACATCTGGTGTGCCGCAAGGCTTCGTGTTGGGGCCAATTCCTTTCTATTTCTTTATTGCCACAGCATTATATGCTCCATTACGCGAAAATGCGACGTTGTAGTCGGTGGCGTGACTGAATGACGCTACCTAAAATGGCCGATGGCAATGAGTAAAGCCACGTAAAAAATGCTCGGATTCACGACAAATTTAGCAGGGAGGTTCATGTAAACAGAGTGAGTTAATCCATTTGAAAAGAAAAAGAATGTAAACTTTGATCAGGGGCGCTATAACGTAATATGATTCCAAAGTGTTTTGATTCCAAACTCCTGACGTCAACTTTACGTAACCACCGAGGCAAGCATCGGGCGGGGACACCAGCATTGTGCGAACAACCCAATCAAACACTCTCCTCGTTTATAGGATGTCACCTTTGTTCGCTTTCAAAACCAATAACATTGTCTACATTCAGTGTTTTCTTTATCTAACTGGCTGACAAGAGGGGAGGAGCACGCTCTAGTGGAAAGAGTTTCGATGGGGCCGAGCCAGCACAGTGAAAAAAGATAACCGCATTAAGAGGGTGGTGCCTGCTTCTCTGATTTGTCTGATTCGCTTACTTAACTTGCGGTGGCTGGTCGGAAATAGCGGCGGCGTGCAACGGAAGGATAAGAATGCCGCTAAAACGGATCCTCAGCAAGGAAGCGTTGGCGGATGCATGCCTAAAGGGCTCTATAACGTTTTACTGCCACGCAAAAAGTTTTATCATGCGCAAATAAATACATACTCACCGGCAGATGCGAGCAGAGAGGGCCTGAGCGATGGGCGGGCAGCCATCTTCTATTCCTTTCGGAACGGCGCAGTCTGTGGCTATTCAGAAAAAGTTTCAGTTTTGTTCGGCATAATAATGCTTTTTTTTGCGTACGCGTCCCTTTGACGTGGTGAGTTTGCGCGGTTTTGTGAGGTCGCGTTACAGGCGGGCGAAGTGGGCGTAGCCAGAAAATATTGGACCAATAGCAGAGGACTAAGGATGAAAAGGCGTCGAATAAGGAATGATTATTTTTTATTTTGTGCTCTTTATTCATGCATAATCAGTGTGTACACGTTATATTGGATGGGGAGCTATGGTGGTTTTCATGACGTCACGTGACAGACAGGCGAAGTGTTGGGAGTGGCCCGAAAATGTTGTGACCAATCGTGGAGGCTGATTGCAGAAATTGGAATGAAAACAGTTTGGAAACATTTTACGTTATAGCACCCCTGGGTAGGAATCGAAACCGGGCCTTCGGGGCGCGGAGGAGACTCGCTCCATCTCTTGTAGAGAGCAGACGTGCTTTACATGCGCTCCGCAAACATAGTCCCCAACGACCTAGCCATCCTAGCCACCCCAATTTAGTATCATCAGCCTCCGCTTCTCACCTGAAACCTGCCGATACCAACTTTTCCCCCTCGGAACTAAATATCACCCTCGGAACTAACCTCTCACAACGGCTGGTAATCAGCGCACGACAAGAGAAGCTCGACTCAGAACTCCCGCCCCACCACTACTCCGAATTCCACCGCTGCCAAGAAATGTAAGCAGCCATCTACGCCTCAAGTACTGGCGGGGCACCAGCCACGGCCGCCCCAACTCTCTGCCCTACGCCACCCTACGCTACCCATCGACCATCATAAAATCATCCTCCGTCCCCGCGGCGGCCTGAACCTTCGGACCATGAACAGCGTTGCGCTTCGCGATGCCATTCTGCAAGCAGCCCGCTTCGGATACCAAGAGGCTAAGCCAGACACCGTAATAACCAACACCCTCCAACACCTCGTCCTCATCAACACTCCTGACCCGCAACGCCGACTCCACTACCTCGCCATCAAGTTCGTGCTCATTAAAGACGTTGCCTACGACATCTACTTCTACCAAGCGGCCCCGGAAAACTGCGCCGGCGGTGTGGTCCACCGGGTCCCTCTCGCCCACTCTTACGAATACATTCAGGATCGTGTCAATCACGAGCGAAACCCTCCCAACCTCGACTTTAGATGCATGGGATCGACAGAGTCCATCATCATCCTTTTTGAACAACACTAGGTGCCCAAAGACATCTACTACTCATCTGTACTCTATAGGTGCTACTTCTTCAAAACGAATATCGAGCACTGCCTTGACTGTGGTGCACTCAGCCATCGCGCGGATGTGTGCCCGGCTCCCAAGCAACGCCTCTGCCCCGGCTGTGACCAAGTTGACCCCCCCCCCCCCGATGACCATACCTGCACGCCGCTCTGCAAGATCTGCAGGAAAGGACACCTGACCGTGGACAGAGCTTGCAAAGCCCGCTACCACACCCCATACCTCGTCAAGAAGAGGTACTGGGATGCCAAGCGAGCCGCCGAGGCAACCGCCAACCAGGCTCCCACCAACCAAGCTGCACCCGGCATCGCAGCCGCTCCATGGCCCGCAAGCCCCAGGCCCTGCAGCTCACCCTGGTGTCTCTGCCGGTGCTGCAGCCTGCCGCACTGAAACAGCCCTCCAACCATACTAAGCCCATGGCCCGATCCCACTCCTGGACCGGACTCAGGCAACCCGCACTTCCAGTCCCCCGTAGACCACCTGCACAGGAACCCGGCCGCCACACCAGTGAGGTGAGCTGGGCATGCGGAGTCTCCCAGGATACCGCCAACCCTCTCTATAATGAAATGTTACACTACCCCTCTCCCTACCACCCTCCCTCATTCCTCTACCACCCTTTCCCCCAACTCGCGAACCGCCGGCGAAAAAGAGGGCCGCAACTCCCCACTACCTCCTCCACCGCACCAACATCGGCCGCGGCCAGAGCAGAACTTCAGCGCCTCAATACTTCCTCAGCTCTCGGTCCCGACGGAGTGCACGACACGGTACTACGCAACCTCAATTCCCCATCCATCACAGCCCTAACCGACTACTTCAATGAATGCTGGCTGCACGGTGCCCTCCCACCTCAAGGAAAGTACGCTAAGGTAGTTTTAATTCTCAAATCAGGCAAACCACTTCTCCCCGCTAATCTCCGTCGCGTCTCCCCTACATCCTGCGTAGGCAAGCTTATGGAGCACGCTCTCCTGACCCGGCTAAGCCGGTATCTGGAGAACAACAACCTCTTGATTCGTGCATGTTTGGTTTCCGCCCGGGCTTGTCTACCCAGGACGTCTTTTTACAACTCAAACAGCACATCCTCTACTCCCCCGCGGGTGACACCAATGCTATCCTCGCTGTCGACCTAACAAAACCTTTCGACAACGTTACCCATGCAGCCGTCCTAGAAGGCCTCCATGCCCTAGGCGTAGGCCAGCGGATGTACAGTTACATCCGCGACTTCATTTCCCAACGCACAGCCACACTCACCCGGGGGGACCACCGGCTTTCCCGTGTCTCACTGGGAGCGCGAGGGACACCTCAGGGTGCTGTGCTATCTCCTATCCTCTTTAGCATAGCCCTCTTCCAACTCCCCAACCAACTCTCGCAAGTCCCCGACATACATTTCAGCTTCTATGCCGACGACATCACTGTTTGAAGCAACCGAGGCAGCGATGTCGACATGGAGCACGACCTACAGTCGGCCCTCAAAATCATCAACTCCTGCGCTCGCGCGCGCGGCCGAGCCTGCTCCCTTGCCAAATCAGAACTTTTCCTCTACCGCCCCAGGCGGCACGACCCCATCAACCCTCCCATCTCACTCACGATAGGGAACCATCCCATTCCCATAGTCTCTAACATTCGCATCCTGGGTCTCGTCCTTCACACCACAGCGCGCACAGCTACACCATCCAAGCTAACCAGACCAAAACCCAACAAGCCACCCGTCTCATTCGGCGCGTGGACCACCGACGCGCGGGTTTACGAGAGCGGAACACTCTCCGCCTTACCCAAGCCTACATCACGAACCGCACGGCGTACGCATTTCCATACCTTCCCGTAAAGCAGAAGGAGCAGGACCACATCAACGCGCTCCTCAGGAGCTGCACGAAGGTCGCCCTCTGCCTATCCCCCAGCACCTCCAATGCCGGGCTCCTGAATCTCGGTGCCCACAATACGTTTGAGGAGCTGGCAGAAGCAACCCTAACAGCAGAGCTTACTCGCTTGTCGGGTACAGCGGCAGGTTGCACTCTACTCTGTCAGCTAGGCATTGCCCCGATTACCCATCCTACTGAGGCGGTCCCCCTACCTCCAGACCTATATTCCCATCTTGTCATTCCTCCCATCCCGAAGAATATGCACCCCGAGCACGACGGGAAACGTAGGGCAGCCCGCGCCATAGCCCTACACAAGTAGGACGGTGACAGTTATCAGGTAGCCTACGTGGACGTGGCAACGTATTCGTCGGGCTCCCGCATGGTCCTCGCCGACACTAACAATCAGGCCCGATTACTCGCACATGGCTCATCATCACAGAGTGATTCGAAACTGCAGTGGAGGCAGCCGTTGCACTCGCTCCCATCTCCACCTCTGCCACTAAAATTATTTCACACTCAAAATCCGCCCTATCAAATTTCGCCAAAGGCCTGGTAACCGGCACCACGGACCAGTTTCTACGCTTCTGGCACCCCACCCGGCCCGTAGCCTTTATCTGGGCCCCCGCACATGCAGGCCTCTCTGGTAACGAGGGGCTCCTCTCCCTCGCCCGAAGTCTTACTTTCCGGGCTGGAGTCGGACCCCCTACGCCAGCCCTGGTGCGTCTCCTTACCTTCAGAGACATCCTTACCCATTACCGAGATACACGGCGTCTTTGGGCACAGCCGGCTCCCTCCCTAAGCCTAACCCACTCCAGACCCGTACTGCTCCCTACCCTATTCTCCTTCATGCCCACTACCACGATCAGTTCTTGTCCTCCTGTAAGCTCTGCGGGAAACCAGGAGACTTTCTCCACGTCCTCCTCACATACCCTACCTTTCTGCGCCATCCCAATACACGGCGGAGTCATACTGGGAGACTCTCCTGGCCATCTCCACTGCTACAGACCAGCGCCTGATTATTGTAGCAGCCCTGAAGCGGGTAGCCCTCCAAGGGCTCTTCTTTGCTCTACAAAGGCTGCCCTATATTCTGCCTCGGGCCATGTAAGGGGGCTTTTGCCCCTTTCTTCAATAATTTGGCAAAAAATATTCTCACCATCACCACCCTCCAGGGCGCGTGACGAGCACGCTCCCCGATGCCACAGCGGCTGCATGGTTTTGATTCACTAAAGGTGCGCCTAGTGCGTGCGTCATTGCGCACGTCATGCCTACGCCATCTGGCTGACTAAACCTGTGGCCTAGTGCCTGCGTCGTTAGGCACATGATGGCGCAGCCAATGAGTAGGGGGTAGAGCCTCGTCATGAGCATATAAAATGACTAAATGAAATAAAATGTATTAATGTCCAATTGAACGCCGCGGAGCGCTCCTTCCAGTTAGTAGTAGTAAACATTTATTCCATGAAGGGCATTAAAGGGTGAGTGGGTGGGGCCCTCAGTCCAGGGCTCCACTGGCCTTTGCGGTTTGGTCGAGGAGAGCCAGTTGGCTCTCCCGTTCCGTGCTAGCAAGCCAGTTTCTGGGTATTCGCCCTAATTTGGGGGAATTTGTATTTAGGGGCCGCGAATTGCACTCCCACATAATGTGGGCAAGAGTGGGCCGCTCTCCAGACCATGGACAGATGTCCGCTGCTTGTGGGGGGCTTATATGGTGTTGTCGGTATAGATTTGTCTACGTGTTCGTTTGTAGTAGGCGCCAGTCACGAGCCTGTTCCCCGGTAAGGTCCAGGTGCGGATTGCTACATTTTTGGCGGTCACGTGGCAAGTTTTCCAAGATGTCACGTGAGTTTGTTAGAGGTTCATCGATAGGAATCGTCGGCGCTCGGTCGTGAAATGCGCGAGCTAGCCGATCCGCCCTTTCGTTTCCCTCCAGTCCCGTATGTGCTGGGCACCACACGGTGGTATGATATTCTTGTAAGCCATGTCCCGAAATGTTTAAGGCCGTCTTGGGGATGTTTCCAATTAAATAGAGGCGGCAGGCTACTTCGGAGTCTGTGAGTACCAAAGCTTACTCTCCTCTCCCGTCTTTATCTTTAATGACTAGGGCAATTGCTACCGCCTCTGCCGTACTGGCTGATTTTGCTTTCATAGAGGCTGCTATGGTAGATCGTTGGCTTACAGCCGCTTGGCAGTATTTGTTATTTTGTGTTTTAGCTACGTCCGTGTAGATCGTTCCGGGATGCGAGCCGAAGCGCTTTTGTAGATTCTTAGCCCTTGCGTGCCTTCTAGGTTGATGATATTTAGGATTAATGTTTTTGGTATTGGAGAAACTTTTATTCGATTCCATATTTCCCGGGGCATTGGCGTGGTTTCCTCGTTTAGGTACTGGGGTCGTAGGGAATGCCCTAAGCGCTCGAGCAGGGCCCTGCCTGTAGCGGTGATATTGAGCCTTTCCCTTTGAGATATTATCACCGCAGCTGCGTGCACTTCGTACGTGTTGTACAAACCTAGGGCCTCCAGTCTATCTGTGGCGGTATCTTTAGGTAGCCCCAGGGCGGGTTTGTACGCCGTGCGTATAAGGATGTTGATGGCTCGTATTTCAGTGTTTGTAGGGTGCTGGTAAGGTAAGCTGTACGTCACCCTGCGGATTATGAAAGCTTGTATCAATCTGATCGTTTCTTCCTCTTTAAACCCTATCCTGTGGAAGGTTACCCTGTGTGTTCGGGCCACCTGTTGTACTGTCGATTACTGTTACTTTGAAACCAGAGATCCAGAATTCGCAGTTTTTGCACTTGCCGTAAGGGTTGGCCTTGGAGTGTTAGACGGATCTCTGGTTCTGTGAGTGTGTATTTTGCTTTAATTAGAATAAATTCCGATTTCTCCGGCGCGCCACACATGTCCGCCATGTCTGTGAAGGCTTCTACTTTGTTTATTGCGTCCTGTAGGGTGTTTTCCTTATGCCCACTTGACCCTGTCGAGGCCCATAAGGTACTATCGTCAGCATACAGTGCGTGACCTAAATCTAGTATTGCCTCCAGGGACAGAGCGAGCTTGCGCATTCCGATGTTGAATAACAGTGGATACAAGGTGGAACCCTGCGGTGTGCCTCTGCCTGGTACCTGTATTTCTTCCGATCGAAGTGAGTCGACACCTACGGTGGCCGTGCGGTCTTGCAGAAACGAGCGTATGTAGGCTTATGTTTTCAGGCCACAACCTAATTTTTGCTGCTCTTCCAATATGAGTTGGTTCGATATGGTATGGAACGCTTTCTTAAGGTCTAGCGCTACCACTATTCTATCAGAGCTGCCGGCTGAATGATTTAGGACTTCATATTTTAGCATGGGGAAAATGTCTTGGGCAGATAGATAAGCCCGAAATCCGAAAATTGAAGGTGGGAAGAATTGATTGCTTTCTATGTGAGCGGTTAAGCGCGTTGGCACGACTTTCTCAAATAGTTTCGCTAGGCTGGATGTGAGGGAGATTGGTCGTTGGTTTTGAAAGTGTTTGGCCTTCGCGCGTTTGGGTATGAGGATTATTTTAGCCTCTTTCCACTCTCTCGGCAGCAAGCCGGTGTCCCAAACCTCTGTGTTAACGAAGTCTGTGATCTGATGAAGGGTTTCGTGGTTAAGATTTCTTCTAATAGCATTAGTGATTTGATCACTGCCCGCGGCTGTGTTTTTCTTTAGAGACTGCACTGCTGCATGTACCTCCGCTACTGTTATTGGGGCATCGAGCTCATCGTTAACTGCGCCGTCGTAGGCAGGGTAGTGCTGCTTTTGGGGAGGGTTTCCTATATAGGTTTCGCTAAGGTTCCGCAAAAGTTCCTCATCCGTACCTTTGAATTCGCTATAGCTATTTGCCTGAGCGTTCCGGAGGTGGCTGTGTTAGTTCTTAATGGGCCCATGATACTGCGGAGTATGGCCCACGTTTTGTGTGTGTGTGTGTGTGTGTGTGTGTGTGTGTGTGTGTGTGTGTGTGTGTGTGTGTGTGTGTGTGTGTGTGTGTGTGTGTGTGTGTGTGTGTGTGTGTGTGTGTGTGTGTGTGTGTGTGTGTGTGTGTGTGTGTGTGTGTGTGTGTGTGTGTGTGTGTGTGTGTGTGTGTGTGTGTGTGTGTGTGTGTGTGTGTGTGTGTGTGTGTGTGTGTGTGTGTGTGTGTGTGTGTGTGTGTGTGTGTGTGTGTGTGTGTGTGTGTGTGTGTGTGTGTGTGTGTGTGTGTGTGTGTGTGTGTGTGTGTGTGTGTGTGTGTGTGTGTGTGTGTGTGTGTGTGTGTGTGTGTGTGTGTGTGTGTGTGTGTGTGTGTGTGTGTGTGTGTGTGTGTGTGTGTGTGTGTGTGTGTGTGTGTGTGTGTGTGTGTGTGTGTGTGTGTGTGTGTGTGTGTGTGTGTGTGTGTGTGTGTGTGTGTGTGTGTGTGTGTGTGTGTGTGTGTGTGTGTGTGTGTGTGTGTGTGTGTGTGTGTGTGTGTGTGTGTGTGTGTGTGTGTGTGTGTGTGTGTGTGTGTGTGTGCAGGGTGCCCTGAATCGACGCACACAATTCTATCCAATTGTAATCGTCCAAATGTTGCGCGTATTCATACGCCTCTTGGGATTGTTTCGCTATTGTAAGTTTTAGTTTACGATTAGGCCTCTGTCGTTTGCATCGTTTTATGCAGTAGATGTGAGTCAACTGCTGGGACGTCGTCTGTTAGCGCCACCTGGTTAGTGGTGCGTCTATAGGCCGTCCGTATTTGTTCTGCCCAGGTTGCCGCAGCGTTTAGTAGGGTGTTTGGTTGATTTTGCCGATAGGCTTTCCTGTCAGTGATTGTTGCTTGGCCTCGTGGTCGTCTAATCTTGGGTGAGTTTACCGAAATGCTTATGATGCTGTGGTCGCTAAGTAGGTTTTCCTCGAGGTTAGTCCAGCTGATTGTCTAAAATATTTGCAATGTGAGGTCCGGAAAAGTATCTTTGGTGACGCTATTTCCTGTTCGCGTAGGAGAGTCCAGGATTGTGACTAGTCTCATATTGTGGCCCTCCATCGCCTCCACGAGGTTGCGACCTTTAGGAGAGTCCCTCGGATACCCACAGTCTGTGTGTGGCGAGTTGAAGTCCCCAAGTATTATTACTTTATCCTGATTTCGTGCCAGAGATTCTGCGTGCCGAAACAGATCTTTGAAATTCGCGGTTCGTTCCCTTGGGGGCCTATAGATGATAATTATGATGGTTTTGGGTTTGCTGCGTTTACAGGGCCCGATCGTTAGAATTTGGTGCTGAATATTTGTTTGGGACATGTAGCTTACACTCACTGCGATGTCTTTTCGAACCAGCGTTGCGTTTTTTGGGAGGTCGGGGTGGGTGTGGTAAACATATCACAGTAGGAAGTGTATTTTATTTCCGAGTTCCTGAATACATAAAACGTCTGGCTGGATTGGCGCCGTTTGCATGAAGTGGAGAGTGCGACAATTCCATTGCCCATTCTAGGGCTTCGTTTGAGTTTGGACGTCGATTAGCCATGATTAGTACCTTCGCTGTCCGTCGTCTCTATAGCCTTCAGGCGCCGCGTTGGGCTCCCGGGCTATCATTTTCTCACTTGCGCATGGCGCCGCGTACGCTGTTGACGGATTCGTCTACATAGATTTTTAAGTTTTGTAGTTCGGTGCACATTTGTTGTTGAAAAGTTTGCATTTGCTGCGCTAAAATTGCGACCTGATTGGACAGCGTGTCCTAATTGACGGCTTCTGGCTTCGCAGATTCCTTAGCTATCACTGGTTCCGTATTTTTGGGTGTGGATTGACTTTGGGTGGAGCGAAGTGCGGCCAGCTCTTGTTTGATGTCTACTAAGCTATCTTTAAGGAGTTTGTTTTCGGCAAGAATGCGTTGGTATTCGGGACTTTCAGGTATGGCTTTGGCAGTGGATGACGCAACTTGCGCCCAGCTTACCTGTGAGTTGGTTTGTTGCTGGCATTTCTGTTGGGCTGCTCTGGACTTTGTAGAAGGTGTTTGGGAGAGGTTTGAGGGTTTTGAAGAAGGAAAAGTTTCGTGGCGGCTCGTGCTGCGATGTCTGAATCCCGATCGAGATCTCGAACTGGATCTTGATTGGTGTCTCGCTCGCGGAGTGCGGCTGCCAGATCTGTGTCCGCGTCTCGGGAATTCTTGGTCTCTGTAGCCTGCTTCTTCCTCTTCCGAGATGAACCATTGGGATTGATGTTTATGTTGTAGCTTGCTACTGGTATGTGGTACAGTTTTCAAGGATGGTTTGTTGCGCCGAGATGCGTTGGTGTGCTACAGGCGACGGTTTGCCTTCAGTCTTTTTTTGTAGCTACGGTCTCCTGTGAGGTGTGGCTCCCTTGCACATGGCATAGCGCGGGGTGCATTGGTGTCCTTCCGTGGGGTCCAATGTGCCACACGTGCGGCACACTTGGAGTTCTGGTTGTGGGCACACGTCTGTGCGGTGTCCCACTTGTTGGCACAGTTTGCATACTTGCACCGTATTTTTGTAAGGGTAGCACGCTAGCTCTCCTTCGTGGTAGTGGACGTAGCGTGGTACAAACGCACTGTAAAAAGTGATCAGTGCAATGTTTGAGTCTCCGAGCATGCGGGCTTGAATTATTTCCGCACCTTGAGATCGGATACGTAAGCTGACCTTGAGGGTGTCAGATGGGGTATGGGGCGGTATGCCATGCACTACGCCGCGCACAGCCTCGTCTCCGGTGGCGACCTATGCGTTCACTGCATTCGGCCAGCCGTAGATGACGATGGTGGTGAGTTTGCGCACTCGTTCCGTCACTTCTTGCAATTCTTGCACTTCTTCCGTCTATCTTGCATACGATAAAAATATCGGAGCCCGGTTTAATACGGAGCCTGAAGTGCTCACCTTGTACGTGGCCGTTGCATGCAGCGATGACCGCTTCGGCGAGCAACGGGCTGGTGAGGGATCGGATTGGAAGTCCTGGATGGAGTCTCCTGACGACCTTCTAATCGTCGCGTGGGAGTGGTGGAAGTTTGCGGTACTTCGGTCGTCGTCGGTTATTCCCGGAGGCGTTCTGGGCTTGAGCAATTTCGGAGATGGGTCCGTTTCTCGATGCTTGTTGTTGGCGTTCCTTTGCTTGCGCTTTACGCTGTCGCAGGTTGAGTGCCGTTTACCAGTCCTCTTCTCCAGCGCTAGTATTCTCGTCGGACCGCCGGCGCTGTAGCTGCTGCTTGGTCCTATGGTAATGGGCTTGGATGCTTGGGGTTCGGTGTCCCGGCAATCCATGCCTTCGGCGTCTTCTCCGTGGCCTCCACGGCTCCGAGCTGGGGGATTCTTCGCGTCCTCTACGCCAGACGCAGGTGTTTGCGCCGACATCTAGCGCCGAGTTTCTCGGCGTTCCGCCAGGCGCTGCCGCTACCACCTACGCTCCAGTAGGCTTAGCGTGGCGCTCACGAGGTTGGTGGCTTCTCAGGTTCGTCGAGTGAAGAAAACGGTCCCTGGTCCAGAAATTTGGTATCCACAGGTTCCGCTTGCATTCATGAGTTATGTATGAACTCGTGGGCAAGCGAGTGGGTTCAGACGCTTGGCGCGTTTTCATTTGGCCTCACCGAGGCGCCGTTAGAACACAGGGGAGAACTTTCACGGACACGGAACGTGCGGGAAAAAAAACATTTCACCAAAGGGACTATCTCGCCTTCGCATACCCACATGTAGGCAGTTTTAAATGTCTCTGCCGAATTCTTTGTCTTGTTTTTATTAACAATATGTGTGATGTTATCGAACCGGGACACAATTTTTCTGGATGATTGTGTACTGTGTGCAAGGGCATCTAATGAGGCATTGTTTTTATTTGCGGCGGACTTGAAGCACGTATAAAAATGGCGTGTCACTAATAGCATGTCCGTAAACATACATAATTATTTACACATTAGCTTCACTAGAAAAATATAACACAATCAGGTATGAGTATTTGTTAACTGGCCAAGAAATAAAAAATAGCTTATTAGTGAAATATTTAGGTCTTATGCAGTCAGAGGATGGCTCTTGGTCATAACAAGTTAATACCGTAGTTAGAAATGCCGGGCGTGCCCTTCAGTTCTAGCAACAAAGTTTAAAACACGTAAGTATTAACGTAAAGAAACAGCGTAGAGAACAAGTTTTACCAATATTGGTGCAGGCATGCCCTGTGTGGGATCCGGTTTCTGATGTGCATATCAATGCAGCATTGGGTGAACGTTAAAGAACACTAGGTGGTCTAAATTAATCCGGAGTCCCACACTACTGCGTGCCTCATAATCAGATCGTGGCTTTGGCGCGTAATTAAAGCACAAGAATTAATTTTTTTCCATAATAATGCAGTAGAAAAAGTCCAATCCGTTACGACACTGTTCATCCTGGGGATATACAACCGCTGTCTAAGTTTAAGAAGCTAAAAGAACTTGACTGGATTCTTTTGCTTGAACAGGGAAGCAGGTTACGTCTCAAGGTGTTCTACTCAATATTTCATAGTCTTATGGGAATCTGCCCATCAGACTATCTGAATTAGAGCACTGCACGGGCCGTATTTCAGGTCCGCGCCTGGCCCGAGCCCGATATTACCATACGTTGGCCGGCCCGGTTCTGTGCGACCTATAAGCCCTTTTGCCTATACGAAGCTAGCTGGAGTTCTCAATTATTGTGAAGATACTGTCATGTGATCGAAGACCACTGGGCGGCCTTAAAGCTGCATCAAAGCAGGTTTGTCGCCCGCATCCCTTCTTGTTGGTTACTTGTTAATTTAACTTTGAGAGAAATAAACATTTCAATACTAGCCGAACACGCACAGATTATTATGTGAATATTTGGTATGAAAACAAACCACGCAATCGACAGTTATGAAAATGGGAAGGGATCAGGCTGGCAACACCTACCGGGAGCGGCAAAACACCGGCTTACATTTAGGGATGAAGTTATAGAAAAGCACATCGGTTGATTGTCATGCTCGTGCTTTAAAGTGTGCGGCAACCTACTATAGTGAAGGCATAGGTGCACACTCCCGTACACGCCGCGGCTAGCCATTTCATCTCACTTTTGAATCTCATATTGTCACTCGGATGTACCTACAGTGATGGAAATCAAGCCAATACTTTTGGTGCGAATGTAAATTTAAATACGCTGGTTACTGGCTTTCAGGAATACCATGGTACAGGGGCCACTAGAAGCTTTTTTTCATTAAACAGAAATTGGTCGCCCGCAAGTCTAATGCTCATCATATTTTCACAAGGAACATGCCATTTTTATTGATTTATTCGGCTTCATTGTAATAATGTCAGTTTTTCAATCGAAAATTTAGGCATCCTTGTTTCGAAAGATATGCAAATTTGGACTCTCTCTACTTGTGTTTCAGTACAGAGCATCTACAACGTAGGCTTTTTTTGTTTTTTTTTTCTCCGTCAGATTAAAATATGACCTGCTTGTTTATTCACGTAAATTCGCTGACAACGCACCTAGTGCTACAAAAACATATACAAGACTGCGAACACGAGGGTCGAGCCACTTACCGAGTGGAAATAGCATTCAATATAAAAATTTACTGAGGGTATAAAATGTTTGCAGTTCTGTTTTGCTTTTCACATCCCCCTCGCCAACGTTGAGAAATTTTGCAGCATCCGTGTAGACTTAAAGCATTTGTCTAAGAAAAATGGACACTGGAAAGTCTCGATTTAATTAGTTGGGCTAATTGTGCAACAACCTACGGCAGAATACTCAACTCGCTTGAAAATATAACGAAGAAAAGTTATGGAAACTGTTATAACTGCAGTGTTCTTCTTATCATTTCTCAGATGAAGTCGACAGCTACACGTGCCATTCTAGGTGCCTATCTTATGTTTTCTTACTTTGTTTCCCTTCCCCTCCTTCCTTAACCTGTCTTTATATTTCGGCGTGCACTGGAAATAAACGTCCATTCTTCCAGCTTGTCAGCTTGTGTCTGCCTCGCCTGCGTCAAGCGCACTGTCCGACCTACGATGTCATAGAAACCAGTAGTCAGTTGCCCTCAGCCTTAAGACACAAAAAAGTTGTAAATGAACTTTTCAAAATTTATTTGCCAAAATTGTGTCTAAGCACTCTAAGAAATTCTTGAAAACTTTATTTAGATTTTTTTTATTAGAATTATCACGCCGAAAATCTACATATTTTTGTGTAGCAACAAAATTTTGCAGTCGACTCTGCCTCTAGGCACGTATTCTGCTCTAGAAAAATGTTACTAGCGTTATCGAAACTCATCTCATTCATTCCCGTTAAGGATAGCCTCAATACCTGAGACAGTCTAGTGAATGTTTTTGCAGCGAGTCTCGCATCAATCCAATACCCGCCGCGGTGGCTTAGTCAGCTAAGGCGTTGCGCTGCTGAGCACGAGATCGCAGGATCGAATCCCGGCCGCAGAGGCCGCATTTCGATGGAGGCGAAATGTAAAAACGCCTGTGTGCTTGCGTTGTAGTGCACGTTAAAGAACCCCAGGTGGTCAAAATTAATCCGGAGCAATCTACTACGGCGTGCCTCATAATCAGAACTGGTTTTGGCAAGTAAAAATCCAGAAAGAAGAAAAAGAAACCAATCCAACAGTTTCCAATTTCTTTAGCGCGACTGCAATACATATATATTTCTGACTCTTTGTGAGTTTGATTCGAATCTGTGATGTCTAGCAACTCTTGAAGTTTGCCTTTCGCTGCTATTCCTACCCATTCAAATGTGCTTCTCCTTGTTGATAGGCAGCGCCGCTGTCGAAATCATACCGCTACCTCCATCAAACTTCGGGTCGTCCTTCACACGCCTGAGCACGATCACCTCTAGGAATTCGAGGTGTTAAGAGGCTGGGTACAATGTGGACCAGAGTTCGTCAGTGTCGCGAAGACGAAAGAATTCCTGAAACCCATGTTAAGATGACTAATGTAGCGAACAAGAAGCGACACACCGTGTTAGCTAGGACACCTTTATTTAGAATCCGTTGTGTTTCTCCTGATGTTTCAAGTGATTCGGCTATATGCGGCCATAGACTGTCTCCTTGATTGACACGCTTTGTTATGACCATCGCTCGCCCATGTTACCTCCCGACGGTAGAACAAGGAACGTAGGCCGACGGTGCATGCAGTGAAGACGATGGAATTACGAAAAAAAATGATGTCGATATAACGACGAAGGCATATGAGGACGACGTCATGACGACGTTGGGAGGATTCTGAAGTGATGGCGATAAATTATTGCGACGCAATTACAATGCCACGACAACGGTATTCTAATCTCGATTGATTGACGGTAGCACAATAGTAGCGGAATGAAATAGAAAGTATGCTAACGGAACGTAAGGTGGTATGACGACCACAGCATTTAGTAATTTTTAGCCAATCACACACGCTTCTGAATAACATTCCTGCCTTCTCCCTTTCTTTTCTCCTCTTCCTTCCCAAGCCGCTTTAGAAAGATATCCTCTGCCGTTAAGCTCAGTACGCCGGTGCTCTAGCTCATTAGGACACGATCCCACGCTTACAAACATATCTTACCAACAAGTACATTATCGAAGCTCGAACTTAAGGGGAACATTGAGCATGGGGGCTCCTATCGAAATACATGGGAAATCGGCAATAGTTTCTCAGACCAACCACTGCACCAAATCTGATGAGTTATGTTCAGTTTTGAAAAAAAAAAGTTGAAGTGTAGTGATTTCAGAAAGGGTTATTTTATTTAGGCTGTCTCCTTTTTTAAAATAACATTTTAAAGAATTGCAAAATTTCGAAAAAGAAAACTTCGCCTATAGAACTAGGCACCTCAGCAGCTAAAAATGATATTGGAATTGTGCAAACTGCACCTAATAATACATCCAAAGCGGACAGCAATCATATATCATGCCCCATCCTCAAATATGCCACTAAGTTATGAATGTTGCATTTGCAAAACCCTTCCAAACATTATAACAAAGTCACGTAAGTTTTAAGGTATAGCAAAAAAAATTGTTCGATTTTGATGCTCCAGCGGGTGCAGTTTATAGAAATACCATAGTTATTTTTAATGGCTAAGTTGCGGATTTGTAAACTAGATGCTTCTATTTTTTTTATTGCGACAGCAATTATATGGACACTTCAACCGGATTTCTGCCATCGGCGACGCCGTCGTCGTCGCCGTCGCCGTGAGGTTCCCTATAGATAAAATCTTCGCCGCGCGCCGTATGCCCGAGCGGAAGCGTGCGGGGACGCGCGCTATCCCGGAGAGCGAACGCACTCAATCTCCCACGCGCAAGCAAGGAAGCCGGAAGCCAGCGCCGGAGGGAGCGGGGGAGGGGGGGGGGGGGCGCACTTCCACTCTGCCAACAACCGCGCTCGTCGCTCCGCCCGCACCGTCTCTTATCTCCAGACGGCTCTTACCTTTATGCGCCGTGCATTCGCCGCTCAGTTTCCGTTGACGCGATAGACCGCACGTACCTTCGCCCGCTGCGGCGGATGCTTGCTGCCAGCGTTTTGACAGTCATTGTCTGCAGTCATTCAGTGTGATCTATTTGTGTTTGTTTGTGCGCGCTCACACCACGCTTGTTCATTCAGTTAGTAATAGTCGGGTCACATTTTCCAACGCACGCTACACATGCAATGCTGCCCGGATCGGCAGTGCAGCGCTACAGGTGTGTCCCTTCGCACGCGCTGCCCACGGGAAGCGCTTCTCATCAACACCACCGTTTCACACCCGCCTTCTCGTGGTCATCGAGTCTCTCTTCATGCCGGTCTACTTACGCCGCAGCACACCTGCTTACTTAATCAGCTAATGTTTACTACAATTCATATTGCTACCAAAGCCGCTCACCTTACTTCGTATGACATTGCTGTGTTGCTATCGCATTCATTGCTTCGTCCTTAGGGCGAAACTGTGACATTTTTTTTTCAAATTTACGAACATCCTGCAATTCTTGGAAAACATAACACTATCTAAACAAAAATTATATTTGCTGCAGTCTTAGCAATTTATCTTTCTCTCGTAAATGCAGCACATTTCACTGAAATCGGTTCGGCGGTTTCCTCATAAAATCATTCCTATATTTTACATGTATTATCCGGCATCGAATATAGGCCCAAGCTGAAGCTTCCTCTTGAACAACAGATCGCGTCAGTTCTATAGGAAACCCATGAAACATAACCGGGACGTATACGCAAGACCGTGGCCACAGTGGTGCAAAAATAAAAAAAGTCCGCTCAAGAAAAAAAATTACTCCATCTCCCGCTAAAGGGAACCATGTGTGGAGGCGAAGCAGCGGGGAGATGGTTAGCTTGAGCCGGAGATGGTTTCGCGGCAGCGGCCCGAGCGCTCATCGCGGCGCTGCACAGGAGGGAGAATGAGGCGCGCGCTCTCCGTCTTTTTCATACCGCGGAACTACCGTGGCGCCCCGAGTGGAGTATCCAGCTGTTGCACCACCTGTCGTGCGCGCCGCTCCGGATTCCTAGAGGAGAGAAAGGGGTGGAGCGTAGGAGAGGAGAGAGAAGGGGAGGGGACGCGCATGCGCAGTGGGGGTGTGGGACGCCGCAGGACGCAGGACGGACAAAGCCCCCGCCATAAGCTGCTTCGCATCTAATATATATATTCAACGGAAGCTTCGCGCGAGCCGTCATCTCGGCCAGACATTTCTCCGGAATGCCGACGAGCTGTCTGGCTAGGTGTCTAGGAAAACTGTCGATTCATTGTGAATGGAGCAAGTAGCTGGCCGTCTTCGAGATAACTCCGAAACACAAGTGCGCTCGTTTCCAAGTACCGAGGTGAAGCGACACCTTCTGGGTGTGTTTCTTTTTATTTTGCTTTCTTTAGTTGTGTGTTAGCATACGTCATAGCGGGAATTTTGAATTCCTTAAGGTCAATACGCCACGGGGTGGCGAAGAAAGGAACCGTAGGAAATGTGCCTGATTCCTGACTAAGAGTGTGCGCCTGTATTTCTCGTTTTAGTTAAGCGATACGTCTTCGCAACTTGTGGTTGTCACGGTGATTGTGCTATCTGCGCGTGACGCTTTCACGTGCCTCCCACATGTGCAAAAGGCCGGAGTCGATTGCGGGTTGCTCTGCTGGCGCTTCCATCGCTTGGGCCATGTCGGCCCCGTCCCGGCTCAGAGACCGTATCCATTCGTTTAGGTCAAAGATGAAGCTAAACGCAGTGTTCTCATGGAGCTGACGAAAATTCTGCCACTTGGTTATGCAGGCCTTGGTTGCCGGCGCCTTGTAGGCAGTCGTCCCGAAAGTGAGCGACATGATATAAGGGTTGCGCCCGGTGTTGAGCCTCTGGGCTCCTGGTATGTATTTTTTTAATGTCAGATCTGGTGTGGTGTGTCGACACACGCTGTTGTTGGCCTGGGTGGTGTGTTGTGTGTCGTTGAGTATGTGAGACCAAGGATCTATATGTTTTCCCATAAACGGATGCATTTGCGATTGGGTTTGAGGTAGCCCCAGGTAGGGTGTTTGGCGTTGAGACTGCTGAGAAGGAACAGTTGGGCCCCCTTGGCCTGCAGGGATGCCTTGCGCAGTATATTTTGTACGTCGGCTCTCTTGTTTTTTAGTGAGCTGTAGATATTCAGTAGGAATAGTGGGCTGTCTCTGCGCTTCCTGGGCATTCCACCTCAAGGGGAGTCTGATGAACGTCAGTGTTTTCAACTTAGTGCTGTGTGGCAGTGAGGTTTCTGTGTACTAGGATGACTGGGCAGGGATGTGGCCGGCCCGCTTTGCCTAACTGGTTGTTCGGAGTGTAACCAGGTAGCTTGACGGGGCTGTTGGTCTCTTGCATCGCGATAATGTCAGGTTTGTCCTGCATGCGCACGATGTTTAACGGCAGGTGGCCGTGCTTGAAGTGGTAGCAAGGTAAATACACCTGGTAGCGAAGCTTCCATAGAAGCCTATACGTTCAAAACATGGTTGCTTACCGGCGGTTCATGGGCTTAGCGCCATCTGTGTGAGGAGGGAACACTTCCGGTGGAAGAAAAAATAATTTGACGTCATATCCGTCAAAACCAGAAGTGTCATTTTGTTCTAATAGGCGCGAAATTTGTTTTCGGAGACCTGCCATTGAGCTGTATATTCAAATGCCCCGCCATTCAACTTCATGGGCGTTCCGAGTTTTCAGCACGAAAAGCGATGCCGGAAAAGATCAGCCGTACGGGTGTCGAAATCGCATCACTGCACACAACATACTTTCTTTGGAGGCCGACGAACGGTTTGGGCGTATAGATTGCGTAGACTGCTCGTCCTTTCGTCGGATGCCAAGCCCGTCGGCCAGCGCTGTTGCACGAAAACAACTAAAGTAAACAAGTATCTGACGGTCGCAACTCACTACTTTTGACTGCACAGGTTAAGAGACAATAAACTACCCGCGTCACCTAATTCAGGCAAACGTCGGCATGCAAAACAACACAACATGTGAGGCGGGCATATTGTAACAGGTGAACTTTACGAGCGCGCCTTTCCACGCACTCCAAGAGCTGCATTGCATTGCAACTGATAGTGGCGTCAACGCCCGCCGCTATCGATGGGCGCTCTCACGGTGGGCGCTGAAACAATGTATTTGTGAAGTGAAGTTTATTTTTTCCTTCTTACAAAGGAGGAGGAAGCCGGGGCTAAAGGCTGGAAGGCCTGACGAAGGCCTCGGCTCCCCTGTGCAGTTTGACATCATATAACGCATAACTGAAAATGTAACAATGTAAACACAGAATCTCAGATGAACATACAGTTATCACTAAGAAGCAAATAACAAGCAGACATCAATAAAGTGGCGCTATACAAAACACAAGTCAGAATCAATTAAATATTTTTTGGTTTGTTTTTTAAATACGCTCAAAGAAACACCAAAATTAACATTTGTTGACACCTTATTAAGAGTTGAAATTACCTGAAAACTTAATTTTTGTTTGCCATTATTGATAATGATCAAGTAAAACAAGAGTGGTATCTTCTTTTCTCGCCATGCGTATATAAATGGATTAGGAATTTTATTTTAGTTGAATGAATCTAACTGCGTCTCGCTTTAATTTAAAAATGTTTTTTTTTTCTTTCCCAGTGTTTATTCCCTCCAAACATAGTCGCGCTTCAATCGCTGCTCCCATAAACACCCTTGCTGATCTCGGTGACAATTGGTTCTGAACCGCTTTTCGCCCAAAGCTTCGCGACCTATGTGGATCGACCTTGGTGGTAGCCCAGTTCCATTGCTATACTTCCAGTGTGGTGCGCGAGGCTATATTGTCACGCAGTAGTGACAGTGAAGAAAACAGTCGTAAGCCTGTGTATGACGAAATAGTTGTTTATTGAGCGAACCTGTGCCCACAAAAGCAAGCTGCACTCAAAGCACAACGATAGCGGCGAACACAGTCGGCGATGGCCGAAAATCTGATCGGCGGCGAAACGCGTCGGCTTCTGTACGTGAGTCATCGAAGTTTCCAGATTAATCCCTGGTGCCCGCGTGTCTTCCAGAAAGTTCTAGACAATTCGCGTCGCTCATACAATCAGATTACATGACAGTTGGTGACCACAGACGACAGATAGAAGCATCGATAACGTTCGCGAAGCTTCCGATGCAGGCGCGACCTGCCCCGCGCGATAACGTTTAACATTTGTTAGCTGGTGGAAAGCGGCCATCGGTGAAAACATAAACATGTATACGTGTCAATATTTAGGCCGTCAATACCACTTGCCCTCTTTGATGCATCTCTGTACGCCAACTGGACTCCGCCGAAGAGAGGCCACTATGCTTTATCGCTTATGGCTAGGGGTGGCATTCACGAAATCTTATTCATTTCTCATTGGAATGTCCGACAACGCTTTTTGCATTCCCTGTCTTTGCGAGGAGACGCTAGAACACATTCTATGTGACTCTCCTGAATATAATGTTCCGAGACAGTTCCTGGCGTCCATTATAGCGTACCTTGACAATAGACCACTGTGAATTGAAACGATACTCACGTGTCGTCGACAGAAGACATCGCAGCTGAAGGCGACGAAGAGACTACTTGGGTTTTTAAAAGAAACTGGCTTCGACAAGCGGCTGTGACAGTGACGTCACGTACCATGCAAGAGGGACGGACTGTGACTGACGATGTGTGTGCTGTGCTATGTGCTCTCTCTCTCTCTCGCTCTGCTCCCCATCTTTCATTCCCCCTCATCCCGCTCCAATGTGTAGGGTAGCAAACTGGTTGTGCTGAACTGGTTAACCGCCCTGCCTTTCCTTCTCCATTACTTCCTTCCTTCCTTCGTTTGGTATGGCTTCACGCAGCATGTGGTGTTTTTTTTTCGTTTTCTTTCACAGCAGCAGATCTCTCCTTGAAGCAATTCAAATATTTATGTAGTACATAACAGCACGAATGGGCGATAGTGCTTAGTTTCAATATATATTGTCACGGCTCACTGGAGACAAGAGCGAAGAGCGGTATTTATTTGAGACAATTAGGACAAAGCGCTCAGTTCAAACTTCTTCTCTAGCACCTTGCTTGCAAGCTCGAGGTCGTCGTCTTTGTCGTCGGCGTGGTTGGGCACAGATAGCATCGCGGCATTTGCCCCTCCAGAAGGAGCATCGACCCGATGCTCGGCGGGTAGCACCCGGTGATCAGCAAACCAGAGAGTAGCCATGTCATTCAGAATAATAAGGTTTCATGCGCACCACGTGCACAGTCTCAGGCAGGTTCATACGGCGCCTCGAGCAGGATGGGCTGTCAGGAACAACTTCATAGTTGACGTCGCTAAGGCGTCGCAGAACCTTGTATGGTCCGAAGTATCGGCGTAGAAGTTTCTTCGCGAGGCCCCGGCGGCGTACTGGAGTCCAAACCCAGACTCTTTGGCCGAGATGGTAGACGACGCATCGATGGTGTTGATTGTATTTTCGGGCATCTCGCTCTTGCTGGCCAGTTATGCGAACGCGCGCGAGCTGTCTTGCTTCTTCGGCGCGCGCTGTAAAATCTGCGGCGTCAGTCTCGGAATCGCTGGAATCATGAGGCAGCATAGCATCCAGCATTGTAGTCACTTCTCGACCTTGGAGGAGACTGAATGGTGTCATTTTTGTTGTTTCTTGCCGAGGCGTGTTATAACCAAACGTGACGTAGGGTAATATTTGGTCCCAGTTCTTGTGGTCCACATCGACATACATGCACAGCATGTCTGCGAGAGTCTTGTTGAGGCACTCCGTAAGTCCATTGCTTTGCGGGTGATAGGCTGTCGTCCTTCTGTGTGCCGTGCCGCTGAGCGTTAGTACAGTTCGCAAAAGTTCAGCCGTGAACGTGGTTCCCCTGTCGGTTACGATGACCGCTGGAGCAGCGTGCCTCAGGACGACGTTTTCAATGAAGAACTGTGCGGCCTGTGCTGCTAGGAAGTGCCTTGGTTTCTGCATATCGCGTGAGGTAGTCTGTCGCAACTATGATCCACTCATTTCCGGCGGCAGATATTGGAAATGGGCCCAAAAGGTCCATCCCAATTTGTGCAAACGGCGTTTCCGGCACTGGAACAGGATGTAATAGTCCGGCAGGTTTCGCAGGTGGTACTTTTCGTCGCTGGCAGTCAAGGCACGTTCGAACGTATTGCTTCACCTGTGCTGCAAGCCGTGGCCATTAGTACTTCTCTTTGATCCGCGCTAATGTTCTTGTGTACCCTAGGTGGCCTCAGGTAGCTTCATCGTGACAGGCCTGCAATATTTAATTGCGGAGAGTTTTAGGGACGACTAGTAGATATCTGTTCCCTGTTGAAGAGAAGTTCTTTCTAAAAAGAACACTGTTGCGTATGCAGAATGATGACAGGTGCCTTGAGAACAATCCAGGCTTGTTTGTGGTGCGGCATTCTAAGAAATTAATTAGAGAAGTGAGCTCCTGGTCCTCTTGTTGTTGTTGAGAGATGGTGGCCGCATCAAAAACTCCTAAAAAACCTGTGGATTCATCATCATCTTCGCCTGACAACTCGATCGGCGATCTGGAAAGGCAGTCAGCATCTAAGTGCTGCCTTCCTGATTTATAGACCGCTGTCATGTCGTACTCTTGAAGCCGTAGGTCCCAGCGTGCCAAACGTGCAGATGGATCTTTCATGTTGGTCAACCAACAGAGAGAATGGTGGTCACTTATGACTTGAAATGGGCGGCCGTATATGTACGGGCGGAACTTGGTAACTGCCCATACTACAGCCAAGCATTCCTTCTCTGTGTTGGAGTAGTTCGATTCGGCACGTGACAGTGTTCTACTCGCGTAAGCGATGACTCGCTCAGCGCCGTCTTGCCGCTAAACAAGGACGGCGCCTAAACCCACGTTGCTGGCATCGGTGTGGATCATTGTGGGCGCATCCACGTCAAAGTGGGCAAGAACAGGTGGAGTTCGTAGACGGTGCTGCAACTCATTAAATGCCGCCTCCTGCTCCTCGCCCCACACAAACGCGACATCTTCTCTAGTTAGGCAGGTGAGCGGGGAGGCGATGCGTGCAAAACCCGAAATAAATCGCCGGTAATATGCGCATAGGCCCAGGAAGCGTCTGACTGCCTTCTTGTCCGTAGGCCTTGAAAACTTTGCGACAGCTGTGATTTTCTCAGGATCAGGTCTGACAGCTGTGTGGCTTACAACGTGACCCAAAAACTGCAGTTCTTCATAGCCAAAGTGACACTTTTCATGTTTTAAAGTAAGCCCAGCGGACCGTATGGCTTGAAGAACTAACCGTAGCCGTGTGAGATGTTCATCAAATGTGGCAGAATAAACAATCACATCGCCTAGGTACACCAAGCAAGTCTTCCACTTAAGGTCTGAGAGAACGGTATCCATTAGCCTTTGAAACGTGGCTAGGGCGGAGCACAAACCAAAAGGGAGAACTTTGAATTCATAGAGCCCATCAGGCGTCACAAAAGCAGTCTTTTCGCGATCCCGTTCATCGACCTCTATTTGCCAATACGCACTCTTTAAGTCCATTGACGAGAAGTACCGAGCATGCCGTAGCCTGTCGAGGGAATCGTCGATGCGTGGTAAGGGATACACGTCTTTTTTCGTAATCCGATTGAGCTTGCGATAATCGATACAAAACCGCAGGCTACCATCTTTCTTCTTAACGAGTGCCACGGGTGACGCCCAAGGACTTTTTGACGGCAGCATGGATGACATCACCTTCTAGCATTTTCTTGACATGCTGCTGTATTGCTTCACGCTCTTTCTCAGACACGTGATACGGATGCTGCCTGAAGGGTATTGCTGTTTCCTCCGTAATAATGCGGTGTTTCCTCAGTGGTGTTTGACGCACTCGGGACGTTGTAGAGAAGCAGTCCTTAAAATGGGCAAGCAGTTCCCTGAGACTTTGTTTCTGTTGCGGCGCTAAACCTGGGTCAACGTCGACGACGGGTGCATGTGGCATCATATCGGTGGTTGATTCCTCTTTTACAGCAAAGCAGTATTGAACGCGGTCAATTTCGTCAAAGTATGCCACAGCGGTGCCTTTACTGATGTGCCGGCGTTAATTAGTAAAATTTGTCAGTAGTACCTCTGTGCGACCACCAATTAGGCTGACGATACCCCGAACGATAGCAACACCTTGATGGAAAAGAAGTGCAGTTAATTGTTCGGCTACCCCGTCCTTGTTAAAGTGTTCTCCGCAAATGACGGAGACAAGACTGCATGATAGTGGTGGTATGCAGACGTCGTCGTCGGTGACACGTAACGATGTACGTTGGCGCTCGTCGTCGTGGCTCGTGTCCATACTATTCGATAAGGTTATCTCGCCATCCCGTATGTTAACCACGGCGCCGTACTCCCGCAAGAAGTCCATTCCAAGGATGAGTGATCTGCAGCACTCTTTTAAAATTATAAAAGAGGCGACAAAAGCTGTATTTCCTATCTGAAGTCGTGCCGTACATTTTCCTGTAGGTGTCATTATCTGGCCCCCGGCGTTTCAAATATGAGGGCCCGTCCATTGCGTTTTGACTGTCTTAAGCCAACTGCTCACTCATTATCGAAAAGTCTGCGCCAGTATCAACTAAAGCTGTCACGTCGTGTCCATGAATCGTTAATAGTAGGACGGCACTCACAAATTCATCGGTGTTCCATTTCTCCGGGTTGCTCTGCTCGTTTCTCAGTAATATTGGGGGATTTTCGGCTGTTCGACGACTTGCAACCTTCCCCCAGGAGGTCGCTGATTTCAGTTTCCCCGCCGTGGGCTTGGAGAGCGGGCTCTTACCACGTCGGCGAAACTGCGACGGTCCGGCGAAGAATAGCGTAACGGAGACGGCGAGCGTGACCGGAGATTAGCTGAGCTGCCTTGTTCCCGAGTGATACTGTCGTCGAAGCGTGGATTTCTCTCTGGGAACTGTCGCGGAGTAGCAGGTGACATTTCCTGGATGCCACCCTGGCGATGAGGGCAAAAACGATAAATGTGCCCTGGTTCGCCAAAGTGAAAACACAATGGTCGGCGATCAGCAGTGCGCCATACGTCGGTGCTGCGAAGCTGGGGTCGCCTGAAATGCTCTCTCCAGTGGCGCACCGACGGGGGGGATTCGGGGGTTGTAACCCCCCCCCCCCCCCGAGGCCGACCTCACTCTCTCTTTTGTTTAACCCCTTTTCTTTCCTTGCGCATTCGGGTACTGCAACTAAGATGTAAGATGCGCAATCGTCTGCACACTCGCAAAAAGCGCCTTTTTTGAAAATTTCCCGTGAAGAAATCGAAACTAGTGCTGTTTAGATGGTATTGGCAAACTGTCAACCCCACCCTGGCCCAGATCCTGGGTCCGCTACTCGCTCTCTCTGTATCCAGGCAGCAGTAGGTGGCCGCTGCGGTGGTACTGCTGTACTGGCACGGTAGAAAGAGGGCGACGGACAGCGTCTGCGTAGCTATATGCACGTGGCTCGAAGCGCGGCTCGGGACACGGTTCAGGGAGTGGCTCAGGAGATGCAAATGCTTGCCGGATTTCTTGGCGGACAACTTCAGCGACCGAAGCAGCAGTAAACTCCTTCGGTGTCGCAGTTTGCTTCGCAATCTCCTCGCGCACAATGTCTCTGATCAGATGACGCAGCGAGGTCTCGTCGGTCACTGCCAGATCTGCGGCTCCTGCAGGTGCATCGTTAGTTAGGCGTTCGTATTGCCGGCAGCGCTGCTGGAGCGCCCGCTCAATTGCTGTGGCTTCCTTAATAAATTCTTCCACTGTTGTAAGCGGGTTTCGCACGAGACCAGCGAATAGCTGTGCTTTGACGCCGCGCATGAGATGACTCAGCTTCTTCGAATCAGGCATGTTGGGATCCGCGCGGCGAAACAAACGAGACATGTGCTCGGCAATCATGGAGACACTTTCGTTGGGTTTCTGAATGAGCAACTCGAGAAGGCGTTGTGCATTATCTCGGCGATCAGTGCTTCCGAAGGTATCAATTAGCCGACGGCAAAATTCGTCCCACGTTGTCAAATGCGCCTCGCGGTTTTGAAAGCACGTCCTTGCGCTACCTTCAAGAGCGAAGTACACATTGGAAAGCTTCTGGTCCGGACGCCACTGATTGACCTTAGCCACGCGTTCGTACTGGTCCAGCCAGTCTTCGGCGTCTTCATACGTGTCACCGCGGAAGCTTTTGGGGACTAGATTGTTCTGAACAGTCACCTGTGTTGTACTTGCAAGCGCCATTTCCTGAGTCGGTGCGGTCGCTGACCAACTTCCTTGCAAGAGACCGAATTCCGGGCACAGACCTTGCAGGGGGCACAGGTGTCTCGACGCGTGGATGATGTCTTGAAGGGCTGGATGCAGGGCTACTCGCAGGAGTCGTGCCAATGATTAGGTGAGGATGCGATACCCAGCACCTCCACCAGTGTCACGGCTCACTGAAGACAAGAGCGAAGAGCGGTATTTAATTGAGACAATTAGGACAAAGCGCTCAGTTCAAACTTCTTCTCTAGCACCTTGCTTGCAATCTCAAGGTCGTCGTCTTTCTCGTCAGCGTGGATGGGCACAGATAGCGTGGCGGCAATATTCTATCAATACCATGGTGCGAAATAAAGAACGGCATAAAGGCGCACGTCCCGCGTTTAACGCGTCTCAGTAGTATTGCATACGGTTCAAAAATCCTCACATGGAACGATTGAATAGTTTTACCCTTGCAGGTCTCCTTTACTTGAGCGAGCTCGCATCTTGAGACGGTGCAAACCCTGATTTGCGTTCACAAACACCCGAACGTGTCAGTGGCAAATCATATTACCATTGGCGTAGATTGATGTTGATTGGGACAGGATAGGCCGAGATATCTATTCGCTTACTCTTGCTTCGATGCCCAGACACTTGAAAAAGCTTTTATAAATATGTGTTGACGGGTTGATGCATATCGCGTTTCTTTCACCACACGATATGCCGTAAACGGATGTAGGAGTTACTATTTCCATGCCTCTTTGATGCGAGCGTACATTTCGCGGTAGTATATCTTCGCACTATCTTTGTGATTGCACATGATCCTTTGTGATTGCTTCCAACAGGTGTTTTTCTTCTAAGCGACCAGGGAAATGTGATGGTCCAAATTATTACAGTTATGGTCACACAAAACTTTATTCAATGAGAATTTTTATTGTTTAAGAATCTCGCACTATTTTCCCCGGTCAAGGGAAAACAAGATAACGTTGTGTAGTTGCTTATGTGAGTCGATAATATGAGTTTTGCCGAGACTATAGCGATTGAGGGAGCAAAAAGCAGACATTAGAATGGTTTTCATCTGGCTAGGTATGGCACGTAGACTAGATAATCTTGTTTCTGTGTTGTGTAGCAAATTGAGTTGTCTCGGTGTTAATCGGGAGCAGGCTGAATGCGGAATGTTGACTACCGCGGTGGTGGAGCCGTGTTGACTACCGTATTTCTGGGAAGGTAACCGCGTTGTTTCAAGAAACTACACACGAAACTTCACGCTATCTCAATGATTAAAAGCAACAAAGGAGCAACACCCAGTGAACTCTGGTGGGGCATGACACGTGGAGCGTGTAATCGTGTTTCACTGCTACTGGAAAAAATATTAATATTTGACTCTACTTTCTCATTGGGTTGTTCCAAACGTGTAGATGTTAGAGCGCCAATCAAGCACTAAACCGTTATCTCTCAGAGCTTGGTGCATTGTGTTCAGTCTGTTTATTAATTACACCTTGGTTAAACAAGAAGATAATAGATTAACCACTCGCACCTTGAAACGAATGAAAGAGATATTGAGGCGCACAAAAGCCCGATCGCGCCAGGACGAGTAATTATAAGAGATACAATGGCGCGAAATAAACATACATAGAGGTACACATCTGCTGTGTTACGCGTCTCAGTATTATAGCAAAATGCGAAAGGACTCTCACAGAGAATGAATGAATGAATGAATGAATGAATGAATGAATGAATGAATGAATGAATGAATGAATGAATGAATGAATAAGTTTTACACCTACGACTCCCCGATGCTCGCAGGAGCTGACGAGTTGAGACAGTGGAAAAAATATCATTTACGTTTATTCACGCACGAAAGTGTCAAAGGCTATAGGCGTCACATTGGCTCAGATTGGCTTCAGGTACTATACACCAACATGTACCATCCACCTTCTTTTGCATCAATGCTCGGGCGATTCAAATTGGTTTTATAGTTGTTTCACGAGTTGTTAGCCCATAGAATATTGCCTATGCCGTATGAGCGGTGAAGCCTTCTTCAACAAATGTGCTATTATAATGAAATTGTACGCCTACATGAATATTTATTCTCGTCCATGCTATTAAATATTACTCTTGTGATACGGTACGTAATAACACATTGCAGCGTCATATACGTGCAAATTTACTTCCGCATTATTGCGCTCTTCCTATCGTATTCAGTCGACGTAGTTTACCTCAAATCGTCCTATATTTTATATCTTCGCAGTAGAGGAGACTACCTCAAGTCAGCTGACATCAGTTATTGTTCAGTAACATATAGGCGGTTTCTTCAAGTGCAGAAAATGTGTCAGAATTACACTATCACTTGATTTGAAGGTTCCAAACGTCACTGGGTTTCACATGATCCTTCTATGTTACGTGCAAATATGTCGCTGCGTCCAAGAAGACCCATTATTTGCTTTAATAATGAAAACATGATAGTCAGCATTGATACAGTCTTGGTCGCACTTAAGTTTAGTCGAAGTGTATTCATCTCTTTACCAATGTGTCGCCATGTGCCACTGATTTTATTTCAACACTCCTTACTGATCGAAACGAGCGCCGACGGAGAAAAAGATGCTGAGTTGCTTGTTGTGCGAGTCAATAGTATGAATGTTGGCTATCATGTTTAGGAGACGCCACAGCTACTGAACAAGCGTAAAGCAACATTCAACGGTTTTGATCTAGCGTGACGTTTATCTAGCTTAACTGATCGTCTATTCTTTGTGTTGAATGACACATTAATATCTGTGCGCGTTTCGTGGTAACCGACAGAGTGTGGAGTGTTGGCTATCACCTCGAGGGAGCCACGTTGACAATCTTATTTCAGGGAACATAACCTGGGAAGATTCCCGTTGTTTCAAAAAACCTAACTTCGAACGTCCCGGCATCTGACGCCTTATTAGCAAGGAAGGAGCCACACCTCAGTGATATCTGGTGGGGCAAGGCACGTGTGACGGGCGCTTGTGTCTCGCTGTTAATGCGAGAAATAAAAAAAGTTTTGAATTGTTTGTTTTTAAGCAAAGCTTGCATACGCTAGCCTGCACCGACGATTTAACCATTGCACTACTATGCCTTATACCCGTATTGGACATGCGGGTATGAGCCAGAGACAATAAATAAAGAAAGACAAAAGGAAAAAAAAGAAAGAAGGAAGGAAAGAAAGCCACAAAGAAAGAAAGAAAGGAAAAAAAGAAAGAGCAGGCGCGGAAAAGCTGCGCTGGCGCCGGATCACGTGACGCGCGCGACCAATGAGGGTAGTATGGTGTTTCGCGGGGAGTGAAAGGGAAGGAAAAAGGGTTGGCGCGTGCTCCACCGGGCTTCCTTTGTCTCAGATCTGTTTCGGCGGCCGGATGAGAAATCCGCGCCTGGTGCGTTCCGCCGGGGAGCAGGCTGCGTTTGACCAACGGCGCCGTGAAGTCGCTCTGGAAAGAATTGTGGTGGACGTGCCGATTCTAGTGTGGGGGCTTCCAAAGCACAGGTGAAGCCCCGAGTTGCGGACCCCGAGTTGCGGGGACGTCAGCGAAGAGCCGCCTACTCTCAGTTTAGGGCAAATGAAGCGGGACGCCTGCGACAGCGTCATCTTGCCACGAGCTTCGCTTACCCCCATTTCCTCGACAGGAAAAGAACTCTGAATGTTTTTTTTTGCTTGACCACGGCGCTTGTCCAATCGTGTTGCCGTTAATCCTAACGCATGAAAGTGTTATCACAGATGTAGGCTTAGTGTTTGGTCTGATCGCTAATTTTCCACCTCGGTAAACACAACAATTCTTCAGGAGTTAATGACGCAAAAGAAAATCACAGAGACTTGGGAATATTTGCTGCACAGAGCGCCATCTTCAGAGAAACACCGTGAAGAGTAAGGTATGATTATAACACAGAAGAATGTTGTTATATGTTTCTCGAGAATAATAAAAAAAAACTTCACAAACGTATGCGAGCCGTTGAAACTACTAGATCAAATACAATTGTGAGGTATAAGGAAACCCCGCAGGGGCGTCTGCGCAAGCAGGCGTTTGGTGAGTTGCGCCACCACGTACCTGAGCACACGGGGGTTGGACCCTCCCACGCGTAGCCGTGCGTGGCTTTGCCGTGTCTGGGGAAAGGGGGATCCTGGAGGTTGAGCCGATGCCGGGTGTTTGGACCTTTAAGGCCCCCCGGCAGAGGCAACACACCTCTTCGGCCTCTGCTTCACATAGACGGCACCTCCAGACTGACCCACCTGGAGGAAATCGGCAGTCGCCTTTTCCTGTCCCCCTCTTCAATCTTTTGTCTTTCTCTCTCACTTTTCCATCTGTCCTGTCTTCTAGTCACTTCTTCTCACTTCCGAATTTCTGGGCGGCAAGGGTTAACCTGGTGTAGCTATCCAACCTTGGGTATTTTATATTAGGTTATAGCGGCGATGCATGGCTGGCGTCTGCATGCATTCCATCCTTGTAGCGTCCCCTTGTTGGGCTCGGTGGTGGGTGGCTACCATCGCCGCCGAATTTAGCAATTTCATATGGCAAATCCTTTTCCCCCACTTCCTGATCGCTCCCTGAAAAGGGGACGCACCGATGAAAGTTTTAATTTCTTTTTGAAACCACAGCAGTCTTTCCCGAAGTATCACGTCATACACAGCCAGCATGAAACTAGGACAGTCCGAATGATCTCGCCATTTGTTGTAGCCAAATGTCTCAAGGAAGCAATCGGCCCAGGCTATAAAGTAACGAAGATGGGAAGCGGCGATCTTCTTCTAGAAGTTCGCGACAAAGCACAGTACGACAAGCTTTCGAAACTTGTGGCGTTTGGAGACATCCCCGTGTCTGTGGGCCCCCACAGGTCAATGAACACAGTGCGCGGTGTCGTTTCGGAGGACGATCTCCTTGAACTAAGTGAAAGCGAACTACTTGAAGGATGGCAAGACCAGAACGTAGTCAAGGTGCAGAGGATAACATTAAGGCGAGATGACAAGCAAATACCTACCAAGCACATTATCATTACTTTCGGAACTAGCAATCTACCAGAATCAATTGAAACCGGCTACTGCAAGCTTCGTGTCAGGCCATACATCCCAAATCCGCGTCGATGCTTCAAGTGTCAGCGTTTTGGGCATGGGTCGCAAAACTGCCGAGGGCGTGCTACTTGTGCTAAGTGTGGTCCAAATGAACACGCTTCTGACATCTGCACTTCAGCAACCCGCTGTGCCAACTGTGAAGGAGATCACCCCGCCTACTCGCGATCGTGCCCCTCGTGGAAAAAAGAGAAACAAATTATAGAACTGAAAGTCAAACTGAACCTATCTTTCCCAGAGGCACGTAGCGTTTCTATCTCCATAACCAGTCCAGTCCTTCATATTCCGATGTGGCGCGCCGGGGGGCAGCGCCACATCTTTCGGCGGCTGCCCAAGTCACACGGAGTGTGACGGCGGTCACGCCATCAACCCCCCCGGCTGGAGCAGCCAGCGCTGTTCCGCCCCCTGCCAAGGAGGGCCAGCAGACCCGCGGGCCTGCTGGACCCAGGGCCACTGCCCGTGCAGTTCGGCCTGAAACCCCCGCGAACATCCCCGCTGAGCGGGCACTGTCCACCGCCTCAGACGAGGTGATGGACACAAGCAGACCACCGGCGTCTCAGACGCCCAAAGAACGGTGCAGCTCCCTGGAGCGCACCGGGAAGAAAGGAAAACCACGCATCACGGGGCCTGGAAAGGTCTCGTGAACTAACTTCTTTCTTTCTGTACACACATCACCAACTTCTTTTCCATTATGGATACCCAAGTATTACAATGGAACGTGAGAGGACTTCTACGTAACCTTGACGATGTTAAAGAACTCCTCCGCAAATTCAGTCCAAAGGTGATGTGTGTACAAGAAACACACCTAAAATTAACACAGACGAACTTTTTAAAGCAATATGTCACTTTCCGCAAAGACCGCGACGACGCTGTCGCCTCGTCAGGGGGTGTGGCCGTAATGGTCGATAAGGGCGTTGCATGTCAGCAATTAAGCCTCCGAACGTCCCTTGAGGCAGTTGCTGTCCGAGCAGTGTTGTTTGGTAAACTAGTCACAATTAGCTCCATCTACATTCCCCCTTCCCATCAGCTTTCCAGAACAGAATTTCAGAGCTTCATCGATGAACTTCCTCCGCCATACATAGTCGCTGGTGACCTTAACGCTCATAGCCCCCTGTGGGGCGACTCTCGTTGCGATGCGCGAGGGCGCCTTATAGAAAATTTTCTGTTTTCTTCAGGTGAATGTGTATTGAACAAGAAAGAACCTACGTACTACAGTATTACACATAACACATACTCGTCCATAGACTTAAGCATAGTGTCGAGCACTCTAATGCCATACCTGGAGTGGTCCGTCCTCAAGAACCCCTATGGAAGCGACCACTTCCCAATTATGTTGAACTCAACGAAACGAGATGGATGCTTGTCACCACCTCCTCGATGGAATATGGACTCGGCGAACTGGGAACTGTTCCGAGAGCTAACACACTTAGGCCGTGATGACATTGTTGCTCTTAACGTGGACGACGCCGTAGCATATCTAACTGGTTTTATTATTGACGCTGCTACAAAATGTATTAAACAAACTAGTGGACTGGCTCAGAAGCGCCGCATTCCTTGGTGGAACGAAGAATGTCGTAAAGCCCGCAAAAATCAAAACAAAGCTTGGGGATTGCTTCGCGATTCTCCTACTGCCGAAAATCTTATTAATTTCAAACAGGTTAAATCGCAAGCCAGAAGGACACGTCGACGTGCCAAGAGAGAGAGTTGGGAGAGGTACATTTCTGGAATAAATTCCTACACAGACGAGGCAAAAGTATGGAACAGGGTGAATAAATTAAAGGGCCGTGAGACGAACCTGCTGCCCTTAGTGAGTACCCAAGGAGATGGCCTGGAGAATCAGGCAAACTGTCTGGGCGAACACTTTGAATATGTCTCCAGTGCATCTCATTATACACAAACATTCCTGAGGTTCAAAGAACGCGCAGAGCGACAGCCCCTCGATCGGAAATGTGCCCGAAATGAACATTACAACTGCCCGTTCAGTTTAGCTGAACTTAAAGCTTCTCTTGCTTGTTGCAACGGTTCGGCACCAGGTGCTGACCGTATCATGTATGAAATGATCAAGCACCTACACCCTGAAACACAAAAGACACTTCTCTCTCTTTTTAATGTCATGTGGGCTGCTGGTTCCATTCCATCTTCTTGGAAAGAGGCTATAGTAATCCCCATACTTAAACAGGGCAAGGACCCGTCCTTACCTAGTAGCTACAGACCCATTGCTTTGACAAGCTGTCTGTGCAAGCTCTTCGAAAAGATGATTAACCGGCGCCTAATCTGTGTCCTAGAAAGCAACGGAATACTAGATCGTTACCAATGTGGCTTCCGGGAAGGTAGGTCGACTACAGACCACCTTGTCCGCATCGAGGCAATCATAAGGGATGCCTTTATACACAAACAGTTTTTTCTCTCCGTATTTCTTGATTTAGAGAAGGCATATGACACCACATGGCGCTTCGGTATTATCCGAGACCTTTCCGCTATGGGTGTCCGCGGCAACATGTTGAGTACTCTGCAAAGCTACCTTTCTAACCGTACCTTTCGTGTAAGGGTGGGCCAGGCCTTGTCTAGGTCTTTCACCCAGGAAACTGGTGTCCCGCAGGGCGGTGTGCTTAGCTGTACACTGTTTATTGTGAAAATGAATTCTCTACGCGCGGCTATTCCACGAACGATGTTCTACTCTGTATATGTAGATGATGTCCAGATTGGTTTTAAATCGTGCAACTTTGCTGTCTGCGAACGACATGTCCAGCATGGCTTAAATAAAGTGGCTAAATGGGCTGATGAAAACGGTTTTAGGTTGAGCCCACAGAAAAGCACATGCGTCCTTTTCACTAATAAGAGAGGAATAGTACCAGACCCTGCTATTGAGCTGTCTGGTACCACATTACCTGTAAGCAAAGAGCACAAGTTTCTAGGCATCATATTGGACTCAAAACTCACATTCGTTCCGCACATCAAATATTTGAAGGCTAAGTGCCTGAAAACAATGAACTTATTGAAGCTGCTGTCGCGTACAACATGGGGCAGTGACAGGAAATGCATTTTGAACTTGTACAGGTGCCTTGTCGGCTCACGACTTGACTACGGGGCGATAGTTTACCAGTCTGCTGCACCCAGCGCCTTAAAAATGTTGGACCCTGTTCACCATTTAGAAATCCGCCTCGCGACTGGGGCCTTCAGGACAAGCCCCGTACAAAGCCTTTATGTGGAAGCGAACGTGTGGTCGCTCCACCTTCAGAGGACTTATGCCAGCTTTACATATTTCCTTAAAATAAATTCAAACCGTACACATCCTACCTATTTTACCATAAACGATACCACATCTGCCACACTATTTAATAATCGACCAACAGCGAAGCAGCCCTTCTCGCTACGCGTGAGAAAGCTCAGTGAAGAAATGGGTGCTGCACTACTTGAACATTGCCTAATGCCTCCAGCGAAGCTGCTACCGCCTTGGCACTGGCAGCTGGTTGAATGTGACACATCGTTTATTGAAGTCACAAAACACGCGCCAGATGCACACATTCAAATGCACTTTTTAGAACTAAAGTCAAAATACTCTTGCCCTGAATTTTACACAGACGCATCAAAGTCACATGCTGGCGTTTCCTATGCGGCAGTCGGTCCGTCCTTCTTGGTATCCGATGTACTTTATCCCCACACAAGCATCTTTACGGCAGAGGCCTATGCAGTACTATCGGCGGTGAAACACATTGATAGATTGAAACTCCAAAAGGCTGTAATATTTACCGACTCTTTAAGCGTTGTTAAAGCGTTAATGATGCCGCAAAAACATAAACACCCTGTAATTATGAACCTCTACTCACTGATCTGCTCTGTTTATGCATCTAAACAACAAATCATAATATGCTGGGTGCCTGGGCATAGAGACATCGAGGGTAATGTTCTTGCCGATCAAATGGCCACATCAATAACATCGCACGCTATTAATCCTACCGCTGCTGTCCCTGTAACAGATTTGAAACCTTTCTTGCGGAAGAAACTGCGAAGCTACTGGCAACGTTTGTGGGATGCGCAAACAAATAATAAGCTTCACTTGATTAAGCCACAGTTAGGTTTCTGGCCCTCTGCATCAAAAACACGGCGAACTGATGTCCTATTCTGTCGCCTCAGAATAGGACACACATATGGTACCCACAATTTTCTATTGAGTGGTAATGATCCTCCAACCTGTGGTAGATGTGGCGAGAGGCTCACCGTTCTTCACGTCCTCCTGGAATGTAGGGAAGCCGAGAGAGAGAGGAAGAAACATTTTCCTCTGGCATACCGCTGTTCTATCCCTCTTCATCCTGCTATGTTTCTTGGCAAAGAACCGCTTTTCACTACCAAAGCAGTCCTCGCTTTTTTGAATGATGTTGTCTTGCATGTTATCAGCCCAAGAAATACGTAATGCATCCTCTCTCAAGAGGATGCCACTGTGATAATAGTTCAGTTTAGCCTCTGACATATCTTAGTATATCATCAATCTTTCACAATGCATCCCTCGTATCCATAGCACACTTCATTAGTCATTGCCATATTCTTAGTACCTATAGATTTTACGCATTTTACAGCGACTATTTTAGGCCTCTTTACAGCCATGCCACATCTGTTTTATCCACACCTTCTAATTCACCATTCATGTACCACTGACACGTCATTATCATCGCCTTGGCGCTCTTTGGCCGCATCTGGCCCTTGCGCCAAAAAACTCCAACAATCAATCAATCAATCGAGGTATAAGGAAATTCCCCAACCTTTACCAGGGCCTTCCCAAAACAGCAGAAAGACAAAATCATCATATCCCCCGTCCCGCGCAAAATGCATCCCAGCGCAATGTGGAAAAAAGGAAGGCCACGGCGGTGGCTCTCCTACGTCGAGCGACAGAACTCCCTGGCGGCAGCTGCTTCGTTGACGCGGCCCAGTATGGCAACAGCAAAAATTTCACAGTAGTGTCGATCAACCACAGGGGTTCGACCGTTAATGCAGCTTCGGTACGAAGCACGTCGTCATGTGCGGCCGAGCAAGTGGTCATTGCCTTGGCCCTCCTGGACGACAAACATGCCAATATCTTCAGCGACACCAGGGCAGCCATCCGCGCCTTCAGCGTAGGCGCCGTGTGTAAGGAAGCCTGTCGCATCCTCGACGGCAAAAGCATCGCATCCCACACTCTCACGTGGTTCCGCGCTCACATGGGATCCATCATGGGAGGCCCCACACACTTGAACGAGCTGGCCCACTCCAAGGCGCGAGGTCTCGCTTTCCGCGACACTGGAGAACTCCCCCGCCGGCTCGCAGTGGTGGAGCAGAGATATCAACCGACTTCATATAACGAAATTACGCAGCACTTTTATCTCGACAGGAGAGACTTTCCCTTTCCTATCAAGAAGTTAAATAGAGCGCAGGCATTGACCCTCAGACTATTGGAAACAGGCTCGTATCCCAGCCCGGCTTTATTACACAAGCTTTATCCCGACATTTATGACAGTAGTTCTTGCAGGCCCTGCAATGACTTCGCTAGCCTAGACTATATGCTCTGGCGTTGCCCCTCATTGCGAGGCACGGAACAAGTCAATGAGCACAAGTGGCTCTCCGCTATCAAGAGCCCCGATGCCGAGGCGCAACTATGGGCTGTCCAGAGGGCCCACGATGCGGCGGTCGGGCATGGCCTGACTCTCCCAACGTGGGAGTGGCCCACTGCGCACTGAGTCGCGTACCTGAGGACTTTCATTAAAGCTTTGAATCCATTCATTCATCCATTCAACCTTTAGAAATGCTTAGGCATTTGTTTGGCCATGGTCGTTAGTCTATTTATGGCTTCGAAATCGCTTCGATATTTTCTGTGCAATCTTTACGCTATATGCGAACCTCTCTATAGGCTTTACTTTTTGCGATATTCATACAGGAACGTGCATTTCTTCTATAAACCTATCCCGAGTTACTTTACAGCATGAATCGACTACTCAGACTCGTTAATAAAATTAGGTTTAGCGAAACGTCTCGGACGTGATGCCCGCAAATGATTATCAAATATGCCGGCTCCTTGTTGTCCTTAGCGGGGAGCTTGTAAAATGGGGCCAGACTAACAAAAATGTTGGTCTACACACTAAGTTAAAAAAAGGAATTTGATGGTGTACTTCCAGTCAGGTACACAAGCAAGGGAACTTTTTTAGACCTCTTGATAAGTGCGCTTGAAAGCAAGCTAAGGGCTCTGCCGCAAGTTGCAGTGCCGGTTGTTTTTATTGCTAAGGTAAAACGAGGCTGACATTCACAGGCACAGCACGAAAACCGTCCGATCAACAACGTCCCTGTAAAAGCTGGCCGACATAATATCTCACCGTACCCCAGGGGTTGATAAGAGTTGGGAGCTGTTGTTGAGAGAATGAGAGCTGGTTATCAGCGTCCTTTTAACAGCGAAGCTGTTTACGCTGGAGGTAGTGCGGTGCTTGCGCAGAAAGGGTCCAAGCGCAATGACACATACCCCTGTGAACTAGCGAAGCTGTTTAAGCTCTAGGATGGTCCATCTAGTGTATGCCGCAAAACCTCCACCTGGCGATGACGTCGCCATGTGTCGCCTAGCAACGCATCGCCCCTGCTCTACTAACCGTGCCGCGCCTCGCCACATCTCCGTGAGTCGTCCCGTCATCGCGCGCGCCGCATCGCTTTGCCTTAGCTTTGTCGAGCCATGACGTCATCGCGCTGTGAGGAATGGTTCCCGCGGCTGCACAGAGGCGGAACTGAGTCGTGACGTCACTCTGCCGACCTACGGGATATATAGCTCCGCGTCGTCGCCGCAACCACACAAAAGCCCCGCCGTCTCCGCGCCAAGCACATCGCCGCGAAGATAGGGCAGCCGAAAAAAAGTTGTCGCAGTTTCACCTGAAAGGCGAAGCATCAATTGCGATAGCAAATTTGAAGAGAGCTATACGGAGTAATGATAGCAGCTTTATCAGCTGTATAAACTTGGACATGCAGCAGCACCGGCAACACGCAGAACTGTTGTCGACGCCGCCGGCGTTTTGCCCGCGTTCGCTCAAAATGCGTGCGGCGTTGGTGACTGTTGCCGGAGCCTCTGATATAAATAGGCACTTGGTGCTGCAGCTAAACGTCGCCTCCCTTCCCTGCCCCTCCCCCCCTCCCCCACAGCCTTTCCCGCGTCGGAAGAAGGTACGTTTACTCTATATATATGGTGATTGTAGAGGAGGAAAGAGACGCCTACTTCTGCAGCCCTTAAGGGAGCACAGCGCAGAACGCGCGTTTGTTCTCAGCCGTGCGTTCACTCCCCGTGAAAGCGCGCGTCCCTCGCGCCCTTTCACTCGCACATACAGCGTTCGGCGGCGCGCGGCGACGATTTCATCTCCATTGACGTCATACGGAACCTCACGGCGACGGCGACGCCGACGGCAGAAATCTGCTTTTGAGTGTCCATATAATTGCTATCGCAATAAAAGAGCGTCACTTCCAAAGAAAAGGAAGTGCGACGAGAAAGCCGCCGCACAGCTATTCGAGAGCGGGAGAGACGAATCTGTCGAACCGATGGTGAAACGTCAGCGATTCGCTGAAGATCCGGAGTTACGAGCCCACGAAACCGAGCAAAATCGTTTGAGCATCCAGATACTTTAATGACCGAGTGTTCGTTGCTTCTTAAGCTGTCGATGATTGCGGCGTGATCTTGCGCAAAACATGGCCGAGTCTCGAAGCATAACCTCGCAAAAAAATGGCCGAACGGAGACAACGCTAGGTGGGGTCGCCAGCTTCGCTGGTTGCCCAGTCTTCGCAGCACTAGTGTGAAGCTGCCGCTATTTTTTTTTCGTGGTCACATTTACATTCGCCAAATGGGTCGCTGTTTGAATATTAGATTGTCTGAACATGAGCACTGCATAGAAGGCAATGCGCACTGGCATGCCGCACGGCTTTGACCAGAGTATGGCTATCCTGTAATCCCAAAAGATACCTTTTTTTTCCGCAAATGGCAATCGCATCACGTGGCAGATTATTGAGGTCTACCTCAAAACGCAAAAAAAGAAACGTGTTCTGTCAGCGTGTCTTAAAAGCTCTGCATGACAGTAAATTTTCATCTTCGAACCACATTTTATATAGTATAAGACAGCTCGTCTGGCCGGCTTTGTGTGCTGTTTACAACTGCATTGAAAATGACGTCCATGTGAGAGCACGCGGGTGTAGGTGATGTGTGTGTGTGCTTTCTAATAAGGTTAGGTTCAAGTCCGCGCTCTCCTGTATTTTTTCCATAATTGTGTATTCGTCGTTTTCGCTGCCTCATCAAGATGTTCAACCGGTACCAACTTGCCCCAATGTCGAATTTGTTGCAGGTTGACTACGTGGAGAAAACGGGAAATGAGCAAACAGCAAGCTGTGAAAACTGCGTCGATGAAGTAAGAGTCCACAAATGATCCCTAAGTGAACTACTCTGGACAGTTGCAAAAGCTGGGTAGGATCTGAACGACCACTGAAAACATCTGATCCTCTGCCTGCGTGAGACGGCAAGTACAAGGATAAGAAAGAATTATACAGCTGGTATTTGTCCAGGCCGAGCATTACTTTCGAAGCAACAACATACAAACATAAGCTCTACTGCAACGTAACAATATAAATTTGCGGTGTTGTAAATAATCAAATAGGAAGGCTTTGTTTTCTACCCAATTAAAGAACATACAGCGAATAATCTTTAAGTTTAGAAGCTATGTGAAGAAAATTTCGAATGATTTAAGGTTGAAAAGTGAGAGTTTTTGGGCTCTCACAGTATGTTTATGAATGAAAAGTTTATTTCTACTATGCCAATACTTGTGGTTAGCTAGAAAATGTACCACGACTATTATCACATGTACAGTTATTTAATTCCGGCTGAGAACACACGATGATTTCCCTAACAGGACACAAACATATTTTTATAGTATTTCTAATATCTATGTAGACTAGAGCCCTGCACGGGCCGATTTTCGCGGCCCGGGCCCGACCCGGGCCCATATTTACATTGGGCGGCTCGCCCGAGCCCGATCAAAACTTTTATGGCGAGACTCGGGCCCGGTCCGGGCCCGGAAATAATCTACGTTACCCGCCCGGCCCGGCCCGCCACCCATTTACCTTAAGCCCGAGCCCGGCCCGAGCCCGGCTTGAAACCGGCCCGAACCCAGCCCGAGATCGAAAAATACATGTTTTTCAGAGTTGAGAAGCCCGAGAATAACTCGCAGAAAGCCGGAGCCCGGCCCGGGCCCGGGTCAAAATGCACACGCCGTGCCCGAGCCCGGCCCGAGCCCGTGAAAAAACTGCTCTACCCGGGCCCGGCCCGGCCCACGGGCCGGGCCGGGCCCGGGCTTTCGGGTAAGCCCGAGCCCGTGCAGTGCTCTAATGTAGACTATCTCGAAAAGTGCAACCTGGCTTTCGTTTAACACATTGCAGAAAATAATGCTGATTACACCTCGCTCAATAATCCGCGCTTTTATTTTTGCTTTCGTGCAAATCTTCCCAACATACTTGTATGACACCGGAGCAAATTGACAGGATATAGCTTAAAGTTCGTTTTTACCATGTACTGGATGGTATATTTTGGTCAATTGTCGTGACTGAACAAATTCTTAGTTTGTCTATACTGATTTAAAGGCGACTTTGTAAGTCATGAAAATTCACCTCATCAATAACTGCACTTCTTTAGCTGTCAGTTATAAATATTGAGAGCCACTTTGTCGCATCCGATTCCTGGTCGAAATGCTGCGTGCATTTTGTACCGCTTCGTTCGTATATTTTAACAAACCACTTGTGTTGTTAGAGTGGCCTATTTAGTGATGGTCATCCAAGTAGGACACTGAAGCTGCCTAGCACTTGTTATGTAAAGCGAGCAAAGATTCTCCTTGATGTCACACCGATGAATACAGTTGAATATATGTGCGTGTAACGGAAAACTTCGCAATATCAACTGCCACTTTGTATGTGCCAGTAGGTTTGTTAATTTTTTTTTCAGGTACAACGCTACATGTGAAGGACGGAAAAGATTCTTCAAAAGCTCCATATGTACGCCTAGAGGTTACCGCAATATCATTCCGTAGTGAATGCAGAATATTTCGACCTCCTTCGTAGAAATGATAGGTTTTTCTTAATCTACAAGTTCTTCCGCGTTTAGAACGTGTGAAGAAAATTGTTTCTACCATGTGGTGCATAATATTTGTATGTTAATGAGCACAAATGATTATCGGAATTTTGTGCTGTTTGCTGCGCTGTTTGCTACATAGGCGTTTCAATAATTGCTTGTGGGTTATGTGTAAGGTCTGTTACCATATTGCCATTCTGAAGATTGCAACAGGAACTAATCAAGATTTTTTCTGAAACATTGATCACAACACAATTCAGTTATAATAGTTGCTGTGAATAGTCATTTCAGTCACCGACACAGTGCGTGAAACGTTTGGCTGTGAAATGTTAATCAGTCATTTCTCTACACGTCATCAGAAGTTTAGCGCGAGATAAGGTAAATGATATTGTGACTATATTAGTTGACTTTACCTTTATGAAGTATTTAGACATTGCACCTAAGAACGAAAACTAAATAAAATATGATGAACACTAGGAGGGAGGTGTTTGTTAGGCTTAGCATAAATATTCCTTTGTGGTTCAAAACCGTATATCCTTTTCCTATCAGACGAAGCTGTTGATTTTTAACAAATGGCTTTCATCATTTCTATGTTATTATATGTTCTCTTGAGTGTTTCACATATTTCTTGCGCCCCGCCAAATGATACACCCGGTGAAAATTATCAACACTTATTTGCCGCTCTACAGCCTCACTTTGCCAGGCACGATGCGGTAGCACTCGCCACGTGGAAACGCTATTGGAATCCAAAGAACCGTTTATTACTGCGCGAGCTGCCTTGGGCTGCAACACTTTGGGCACTGCCTACGCCGACTTACTATGATTATATCAATCACAATGTTGATGCGGGAATCAAAACAAACTTGGTCGTGCTAAATGTTGTTCCGAAGAGGTTGAAATATCTAAAAATGTGTCCCATGCGCCCAGTTGATATTTTTTTTCTCGACTGCTTCTTGATTGCAGAGAGAGCTGGAGAACAAACAACCTCGAATGATTACTTGGAAGTGTGGCACACAAGAACATTGTCTTGCGATATTAAAAGACTCTGTCGGGCAAAAGCAAGGCCAATTCCGTGTTTACTTTTGCCACCCGGACGCGCGCTTGCACGATCTACTACAGAATGCAATCTGTATTTTGTTAAAGATCATTTCAGACTTCAGCGGCAGAGCCAGCTAAGAAATAGTGTAATATACTTAGGCTGTGGCAAACGGTCTCTGGGCGAGGCTTGTCAAATAGGGGTCACTGGATTCATCATAGAAGCACTTGATTTTTACAACATCACCTTAAAGTGGTTTTATAGTGCCTCCGCTGGCCCTCTAGCAAAAAGGCTTATTTCCGGTGATCTTGATATCTTGGGAAGCGAGGTCATTCTTAACTATCACATCGCACACCACTACGATATTTATGCAGTCATTTCTCAGACCAATGATGTATTCTACGTCAAAAGTGGGGACGTTGTCTTCACGTCATTTACCAGCATTCTGGTCGAGTCAAAACTTGGATTGGGTCTCGTTCTAGCTCTCTTGATATGCAGTTCCATAGTAGTGACCATTGTTGACGTCATAGAAAGAAATGTATGCGAGTTCAGCTCAATTGGGGACTCCCTATTACTTCTTCTGGCATCTTTTTACGGAACTTCATGGCCTATACCCCGCAGAAGAACCTTATTCTCGGCACGAACAATCGTGTACAGCGTCTGGTTCATCGCAATTCTTCCGCTGTCAAACTATTTGCGCAGCGAACTCGTTTCCAGGCTCAGTGTGCGCTCTCCTCTGGATGTTATTGACACACTCGGTAAACTTGACGATGCGCTTAGCCGGAAAACCATCACTCCGTGTTTGCGTGTTGGCACTATGACGCGTAATACTGTTGTACGAAACCAGAGCTACACAAACTTCCACACCAAGCTCAGCTTAGCATTCTATGCGGCGAAGCAGAGAAAGACTTTAGAGAGTGAAAACGCTGTGCAATGTCTTTTATGTGCACGACAAAAAAACCACGTCTGTTTCACTGATAGGTTGTCCAACTGTTGGCAGAAAAAGACTCGTGGATTTGTCGAATCTAAGGATACGCTTAATCCAACTCTGGGTAGTATGCTTGTTCGAAAGAGCTTCGCGCTTAAAGAAGCCTTTCACAAATTGGTAAGACGAATTCGCGAAGCAGGATTTTTTGAGAAAAAGGCAATGTGCCCGCCAGAGATTACGGATAGCCCAGTTACCGTGCAGCAGTCTGTCCAGACAACGGAGCTTAGCGGATTTCTAGTTCATTTTGTAGTGCTGCTAGCTGCATCTTGCTTTGTTCTGTTGCTTGAAATAGGAATTGGGAGGCTGTAGTTCCATCATGCTAATATTTTTTTCAACTTGCTGGTTCCGTTAAAAGAGGAACAAATCCTTAATATTTATTTTTATGGGACAGGGCCAGCTACGTTTTAAAAATACTACCAAGATATATGCGCGTTTAGGCGCGTTTTGAAATTTACCATATATGTTTATTACTGAAAGATTTAGTGTTACAGTGGACAGCATCATCATCATCATCATCAGCCTATGTTTTATGTCCACTGCAGGACGAAGGCCTCTTCCTGCGATCTCCAATTACCCCTGTCTTGCGCTAGCGTATTCCAACTTGCGCCTGCAAATTTCCTAACTTCGTCAACCCATCTGGTTTTCTGCCGACCTCGACTGCGCTTCCCTTCTCTTGGTATTCAATCTGTAACCCTAATGGTCCACCGGTTATCCATCCTACGCATTACATGGCCTGCCCAGCTCCATTTCTTCCGCTTAATGTCAACTAGAATATCGGTTATCCCCGTTTGTTCTCTGATCCACACCGCTCTCTTCCTGTCTCTTAACGTTAGTCCTTAGATTTTTCGTTCCGTCGCTCTTTGTGCGGTCCTTAACTTGTTCTCGAGCTTCTTTGTTAACCTCCAAGTTTCTGCCCCATATGTTAGCACCGGTAGAATGCAGTGACTGTACACTTTTCTTTTCAGCGACAGTGGTAAGCTCCCAGTCAGGATTTCGAAATGCCTGCCGTATGCACTCCAACCCAATTTTATTCTTCTGTAAATTTCTTTCTCGTGATCAGGGTCCCCTGTGAGTAATTGACCTAGATAAACGTACTCCTTTACAGACTCTAGAGGCTGACTGGCAATCCTGAATTATTGTTCCCTTGCCAGGCTATTGAACATTATCTTTGTTTGCTGCATATTCATTTTCAACCCAATTCTTACACATTCTCGATTAAGGTGACCAATCATTTGCTGTAATTCGTCTCCATTGTTGCTGAGTAGGACAATGTCATCTGCAAACCGAAGGTTGCTGAGATATTCCCCGTTGATCCTCACTCCTAAGCCTTCCCAGTCTAAGAGCTTGAATACTTCTAAGCATGCAGTGAGTAGCATTGCTGAACTTGTGTCTCCCTACCTGACCACTTTCTTGATAGGTAACTTTCTACTTTTCTTGTGGAGGATCAAGGTAGCTGTGAAATCCTTGTAAATGTTTGCTAAGATATTCACGTATGCCTCCTGTACTCCTTGATTACGCAATGTCTCTATGACTGCTGGTATCTATGCTGAATCAAATGCCTTTTCATAATCTATGAAAGCCATATAGAGAGGTTGATTGTGCTCCGCAGATTTTTCGACTACCTGATTGATGACATGGATATCATCCATCGTAGAATATCCCTTCCTGAAGCCAGCTTGTAATTTCGGTTGGCTGAAGTTGTGTTGCCCTGATTCTATTGAAAATTATCTTGGTGAATATTTTATACAATACTGAAAGCAAGCTAATGGGTCTATATTTCTTCAATTTTTTAACATCTCCCTTCTTATGGATTAGTACAATGTTGGCGTTCTTCCAGCTCTCTGGAACACTTGAAGTTGTGAGCCATTGTGTATAAAGGGCCGCAAGCTTTTCAAGCATGATATCTCCTCCATCTTTGATTACATCTACTGTTATTCCATCTTCTCCAACAGCTTTTTCCCTGGTCATGTCTTTCAAGGCCCATCTAACTTCATCGCTAGTTATAGAAGGAGCCTCTGTATCCGGCTCATTATTATTTCGAGTGAAAGTAGCATAGCTGTTTTGGGCACTGTACAGGACCGTATAGAATTTTTCCGTTGCTTTTACTATGTCATCGAAATTGCTGATGATATTAGCATGCTTATCTTTCAGTGCATACATCTTGCCTTGTCCTATGCCAAGCTTTCTTCTTACTGATTTAATGCTGTGTCCATATTTTACGGCTTCCTCAATCTTTCCCACGTTATAATTTCGAATATCCCTTACTTTTTTCTTGTTGATCAGTTTTGGCAGTTCAGCGAATTCTATCTGATCTCTTGAGTTGTACATTTCATGTTTTGTCGTTTCTTTATTAGGTCCTTTGTTTCTTGGGAGAGCTTACCTACTGGTTCCCTTTGTGCCTTACCTCCCCCTTCAATATTTCAATGGCTGCCGGGGCACTGTGGCGTCATCGGTAATGACCTTGCTGATGATGCCGCCCGGTCAGCCCATAAGGAAACCCTAACTGTTCCTATACCCTTATCAAGGACAGACGCAGCGAGGGGTCTTCGTTTACTCGCTCAAACCGAGACAGAAACATCATGGAGCAGCCCGATTTTTACGTACCGTCATCTCCACCGACTAGATCCTACACTGAGGCTACAAATTCCATCGAACTTTCCCCGCCGTGATGCAACTTTACTTTGCCGCCTGTGGTTAGGGGTGGCTCATTCCTTCTGGGCATGTCCGACACACCAATCTGTGACTCGTGCAACTGTGAGGAGACGGTGGAACACGTGTTGTGTTTTTGTCATCTTTATGAGACCGAACGCGACATTCTCCGGAGTGTGTTAAACAAATTAGACAGGAGACCCTTTTCAGAGACAAATATTCTTGGACCGTGGCCTCACGTGTCGCAGGCTCACAAAGCGACGCGGGCATTTCTAAAATTCATGAAGTCTACTGGCCTCAGTGACCGACAGTGAAGTGTTGGACAACCGCACGTGTTCATACTGCGAGTACTCTCTTCCCTCTCTTTCCTTTCTTTTCATCCCTTTAATCCCCTTCCCCCGTGTAGGGTAGCAAACCGGACGTGCGTCTGGTTGACCTCCCTGCCTTTCCTTTCTTCGTTTTCCTCCTCCTTCTCCTACCTCCCCCTTCGATTGCTGCTTCTGTGATCAACCTAGTTAAGGTTTTATTTATTACCTCTATGTTGTCGTTATCTTCCTTTTTAGAGCTGCATATTTGTTTGCGAGCACCTGCCTGAATTTTTTCGGCTTTTACCCTTACTGCCTCTAGGTTGGCCTGTTTCCTCTTGACTAATTTCACTCTTTCTCTTTTCAAATTGAGAGAAATCCTAGACCTCACTAACCTGTGGTCACTGCACTTTCTCTTACCTAACACTGCACTATGCACTATGCCTGGATCGGCAGAGAGTATGAAATCTATTTCATGCCTTGTTTCTCCATTAGGGCTTTTCCAGGTCCAAATATCAGAGGCAAGCCAACCTATGCCCCTGCTACATCAGAGAGCAATGGGGACATAATGTTTAGCTGTAATTGATCATCCGCAGAAGACAAATTAAGCGGTGTTTTGGCACAATTAGGTCTCCGGGAGTACTAACACCTGTGCGTAAATTTAAGATGCCTTAGCATGCAAGTCTGTAGTGGACGAAAATCATCCCGGTGCTCATTACGAAAAAGACGTTAGTGGAGTGAATTGCTCAGGTCACTGTGGTTTATTTCAAGTTTTCTTATCAATTATCCCTCATTGTTTTCTTACGTAATGTTTATTGCAATATTTTTGTGAATACGCTTTGATAACCCATGCGTGACCAATCTTCCTCGTGGGTTGAGCCATGAATGTAGGCTACAGCCCCAACAATGTGCGAGTTTGAAGATTTGCATGGTATTCAAGTGCAAAAGAGAACACGAAGAGCCACGGAAGCGTCAACAAAACATTTTTAGGAATGTTCTATATATATATATATATATATATATAGAACGTTAGATGATCTGAGATGATATAATGTTAGATAATGTTATAATGATATATATATATATATATCATTATATATATATATATATATATATATATATATTGAAATGTGTGCCGGCGCACGTAACAATGCAAACAGAAACATTCAATTTCAAGGTTTCGGCCGGGTTTCGGCCTACATCAAAAGTGCGATTGCAAGCACCCTGATTTCGATCTATAGATTTTCTCTGTAAAAGCGAAATGAGTAGACACAGCAAAAGTAGGTCGCCTATGATTACAAACATGCGTACATTCTATGTGGTGTCATGAATACCCACTGGCGTACATTGGCTCAAGTCAGATAATAAAAAAGAAAGAAATCGTTGGTAGCCTGTGAATACAAGCACGAGTACATTAATTGGCGTGATCAATACGGCGTCATGAATACCAACACGCCTACATTCATGCAAATAAAAAGCCGGCAGCTCCCGTGCTGTGTGGGAATCTATGTTATGCGAAGCAGTGTGCGGGGAGCCTACCAAGTTAACGAAACGACCATAGAATCACCGAAGCGTAGGCGGCTGTTTCATGACCTATCATTAATGTCCCAACCAATTTTAGTGGTTTTTGCGTGTTAATCTTTTTTGCTGAGTAATTGTCATTTTTCGCTGAGTCATGCTCATGACTATGACTTCCACCACCCTCATTTAGTGTGTCTTTCACCTAGTACCCCCATCCGAACGCATTCGAGTGGTTTTTGAGTGGTAATCTTTTTTTTCGCTGAGTCATTGTCATTTTTGCTGAGCCATAGTCATGACTGTGACTTATCCCATCATCCTATAGCGTTTCCTCACTTAGTACCCATGCCCCAACCCATTCTAGTTACACACAAAGCTAACGAAAGGAACATGTGAGCAACAAGACGTAGGCGGCTGTTTCATGATCTACATGACACACATGTCATGATATTGATGTCATGACCTATACACTCGTCACTCAGAGTGTATACACTCGTCACACTCGTACACTCGTCAAAGAGTCTATACACTCGTCATACACTCTTGTCATACTATGCCAATTTTGGCACCCACCAAGTTAACGAAACGACCATAAGAGCACCAAGATGTAGGTGGCTAGATAGATAGATAGATAGAGAGAGATATAGATAGATAGATAGATAGAGAGATAGATAAAAAGATGGATAGATCGATAGGTAGATAGATAGATAGACTGACAGACAGACACTGTCAAAGTGGCAAATGCTCGTGAAGAAATGCTTCGCATTTAAAAATATATGAGCGTAGGTAGCCTATAAATAGCAACATGCGAACATTCAGTGGCGTCCACAAGGAGGGACATAAATGTCAGATAGAAAGACACAGCCAGTGGAATGGGGGGGAGCGGGGTCACATATTAGCATAGAGCATGCGAGGTGTCGAAGCTACCAGAAGAGGGGTTCTCTTGTTCTTAATTTGAAGTTAGTGCTGATATAACCAGGTTGTGGTGTATTGACCGCCTTCGTAGTCTCACCAAAGTTGCAGTAATTTCAAACCAAGAAAGAGAGAAACACGGTACTGGTAACTGTGACCCCTCGCATGCTCCATGCTAACATGTGACCCCTCACACAATCTGATTCCTAGGTGCTTGCAATCGCTCCCTTGATAAAGGCTGGACTCCGGCCGAAACGTCGAAATTGAATGCTTGTGTCGGATTTTTTACGTGTGCCTGCACTTTCAAATTATTAACACCGTATTCGAAGAAGTACTTCGAATACGATGTTAATAAATGGAAAGTGCATATATATATATATATATATATATATATATATATATACATGCAGGGCGTCTCACGTAACTTGCCCCAAAGTTTACAAATATTCAAATGCAACGTAGCTGCCCAGAACCAAGGTGGTCTTGTTTGCCGTCGCTTGCAGATATCAAATTACTTCTTGCAGTCCGCCTTATTACATAATTTGTCTTCATTTAATAATAAACTTCTCAAATATTATCATTAGATGAAAAGTGTCAATGAAAAAATTGTACAGCAACATGAAAAAGAGCCGATACAGCTTTCTGTTGCTCAACGCGTGCTACATAAGAGTGTTTTTAACGAGCGGGAAAACAGCCAGTGAATACACGCAGGTGCCCCGATCAGTCAGGTGCCCGGCAATTGCTCTTCTAAAGTCGGCCATGCCAGTTGTGTTCCGAGGCCAAAAATTTTTTTCAGGGGCTTCACGGAATGAATATTTCTGGTGAAGCTACAAATACGGCCGTTAACTAAACTTCTCACTAAAGCTATATAAACAAGGTGAGCGGATAAGATGGTGGCCTGGGGGAGAAATAGTGACGAGTTCAACTGCATAATTTCTGTTAAACATTACACTAATGAATACCGTCATCTTCTCTGTGAGCATTAACCGCGGCGGTTAACTACACGCGGAGTCTGTTCTGTTACGTGCCACGGTTCAGCAGACGTTTGCAGCTTAGCCACGCAGCCAAACGCTCTATCGGTTGTAGCAAATATTCGTGGGGCACAATGTGCGTGCTTTTGACTTCTTTTCCGCCTTTATCCCGCGCAAGACTGCACGCAAAGTGCAAATGCATCGGAAAGATTGATGCGGAGTTCACCACAAGCCGTCCTTGTTCATTGTTCAGAAGCATCGGTGTCCTCCCCTGCTCATTATATGCCCGGGTATACCCCTACGTTGAGCCGACTGCGCACTGCTTCAATTTATATATGCACCTAAAGGTCATCTTCCTCTAAATATTATCATGTAGCCGTGCAGTCTTACCAGACAAAACAAGACCGTCAGAAAGTGCGCGAACGTGTAATCCACTTCCCCTGTACAGGAAGCATTCATTGAGCCATATGTATTGTGGCGCTCAGTATGAGCTAAAACGCGTTAGTGCGCGACAAGGTGGTCGCGTGCTGTAGCGCATAACTGAGCTCGAAAGTGCTAACAAATGCAGTGAAGTATCTTGTTTTCGTGACAGACGCTGTGAGGAATGTGAAATTGCAGTCAACGTAATTGCAAATATTTTTGAGATTGTTGATAACTTATGCACAAGTGACCGTATTACTTGGTGCTTAGCCATAATTCTCAAAACCTCGCTATAAAAGCAGTAGTTTTTCCAATAGAAGTAATGAGAAATGTATTATACACACAAAAATCTGGTATAGCGTTTATTCAACATAGCTTTGCTGTCTCCATGCTGTCTACAATGTATCTAACCGTGCTAATAAAATTGTGATGTTGAGCTGTGGTGATGTGACGAGGGCCTTTATGTGTTTAGTTCATCTTTCTCACTGCAAAAAAATAGAAATTTGTCAACCGTGAAAAGCGGAAACGAAGAACGGCGATGACAAAGGTACAAACATGATGGAGGAAAGGCACAGAAAAATAGGTAAAGGTACAGAAAAACGGTAGAGTGGTGCCGTGGCTACAGCCTGAATTGTGACGGATGTGCCAGACCAGCGAAGGAAGATCTCAGGTGGCACAAGAACCAACCTGTTGGCGCCGTCCGTGCTGCTTCTTACTGGACATTGTTGTTCTGGATATGAACTTCTGCTCGACCTCGTGGAGTGAAGCGTTGTACTGTATACAACGTCTCGGTTCCTGTCTTGTGCTACTGGGTATTCGAGTACAACCCGTTTGATTTCTGCACACTACCGCGATTCTGCGATGTAATGATCGCACCCACAGCATACAATCGATGCCTGTGTCGATTGGTTTCTGGAACATCCTAATAAACTGCACTGCACCACTTCTATGTCAAGTAAGGGACATTTTTTACGTAATTTACCGAATGATTCTGTCTCGTATATTTTATATTTATATGAGCGCATTTTAGTGTAAGTTTTATGCGTTGCGTGTATGCAAGATTCATAACATGCGAGCCTGCACTAAAAAGATCGTTTGCAGCGATTTCACTTTATTTATCTATTTGCATTGAACACATGTAAGAATGGGCCATGGTAAACACATTTAAACCGTGTCAAAGTGATATCGAATATAGCTGCTTACTCCACGTCGTGGCTTAATTTTCAGCCCCTAAATAGGGCCGCACATTGTCTACAGTAGCTTCGCGGGAGTATGACTGGTTGAGCTAATGCGTTACAGTAAATATGGGTTAATGCAAAGCAGTTTTTCTTATTTGTGTAACTTTTAAACAAGCTCTGTGCATTTGATGGGGCCTTTGACGAGGCATTTCATCATTCGTGAATGCCTACCAGTTAATGGTCCTCCCACCGCATGGTTGGGCTCCCACCGGCGGCAAGTTCTTTCTCATCCATTTCACTTCCATTGACGTTGTCGCTTTTACAATTACCTGAAACAAATTACGGCAGAAGTCATTTCGCTGTTACTATCGACGGTAATGCGATTAACATTCGGGCACTGTGGGGCCCGGTATTCCTGAATTCATGCTTATTCATTGAGTGAAGGGGCCATTTTGAGACTTCCGTTGCTGTTGCTTTGGCTATATGCGACGCACTCGGAAACCTTCCCACTTTGCTATATGCATCACGATATGTGTTGCGCGACATAAGTTCATGAAATAACAAGAATGAAATGGCATGACATATTCACGCATGTTTTGTCATTATTGTCATGTCATGCGATTCATGGTACTCATGGCGTGAGACTCATGTCATTGATCTGATGACACATGTAATTGAGGTGAGGTCAGGGAATCATGCGCGCATGTCATGTTAGCCATATCCAGATATATACTGTGTTAAAGAAACAGAAAAAACGACATCCTATCATTCATACCACTTATGCGATGACACAGAAGCCATGACAAGCATCGGATGTCATTTATGTTATTGACATGCATGTTTTGACGTGATGGCACTTATGTCATCCATGTTAGGTCAGGGCGTTATGCGCACATGTCACGTCATTCATACCTAGATACATTTTGTATCTATCTATTCATACATTGATCTAGCCTCCTAGTTCGTGATACGATCGTGGTCATTCCGTCAACACTGGCTATGTATCACTATTGTCTTGGGCTACAAATTATGGCTCGTTGTCGCGATGTTTTCGTAATCATTCCGTCGCCATCATTTCCGCTTTGTTGGACGACTCTTGTCATGTCGTCATCGTAATCCAACTGTCCTTATACAGTCGTCACGCATTCGTCCGTCCGTCCGTCCATCTGTCTGTCTGTCTGTCTGTCTGTCTGTCTGTCTGTCTGTCTGTCTGTCTGTCTGTCTGTCCGTCCGTCCGTCCGTCCGTCCGTCCGTCCGTCCGTCCGTCCGTCCGTCCGTCCGTCCGTCCGTCCGTCCGTCCGTCCGTCCGTCCGTCCGTCCGTCCGTCCGTCCGTCCGTCCGTCCGTCCGTCCGTCCGTCCGTCCGCCGCCCGCCCGCCCGCCCGTCCGTCCGTCCGTCCGTCCGTCCGTCCGTCCGTCCGTCTGTCTGTCTGTCTGTCTGTCTGTCTGTCTGTCTGTCTGTCTGTCTGTCTGTCTGTCTACCCTCTTACGGCTACGCAGCGACCCAAGTTGTCTACCAGGTTGGTCCACTAGGTATGTGTACTTGGTCATGATGCCTTCATGGTCATTCCATCTTCAGAACTCAAGATTCGTGATTTAACTCTCGTTATGCCGTCGTAGTCCGGTCATCGCCGTCACGCAGTCATCATGTATTCGTTGTCAAACCACCATCGTGATGTCGTCGTGCTCGTTCCATCGTCGTATAAGGGCTTCGTGATCTGACTCTCGTCATGTTGTCGCCATCACACCTTCTACTCCAACACAATGCCCCTCGTTGTCTAACCACTTAGGCTACAAATTATGGCTCGTTGACGTGACGCCATCGTAATAATTGTGTCCTCATCATTTCAGCTTTGTTAGATGACTCTTGTCACGTCGTCATCGTAACACAACTGTCCGTATACAATCGTCACGCATGCGTTTTCACATCTTCGTCATGATGCCGTCAGCGCCGTGCCATTGTCGTCGATCTAACATCGTCATCTCTCATCGTGCAGTCGTCATCATCCCGCAGTCGTTGACAAACCAATTTCCTCTTTTGGTCGTCGTTATACCACCTTTGTCAATCTATCAACGCCAATGTTTCGTCGTTGTTTGTATTCATTCAATCATCATTATGGCGCCGTTGTGATGCCGTCCTCTTCAGAGAGTGGTTAACATGCATCCATTGTCACACGGTCGTCAACATGCTCTAGCAGTCGTGTCATGTTCATCACTCCCGCTTCATTTCCCGACTCTCGTCATGACACCGTTCCGCCTTTGTCCTCATACACTCGTCGGATCTCCAATAATCTGATATTCTCGTCATGCAATCGTAGTCATAGGGTCATCATACACTCATAGTCATGCATTTCTTGTCATACAGTCGTCATCGTGCGGTAGCACTCGCTTCATTGTCATAATTTCGATATGTCGGAGTATGTCGCATATAGCGAAAGCAACGTAATTATCACAATCACCTCGTCAGATGTTCAATAAGCATGACTTCACGAATACGGCGTGCCGGGGCATTGTTGAAATAATAATCGCATTACCGTGGACAGTAAACATGAGATGACTTCTGCCGTATTTTCTTTTCGCTTAGTAAACTTTGTGGTGTAATCATCAGTGATTTAAGTGAATTACAGCGTAAAATGAATAATAGAGTCTGCATCTGACTACAAAGAACGACGTTTCTTAGTCCCAGCAAATGTGAAGCTTAGTTATATCTCTCTATTTATGTCAGTTTTAAGTTAATGCTACCATTATGGTGTACTACAACTGTCTACAAGATTAAGAAATTGCCCATAATACAGAAAAGGCTGTTCAAGCGATCGCAAATGCTTCATGCAAGAGCCATTCAGAGCCGCCTTTCAGAGAGTCGCACATAGTTTCTTAAGACATACGGGTGAGCTAGTGGGTAATCATGGAGTAATATGGCAGCGCACTTCGATATAAAGACATAACACAGTGTTTGTTCATTGAGGTACGTCATTGTACCAGAGTGTCCTGCCATATTACAGCATTTAGTTTCCCTTCTTATTCTTTACAAGCGCACACTCGCTAGGCGCTACGAAACGGAACTCAGGAAAGAATACAATTCGCTCCAGACTATTGCCTGTTTCAGACATAATCAAATTACGCGTGACACCCGATTTCACGAAATGTTGGAAGTTCCCCGTCGCGGAACATACGAAGGTGATCAAGATTGTCCATGCAGCTACGGCATCCACTAAATAAATAACTGATGTTGCGTATCCACCATATTGATCCTACGTTTTATTTACATCCTGTTTCTCACATGATGTATACCTTAGTATGAATTTTTGGTAATTTTTTGTTGTAATTCTTGTAATATGCTCAGCTCATCGAATCATTTCCTCATGTTGTACACGCTACTCAGCACGTACTGTGTCATGACTGAATTTTTGCATATTGGGTCTTTTTCTTCTCTTTTTGGTAAACTTTGTTCGTATGACATATCAACTTGGAAATATGTAGTTATTCGATTGTTTAGTATATTTATATGTGCAATTATATGCTTGCGTATTGCACTGTTGTACTGCTGCCTGTCAAATGCGATCGTCAATGGACGCTTTCAAGATACTTTTTGATGCCCTTTGTCCACTGCCCACAGCGTCATTGTCCTCTGATGTTGAAAAGTAAAACTGAATTTGAATTTGAAATGTTAGGTAGTGATCAATGAGAGTATTACTTACTAAAGTGTTAAGGTTGTCATTTATGCACGCGAGCGCAGAACGGAATAGTGTCATGACCGCATGACACTCGTAGGTAAGAGTTCGCAGCTTACGAAATGTAGCATTTTTATGCGGTATCTTCACTTGAACGTCAGCTCAACTGAGAAGTGGAAAATATGCCTAATCATTTTACCACAGTGTTATGATGATGTGGCGTTTTTGGCATAAGTGTCAAATATTGTACGGCACTTTCAAGACGTGGCATTGAGACGGGGTTTAGTGTAATCTTAAGTTCAGTGTAGTGCACTGTATTTTTCACTGCGGCTGAATGGTAGTATGGTAAACTAAAGCTCCGGTAGAGATGTATGGATATTTTTAGTGGACATATAGAATTGTAACAAAAGAGATCGAGACACTGACGGAACTTGGTGGTCGATTTACCTGCATTTGACTTCAATGGCCCAAATTGTGTTATTTCAAAGATAATAAATTTATGAAATTCACCCAAGCCGTTGATTTCTCAGCAACGCTTTTAAGAGGTCTGTGTGGTGTAAAGATGCCTGTGAGTGTCATGAGTAAGAGGCACGCGGCACGAGAAAAGAAGAGTATGTGCACGAAGAGTTCCGAATGGCACGAGACCTCGAGGCGCGTGACCCGAGGCGTAATCGAGGGTGAAGAGACGCTGAGCGGTGATTATCGACGTTGTTCTGGGCCAGGAAGGTCGCATCACCTGCACCGTACTGGCAACGGGAGACTTGGAGGTTTGTTCGACTCCGTGACGCTGGCAGTCCAGGGTGCAGCCGTCGACCTCGGTGAAGTTGGAGTGAAGTTCTTGACTGGCTGCAGCCTCTCCCGGCCGGGCCGGGCACTCCGGCAAGCGTGGCGGAGTTTCTTTCAGCAATGAATTTCTTCATTGGTGGACCAGCGCGTTCGATGGTCCCCGGGGGGCCATGCCGGCACTCGCAGAAGAATTTTCGGCGTACCCCGGCGTTAGGCCTAACAAGGTGGGCCTAGATGCCACGTCATCGATGGAGTTAGGAACACCGGCATCTGAGTTGGACGAGTTGACTGGCATCATCATCAGTTGACTGGCATCAAGGCAGCACCGACATTAAAGAATATCCGACCATTTTTAGGCCGGGAATATACGTGCAACGACAAACCCAGTAAGAGCGATCTTCGCTTGTAGCGTCGCATCAGTAGGCTGGGGTTGCCTGAATTTCATGGATCAAACGCCAAGGATGAACGCAGGCGGAGCGAAGGACGCGTATATTGATTAAGTAGGTTGTACAAGTGTTAGTGTGTCTGCATTGTGCTTTATGAGTTAATCTTAGTGTCAGTGAGCTGTATTTTGAGTTTTGGGTTTGCGTGCAATTAAAACCTGCTTGCTGTGTTGCCATTCGTCTCCCAACCTCATCTCTCTTTAACATCCGCACGCCCCCGAGATCGGTGACAAATTACGCGACTGTGAGCGGTTATGGCAAAAGTATGTAAAGGGGCCTTATTTTGTGATAGATTATTTTGTTGTGCTGGTTGGCAAAGTGTCTTTTATTTGGCGGACAAATTTATTTGACATAGAAGCTGGAATATCATGCAGCATATACATATCTAATCAATAATGTCGCAGCACAAACATAAGAAGTTTAGGAAAATATTTGAATGCATTAAATATAGTGCGCACTTTATTCAAGCTATGTGTGATTTAGGCAAACGTATACATCAGTTACATAATTTTAAACATTGCTATGTTGACGAGTTAACATGCACTCCGAACTCCATTCATCACATGGTTGTGTGTATTATTTGATTGCTTGAAACGCACGTGCAGTGTTGTTTGTCGCATTTACATTTGAAATAAAAAGATGTACTGTGTAGAACTGTGCCTTTGGGTCTTCTCTCTGTCGGAATCAGAGACATACAAGAAATAGCGGACTCAATACCGTCGAACTTCTCAGGTGGCCAACAATCTTTCACGTTTGCGATAGTGTCTCTAAGCTCTTGGTGGACATCGGCCTAGTTCGGCGGATTAAAAACTGCAGTCCCTGCGAAGGTCTTGTTGATACTGCTACCATAGGCAACCATTGCCAGGTCGAGGCTCTCTCACATCTCCGAATAAGCTGCTCTCCAGAAAAATTTTCACCTCATTCAAAAATGGTGCAACGTGTGGCTAATGAGGCATTAATTTGTCTAAGTGTTCGAATGTATCAATTATCCGCCCTAGACAGCATTTTATGTTTCGGCATAGCATTGCTAGGACATTGCTAGTGACAGTAACACTGTTCCACTACTTACGTCACAGTGACTATTGACATGACATGCAACGTGCATGTTAGTAATCTGAATCTATCAGAAAACCGAATAGTCCCATTCTTGAAGTGTAGCATTTGACATATGCGTAAGCATTTCAGATTTCTGGCATGAAAATAACTCTTTCGACTCAAACTATCGTGCTCGTCATCCATATGACATTCGCCCCACATGGGGCTCACCAATTAAGTGAAAGCGTTAAAAACTTTGTCACAAAATCAATTAATTCCTCATATTTATTTGGCACCTGTGTTCGAGCCTTCTAAACGAAATGTGGCTTCAAACCACGTATATGGCCATATACTTTCTCTTTTTCTAAATAATCTCTCTATTCATTGCCTAATAACTCACTTTACGTGATGTCAATATATCTCCCTGTACCGGCCACCCAGTACCAAAATCTATGTTATCAGCATGCTTCTCTCCTCGCCCTTCCAAATATGGGAGCGGCGTACGTCGATATCATCGCCAATACATGCACATTACCATTTCCTGAAAACATGTTCGATCATGTTTTGAACTTACGCCACGTAGTGATGCACGTGCTTCTTTGCTGCGTGTCCGCCCTAAGTAACGCTCCTTTGTGCGGTGTTCAAGAAAAGGAAATGAGAAAGGCTACGATAAACAAGTAAGCTTATTTTGTCTTGAGACATGATCTTCTTCTCAAGAGCACGTGAATTTTGTGCGACGGAAAAGCCTAAACAGTACCTATAGGCTTGCAAAGGCGTAATATTGAACGCTCTGACCAAATTTAGACGAATCTGTTTGGCAACAACTTTGAATAAAAGATCCTAATGTTATCGTTACCTTCTGTTCAACAGAAATCGGGGCCTTATCATGCACCCCGCTGATGGTGCGTCGAGATACAAGCTAGTATTTGATGGCACAATAGGAGTGATCTCCTACCGCATAATTCCCTCATATGCCAGCGTAATCAGGTTAGTGTCATCGCTGAATAACAATAACTTCGCTGAATCGCTGAATGACAAGAAAGACATTGAGTACATTTGCTTGGACTTGCTTCATGATAGGCTTTCTAAAAATGTGAAACACTGGGTTCTTGATTTTCCAGAAATAGTCACAGTGCTCAAAGCGGTAGCATACGATAGTTGAAATTGCACCAGCAAAGGTTCCAATAGCACCGCAGAAAAATTTGAGCGGTTAGCAGACAGAAAATTGAAGAACTGCGGCAGCGGTTCACGAACGCAGGACAACAGCGCTCATCTGTTTTTCAGGTTGGTTGTACTTTTTGTAGCGTACTATGCAATGCCGATGCTGCCGATGCCATAAGTGCTTGTAAGTGTCGCGTCTTCTGTGTGGTCATTTGCTGCAATGCTATAGCTGGGCTTTCCTAATTATATGGCAGGCGCACATCCTGGTCGTAATGACGAAGTAGTGAAGGCGCTTGCCGAGAAGGCTCTTTGTAGTATCAAAGAGGTTGTCAAGGTCATAAATGAATTAGCCACTAAACCTGTTGCCGATGAAGAAATTGCGGTCACTGACTACGTCAGTGACCGCAATTTCTTCATCGTCATGTTTCCTTACCAGACGAACTTTCGTCGAACTCTTGACTAAGATTGATGCCTTCGCAGTTGACATTAAAGTTCAGGTTGGCAAGGTTGACGACTCCAACTCGGAAATTAAAGTCGAGGTTGGTAAAATGCGTCAGTTGTCGAGAACTTTTGACGGGAGCTAACAGAGGTCAATACTCAAAATCGAGAGATTGTGAAACAAAACCTAGATATGACCAAACAATTGGCTGACGCAATGAGGGAGATAACTGAACTTAAGCAGCACAAAAGGAACATGAACGTGGAAGTCATAGGGTTTCCACGTACTGCAGATGAGAATCGTATACAGTGGGTACAATGGCCACTTGCCTCCGAATCGAGCTGTCCGATGGAGACATTGATGTGGTCCATCGTGTCACATCCAATGATAAGGATAAGCCAAATTAAAACGGATAGGCGGGCTAGTTGGTTTGGCATCATAATGAAACTTTTGCGCACACAACACGAAACAACAACCTTGTGTACTTCTTCGTTGTTGTTTCGTGTTGTGTGCGCAAAAGTTTCATTATAAGCCAAATGTTGTGGTAAGATTCACCACCAGGACATCTCGCGACAAATGTTTGTCTGCAGCTAAGAAAACAAGCCAAAACACGAGTCAGCTCTCTCTGGAGGCTACTGATCCAATCTAAATCAATGAACATCTCTGCTTAGAAAATAAGATGTTTTTCAGGAAAGCTCGTGAGGTGAAAACAGAAAAAAAAAAGTTTGCATGGGTATCTCAGGGCAGGATTCTGATGCGGAAAGCAGAAAGCTCGGCGGTTCTACGTATTTAGCATGAAGGTTACCTTGTGTAAATTATGTAGGTGCTCGTGCTGAGTTGAGCTCTGTATTTATCGATATGCCTAATCTATCAGCTCTTACGAAACAGAAATGTAATAATTTTTTCGTTTTCTATTGCAATGTACGAAGTCTGCGTAGGAATTTAAACACTCTGGTCACCTATATAGCGCGGCTAGATGCTGTTTTCGACTTAATTTCCGTGAGTGAAACATGGTTGAAGGCTGCTCAAACAGTCAGTATGCAAGGGTTTCACGCTGTTACTGCCGCCATGGAATTCGCGTGCGCGAGGAGGTATAGGTGCCTGGTTTGTACGGGAGAATATTGTGTGCAATGTCATCTTTCATGCATCTGTCATTAATGGAACTAAAGACACGCTATTTATCAAGATTGAACAAAGGCCAGCCGTTGGTGTTGTGTACCGCCAACCTGCTTCATCGATCAAAACGTTTCTGAGGGGATTTGAGTCTGTGCTTATGAGAGTTTCCTGCCTGCACTGCTATCATATTGTAGTTGTTAGTGATTGTAATACTGACTTGTCATGTGATACGTGTAATGACCACATGCTTCTCTTGAGACCTTTAAACTTGCATAACGTAATAACTGAGCCTACAGGTATCACTAAAATGTCAAGTACCCTTATTGATCATGCCATTTGCAATGATGACAATGGTGTGTGTGCTGGTGTGCTTTCTATTCCGGTAGTCGACCACTTCCCATTTTTATTGCCATCAGAATTGAGCCTCTCAATGCTTAAATTTCCAGGGCTAAAGTGAATACAAAGGTTGATTACATGTTACTACGAGGCAAAAAAAGTTAAATCGATTTTTGTGCTATCTGTGATGAGGATGCTAAAATAGAATATAACAATTTCAAAGGCTCTCGTAAAAGTGCTGTATCACTAAGCAGCGTTACAACCAACAGAAAATATGCATATCCACATTGCCCTTGGATGTCACTTAGTATTCTCGAAATAGTGAAACAATAAGACTGCTGGTACCACAAATGGAAGCAGCATAGAAACAATGAGTATGACTTAAACGAATTCAAACGTTATAGGAATAGGTCAGTTTCGTTGATGAGGAAACGAAAAATGAACACTACATCATGCTCATCGAAGAGGCTAAGGAAAACACCAAAGACTTTGGGAGATAGTACAAGTTGCAGTTGGCCTTGACTGTGTATAGACCTGCACTGACTGATGTTAAAACTCAGGACACGGTGGATCGCTTTAACAACTATTTTGCAGTCGTCGGGCGCTCTTTAGCTGCTCAGTTTCCTGACACTTCCGATCTTTTACGCCCCTCAAGACGCGTTTCTGAGAGGTTTGCCTTGTTCGAAATAGAAATGACACATATCGTATCAATATAGAGTAAAAAAATCTAGACCTTAGTAAAGCGGCGGGCCTGATACTATTACAGGATAATTAATAAAAAATATTATCGACATTCTGGCAGCCCACCTGTTGCACAGGTTCCATCACTGGCAGGAGGGTGGTATGTACCCAAATGAACTTAAGTTGCGCAAAGCCGTCCCTGCATACAAAGACGGAGACCGTTCAAGTGGCTCTAGTTGCAGACCGATACGCGTGGCAAGTGTGATTAATACAAAATTCAAAAAAAATACTCTCAGCACAGGTTACATCTTTTGTCTCCAAATACAGTATAATTTGCCCAAACCAGTATGGTTTCTGATCACACAGATCTATATCTATTACAGTTCTGGTACTAACCCAGCCAGTTAACAAAGCCCTGAACATCAATAGGTTTGCTGTCGTTGTTTTCTAGACATAAGGAAGGCCTTCGATTCCATTAACCACAACATATTGTTAACTAAGCTTCATGACTGCTGTTTCAGAGGCAAAATAAACCAGCTTCTTAAATGCCCTCTTTCTGACCGACAACAACGAGTTGTGATGGATGATGTCCTGTCCTCTACTGAATCTGTAGTCTCTGGGGTACCACAAGGCTCATTAATTGGACCCATTCTTCTTTCACTGTATGGTAACGATTTTCACTCCATTTTATTATACTCCGAAGCCTTAATGTGCGCAGACGATACAGCACTAATTTTTGTTGGTGACAGCTTAAATGAGATCGCAGACGAAATCAACGAGGAGCTACAGAATTCATTCATGGTTTAAACGAAACCACCTGAATATTAATACGAACAAAACTAAATAGATGATTTTTGACTCCAGGAAGAAAGATCTCGATTTTGGTAGGTTTAATTTACATTTAGATACTGCACTGTTGCAACGAGTAGCTTCATTTAATTACTTAGAGGTCATGTTTGATTCAGATATGAACTGGCAATCGCATATAGGTAAGGCATGATCGAAGCTAGCGTATGGTTGCCACACGTTACTAAAAGCCCGTGGATGCTTTGGTACAAAGGTTTCGCGTATCCCATATTTCGCATTTGTGCATAGTTATCTGAGCTACTGCATATTATCGTGGGGCAGCACATTTAAAACGCATTTCAAATCTATCAGCCGCTTACAAAAGAGGGCAAAAAGAATTATTACATTTGTAAACAGGACGGATACCACAAAACAATTGTTCCAACTGATGCGTGCAATTCCGCTAGATTTTGTTCACGTAGTAAGTGTTAGTTAGTGATAGATTTTTTTTGGCGCAAGGGCTTCTGTGGCCAAAGAGCGCCAAACACAAGGTTCATGGTCGACTCAGGTTAGTGGGCAGTAAAAGAGAAGGATAAGAAACATTGGTGTATAGGGCCTAAAATAATTGAGTAATGGTTACATTTAACGATTATGGGCAAAGCGTGTGATATTTACAAGGTCATGCAGCCTCAGCAACAGTCCTTGTCAGGACAAGGAATGCGGAGCGCCTGACATGTGAGATAAAAAATCTCATCCATTTGCTCAGGAATGAGACAAGGCTGAGTTCAATGGAAATATGAAATCGCACGTAGGAAGCCTACACTCGCTAAAAACTTAAAAACTCTTTTTAATGAAAACATGTGGTAGCCGCCGAGAAAGAAGGACGGGTGCGGAGGTGTTTGGTTTCTGTACAGTTCTGGGAAGTGACGTCTCCTATCTCGTTCTAGCCTCTTGCACATGATTAGAACATGAATGACGGACAGTCGATCACCACATTTTGGACAGTGCGGTGCTGGAGAACTGTTTAGCAGATGTGAATGTGTTGCATGTGTGTGTCCTATTCTAAGCCTGCATAGTGCAACCTCTTTATGTCTGTCGCGTTTCTCGGTAGCATATCTTCCTATTAATGGCTTTATTGTGTGCAGTTTGTTTTCAGTTGCTCCATCCCATTCTTCTTGCCATTGCCTACGGATTCTGTTTCTAATCTGTGGCCTGAGGTCCTCGTAGGGTATATTATCTATGTCAATAGAATTACGGAGAGCAGCTGACTGCGCCAGTCTGTCAGCTACCTCATTTCCAGCTATGTTGCAGTGCCCCGGTACCCAGCACAGTGTGATTTTAAGTTTAGATTTGTAAGCCGACATGAGACATTTTAGAAGGAAATTAGTTATTGGATTTTTATGCTTTTTACCGGATGACAACGCAGTCACTGCACTGAGGGAGTCTGTATATATGATGGAGGCTGGTTGTTTATTCTGTAGGATGTGCTTTACGGCTAGGAGGATGCCACAGCATTCTGCAGTAAATATGCTTGTATGTTCGTTCATTGTTTTTGATTCGGAGAATTGAGGGCCATGTGCGGCACATGCGACAGCTGAGGACTTGGATGCATCAGTGTAATACTCGGCACACCTGTATTTTGCCTGCAAGTACATAAAGTGCTGATTTATTGCGAGCGGGTGCCCATGTTTGCCCACCTCAAGAAATGAGATATCACAGTGAACAGCGTGTATTTCCCACGGCGCAATGGCGTCTTTATGGGACACCACCTAGAGGTTGGAGACCGGTATGTGCAGGCTTTCAATGTGTGACGCGACCCTAATGGGATATGGTGGCGTTGCTGATGATCGCCTCAAGAACAGCTGGGTGTTATTTGTGTCCCGCAGGAGTTCACCAGATGGATGTTCTGCGTGAGACAGCACCTTAGTGGAATACACTAAGCTTGTGCACTGCCTTCGCCGTTCCAGTGACCATCTGTTAGCCTCAACATACAGGCTGACTATTGAGCTAGTTCTGAAAGCACCAGTGGCCAGACGGAGCCCAAGGTGGTACACTGGGTCAAGCATCTTTAGCACAGACTTTGACGCTGATTCGTACACTACCGAGCCATAGTCAATACGTGACAGTACAACGCTATTCAGAAGGTTCAGTAAACAGTCACGGTCTGTACCCCATGACTGATGGGAGAGGATCTTTAGTAAGTTCATTGCTTTCAAGCATTTCAATCGCAACTGCTTGATATGTGCAACAAAGGTGAGCTTTTTATCGACCACAACACCGAGGAATTTGTGATCTTGTTTAACGGCTATGGTCTGCCCGTTCAGTGTGATGTTGGGGTCCGGCCTAATGCCACGCTGTTGAGAAAAAGGTAAACAGACGGTTTTCCCACAGTTGAATTTAAACCCATTTTTATCTGCCCAGCTTGAGAGTTTATTTACCCCCAACTGAATTTGCCGTTCACAGATGGCCAAGTTGCAGGATTTGAAACTGATCTGGACATCGTCTACGTAAACAGAGTAAGAGATTGTTTTGGGCAACACACTGCTTAGGGAGTTCATTTTAACTATGAAAAGCGTGCAGCTGAGTACGCCACCTTGAGGAACGCCATTCTCCTGTATGAACCGCTTCGATAGAGCATTTCCAAGACGAACCACGAAGGTGCGTTCGGAGAGGTAGCTTTCTATAGTATTAAGCATGTTTCCCGAGACTCCAAGAGAATCCAGATCACGGAGAATGCCATAACGCCAGGTCGTGTCATAAGCTTTTTCCAGGTCAAAGAATACAGAAAGACAGTGTTGTTTGTGGATAAAGGCATCCCTGACATAAGATTCAAATGCTACAAGCTGGTCAGTTGTCGACCGGCCAGACCTGAATCCAGCTTGACTTTGGTCAAGAAGGCCGTTGTATTCAAGGAAATACACAAGGCGGCGATTTATCATTTTCTCAAACACCTTGCACAAGCAACTAGTCAAGGCAATGGGCCTGTAGCTAGCTGCAAGTGTGGCTTCCTTTCCTTGTTTAAGAATGGGTATGATAACAGCCTCTTTCCAGGCTTTGGGTAGGCGCCCAAAGGACCATATCTTGTTAAACAGAAAGAGGATGGTTATAAGGGTGTGTTCATGTATGTGCTTAAGCATGCCATATGTAATCCTGTCTGGGCCTGCTGCTGAGTTGCCACATGTTCCCAGAGCCGCCTTCAGTTCCTCCATAGTGAAAGGGCTATTGTACCCTCCTGTGGATGGCCTTTTATCACGGATAGGTTTCCGTTCCTCCGCTAGCTTGTGTCGCATGAAGGAGTCTGTATAATGTGCTGAGCTGAAGATATATTCAAAATGTGCTCCTATTGCATCTGCTTGGTGTTCCAGTGTATCACCAGCAGTGCTGACCAGAGGCACTGGGTGAGCACTGCGCCCTTGAAGTGCTCTAAGTCTGTTGTACACTTTATGTGTATCTGTGTAGGAGTTTACAGAGGAAAGCAATGAGCGCCAGCTTTCCCGTTTGAATGCACGTCGGATACGCCTGCCATTTGGTTTAGCACGCTTGAAGTCTATTAAATTGTTAACTGTTGGATACCTGCGGAATTTTGAACATGCTTTGTTTTGGTTCTCACGGGCATTCTTGCACTCCGCATTCCACCATGGCCTACGTTTGTTTTGTGTCTTATTTGATGTCTGTGGGATTGATTTCTGTGCGGCTTCTATAATATGCAGGGTGATCATTCATTGTAATTCGTCTATACCTAGGTCTACGATTGAAGAAATCGGCAGTTTAGAGAGTTCTCGGAACTTCTTCCAATCAGCAGCCTGTTCTTTAAATTTCCTGTGATAATTTAAACCCATATTTATGTTTCCTGTGTGTTTTAAGCAAACAGGAAAGTGGTCGCTTCCATACAGATTATCGATAACAGCCCACTCAGTGGTTGCCAAGAGCACTGGAGAGCCAATAGCAAGGTCTATTGCTGTGTATGAGCTGTGTGCTGTATTAAAGTATGTTGGGTCTTTCTTATTAAATATACAGGAACCGGAAGACAATAGAAATTTTTCGATTAACGCACCTCGGGAATCAGCTCTTGAACATCCCCATAGTGGGTGGTGTGCATTAAAATCTCCAACCAACATGAATGGACCCGGGAGCTGGTCAATAAGTTTTTCAAATTCTTCGACGGGGAGGTGATGGTCCGGAGGAATGTATAGGGAACATACAGTTATTAATCTTCCAAAACTTAGAGCCCGTATTGCCACTGCCTCTAAATCGGTAACTAGGGTGATACTCTGACAGGGGATAGTGTTCTGCACGACAATAGCGACGCCACCCGATGAGTGGGCAGTGCCTTGCCTGTCTTTCCGGTATACTGCATATTATTTTAGAAAGTTTCTGTGTGTTGGGTTTAAGTGTGTTTCCTGTAGGCAAAGTATGTTAGGTTGGTATTGTGCAAGTATTTCATATATGTCATCCAGATTTCTGAGTAGCCCTCGGCAGTTCCAGTGTATAATGCTCTCAGCAGCCATTTTTGCGTGTGATAAGGGGACGGGTTATTCAAATGTCACCGCCTTTATTAGGCGGCTTGACTGGCGGATGTTTTTTCTGTTTCAGGCGGTCTAGAAAACTCCGCCTCTCCTTGGGGGATTCTCTCAGCGTCTGAGACACTGAGGATCCCGGGGTCACTTCCATTGCTTCCGGCGGAGACTCGGAGGCGGATGAAGGTTTGTCAGGAGGGGTTGACTCCCTCTCTGTTGTCTGGGTTGTTCCAGAGGTCTGTGCGAAGTTGACCTCTGGGACTTGAAAGGTTGGTGCAGCCGATGGCTGCTTGCTGGGGGGCCGAGAAAGGCGCGCATCAGCAAAGCTGTATTGCGTGCCCACCGTAACTAGACGCCGCCCGGCCCCCCGGCGCGCTGCGTCAACGTAGGATCTTCCGGAGAGAAGCGAGCGCTTCTTCCGGGCTTCAGGGAATGTGATGTTTTCCGTTACTTTGATTTGAATGATCTTTTTCTCGTTCTGGAACATTTCACAAGTTCGCGAGTACGCAGCGTGGGGCCCATGACAGTTGGGGCATTCTGTTTGGGTGGCACTGCAGCTTTCAGTAGGATGCTCGTGAGCACCACACTTTGCACAGGTGAGTTTTCCGCGACATGTGTTTGATCCGTGTCCGTACTTTTGGCACTTAAAACATCTTCTCGGGTTTGGAACATAGGGGCGTACTTTGCAGTGAATGAACTCTGCTTTCACAGCATCTGGTAGACGGGAACGACTAAAGGTCAAGACGATATGGGGTGTCACTACATCTTCGCCGTTTCGCCTTATGGTGATGCGGCGTAGGGCAATGACACCTTGATCTCTGAAGCCATCAAGGAGGTCTGAGTCTGTTTCACGGATCAGATCACGTTCTGATATTACGCCTTGAACTGTGTTCAGACTGCGGTGGGGAGTAATGGACACCTGTAAATGAGCAAACTGCTTTTGCTTGAGTAGGATGTCAGAATGATCTTTCTGTGACACTTCAACAAGAAGATCGCCGGATGACAGTTTCTTTGCTTCATAGTTTCTTCCTATCATTTTCTGAAGGGTCCTAGCGATAACAAAAACAGACATTGCAGCGACTGAGTCGTTGTCTACAAGAGAGTGAATAATCAGGAAACGGGGAAAGTGATCGCAATCAGTTCGAGTTCTGTGAAAGCTTTCTTCGGTGCGGCCCCTTTTCAGGGACCGATCGGGTTTTTTGGAAGAAGAAATACTCATGCGATATGGGCATGCTGACGGTTCCTAGAATGTCACCTGTGTTTCACCGTCTTATTCACAGGAAGGTCCCGGGGCTCGCCGCCTGGTAAACAGACGAAGAGCCCGTCGGCCGGAGCTTGACCATGGCCCCGACCGCCACCGTTCATGGTTTCTACCCTTCACCTCAAAACCTTTCGCCACGGTGCGGATGACAGCTTCGGTATGGGGGCTAAGGGTCCGTGGTGGCGCCAAGCACCATCACCTTGATACTCAAGGTGCCCTTGCGGGACGTAGTAAGTGTTGCTGACATAATACATAGAATATTAAAGCATGGTGATCCTCTCCCATTAAGCACCTTTATGCTACCTGCGCGCTGTACAAGAGCTGCAGCGAATACCTGCTTTAATTACCGCTTGCCAGAACTGCCTATATACGGTAGAAGGCTAATAGAATTTTATGGCACTCTCATTTGGAATGCCATACAGACGGATGGACAAGGAGCACACAACTTTTCCGCGGCCATGAAGCGTTTTATCTTCAGTGGATAAGTGGTACAAATTGAGAAATGGTCAGCTTGTTTGCTGTTATCTTCTGTATAACTGAATCATGTCTTTTTCTCATATCTGTATTCAGTTTTGTTTTCCTTTTGGCACTGTTGGAACTGCTTGTCGAATTCGGTCACCATGTTGAACAATTGGCCGAGCTACTAGCCAGCCAGGCTTTGGGACCAAACAAGTTTTTAGAAGTTTTCTGTAATGAGAGATGAAAGTAAAAATGAAAAAAAAAGAGTCTTCTTGAGCAAGCTTTATCGGTAAATGCATCGAACACGTAAGGCGAAGGTGTCGGTTCGTATCCCACCTGCGGGAAGTTATTTTTATGTTCACTTTTACTTTCATTTATTTATAACCGTCACACTTTAATAAATAATTTAAAATTAAAATATTTTTATTACGTACATAAATAAATTATTTACATAATAATTTATTTATGAATTTAAAAAAAATGTCTCCCTTCTTGTCTTCTTGTTGTCTGTTAGCTTTATGTGTTTGTGTCGTCCCTAAAAGGTTATTCTCTTGTTAGGAAGGCTTCGCGAGCTTACTGTCCTATCGTGTAGAGTATAGGATGCGTTCATTGTAGCCTGTTGCCAATATGGAATCGTGGTGAAAGTGCTGAAATCATGCATGAAATTAGGACATTTTCTCAATGTTCAGCGTAGAAGTCCGTCCATTGCCATAGAACAAGCTGCCGCGTTGCCATAGTGGAAAATTCAGCACCCAATTTCTGACACCATGCTGTGACTTAGCATAGTAGGAACGCATTGAAACAACTTTGAGAAACGAGTCTGCACTTTCCCCATCTTTGGGTATAAAAAAAGTGTTTATTACTTGTATGCATTCCGTAACATTGCTTGTAAACATTGCTTACATGCCCACACAAACATACCACATGCAGTGCTAGCTTGACAGTTGCCGATGTGGATGACTTTCCACTTATGCGTAATGTATCGCCATGAGCCCATGAATACGTTACTACATTCCAACTATTTCTGATAACTGCGAGGAGCCTCAGTTTATTCAGTGCAGTGGATGCTAAGAAAAAACTTTTTTTGTTTTAATTCTGGGTATTATTGCAGGAGCTCTGCAACTAAACAGTCGTTTGTACACTTTTGCTTTAAATAAAATATAAAGCTGTCATCCTATTGCTCTAATGTTGTTCATCCTAATTCTATAGCAATCATGCATCCATTGGTAATTATGCTGCCATTGTCAAGTGATCATCGTGTTTGCGTTGCGGTCAGACAGTCGCCATCATGCAACTATTTCACTCCTGCTGCGGTATTCGCTTGGCGTCGTCCCGTCGTCGTCAGGCCATCGTCCAATGCACTCGTCGTCTTCCTGTTGTCCTCATGTCATCATCAAAACCCTGGCGCCGTTATACCAACGCCATCGTATCATCATCATCATCATCATCATCATCATCATCAGCCTATATTTATGTCCACTGCAGGACGAAGGCCTCTCCCTGCGATCTCCAATTACCCCTGTCTTGCGCTAGCGTATTCCAACTTGCGCCTGCGAATTTCCTAACCTCATCATCCCACCTGACTTTCTGCCGTCCTCGACTGCGCTTCCCTTCTGTTGGTATCCATTCTGTAACCCTAATGGTCGACCGGTTATCCATCCTACGCATTACATGGCCTGCCCAGCTCCATTTCTTCCGCTTAATGTCAACTAGAATATCGTCTACCCCCGTTTGTTCTCTGATCCACACCGCTCTCTTCCTGTCCCTTAACGTTACTCCTAAGATTTTTCGTTCCATCGCTGTTTGTGCGGTCCTTAACTTGTTCTCGAGCTTCTTTGTTAACTTCCAAGTTTCTGCCCCATATGTTAGCACCGGTAGAATGCAATGATTGTACACTTTTCTTTTCAATGACAGTGGTAAGCTCCCAGTCAGGATTTGGCAATGCCTGCTGTATGCACTCCAACCCAATTTTATTTTTCTGTAAATTTCTTTCTCATGATCAGGGTCCCCTGTGAGTAATTCACCTACATAAACATATTCCTTTACAGACTCTAGAGGCTGACTGGCGATCCTGAATTCTTGTTCACTTGCCAGGCTATTGAACATTATCTTTGTATTCAGCATATTCATCTTCAACCCAATTCTTTCACTTTCTCGATGAAGGTCCTCAATCATTTGTTGTAATTCCTCTCCATTGTTGCTCAATAGGACAATGTCATCTGCAAACCGAAGGTTGCTGAGATATTCGCCGTCCATCCTCACTCCTAATCCGCCATCGTATAATACGCCATCGTATAAGGGGCCCTAAACCACCTGTTCGGCTTGGTGAAAAAAACATTGTCCGCGGATAGAATACGCTGCTGTGTACATTTAGGCCAAGGTTTACAGCCGTGCGTGGCGTATGGAGCTCGCAAGCGGAGCGCGAAGTGACCTTTCTCTCCCACGCTCTCTTTTCAACAAAAGCCTCCTCCTAACTTATTTCTGGACGCTTTCTTTTGTAATATAGCTGATTACCATACGCCGCGGCCATTGGCCCATAGATGACATCAATCAAGCAGTGCGTTTGAATCAGTGCGCTCATTCCTACAGTTACAATATATATTTATTGACGAAGTTAATAAACAGGCTGAAGTAAGCGAAAATATCTTTTGAATTTCGATAACAATCACGTACTTACAGGAGGAGCTATCACAGGATCACTCTCGGCCATGGCCGCCCGCGTAGGAATTAAACTTTGGCCACTCTGCTTATCGGTGTCGTAGCCGTCGGGTCTCGCTTATTCCGACTAGTTTTGAACATTCAACTAGCATCGAATCACGCGAAACGTAAGCTCAGACCACACGCACGCCTGCCACGCGCCCTCACTCCTGGCCACTCTTGGTTAGATGCCTTGGCATACTTCGCTTCAAAATGCTTCAAAATGCGCAAGTTCAGGTGGCTACTACCCGTGAGTAATGCTTGTGCAAGAGAAAGCCGGTCAGCACCATTCACCTCGGCTACACTGGAGCATGTGAGCGCGAGCACGCACTCTAGCACTGTCGAGCACAAAGCAAATGCTGCGCATATAAGTACTACAGTTGCATGTCAATAACACGCAATTGCTCATCATTTGTAATTATTGTAAAGGTATGGCAACAGCGCGAGAATAATGTTTTTATCATGCCCATCATGGCGCAGAAGTCTAGCGCTTCCTTCGAATTTTTGCTTCGGGCATCCAAGAAAGTTTATCAATGACCGCACCTGTTGAATGTTTCTGTAACTGTTTTTCCAAGCATTGCTTCTTAACAACACGGCATCACAAATTGCTGCTCGCTATTCAACGTATTCAAGAAGAGTCATGCTTCCCACCGTGAGCGTGCTCCTTTCGAGCCGACTCAGTAGAACCGTGCCCTGCCGTCGGTGGCGCCACTTGGTGCAGTGCGAGCTGCAGCGTCCGAGGCCCCCAAGCTGCACCCGCGTTATGCCTAAAGTTGCGCTGTTTCATGTGCGCTTGGGTTACAAGCTTTGAGGGGCCATTTATGCTTGTAAATGCTTTGGTAACCTGGTCGAGGAAAGCTAGATGCACACGACGCGACAGGTGGCTGGTTCAATCGACGACGAGCTTGACGTCACTGAATGGCACTGAATCATGGTGCACGCTAGATAGCAGCAGACCAGTTTCTAGTGGCCGCAGCGCGATGGAGCTCAGCTTTATGCATACTGCTCGTCTGCGGACTGATGCATTCAACCGTTTCGTCTTCTGAATACGGCTTAATGGCTCGTTCGTGCCATGTCGAGGTACACATTGCTGCTCACATTGGAAGGAGGGACGTCGGATACAAGATTAAGGTCATTCTAATAGTTACTTGGTGCTAATAGGTCCACCATAAATAGTGATTTGAACATGACGTATGTAAATAACTAAGATAAAAAGGCCGCGGTACATATTAAGCTGCCAAAAAGCCTGGAAAGCAAAAATGTATACTTGTTGGGTATTACATGGTATTTAGTTCTATATTCAAACTGTAAACATTGTTCGAGTTTTTCCATTTATTTTGACCATAACCTACTTGAACTGAGTGATTGATATGTCCGAAGTTATGTGACGGTGCCACTTCAGAAAACTAAGAAGCTTTGCTAAGCGAGAATGGGTGCAACACTATGCGAAATTTTATTTGTAGCCTGTTTAGCGCATGTCGCTTAGTACAAATCGCCTATAGATGAGTAGGAAGTGTCGGCTCATGGTCGCCGAATTCTGGTGATAGCTTGAGAGTGAACCTGCCGCGTTAGGTTAGTTGGTATGGCGCTGAGCTACGGAACTCGATGCCAGAGGTTTGTTACCATCCGCGGCTGCTTCAATTCGATGGGGGCGAAATGCAGAATCCGGTGAGTAGCTATATTTTGGTTCATGTTATAGAACCCCGGGATGAGAAAATTAATACAAGTCCCGCAACACGGCGTTTATTGAAATGAAGTGGGTGATTCGGCATGTGATACACTGGAATTCATATTTAACTTTGGGGCATAAATCGGCTAAAACAGGTCGATGGGAATGATGGAAATAGGTGAATGGCTAGATGACGACGGAATGACGACATTGGAAGGAGGAACCAGGAGTTAGATCGATAACGTGATAATGAAGGCATAGCACCGACAAGTTTACGACGGATCTAAGAATGTTTCCCAATTCCCGACGTCAGTCGGTCTCTATCCGTTATTCAGTCGGTAGTTATTCAAGACGCGACAACAATTACACAATGTTGCGTGTTTCTACGCAAAACTGCTTCTTATGTCTTGATATCAGCAGTTGCGGTCACATCTTACGCAAATAAAGTCACTGTCTGTACACTGCATGTTGCCAATATAACTGCCGGCTGCAACCCCTTCAACCCATCTGACTGTCAAGACAACGGCAAATCAGCTGACACGTGTGCCTGCACCGCATAACTTCCTGTTCCGATCAGTCTCCCATGTCGTTGGTTCTGCCTTGAACACAAGCTGCGCTTCCGTTCTCTGCCAGCGCGGTTTTGTGGATCCCATCCTTATAAGCGGCAATGATCGAATCATCTCCTCATAGCAGCAGCTGCGTTCGCATTGGGCATATCCTATCTCACTGTCTGTACACTACAGCTCAGTTGTTCTTGATTTTCTTGTTTTTAACAATTATTTGATTTACAACCACGACTGCTGCTGCTCATGTTTCGTGCATTTAGTGTTTAGTATCGTGTTCTATCATAATACGTACAAACGCTGAGCTTACTAATAAAATTGATGACTTTGAAGCTAAGTTTGAACAAAGTTTCAATGACCTTGTCGACCAACTTGTCATTAAAATCAAACTGAAGCTTCAAGGTTCAGGCATTGATGTGGGTGAT